>NC_137026.1:14524005-15124005 GCF_032717465.1 Coenobita brevimanus | reverse complement strand
GCATTCCAGCAATAGAGTAAAACTGGTTCATTATTGTTTCCTCCGTACCAGCTTCGGGAAACTTGATGAACTCGGGAGCGAGGTCAGCAATGGCTTTTGACACTTTTGTGAGGTACTTGGAAAGACTTGGCTGTGACATATGTGAGCAATCAGCCACTGACAACTGAAAATCACCAGTTGCCATGTACCTAAGGGCAACAAGGAACTGCAAGCTTGGTGGAACTGGAAGCCCTACAAGAGAGAAAGATTAGCTAATTACTGAAAAAATAGCCAGCACAGAATGGAAGGATAGATTACATTTAGCCTACTTTTAATATTAAATATGGTATAAATTCATACTTTATTTTCCATTGCAAAGTTTTGTAATTAACTATTTTCCAAACTGGCACGGCGATTCCACCTATAACAAACTTACGATCTCAAGGTAAGTAATTTTGGTACATGTGCAGCACAGATAATTAACTGCTGGATTGTGACTGCAAGAAGTGATTGGAAAAAGGCAAAATATACCTATTTTGGGGTATTTAAGGATACGGCCAGGTCGCCCACAGCAATTTTTACTGACGTATCTTGCTGACTGGCCACGTTCTTTACCGACCATCACTCTGCCTGGACGCGTCAGTGTATCCCGTGTCAAAGTTACGGGAAACCTGATTTACCCAAGTCTAACCTAACCAAGGCAAACCTAATTCAACCAAACCTCATTTGCATATGAAAGCCAGCTTTCAAAATTAAGTGTGCATTAGGAATGTTAAATATGGACGGCTACTGGCAGACGCCAGCAGAATATTTACGCATTGTAAATCCTCAGTTACAGCTGTCAGAGATAAGTTTATCAATGTTCAGGGGCTGTAGTATATAATCGAGGAACAATAACAAGTAACCTATGAAAGACTCATTTCAACAGGAAATATGGAAAGGCCATGCTAGTTTGGTAAAGAATTATTCTAAATTTCCCCACCTCTTCTATCTCTTGCTCCCTGGGGTAAGCAATGAGCAATCCTTAGAAGTAGATCACTTGCAACTTCCTTGGATAGTCTATACCGTTGAATAAATTCCTGGCTGGAATAAAATTCAAAGGGATCCAATCGTTCATGATATTTCCTTTTTCTTCTAGCTGCATCTAGTTCTTCCCATTCAGCTAACTCTTCCAGCTCGTGAATATGTTGTTCAGAGTAATCCATGCTGAAACACCCATAAATATAACAATACAGTATAAAACTTTACATATTTCATGTATATGAAACATCTACTGTACTGTGTACCCTCAAATAACAACCTATCATTATCTACCTCCCTCAGTCTAAAAATGTAGAGACTAACCACACCACTTATGTCAACAAGGCAGGTTAAATTAGATTTACAGTATATAGGTTTAGTTTGACAATAATGGAAAAGCAAGAAGGAATTTGGGCATCCTAATGAGTATATAATGTGTGACTTATGACATTTATCGATTATATTTTCGGTTCTATTATCGTTTCAACCCCTAACGGATTTTTCTTTTTAATTTCCGAAATTTTGGTCAGAAACCTTATATATGGTTAGGTTAGGTTTGCTTAATGAAAAAAGCACGGGGGTTGGACTTACACGATAATTTTATCATATTTTCTTCGATTCCTCATTCACCACAGTGATGCTACAGTGGTAGTTAAACACCAAATAGGTTACGCTGAAGGTCTAGCTTGATGGGGACATTTCCTTTCCCTTTCTCCGAAAGAGTATGTCACAAATAAGAGATTGAAATATTATAGAAATAAGGTGGCGTGGCTAATCATGACCTAAACATATTTTAAAAATCTGTGAATATATATATATATATATATATATATATATATATATATATATATATATATATATATATATATATTGTTACATAGCCTATGATTTCATCATCTTTTCTGTAATTTTAACGCACAGTATGCTGCTTGTTTGATCACGAGCGTGTTCTGCCTCTGTCCCCCCCTTCTACCGTTATAGTAGAGTAAGTCGTCATTTCTGTTGTTTCAGTGAGGGATTATCAGCTCTTTGTCCCCATGGCTTCATTTGCGCGTCCTGCTTACAAGTTGTGTCGGGCTCTGCTGGCCCCTATATAATGAGCTCGGTCTCTGCATCATTGCCACTTAGATCTGCTCCTCATTTTGTTCACATCTCTGTCCTCCCCTGTACAGATATTATTATTGTGAGTGCTCAAGAAGTCTCCAACCATCTAGCAGCTGTGTGTAATTTGAGTATAACTGTTGTATTTTTTTCTTGTGCTGTGTAGCATGGGGTTGGTTCTTGGGCCTAGTGAGGTCTTGGTGATTGATGTTGGGTTTTGTGTCAGTCATTTTTGATAATAGTTTGTATCTGTAATAATTTATCTGGTATTCACTGAGTATTATCTGGTATCTCATTTTATCAGGGCTGACTTAGATAAATTTACTCTTGCTAATTTCGTGTTAATAGAGGCTATTGCAGTTAACCATATATTTAACCTGTTTATTTGCCATTACATTATCCTTATGAGTCCTGAATGTTTTGTTGTTAGTTTGAGCATTAAACTTTAACTTGTAATTTTACCTAACTCTTTTGTTTTGAACCTGGAACTTTACGGGACAGTAGTGATTTTTAGCATTCTCACTTAAAGTGTACATTAACTTTCTCTGTTCCGTAACATAAATTTGGCGACCTCATATCAGGATATTCAGGATATTATCATAAGGATATTGTTTGATATTTTGTGACTGTGATATATTCATGATGGCTACTATTTCTACACTTAATGAAGCCAAAGATTTTTTGTCAAATGTGCAAACAGTGTGTGATATAGAAAACAGAACAAAGAATGAACTTAAGCTTGTTGCTCAACAATTGGGAATTGCAGTTCACTCTCGTCATTCTAAAGATCAAATTGTTGGCATGATTAATAAAAGCTTGTTTAATGTAACTCCTCCAAATGAGCAAACGCAGATTGAATTAGCTAAGTTACAGCTAGCCCTGCAGGAGGCTCGTGTGAAGGAAGCTGAATTTCAAGCACGTGCTAAGGAGGCTGAGTCTCAGGCTAAGGAGGCGGAATCTCAGGCTCGTATTGAAGAGGCACAGGTACAGGCTCAGGCACAAATTGAACTTGCCAGGATTCAGGCAGACCATGAGTATCGCATGAAACAAGGTGGAACTGGATCATCTAGCTCTGATGATTTTGATGTGGCTAAAAATGTTAAACTTGTCCCTCCTTTTAATGAATCTGATTTAACAAAGTATTTTCAGTTGTTTGAGAGGGTAGCTACAGGTTTTAATTGGCCTAAGGAGTATTGGCCAGTACTCCTTCAAACTGTTCTCACCGGTAAAGCTCAAGTAACTTATGCATCTTTGCCTCAGGATCAGTCTGATAATTATGATGTAGTTAAGAGCTTGATTCTTAAGGCCTATGAGCTTGTTCCTGAAGCTTATAGAGTAAAATTTAGGACAACTTACAAGCAAGATAAGCAATCCCATGTTGAGTATGCAAAAATCAAAGAAGATTTGTTGGATCAGTGGTTAAATTCTAAGAATGTGGATTCTGATTTTGGTAAATTTAAGCAGATGATTTTGCTGCAGGATTTCAAAAGGTGTATTAGTAAAGATGTAAGCCTATATCTTGATGAGAAAAGAATAGATAATTTGTCTGATGCTGCAGTTTTAGCTGATGAGTATGTTCTCACTCACAAGAGATATTCTAGAGAAAAAGGGAAAGCTGAGAGTAAGTACGTTGCCTCTACTCAGAGTACAGGTAACAGGAAAGAGAATAAGGATGATGTTTCTCAGGAAGTAAATACCAGCTTCACCTCTAGATTTCAGAAAAGTAAATGTACTTATTGTAGTAAGCTTGGTCATACTATGGAGAGATGTTTAAGGAGACAGCGTGATGTGAACAAAAAGGAGTCTTTAAATATTCAGTCAATTGGTCTAGTGTCCACTCTTGAGAGTTCCCAGAATTCTTTAACTGAGTTAACTGAACCTGCTTTGAGGGGTAACTTAAATTCTCATGATGGAGCTCCTCTTTTGAGCAGTAACGTGGGTGACACTCTCAAGAGTTCATGTGCTAATTTCCTGTCTGATGGTTTTGTCAGTCCTCTGGACAGTAATGACAGGAAATCAGTTAAAATATATCGTGACACAGGTGCTTGCCAATCCCTTATGCTGACCAGTGTTCTAGGCTCTAATGTTAATTCCTCTGATGAAACTGTAATCTTACAAGGTGTAGGGAATAATTACTTCTCTGTCCCACTGTGCAGAGTGAATTTAGAGTCTGGTTTTGTTAATGGTTCCGTTATGGTTGGGTTGGTTGAGACACTCCCAATGTCAGGTGTAACTTTCTTACTTGGAAATGATATTGGTGGAAGTCAAGTGTGTCCAGCTCCTCAGTTGTCTAGTGAGCCAGTGGCTGCGTCCCAGGGTTGTGATGTCCCTGATGTGTTCCCTGCATGTGCTGTCACTAGGGCTAAGTCTAAAGTTACTGGTGATTTAGAGGATAATGATGATGATGATGTTATCCTAGCTGACACTTTTCTTGCTAATTTGGACCACTCACCAGATGAGGCAGTACCCCGTAGTGTTGATAATTTGTCTCGTCAAGAGTTGGTTGAGTTGCAGGTTGCTGACCCTGAGTTGAAAGGTCTAGCTAACTCTGCTTACAGTGAAGAAGAGTCAGCCGGTGCTTCTACCTGTTATTATGTAAAGTCAGGAGTACTTATGAGGAAGTGGAGACCCCCAACAGCATCAGCCGACTGTGAATGGGAGGTTGTACATCAAGTTGTCATCCCTCGTGTTTGTAGGCAGGATATCATTAGAGTGGCTCATGATTCCAGTTTGGCAGGACACCTTGGAGTGAGGAAGACTGTGGCACGCATTTTGAAACACTTCTACTGGCCAGGTATCTTCAGGGATGTTTCCTGGTATTGTAAGTCTTGTCACACCTGTCAAGTTGTGGGGAAGTGTAATCAGACCGAAAAGGTTGCACGTCTAGTTCCCATTCCTCCTTTTGAGGCGCCTTTCACCCGTGTATTGGTGGATATTGTGGGCCCTCTTCCTAAGACTTCTTCAGGATTTTCTTATGTGTTGACCATGATTGATATGGCTACTCGTTATCCTGAAGCCATTCCACTTAGAAACATCTCAGCAAAGAACGTGGTTAAGGAAATGCTAGGGTTCTTCACAAAGTTTGGTCTGCCCAAGGAGGTACAGTCAGACCGAGGAAGTAATTTCATGTCAAATGTTTTCAAGCAGTCTCTGAAAGAGTTGGGCATCTCCCAGATCACGTCTTCAGCTTACCATCCCCAGACCCAAGGAGCGTTGGAGAGATATCATCAAACACTCAAATCGATGCTCAAGAAATACTGTTTGGAACATCAGAAAGACTGGGATAAAGGTCTTCCATTCGTTGTGTTTGCTGCAAGAGAATCTCCAAATGAATCACTGGGCTTCTCACCTTTTGAACTACTGTTTGGCCATGAAGTAAGAGGACCCCTTAAGTTACTCAAGGAATGCTGGCTGTCGGAGGAAGATGACGTCAACCTGCTGGAGTATGTGATGAAGTTCGAAGAACGGCTGTCCACTGCTTTACAGCTGGCGAGAGAGAATTTAGGAGCTGCTCAGGAGAAGATGAAGACTTGGTATGATAAGAAGTCCAGGTTACGCCACTTTCAGCCAGGAGATCAGGTTTTGATTCTGCTACCAGTTCATGGGCAACCTCTTCAAGCCAAGTTTAGTGGCCCTTATTTCGTGGAGAAGAAACTCAGTGATGTCAACTATGTCATCGCCACACCAGATCGTAGAAAGAACAAGCAACTATGTCACATCAACATGCTAAAGTTATATCACAGGCGGGACGAAAATAATCCAGTCTGCACTGTAGCTGTTCCACCCGAGTCTACAAGTGAAGTTCTCCCATGCAGTATGAGCCTGAGTGATAGTTTGGGGAAGAATCCTGATATCATGAATGATATCCAGACTAAGCTTTCTCATCTACCACCCAAGGAAAGGCAGGAGTTTTCGGCATTACTGCAGGAGTACCCGCAAGTGTTCCGTGCCACTCCAGGAAGAACCACTGTGTTGATGCATGATGTCGATGTTGGAGACGCAAAGCCAATTAAATTGCCTCCTTACCGTGTGAACCCAGTGAAAGTTCCTCTCATCCAGAAGGAGCTTGGCTACCTGTTGGACCACAAGATGATTGAGCCCTGTCAGAGCGAGTGGAGTTCTCCTGTCACTCTAGTCCCTAAGCCAGGTGGGTCACAGAGGCTTTGCATCGACTACAGACGTGTTAATCAGATAACTAAAACAGACACTTACCCTCTCCCTCGTGTGGAAGATTGCATAGACAAGATCGGAAAGGCTAGGTACATAAGTAAGTTTGATTTGTTAAAGGGATACTGGCAAGTGCCTGTGACTGAACGTGCTAGGGAGATCTCATGTTTTGTAACATTAGGAAAGACATTTGCATGTTCTGTAATGCCATGTACAAATTGTTTTAGAGTAATAAGAAATTTCCTTTGTAAATTTCTTTTTTCTTTGTGGGGAGGTGTTACATAGCCTATGATTTCATCATCTTTTCTGTAATTTTAACGCACAGTATGCTGCATGTTTGATCACGAGCGTGTTCTGCCTCTGTCCCCCCCTTCTACCGTTATAGTAGAGTAAGTCGTCATTTCTGTTGTTTCAGTGAGGGATTATCAGCTCTTTGTCCCCATGGCTTCATTTGCGCGTCCTGCTTACAAGTTGTGTCGGGCTCTGCTGGCCCCTATATAATGAGCTCGGTCTCTGCATCATTGCCACTTAGATCTGCTCCTCATTTTGTTCACATCTCTGTCCTCCCCTGTACAGATATTATTATTGTGAGTGCTCAAGAAGTCTCCAACCATCTAGCAGCTGTGTGTAATTTGAGTATAACTGTTGTATTTTTTTCTTGTGCTGTGTAGCATGGGGTTGGTTCTTGGGCCTAGTGAGGTCTTGGTGATTGATGTTGGGTTTTGTGTCAGTCATTTTTGATAATAGTTTGTATCTGTAATAATTTATCTGGCATTCACTGAGTATTATCTGGTATCTCATTTTATCAGGGCTGACTTAGATAAATTTACTCTTGCTAATTTCGTGTTAATAGAGGCTATTGCAGTTAACCATATATTTAACCTGTTTATTTGCCATTACATTATCCTTATGAGTCCTGAATGTTTTGTTGTTAGTTTGAGCATTAAACTTTAACTTGTAATTTTACCTAACTCTTTTGTTTTGAACCTGGAACTTTACGGGACAGTAGTGATTTTTAGCATTCTCACTTAAAGTGTACATTATCTTTCTCTGTTCCGTAACAATATATATATGCTATTGTATGAGACAGTTTATGAATAATTTTGAGTCCGGTGCTATACTCATATTTCACCTTACCCTTAATTGTGAAAGTAAGCTGCTGGTAATTTTTTCATAATAATATTGTGCCCTCTTACATTATGTAAAAATGGAGATGGTACTTACATGGTTAATTTTTAAAATCGCTTCGATAATCCTCAACTCTCCCGCGAGACCTGCCAGCTGTGTTGTTGTTGTCTGTCTGGTCCCATAATTCATGAGCCCAAACATGTTCATTTAAAAAATATTAACATTCGTATAAACATATTGCAACGGCACTCTTAATTGGTATTTTAAAGTAATTTCTATAATACAGTATGTAAATTGAATCTCAGGAATACTTTTTTCCCCAAAAAATACCTTTTTAACTTTCCTTTGCACATCTTCGCCTGGCCACCCCCTAGCGACGAAATTTACCATCGTTCCAATACTGTGCTCTTGCATGCGTATGGGAGGAGCGAAGACAAACGTTCTGGGAATACGACAACACCAAGACGATGACAATGACGAAGGTCTAGGAATACGGCCGTATTCCTAGACCTTCGTCATTGTCATTGCTTTTGTATCGCTACTACGGTCGTCAGCTGTGATGGTGTTCGTCATCGTCGTATTCCTAGTCATCCTCGCGATGCCTTCGAAAGTGGTAGTTAGAACGTTCGTATAAGTGTTACCAACCCATGCGATTCTTGCAATAGTTCATACCCAGATTCAGATTCAGATGTTTACCGTTTTATTGATGTACAGGTATAGGCATTCGATTGTAAAAAGTATGTGTGAAGCTCATATAATTATATAATCGTAGCAATTCTTACATTAATGAGTTTTATAATTTGTATCAGTTGGTATGCTGCTCGATGTAAACAAACCCGAGTTCATCGAGATGGCCAGCAAAGACCGAGCTCTTCCTCTCTCACAGAACCAGCGTACAATGCTGCTCAATTTAGTAAAGGAGAGAGAAGTCATCATGGCAGACAAGTCCACCGCGCCTGGGATCGCTGAGAAGAAGAAGAAAGCCTGGGCATTTATTGCAAACTTCTTCAATGGCATGTATCCTGATCAGCATCCTAGAACGGGGATGCAGCTGAAACGATGCTATGAACATGTGAAGAAGAAGTAAGTAAGACTTTTTTTCTCAGTTGTCGAGTTTAGGGGCTCCTCTTAATTGCTTGACCTATAAAAAAAAAAAAAAAAACTTTGCTAGACCTCCAACACCACCTAAAAAAGTGGGTGTGGAACTGCACTCATTCATCACGAAATTGACATTTCTTGGATGGTTAAGGGTTAGGTTTGGTATAGCAGTCATTGGGAACACAATTATTGGGATAGTTTCTTTGATAACAGTATGTGATTTAAATAATGACATAGTAGGTGTGGAACTGCACTCATTTATTACGAAATGGACATTTCTTGAATAGTTAAGTTTTTTTTTAGGTTAGGCACCGTAAGGTAAGGTTTGGTTAGGTTAGGTACAGCAGTCATCTAGAAACAAAGGTATTGGGATGGTTTCTTTGATAATAACTATATGATTTAAATCATGACAGTATCCCTTTATCAAAACCTAACCTAACTTACCTACCTCTCCCTAAAATTGCCAGCTACCCAAGTAAAAATATATATATAAATTTTGGATAGACACGTGGTCTTTCTTACTGAATTTTTCCTCAATAATTACCCTTTTGTAAAATAGCTATTAAAATCAGATAGCTGAAGCCTGAAGGTTATTTTTACTTCATTCTCAACCCAAAATAGCAATGGTACATTGGTAATTGGGCTGTTCAAGCTGTAAGGCAGGCTCTCTCAACCATTTTTTGTTCATGGTTCAATCAGATATGTAAACTATAGAAATTGGAGTTGAAATGAAATTTTAGTACAGTATTTGGAATACTTGACCAATACCTTACTTAAGCTTGAGTCATGTAAGATCACTGAGGCTTGCACTAGAAATAGCCTACTGTAAAATCATTGAGGCTTGTAGGAAAGACAATTATTATTGTAGTGGCTTGTGTGCCAGTAGTGTTATTTGGTATCCTTGTTCAGAGGTGTTTATCCAAAATCTTATTCCTTTATGCTTCCTACTTCTTATGTGAGACTCAAATACATATTAAGAAATTTATATGTCTTTCAGGGTAAAACTGGAGGACAATCAGTACAAGCAAATGGTCAGGAAAACTGGTGGTGGGCCTCCTCCAAGCCGCCCAAGTCTGAGTGAAGATATGCTCATAGCATCATCCATGATGGAAGATGAACTCACCATGGGGGATGATGTTGTAGAAACCTTAAATTTTCCTATGGATATACCAGGTAAGGAAAAATACATATTACTTATTTTGGGGCATTCAGTGACAGGCCAACAGGACCTTGCAGCAACCATCCTAGATTTTTATGTAACTGCAACAGCAGTGAGTTATGTATGGGGTATGTAAAAATCCAAAATTCAGCTTAAAATTACATTTGGTTGGCGAGATAGGCAATTTAAAACTGTCACATTACTGGGCCAAAATCTGCCTTGGCGACCAAGCACTCAGTTTTTACTTATACATATATATATATATATATATATATATATATATATATATCTTTTTCAAACTCTTACGATGCCTGGATTTGTTTGAAACAGTCCAGGTTTATAAGCTTTTGTATGATGATTAAAGAAAGGCTGGCAGAAAATTAATGTCATAATGTGGAGCATAGCTTAGTGGTATACCACGTCAGCAAGGTTCCGAGTTTGATCCCAGCCAGCAGCCAAAAAATTTTGGATCCCAACCGCAAGTCCTCTGGAGTTCAGCACCCAATCCGGTTTAGGTTAGGTTAGGTTTCATATACTGTAGTCCGTTATGCCGGGAAAAACACTGAGAACAGTTAGAAGTGAATCATGTGGTTAGTGTGTGAATTATGACCCAAGTGTTACGGCTCAGCGGCTCACATAAGTGCCAAATAGCAATAGATGTAGGGAATATGCATCCTGGCCTGGCCCCATCAGTTGACTTGGCGGTGAGTACCGGCATTTGCTGAGTGGAAAGGAGCTGGCTACCCTACCGCACTAAATAAAAATTTGTTTTAAAAAAATCATACCAAAAAAATTGCGATGACGATGGTTGCTGTTGTTACTTTTCACACAAAAAATTGCGATGACGATGGTTGCTGTTGTTACTTTTCACTTATTTATACAGTTACAACAAATTTCTTGGTTTTCTAACACAATTTTAGCATTTTTTTATATTCAAATTGTTCAAGAACAAAACTATTTGTATCAAGATGTTAACACAAATGAATAATTACAGCCACCATGCAGCTTTTGGGAAAAGTGAATAATTTCAAACTTGCACATCTAAGCAACCAAATGGGATTTTAAGCAGAAATTTTTGATTTTTACATATCCCATGTACATTTCAATGTTGTTTTAATTAACAATTAAATCTTAGATGGTAGGTAGGGGTAAAAATTCTCTTTTGCCTGTTGATTTGGGAGGGAATGACCCGTTTACAAGAAAGTTGAGTAAAAAATTTTGAATTTAATATATCTGATTCTCATGAAGCTGGATGCTTCAGCGTTATGCTAAAGTATTGCTACTGCATCTCGCTACATGGTAACAAGCATTGTATTATTAGCCTTTTTCAGGTGAAATAGATTTGCAGGAACCACCAGAAGTCATAAATTTGCAGCAAGGGCCAGGGCAACCTTCTTTCAGCAGAATACCATCAGTGGCAGACCATCCATCAACTTCATGGTTTTCTTCAGTGGATTCCATGGCTCACGTTACACAGTCAGTGGCAGACCATCAATCTATTGCAAAGCTTTCTTCAGTGGATTTTATGACTCAAAGGACACCTTCAATGGCAGACCATCCATCTACTTCACAGCTTTCTCCAGTGGATTCTATGGCTCGCCGGACACCTTCAGTAGCAGACCATCCATCTACTTCACAGCTTTCTTCAGTTGATTCTGTTGCTCGCCGGACACCTTCAGTGGCAGACCATCCACCTACTTCACGGCTTTCTTCAGTGGATTCTGTGGCCCAAGTTCCTGGACCAAGTACCACATTGACTTCAACACCTGCTCCTGTCTCTGAAGCTTCTCAGCCTGCACCTAGCAGGAGGAGGTTTACCATCGAGTATGACCTTTGTAGATCATGACAAATTGAACACCATATGTTAATAATGAAGCAGATGAAGGAAAATCATGAAGCTGTAATGAAGGAACACAAGGAAGAGATGACAGAACAGAATCTGAAAATAGAGCAAGAACAACTGAAATTAAGGGAATGTGAAATGAAGATCAGTGAACAAGAATTAAGACTAGAAAAACAAAGAAAGAAAATTATTGAGCTAGATCTAAGAATAAAGTTACTGGAGAGGGCAGAGGAAAGTTTTGAGAAACTTGACAATTTTTTATATTCTGCTACATCTGCCTACAAAGCTATGGGCAATTCTTATGAATGAGCGGAAGACACTGTTATACAGTATTCCCCCCCCCCCTTTTTTTTTTTTTTTTACTAAGTTTGTGCTATTTATTTGAATTATGTGTACGAATTTGTATGTAGTACGAGAGTATATTGGTTTTCAAACAGTAAGATAGGCATTATAAGCATTGTTTCACGCACTAACTCATCACCATACCTGACCTTTTTTGGCCACATTACCTGATCATCATTTCTGACTGTTACTTCCTCTAATGCTGTGTAAACTTTGTCCTCCACATTGTCATCGATTGGGGAATCACTCTGGCCCTGATGTCTTTATTGGCCAGGTCACTGGTAACAGGTGAATTGCTGAGACAATGGCATGCAGGGGGGGGGGGAGGTTATGGGTGTGAGGCATTGTCCCTGCTTGGCATCTTGTAGGGGAATAGAGGAAGGTGTCCAGTGTATACATACGAAAAATCACGCGCTAAAATTGAAAATTGGGCAAATTATGAACCTTGCAATTGCGCGACGTACCAGTACGTCGACAGGACTGGCAAGTGCAAAATGTTGTAACGTACCCATACATCTACGGGATGCCTCGGGTTGTTATATACAGTATGTTTGTTTCAGTAACAAATCCCAAATATGTGGATCTTTTTTTCTCATAAATAACCTCTGAATTTATAAGGAGACATAATTCTGTTCAGTTGTTATACTTGGTTTTTGTGCTCAAAGGAGACCCAGATATGTGGATATATATATATTTTTTCCAGTCTGTATTCCCCAGCGTTATCAGTACGCAGTATTAAGCTTAACTGTTGTATTTGGTGGTTTATGTAATATATTTCAAACAATTCCAAAATATGTGGGTTTTTCTTCCTCAATATTCTCATAAGCTGTTTATAGGCATAATCTATACTTGTAGGAAATGTACAGTATAAGAAAAAAATGTTAGATGTTAATGCAGTATCAATACTATTGTTAGTAATTCCTACACAGTTGCACAAGATAAATAAAACTATTTTTTTGTATTAGTATTCCTGTAATTTCATTTCAAACTATTTCACCATAAAAGTTAATGTAAACACAAGATAAAAGAATTACCAGAAACAACCTTTATAATATGAAGCACTTGAAACACTATAATAAACTCAACTTTAACATGTAAATACATAAGGATTTTCTACAGGCACACATCTAATGAATTACATTCTCTTAAGGCTGGTAAGAGTACTGGGTAATCACTTTTCTCTGTACATAAATATGAGTCTTTTACTGTTTGCTACATACTGCATATCAAAAGTTACAGGTCTGAGTTTTCAATGTGCACACATTTGCTGAATTACAATTCACTTACGGCAAGCAAGAGGGCAGGGTGGCTCAGTGGTAATCAGACTCAGGTCCGGGGGCCCATAAGTTCAAGCCATGCCGGGAGGGGTAGCCCCTCCTGTCACCCAGCAGGGCCACATGATCTAATAAGATCTTGATCGGGGGAACACTTCCCTTTCCTTTTATGGCTAGCAAAATACATAACTTTGTGTACAACACATACTAATCAGCAGTTGATGGCACAATTATTTAGTAAATATCAAAAAAATTTTGTATTAGTCATCCAAAAATTGGTTCCATGATAACTGAACCTTTGATCTAACCAAACCTAACCTATCCCTTCCTATCCTATCCTGACCTCTCCTAACCTACCCTATCCTATCCTGACCTAACCTAACCTATCTTTTCCAATCCTGACCTAGCCTAACCAAACCTTCAGAGGTTCAGTTGTCCTTTCACCAAATAAATGGAAACACACAATAAAAGAAGGATCGGAAGACAAAAAGCAGTTGAGGTACTATAATAAACTTAATTTTAACATATGATTTTTGGCGACCATCATCCACTCACTTGATGTAGTGCTGCCTACTTCTTCCTTAGCCTTTATCATTCTTTTTCTGTGCCTGCCCTCCTCTCTTCCTATTTCTCCCATCTTTTCTGTCACTACTTATTGCTTTTCTTTCCGTTACAGCTGGCATTACATTGAGTGACAAGCCAAATGGTTTCCTGTAAGCCAAGAAACCATTTACAATGCTGGGTGGTAACCATATAACCAAACCATACGTGCTCCCTATGTGTCAAGTGGGTTGGTGGAGGGTTAGTGCCCCTCCCTGTAAAACAAATAACTCAGAGTCAAATGGCCACCCCGTACATGATTATGGTGTCTGGCAATAGACAGAAAGATTTTCAAAAGTGATTCTCGATGATGTTGGCCCTTCGCATCTGTCCCCTTGTATTTTCCTGTTCTACATTTTCTGGGAGATATGCAGGTTGGTTTTCTTCACCCTCAGGCTCTTGTTCAATATGTAGTCCATTGTTGATAGCAATATTATGGAGGACTGCACAGGCAATTACTATGTTCCTTGTATTTGACAATTTGGTTCTCATTTTTGTTGCTAAGACACCAAACCTTCTTTTCCATAAGCCAAAGCTTCTTTCTACAGTGTTTCTTGTCTTAACATGAGCAATATTATATCTTCTTTCTTTTTCTGAAGTAGGTGACAACACTGGAGTAAGAAGATATGGCTGGCAAGCATATCCACTGTCCCCTAAGAGGAAACCTCTGTAAGAACCAGTTTCAAGTAAAGTGCACAGTCTGGAAGATGAAAATACTCTGGAGTCATGTGCACTGCCAGGCCATCCTACTGCTAAATTTGTAAATCTTAAAAATGGGTCACACACGGCCATCACATTTGTAGACATCCATCCCTTTCTGCACCGGAATAACTCTGGATTAGGGCCACCTGGACTCTGGATGGGAATGTGACATCCGTCAATACACCCGATTACACCTGGCATTCCAGCAATAGAGTAAAACTGGTTCATTATTGTTTCCTCCGTACCAGCTTCGGGAAACTTGATGAACTCGGGAGCGAGGTCAGCAATGGCTTTTGACACTTTTGTGAGGTACTTGGAAAGACTTGGCTGTGACATATGTGAGCAATCAGCCACTGACAACTGAAAATCACCAGTTGCCATGTACCTAAGGGCAACAAGGAACTGCAAGCTTGGTGGAACTGGAAGCCCTACAAGAGAGAAAGATTAGCTAATTACTGAAAAAATAGCCAGCACAGAATGGAAGGATAGATTACATTTAGCCTACTTTTAATATTAAATATGGTATAAATTCATACTTTATTTTCCATTGCAAAGTTTTGTAATTAACTATTTTCCAAACTGGCACGGCGATTCCACCTATAACAAACTTACGATCTCAAGGTAAGTAATTTTGGTACATGTGCAGCACAGATAATTAACTGCTGGATTGTGACTGCAAGAAGTGATTGGAAAAAGGCAAAATATACCTATTTTGGGGTATTTAAGGATACGGCCAGGTCGCCCACAGCAATTTTTACTGACGTATCTTGCTGACTGGCCACGTTCTTTACCGACCATCACTCTGCCTGGACGCGTCAGTGTATCCCGTGTCAAAGTTACGGGAAACCTGATTTACCCAAGTCTAACCTAACCAAGGCAAACCTAATTCAACCAAACCTCATTTGCATATGAAAGCCAGCTTTCAAAATTAAGTGTGCATTAGGAATGTTAAATATGGACGGCTACTGGCAGACGCCAGCAGAATATTTACGCATTGTAAATCCTCAGTTACAGCTGTCAGAGATAAGTTTATCAATGTTCAGGGGCTGTAGTATATAATCGAGGAACAATAACAAGTAACCTATGAAAGACTCATTTCAACAGGAAATATGGAAAGGCCATGCTAGTTTGGTAAAGAATTATTCTAAATTTCCCCACCTCTTCTATCTCTTGCTCCCTGGGGTAAGCAATGAGCAATCCTTAGAAGTAGATCACTTGCAACTTCCTTGGATAGTCTATACCGTTGAATAAATTCCTGGCTGGAATAAAATTCAAAGGGATCCAATCGTTCATGATATTTCCTTTTTCTTCTAGCTGCATCTAGTTCTTCCCATTCAGCTAACTCTTCCAGCTCGTGAATATGTTGTTCAGAGTAATCCATGCTGAAACACCCATAAATATAACAATACAGTATAAAACTTTACATATTTCATGTATATGAAACATCTACTGTACTGTGTACCCTCAAATAACAACCTATCATTATCTACCTCCCTCAGTCTAAAAAAATGTAGAGACTAACCACACCACTTATGTCAACAAGGCAGGTTAAATTAGATTTACAGTATATAGGTTTAGTTTGACAATAATGGAAAAGCAAGAAGGAATTTGGGCATCCTAATGAGTATATAATGTGTGACTTATGACATTTATCGATTATATTTTCGGTTCTATTATCGTTTCAACCCCTAACGGATTTTTCTTTTTAATTTCCGAAATTTTGGTCAGAAACCTTATATATGGTTAGGTTAGGTTTGCTTAATGAAAAAAGCACGGGGGTTGGACTTACACGATAATTTTATCATATTTTCTTCGATTCCTCATTCACCACAGTGATGCTACAGTGGTAGTTAAACACCAAATAGGTTACGCTGAAGGTCTAGCTTGATGGGGACATTTCCCTTTCCCTTTCTCCGAAAGAGGATGTCAGAATTAAGTGATTGAAAGCTTAGAGAAATAAGGTGGCGTGGCTAATGTTTACCTAAACATATTTGAAAAAGCTGTGAATATATATATATATATATATATATATATATATATATATATTGTTACATAGCCTATGATTTCATCATCTTTTCTGTAATTTTAACGCACAGTATGCTGCATGTTTGATCACGAGCGTGTTCTGCCTCTGTCCCCCCCTTCTACCGTTATAGTAGAGTAAGTCGTCATTTCTGTTGTTTCAGTGAGGGATTATCAGCTCTTTGTCCCCATGGCTTCATTTGCGCGTCCTGCTTACAAGTTGTGTCGGGCTCTGCTGGCCCCTATATAATGAGCTCGGTCTCTGCATCATTGCCACTTAGATCTGCTCCTCATTTTGTTCACATCTCTGTCCTCCCCTGTACAGATATTATTATTGTGAGTGCTCAAGAAGTCTCCAACCATCTAGCAGCTGTGTGTAATTTGAGTATAACTGTTGTATTTTTTTCTTGTGCTGTGTAGCATGGGGTTGGTTCTTGGGCCTAGTGAGGTCTTGGTGATTGATGTTGGGTTTTGTGTCAGTCATTTTTGATAATAGTTTGTATCTGTAATAATTTATCTGGCATTCACTGAGTATTATCTGGTATCTCATTTTATCAGGGCTGACTTAGATAAATTTACTCTTGCTAATTTCGTGTTAATAGAGGCTATTGCAGTTAACCATATATTTAACCTGTTTATTTGCCATTACATTATCCTTATGAGTCCTGAATGTTTTGTTGTTAGTTTGAGCATTAAACTTTAACTTGTAATTTTACCTAACTCTTTTGTTTTGAACCTGGAACTTTACGGGACAGTAGTGATTTTTAGCATTCTCACTTAAAGTGTACATTATCTTTCTCTGTTCCGTAACAATATATATATGCTATTGTATGAGACAGTTTATGAATAATTTTGAGTCCGGTGCTATACTCATGTTTCACCTTACCCTTAATTGTGAAAGTAAGCTGCTGGTAATTTTTTTCATAATAATATTGTGCCCTCTTACATTATGTAAAAATGGAGATGGTACTTACATGGTTAATTTTTAAAATCGCTTCGATAATCCTCAACTCTCCCGCGAGACCTGCCAGCTGTGTTGTTGTTGTCTGTCTGGTCCCATAATTCATGAGCCCAAACATGTTCATTTAAAAAATATTAACATTCGTATAAACATATTGCAACGGCACTCTTAATTGGTATTTTAAAGTAATTTCTATAATACAGTATGTAAATTGAATCTCAGGAATACTTTTTTCCCCAAAAAATACCTTTTTAACTTTCCTTTGCACATCTTCGCCTGGCCACCCCACAGAGTTATACATATAGAGCGCGCGTCCCTGTGTTGTGGTATGGGCGATAAGTGAAGCCAGCGGGCCCGGGGCGGCGGCCATCTTAGGATGCCCACTCTACCGAGTCCCGACCTTCTCGTACAGCTCATCATAATTCACAAATACTAACCTTTCCCGAGTGTTTTTTGCATTATATCCTGATGTAAATAGATAGAGCAGTTATCAATATAATTACTTTAGCTATTTTAAGCCTTTTCTCCATTACTATTGCGCTCTGAATGAAGTGAGAAGAAAAGTTATTCCCGGTCCCCTTACCTTGTCTCTACGCACCATTTTACTTTGGATACACAAAAATCAACGATTAGAAGCGAACATATACCAATTTATTAATAGCATTACATTAATTGAGTGGATGGTGAGTTCCCTCACTTACTGGTTCTTAAATAATACTAACTTAGTGTTTTCCTAACATAACAGCCTCTTACTTTAGCAGTGGTTGCTTTTGCAAGATGATGCAAACGTATCTTGCAATATGCAAGCACCACTGCTTTAATAAGAGAAAAAATGTGATTATTATCAGGTGAACATTCAAACATATGGGAATCATGTGTTTTAAATGCAGTGCTACCAGTCTCTTTCAATACAGAATATGCAACTAGAGAGGAAATTCTGGGAATGTTACGTAGCTCAAATTTGTCATGACTTTTCAACATTTTCTGAAATATTTTCTCTGTTGATCTGCAGACAGACACAGCACTCATAGAGGGCTTTATCAAGCCGCCTTTGTCCTTAACCAGTATCAATGCACAACTTTTATCATTGTTCTTAATTTCTGTTGCTGTAAGTGCAGACAAGCAGTCTGGACATGAAATATTTCTCTTTACCATTTTAACTGCATATCCGGCAATGTAACCTACTGCAGCTTCCTTTATAATCTGACACATCTGTAAAGTTTGGACAGTCTACATAATCATGATCTTCTTGGGCAGGACTGCGAGGAATGATATCATATCTTCTTGCCATCATAATATCTTCAGTTTTATCCTCTAAAGCTTTCTTCATGACACTGCTAGATGTTGCAGATGTGAGCACTTCAGTGAGGTCTTGTGCAGAGACATTCCCGTTTGACGTTTTTATTTCATGCCTCAGAAGGAGTCTCTTGTATGCTGCCATGAGGTTTAACGCAGAAGGGTTATTTCGAAAGCCACCAGATGCTCGAATTGCACAGAAAGAGTTCTAAGTGATCCTGTGACAGCTTATAAGTTAGAAAGTACTGGAGTGGCTTATTTACACCTACAAACTGTTTATAAAGTGCCTGAGCACTCTTAATGGCAGCCAAAAAACCAATGAAAGGTGTCTTTCTAGAAGTTTTGTACATGAGGATGTCATCAGAATTAGTGATAGTCATTAGATAAGCAAATGCTTGATCTAAGAATGACATTGAAACTACTTCTGTCTCAGGTTGAAGTGCTGCTTTCATTCCTCTAGCAAATTTGTTTCTCGAGTTCAGTACATCAAAAAGTTTATCAGCCATTTGCAGAAATTTAACTGTACCCTGACAATCCTTAAAACTGTGGGAGATGTAATGAATCCCGACAGAAGATTAATGCATCAGCTACACTAGAACTCAGTGTTTGCGCAGCAAGTTTTACTTTCATCTTTTGAGTGTGCCATGAAAGATGGATATCCCTGAGTTTATTTCCTAAATGAAGGCCCTCATCTTCTTGAAGTTGATGCAGTGCTTGAATATATTTCCATTCTATTTTATTTCCTGATCACAGAGAAGCGAGAACATCTTACCTGTTTTGAATTTAGCGTGAGACTGGGCATCCCAATATGGCCGCTGAGCCACTTCCGGTTGCGTCACTTTCAAACCAGGGTGGCGCACTCTATATGTATAACTCTGTGGGCCACCCCCTAGCGACGAAATTTACCATCGTTCCAATACTGTGCTCTTGCATGCGTATGGGAGGAGCGAAGACAAACGTTCTGGATTCAATGGCCCAAACAGGGGTGCGACTAAATACCTAATCGGCGGATATTTACCGAACGGCACCGAATCGGCACTTTCAATTGGAAATTTGTATAATTTTTCTCACCACATAGATTCATACACACCTACTTATCGCAAATCTGGTCAGAATTTTGTGCTTAATTTAACTGTTAATAAAAAACAAGGATTCAGAGCGAAAACAGGAGAAGGTTAGCTGAAGTGTTTCACCTTTAGCTCGAGAACTTGTAATCTGTATACAGTATATATATATTGATTTCACATGCAGATACAATCATTTGCACTTTAAATCTATACTTATACAAAACAGGAATCTGTCAGAGCGTGCGATCTAAAGGGGAAATATCCGCTAACTCTGGCACGTTTTTGCTCTGAAACCTTATTTTTATTAATAATTAAACCGTCACAATTTTTTTTTTTAACAGATTTCAGGTAATTTGATGTGTATGAACCTATATAGTAAAAAAAAAAAATCCTATTAAAAGCGCCGATTCGGTAAATGACCACCGATTCGGTATTTCGTTGCACCGACCAAACAACATCGTCTGACCATGGATCTGTGGTATGATCTGAAACGGATCCTCACAAATAGAAGAGGCCAATATATATATATATATATATATATATATATATATATATATATATATATATATATATATATATATATATATATATACACACACACACACACACACACACACACACACACACACACACATCTGCGTGCGATAGTTAGAACAGAGGGTATGAATGTCAACTAGTACCCAAAGGATTGTAATGAAGCAAGTACACACAGCAGATAACTATAAGCCAAGGGGTTCACTGGGGGGCAATAATTTTGAGTTTAATGATGTGATGAAGTTATGCGTCATCCATGGGAGCATCACCGAGTTTACAGGGCTTGTTAATGGCCACTCGTCGAATGAATTCCCCAAGGAAGCGATAACCCAGGCAAATATGTGCGACGACCTCTCAGCGGAGTGTCAGGTGTGACAGACATGGGCTGCGATCCAGATAAAAGAGATCTTGCAATGAGGGCGAGAGCCTGATGAAGTCAGGAGCAAATGAAAGAACAGGGAATGGGGGGAGGGATTGGAGGGTTATGAAGCAGGGCGAGGCAGCTTGTGAACTGCTGAAATGATTAGGCCTCTGTGTTCACACACACACACCACAAGCCAGCCAGAAGTCAGGGCGTGTGTGCTGGGCAGTCCCCAGGCCCTGTCTTCCCCCTAACTATTTTTTAAGTCAGCCCACACCCCACTGACCAGGCTAATGTATGGCCTGGCCTGAATTATAGGTGCAAGGAATCTACAAACGAACGAACGAACGCCTCTGTGTTTCTGAAAGAGAAGGAAGCCAAGGGCAGAGATGAGAACAGACAGTTCACACTGGGCATGGCTAGCCAAGTTAGGAAGACGGTGAAAAGATAAAGTGAATACAAGGTAAACGGCCGTTTATTCATTTGTTTGTTTATTTATTTATTTATATATTTATTTACCTTTTACCATTCAGTACAAGCGCCAACACTCTGGGGAACGCTGTCCCTTAAGGCCAAGCAGGAAGGATACATGAGAGAAAAAGGGTTATGTGACTCATGCACTGGGCAAAACGAACATATCGAGTACAATTGTTCATACAGTAAAGAAACACAATACATTAATAGATATATAAATTATATAGCTTATCCATCATATGACCATTTTCTTCGGTTTTAACAAAAGAAAATTATGTTTATGGTACATTACCTTAAAACAAACTATAGATTCAGTTTGGGGAAATGGCTTCATACTGTTGTGAAGCGGTTTTGTTAGATAGGAAGAACTGGAAGGTTGTCTGTATTTCTCGTATTTTTCAGTTACCTGTCGGAGCTGCCAGTTAGCCTGCTATTAGTGAGTGGAAGTATTCTGGAAAATTTTACATTAAATTTTATGCTGTCTTTCTCTATTATGTTTTCTTTATGTGACTGTTAAATTATGTAATTTTGTCTCAGTTTATATGCTAAATTATTAAGACAGTTACGTAGCGTAAGACAGCTCTGGGTATTTTGGATGTCTCCAAGTTGGTAACTTGCTTCTCTGAGAATGTAGATCATTCTAGTATAAAAAGGAAAGTATATAAGGATGGGCAAGGGACCTGAAAGGCTTCAGTTCAGTTGGAGTTTAGTTCAGTGTCAGTGCAGTTAATGAAGATTGTATAGATCCAGTACTTGTGAAAACAGTGAAGTGAAGTTGGCAAGCATCAAGTGTAATTATCTGGAAAACAAAGACAGCAAACTTATGAACCCAGTGTTTACTGACAGTGCCTGAGCTTATCTCGTTGTTGACACCGAAAGGTTGACCTTAAAAAGAACAGCTCACTGGGCAACGTCCTTCCTATACTGAACTACTGCTGTTAATACCTGAGGTAGTGTAGGATGGAAACGTAACAGTGGTGTCAGGAATAGGATTATTAGAAAAATGTTGCAGTGCGTCAAACCTTCGACATGGAGTTAAGGTGTACAGACAAGAGGCCATGCTAGGCAGGAGGAGCCATGTCTGGCAGCAATCATGAAGCTATTACAAGCACAGAATGAAGGAGAGAAACCACTCAAGGAACAATTACAAGCACAGAATGAGGGACAGAAAGAGCTCGAAGAACAACTGCAAGCACAGAGTGAACAATACGAGGCACAAAATGAAGGACAGAAAAAACTCAAAGAACAATTGCGAGCACAGAGTGAACAACTAGAGGCACAATAAAGAACAGAAAGAACGATATGAAGAGCTTCAAGAGGCATTATAGGAGCAACAGAGGGAATTGCAACTGAGGATGCAAGGACAGCTAGATGTTTTCATGAGGGAAATGAAGGAAGAACAGACACAGTTTAATGAGGAAGTAGATACCAAGCTAGAGCAGCAGAAGTATGTGGTAAGCAATCATGTGATAGAGTGCAGACAGCATGTAGACGAACAGATGAAGCATGCAGATGATCAGTTGAAACATGTAGACGGCCAATTGAAAATAATTAGTGAGAGAACTGAAGCTCTGGAGAAGTATTGTGTTGCTGAGCCTGAGATTAGTGTACACGGGGAGCACATGAAAAAAATGGACAGTGTATGGTGAACCTTGACGAATCCCAAGCATCTAGAGATAGCATTACAGGACTGAATAAACAGAATGTAGGAGTTTTGCGTCCTGGGCTTACAGTAATTATGACGCCCCAGTTTTTAAGCCCCAAACCAGTGAAGTGCATGGCTACCTGTATAATGGGGGTCCAATTAAAAAGAAACCTCAGGAATCTGATGGCAAAGTATCTTGGTAAGCTTACCATACGCAGTTTGAGTTACTTGCTGATCAGAATGGTTGGGATGATAGGCAGAGGGCAGTGAAGCTGGCCACTTTCCTCAAGGGTGCTGCAATGGAAATTCTGGGGCAGATGTCAGTAGATGGAAGGAACAGTTATCGGTACTTGGTAGAAGCTCGAGGCGAATCCCTACAGCTACATGCTCATGAACTGGATAGTATGGCACATAGAACGTACCCTGGAGCAGCACCTAACGTGTCGGCTATTCTTCTGAGACCAGTTCATCGATGCTCTTGGGAGAGCAAATTTGAATGTGCAAGTGAAGCAGGCACAAACTGCAATGCAAGCATGCAAGAAGCACTAGCCCGGGCTCTAGAATTTGAGTCCTACGTCAGGTCCAGTACGTCCACTTTTCAGGCAGGTCATAGGGCGGGATTCAAGGCAAGAGGGGACAGGTACGTGAAGCAGAAAAATTTGAAGGAAGTTGCCGGCACTGTAAAAAGTCAGGACATAGGGAAGAGGATTGCTACAAGTGGCAGGGGGAATAGGAGAAGACCAGAGGAGGTTGCTGGTTCTGTGGGAAGCCAAGACAAAAAAAAGGAGTATTGTTACAAATGGAAGAAGCAGTGAGAACAGAGCAGTACAGGGAAATCTGCACTTGTAACAAAAAGCTGTTGGACATGTGGTGGGGTGGGACACTTCAGTTCTGAATGTTTAATGAAGAAAAAAGAAGATAATAAGAATGCTGCAGAAGACCATAAAGAGGCGGAAAACTAGTGAAGGATGGTGTTAAGGGGCAACCATCAGCCAGCTTTTCATAAGTAGCCCCACCACCAAGAAAGTGCAAGAGAACTGCGATTGACAGCGTGCAGATAGATGGAAGAACAGACGGCAAGAGGTGATTGATTTAGCATCAAAGCAGACTTTTGTGGGGCCTGATGTGTTACATCATCTGTATCTGCCTGAGTCATCATTATAACTGTGTGATGCAACTGGGCACCGAACAGAACTGAGGGGACCCCTGAATGTCCAGATTAAAGTGGCAGGGCAAGAGGCTACGCCTCCAGTCTACATGGCCAACGTGGAGGATCCTTGCCTTCTTGGTCTGGAATATCTGATGTCCATGGGATGTGAGCTGGACTTCTGCTTCATGAAACTCAAGGTCCGAGGAAAGACAGTTCCCCTCATGGCAGTGAGACACACCAGTCCTGGTGGTGAGGTGAGGGTACTGCGCATTACAGTAATACCCCAAGATCAGAACTGCTGCTCCAGTGTAAGGTGAGTGGCTCTTTTGACAGTTGTCTAGGGTTGGTGGAGCCAGATATACGGTGTATGACAAAGGCCACAGTGATGGTGGGGATGACTTTGGTGGAAACCGGCACAAGTGAAGTGCCAGTTGTGGTGGCCAGTTTCTCCTGTGAGCCACAGAAGATCAACGAGGGAGAAATTGTGGGACTGTGCAAGCAGTGGTTCCTGAGTGGCACCAGAGGAAGGCCTGTAAAAGAAGCGTAGTCACAGAAGATGGGTACCTGCCTGACCGCTTACAAGACCTATTTTGAAGGACTTGCCAATGCCTGGATGGCTCACAAGTACTGAAGTTGAGGCTGCTGCTGATGGAGTTTGCTGATGTTGTCTCCACTGGAGACCTAGACCTGAGATGCACTGATCTGGTGGAGCATTGTGTAGACACCAGGAATCACGACCAGATTAAACAGCCAGTGTAGATGATGGCCCCAGCCCAGTGGCAAGAAATGGAGAAGGTGAGAGAACCTCCAAAGCCAAGGAGTGATAGAAAAGTCCAGCAGTCCTTGGGCATCAGCAGTGGTTCTGGTGAGGAAGAAGGATGTCTCGGTATGATGCTGTTTGGATTATCAAGCTCTGAATGAAGTAACAGCGAAGGATGCATAGCCCTTGCCAAGGACTGATGACATGTTGGATGCTCTGTCAGGTGCCAAGTGGTGCTCCATCCTAGACATGAAAGCAGGATATCATAAAGTCAAGGTTGTTGAGATGGACAAGGAGAAAACATCCTTTTCGTATGGGCGGGGTTTTTGGCAAGTTAAAGTTATGCCATTTGGCCTATGCAATGTCCCAACTACTTTTGATCATCTCATGGATCGAGTACTTGAAGGCATGCACTGGCAGACAGCTCTCATCTGTCTACAATGTAATTGTGTTTGGATGGACTTTCGACCAGGAATTGGATAGGCTGTCAGAGATGTTAAACAGGATCCGAGTGGCTCGCCTCAAGATGAACCCCAAGAAGTGTTACTTGTTTCAGAAGGAAGTGAAGTACCTAGGGCACATTGTAAGGCGAGGGAGGCGTCTGTACTGATGCAGAGAAAGTGGTAGTTGTTAAAAACTGGCCGGTTCCAACATGTGTGAAAGAGATACAGAGATTCCTGGGTTTATGTACAGTGGCGGACAAAAGTTCTGTCCTGATCCCAGACACAGCATGAATCTCTACCAACTGAGGTTCGAACAACGGTGCTTCGAGAGAAAGGGGATGCGAGGTGCCGGGGTGGCAGGAGACAGGGGTCAGAGGGAGGGATTCAGTGTCCAGATCCATGGGATGATAAATAACCAATATTGCCATGATCTCAATATGATTAATTGATAAGGTGATATTAAATTAATAAATATGAACATACTCCACGAGACATAATTTTCTTTAAGGTGATTTAGAGAAGCATGGTTAGTACTGTGATGTTTCTCAGTCCTCGCATGGTAGAAGCAATCAGTTTGTATTTCATTTTTTAACCCGTCACGTCCCGAGGTTTTCCGCACCTCCGACATCCCCCAGTCTCGAGCCTTTTTGGAAAAAATTTGTTTTGGCTCAAACGTCCGCTTAGGTTGAGAAACGAAGGAAAATCACCAAGAAAGGGCTTACCTTGGTCTATAAGTGGTCGGAACAGGTGAGGTCCCCCGCGCCAGGTATCGTATTCTTTTATTGACGTGTCAGGCGCTCACATTTTCTATGGTAAGGAATACTGGGAGAAACAACACACAACACCTCTATATTTATTGAATTTGAACTAATAAACAATAACAGTAACAATATAATGGATTTCAGACACATATAGATGAAAAATAAGCATTGTACCATTGCGCGAGCATAGTGAGTTAGGTCCGAGTCGTAACATGCTATATGCTAAGTTTCTTGTATCAGTCAACATATAATTTTTTCTACTTGTATACTTCTGTTTCAATTACATTTTACCAATGTCTACTGCTTGTAAGTGTTTTCAGATGTTTTCATTCCTTATGATGACATGCAGCATAAGTTTAGCGCACATCAGCTTAGTAATCGCACTCGCTGTGACTCGTATTTCAACAAATCCAATTGTTTTATCACTTTCCTATTATTTTTCCCTTTACATAGAACCTTTCCTCCACCACTGTAAATGTTTTCAATTATTTACATTCATTACAAGGGCATTTGGCGATATGCTAGCGCATATTCACGTAGCAACCACAATCTCAAACACTCGTGTTTCATCTACTTTATTTATTCACTCCAATTATACTTTCCCACTTACATTACACATATTTACACCCCTATACTGCACTGTACATACTTACTGGCATTATTTATTCAAGTGAGCGTCAGAATATCGCATGAAAATACCCTCGCAATGAATGTTTCGACCAACATAATACTCAAACACTTATATACTAATTCTTCACATATATTACACACTTTCCCACTTGTTGACTTCTATTTTCATTATAACGGGCCTTATTCATTCAACTGAGCGTCAGGATATCGCATCTCTATACACACGCTATGAATATTTGACTTAGAATATATTTCAGCACTTACCATAATTTGAGCTTATACCCGTAAGCATTTCCAATAATAATAATTACATAATTACGGGCCGTATTTATTGCACTGAGCGACAGAATATCGCATCATAAAACCCTTGCTATGTATGTTTCCACTTACAGCATATTTATACACTTACATACAATTTTTGCACTTATGTTATACCCGTATGCACTATATACTAATATTTGGAGATCAACATGACTGATATTTTCACTGAGCGTCTGTTTGTCGCATGTACTTCATAGTTTCAGCATCCTGTCGCATTCACACCATATCAGAATTGCATCAACGTGTGATATTCGCTAAAACATTGGTGAATACAGAGACCCACGTCACACTCAACGCACTCATAGCAGGTGTCCTTCCTCTGTGTCGTGAGTCTCACCCGGGAATTGCTATACACGTGACACCTGCGTTGGGCCCTAGGTCTGTTTGGCTGGGGAGGGATAGGAGTGGGGAAATGGCGGCCGGATATTCTCAGGGGAGTTTGGGCAATAGGGGCAGTGCGGGTGCGATGTTGGGGCCTTTCTACAGCATAAGGTGCAAACATCTCTCTTGTGAGCTCCCTCACAAACCCTTCAAAGGTTTCCCGAACTCCTGTTGTCATGGCGTGAAGGTGGTGGCAATTCAGAGCAGTGATGTCTAGCAAGTGAAAGAACAGTTTCTTATACCACTTCATCGTGGTCCTGGCACACTCTACCGTCGATATCATGGAGTCTGACTGGTCCACCAGGCGCATGTTTATGTTATAGTCCATGACACACTCAGGTTTCCAAATGTGACGCCTGTTCTCGTTACGGTAATCTACGGAATCTGTACCGTGCATCAAGGGGCGGTGAACCGTTGACAAGAGGCTTACTTCTCTATTGTGGTTCCATACAGTTGCAAGGATGTTGTTGGCTTTGAAGAAGACAACCTCATTCCTTGCAAGTTTCCGCCCTACCTTGGCCATGTGATGCCGGTTCACCTTCACGGTTCCACAGACTCCCGTTTCATGCGTGTGAAGATAACGAGCGAGAAGAGGGCTAGTGTACCAGTTGTCCAGGTAGAGGACGTGACCACGATGAAGGTAGTCTTCTATCATCGTCTTTACCACTGCTTCCGACAATCCAATACTTCGATCTTCTATTATGTCTGTCTGTGCACTGGTGTACAAGACTATGTCTTGCACGTATCCAGTCCTACAGTCGCACATAACAAAGATCTTGAACCCAAAACGGTGCCTTTTGCTGGGTATATACTGCCTAAATGAAATATTACCTCTCCACAACACGAGACTCTCGTCTATGACGAGGTCTCTATAGGGATAGAATGACGAACGAAAGGTTTGCCTCAGGTGATCAAAGACCAACCTAATTCGCCTCATTTTATCAGTGTCGTTCGCATTTGCAGGATCATGAGCATCATAGAAATGGAGGCGACTTAGAATTTGTTGAAACCGATTACGGCTCATCACTTGCCCAAATATTGGGGTAAACATAACAGGGTCCCTTGTCCAGTAAGCCAGAATTCTATTTTTTCGTATAATACCCATCAAAAGGACCAGGGCAAAAAATAGGAACATATCTGAAAGGGAGACAGGGTAATCATATATGATAGAATGCCTACTCCTTGTTCCCAGTCTTTCACTCTCAAGGCGCTGGGTGCTTGCAAAAAGGTTGGTTTGGTATACAATCTGCTCCACGAATGCCTCACTAAAAAACAGGTGGAAAAAATCCAACCTGGTGAAATTACGGTGAATTCCGGGAGCAATGCAGCCAGAGCGCCCCTGCTCAGTGAAGGGGTGAATGAGGGGAGAAAAATCACTCCCATCCTCCCAATTCCATCCCACAAATCCCTCGTCCCCATCATCCCCATCACCGCCTTCGTCTGGGTGGGGAGGAGATCCTGGTGGGGGAGGTGGAGGAGAAGGAGTGCGGAGGGCTTTCCCACTGTCACTCCTCTTCCCTCTGCCTTTACTCTTTCCCTTTCCCTTACCCTTACGGCCTTGAGGAACATTAGGGGGCTGTGGGGATGAAGTAGTGGAATATTGGGGAGCATAAGACGTGCTGGGGAGTGGTTCCTCCCCACCTTCCCCCTCCATGACAACACCACGTGCTTTCTCACGCACCCTAGCTCGACCATGTGTTAGGGGATATTGGGGAGCATAACACGTGCTTGGGAATGGTTCCTCCCCACCTTCCCCCTCCATCACAACCCCACGTGATACTGAAAGCACCCGCACTTGCCCACGTGATACACTACGCCGCCTCACACTACCTAGGGAGAGCAATGACTCACTCATGTCACTCTCACTTTCCCTAATCCTCCCTGCACTTTCCCTTTCACTCCCCACTCCCTCCACGGCACTTCCTAACTCCCCAAACAAAATATTAGGCCCATACCTGCTCGTCCGACGTGGTGTGCGCTCTGGGCCACTATGAGTGATTACCTCGCGTCCCACGTCCCACGACTCCATCCTCGTCCTCGTCATCGAAATCTGGTTCCAAATCACATTGGGGATAGGCATAGGATGTTCCATGTGGTTTCTTGGCCGGCTACCCCTCTCTAGCAGCACAGTAAGTCACGTACTGCTGCTTCCTGGGAGACGGGACTTCATCATCACTGCTGGTGGTTTCTTCCTCCTCTGGCTGCACATAATCTTTATCCACAACCTCGTCGTCCAGTGGGGAATCACTGTCGCCTGTAAAGGCGTCCAGGGCGGCTTGAATTTCGCCCTCTGAGAGACCTCTCTTAGCCATGTCTGAGCAGGACCGTTGCTACCAGGTGAGTGGACGAGTGGCGGGTTAGCGCGGGTCGCGCGGGGTCGCCGAGTGTCCCTGCCTAGTGGCAGGTACGGGAAGGTCATGCGAGGATACGTACCGCAAATCAAGCGTGAAATTTGAAAATTGTCGAAATGATGCACTTTGCAATTGCACGACGTACTGGTACGTCGCCGGGACTGGCAAATGCAAATCATTGCAACATACCCATACGTTGACGGGACGGGGCGGGTTAAATAATCAATCGCATAACTGTGATTCGTTGGATTCTTTGTAGTGAGGCCAGTTGTTGGTTATCATTGGATATTAAATTTTGCAGTGTATAATGGTCATACTTTTCAGTCTTTAATAAGGTTATTTCATACCACACTTACAAGCATACCATCGTTATTTTGAGTCTCTTCAGCTAAGGAAGGACTTTATGGCAAAAACCTGGTCACTTCAGTCAGTTTCGGGAGGTGCTCGGGATGAAGTTAGAAAATATATCTGCAAATTTTAATTTATGGGAAACTGAAATACATAAGTTAAACAAATGCTTTCATATCAATCATATGTCATCAATTACACACAATAAAGAAGTTAGTGTGTTTATGATATAGATTTCGAATATTACTACTACACATGCAAGTAACTCACCCTGACTGTATTAAGAAAAACACATTCATATTATAATTACACTAATTTATGGTAACCCTAGGAAACACAAGGGTGATACTGACATTAACATTATACCAGGCTTTTGGTTAATCATTGCCAACAGTATACATATAGAATACATACGGTAATACTTTTCATTATGAAAGCTACGTCACACGGAATCGAAGAAAATTACATGATCAAGCATTCAAATGACGCAAACACATCAATACAAGGTCCAACCACCTTGACCTTCAACAACTTCATCAACCCTCCAGGGTAGGGATGCTACTAAATTATGACAAGTATTTGGACTGTTCCTCACAGACTCCCAAACCTCAAGGGCTTTACGGTCTACAGCTTGAACACATATTTCTTCATCCACGTCCCAGTCCTTGCACATAAAGGCCCGTAAATTCTCAGTTGGGTTTAGATCTCAACCCAGTGGGGGACAGTCGAGGACTTCCACTTCCGGGTGCTGATTTAAGCAATCTTTGAACACTGTGCACATATACACAAGACTCATGTCGTGAACAAGTCTAATAGGATGAGGAAATGGGATTGCCATATTTCTCACGGATGGCAATAAAACGTTTTCTAACACGTCAATGTATTTTTGCCCTGTATATCTTCCTTCTATTTTCGTCAGTTCTCCAGGTCCATTGGCCCACATCCATCCCCAAAATGATACGTTCACCAGCCCACTTTTGTCCTTCTGTATATTTTTCATCTCATACCGTGTGTTTACTGGTCTCCAGCACGTTCGAGCCCCTGCTTCCACTGACGTGAAGCATTTCTCATCAATAAAAAAAATCTACGTCTGCTCCTAAATACTGGAAAGCAAAGCCTAGTCTACACTCTTTATTGGCTTGAGAGAGCTTTTATTTCTTGGACGTCCTGTAACAGTGATTGCCCATCTCGTGAATGCGTCTCCTCGTCGTCCGCTGATAGCAAGGAAGCTGTAAAGTCCGAGTAACCTGAACTGCTGAACACTTTGACTGCTCGTTTACCATGTCCGCTGTACGGGCGTCATCTTGAGTGAGAACTTGAGGTCATTCACTGCGAGGCTTTGTCTTCACTGAGCCCTCCATTTGCCACCGACGAATTCATCGATTTACAGTACTGACAGGGACACCTGTGAGGAGGGCAATTTCTGTTGATTTTCCCACTTCCCACATCCCGATGATACAGCCACAGAGGGTAGTGATCAGGATCGTTTACATTCTTTTCACCCATCGCATTGCCGCGCCTCTCTGCTATTTCTACAGTAAATACAAAATAATGCAATAGTTGGTATTATAGTCTTGGAATATTCATAGTTCATTTTTACTTATATTGCACGAAAACACTGGTAAAACCATCTTGCACTGCCGCTCTCCCCCTACATTCAAAACAACCTCTCTCTCTCTCTCTCTGCTTCGAACAATCACTTTTGTCATTTTACTACATAATTATGGAGTTTTACCCTCCTGCCATTGCCACATTCTTGCCTTCCATGATAACTTGCAATGCTTAGTAAGCAATTCCCATTGAGTCAGCAGTCTCTCTCTCTCTCTCTCTCTCTCTCTCTCTATGTGTGTGTGTGTGTGTGTGTGTGTGTGTGTGTGTGTGTGTGTGTCACCCTATAGGATACGTTTACGTGAAGCTACAGAATATAGTGAATGTTTTCGGCGTATCAAGTAGACCCAGGATTCCGGGGGCTTGAATTATGATTGAATGGAAGTGTGGCCCATTGGATTGGGCAGACTTGGGCTGTCTGAACTTTGCTACTTCTCACCCTGCCTTAGGGTGGGAATGGAGGTCCGGATGATGATTCACCGATAAGACGCAACACAGAATAATAACATCATAGGGCATATACAACAACAAATTGTGTCAGTCACCTTGAGAAACGACAATGACTGGCCTGCCTTTCTTCCTGTGGTAGGAAAGTACAGTATAGAGGAAAGCAGGCACTTCCAAAACAACCCCATCTTATCCATATTGAAAACCTTGCATTTTCGTAGCTACCTTCCTCTCAATTTCTTTACAGGAGAAAGTGTAGTGAGAGGCAGCAGATGCTTTACACTGTAACCGATCATAATGAAGCTCATTCTACTTGACAAACTGATTCAGCCACCTTTACTCACACAAAACTCGCGGATTGAGTGTACGTATATTACTTGTAAAACTTTACCATAAACTTCCTTGTTCTTTTGACACAACAGTGTCACTGATGAACAATTTTACCATAAACTTCGTTGTTTTTTTGACATAACCGAATGTCACTGATGGGCAGATTATGTTCACGTTGGGCACCGATATAAATCATTGAAATATATTCTCTCAGCACATCGCTCACATTGCTTCTTTCCACACGTTGCAATGCCATCCGAAGTGCAACATCAGTGATCTCGGGGTTCCCTCTTACTGTGCCCACTGTGCACTCGCTGACACCACTTGCATGAGCACCATCAGCCCCTTATTGTGACTACCTAAACACCGAAGTATTTCCTTTATAGTGTGCAAAATAAGTGTTACACACACACACACACACACACACACACAGTGATAAGGGGAAATTACTCTCCCTAATTCTGTGTGTGTGTGTGTGTGTGTGTGTGTGTGTGTGTGTGTGTGTGTGTGTGTGTGTGTGTGTGCATAAAAGAGGAGTCTACAACCGCAACATTTAATCACAGCAAATATAATTCTTTCTCTCTCTCTCTCTCACACACACACACACACACACACACACACACACACACAGTGTAGTAAACCTTTTCCAAACATGGTTTATGATATATACTGTACTATTCCTTTATTAGTTATTCGGACTACATGTAATTAGAGAGGTGCTTGAAGTACAGAAATCCCTAGCTGGCTGTGAGCGAGAGTATGGAGGGTACCGGGTGGGGTTATGGGGTCAGAGAGAAAAGTGGGAGGGTTGGGTGGGATTGTGGGACTATGAGGAAGGGAGGAGGAGGGGATAGCTTTCCATCAAGCAGTGTTACAAACACCTTAGTCCACGGAAAAGGAAACGAACTTATTCCGACATCTGTACGCCATGTAATTTGTAAAACTAGGAAGAAAAAAATCAATCCATATATGTTTTTGTATTATACGCGACGAGTGCAGGTGTTTCAGTATGGCGGCCATTGTCACACGCTCGCGGCGGAGATGTCATAAAGACTTTGTAGTTACTTGTAGTTGAGTTATATATATATTAGACTTGTGGACGAGCGGTTGTTATACTTGAGTAGCTTCGTGAGTAGCTAATCTTCTTTCCCATTTGTCATGTAGTGACAGGAGAGGTAAAGAATAGTATGGGACTATTTTTATTTGTCTTGGAAATATTAACAAGTCTCTCACACAGAGCGAAGTATAAAGTAGAGTCCCGCTAGCTATCTCTCTGTCTCACTCTCTCTGTCTCTCTCTCAAGTTGCTAAGCCCTTCATAATATGTTAGGACTCCATATTATAATTACAAATCATAATAGATAGATAGATAGAGAGACAGATAAAAGCAGGGAGTCAGATGATGAGAAGGTATTGTGTCTGCGAGAATCGAGCAATGCTAAACATGCTTACACACTCTTAACTCAAGGAATGCTTTACAGGCACACTACAGCGCCTAGTGACCATACACACACATACACACATACTCACACACAGGCTTCTAGAACTTTCCACTCACAAGGAACACACGTGATACGTCTCCTGTTTCATCAGAATTTAGGAAAGAGAGGGCAGAAAGAAGCTAGCCATAGAACAGACAGGTCGCAGGGAGAAGGGCTTAGCAACTTGAGAGAGAGACAGAGAGAGCGAGACAGAGAGATAGCTAGCGGGACTCTACTTTATACTTCGCTCTGTGTGAGAGACTTGTTAATATTTCCAAGACAAATAAAAATAGTCCCATACTATTCTTTACCTCTCCTGTCACTACATGACAAATGGGAAAGAAGATTAGCTACTCACGAAGCTACTCAAGTATAACAACCGCTCGTCCACAAGTCTAATATATATATAACTCAACTACAAGTAATTACAAAGTCTTTATGACAGAGATGGACCCTACATACTATAGAGCTCAGTGCTCTCCTCGCCCCCCACAAGGTGGCGTTCGTCTTAATGAGGACACGGCCGCCAGCTTGAATGGGAGGTACACGTGGGTGGGGCTGCAAGGCATTTCTAATTATAGTGGAATAGTTAGGGACAACTTGAGGGTAATGGAGACATTTAAGAGTGACACGTGTAACCGTTGAATAAATTCTGTCGATAATGGATGGCAAATTCAGTTCAGTTTGCATATTGACAATCCTTGTAGACATTGGACAGCCCAAAACTACTCTCATTACTTTATCTTGAAACATCTCAAGGGGTTGCAGGGATGACAAGGGAAGCTGAATTAAGGCAGGAGAGAGGTAATCTATAACAGGACGGATGAAAGTAATATAAATGGTTCTAGCCATAGAGATAGAGATTCCAGCAGTGTTGTTGACGAGCCACTTGAGGGGAGAGAGGCGCTTTTGTAGCCTATGCAAAAGATCCTGAACGATGGGGTGAGTGCGCTGTGCCCGAGTGGCGCGGGGGATGGAGACCGGTGCACCCAGGTAGAGGTACTGTCTGCAAAGAGGCACGATGCAGTCACCGACGGTGAACACTGGAAGCAGCCTCGGGTTCCGGAGCGTAAAGATTCTGCTTTTTTCTGTTGATATAATCAAACCACAGTCAGAGGCAGACGTAGAAAAGGAGGTGAGTAACTGCTGGAGATTGTGAGGGGATGTAGAGTGTATACATATGTCGTCAGCATAGCAGCTGATGGTGGTACCAGGGATGTCAGGTAACCTTGAGAGTAGAGAGACAGACAGACAGACATAGAGAGAGAGAGAATCAAAACACCTACCGCTATCTCACTGCGAGTCGGCGATATAGCTGAGTACTGGACAACATTAACAATGACTGGCGTATTCCACATATCATCCAGCTATTTATTACGTTTACAAAAATCGTAATCTTTAAGAGACAGGGCCTCCCTGTTTTGAAGTTTATTTCTATTTTTTTTTTAACCTTCGTTTTTCATGTGATTCTTTAAGTACTTAGTAATTTCTGACTGCGTTTTCAAGTTTCGATGTTGTTGCTTTCTTATAGAATTAGTGAAAAGTGTTTCAAAAGCGGTTTTACAATCCCTAATGGTGCCTAGGACGCCATCTTATGGGGCTCGAGGAGAGACGGACGCCATCTTGTGGGGCTCGAGGAGAGACGGATGCCATCTTGTTGGGAGCGAGAAGAGACGGACGCCATCTTGTGGAGAGGGAGGAGAAACGAACTCCATCTTGTGGGGCGCGAGGAGAGACGGACGCCATCTTGTGGGGCGCGAGGAGAGATGGACAGCATCTTGTGGGGCCTGAGGAGAGAAGGACGCCATCTTGTGGGGAGCAAGGAGAGTCGGATACCATCTTGTGGGGTGAGAGGAGATACGGATGCAATCTTGTGGGGAGCGAGGAGAGACGCATGCCATCTTGTGGGGCGTGAGGAGAGATGCACACCATATTGTGGGACGCGAGGAGAGCACATCTTGTGGGAAGCAAGGAGAGACGGATGCCATCTTGTGGGGCGTGAGGAGAGACGCACGCCATCTTGTGGGGCGCGAGGAGAGCACTGAGCTCTATACAGTAAAACCTCTTGGATAGCGATCATAATAGTCTGGCACAATCGTCGCTATCCATGAAACCGCTATCTTCGGGGCAAACTTCTTATCTAAATATATCAAAATAGTCTGGAGCTTTTTACAATTCACCCCATTTTTCCGTTTTCAGCCATATATAACATGTGTAATGTTTGCAAAATGAAGACTAATGCATATTAGACATGAAAGAAGGATACATAAACTTACTTTTTATTGGTTTGGAGTGTTGTTTATTGAATATGGCACACTAGAAGTTGACTTGGGGTCTACTGGGGGCTGGGGCAGGGGCGAACTTGCTCTCGCTCTCCCTCACATTTACTTTCAATGCCTGCCCCCCATTGATGTGCCTCTTGATCTATCCTCATCGCCTCTCTCACCTCCTCGTCATCAAGCCCCTCAAAGACAATTTCCTCATCAGTAACAACAGATGGAGTATCTGGATCATCTGTGTCATTCACTACAGCTTGTCTCGCTGCCTCACGCTCTGCATTCTCCTTTCTCATGAAACTGGTGATAAGTGACTGCTGCCCCACCTGGATCTTCTCATTGAACTTCTTGTTGATGATACTGGTGAGTTTGTTGAGGTGCTGCATAGCTTCATCATGAGTGTCAAACCTCAGGTTGTTTATCTTTTCATGAAACTCTCCAAACATTCCTAACAGTGCTGAGAAGTCTTTTGTCGTTGGTTCACCCTCCTGTGGTTCATCTCGGTCGTGAACACCTCCATCTTCTCTTTCCTCGTCCTCTGCTGGCCAGGTGTCCGCTATCCACGCGGTGTTCTCGCTATCCGCCGTGCATGGGGGTTTTTATATCCTGTCGCTACCCCTGAAACCGCTATCCAAAAAAACGCTACCCGAGGGGTACTACTTTAGTATGTAGGGGCCATCTCCGCCGTGAGCGTGTGACACTGGCTGCCATATTGAAACACCTGCACTCGTCGCATATAATACAAAAACATATATGGACTGGTTTTTTTTCTTCCTAGTTTTACGAATTACATGGCGTACAGACGTCGGAATAAGTTCGTTTCCTTTTTCGTGGACTAAGGTGTTTGTAACACTGCTCGATGGGGAGCTATCCCCTCCTCCTCCCTTCCTCATAGTCCCACACTCCCACCCAACCCTCTCACTTTTCTCTCTGACTCCATACTCTCGCTCACAGCCAGGTAGGGATTTCTGTACTTCAAGCACCTCTCTAATTACATGTAGTCCGAATAACTAATAAAGGAATAGTACAGTATATATCATAAACCATGTTAGGAAAAGGTTTACTACACTGTGTGTGTGTGTATGTGAGAGAGAGAGAGAGAGAGAGAGAGAGAGAGAGAGAGAGAGAATTATATCTGCTGTGATTAAATGTTGCGGTTGTAGACACCTCTTTTACACACACACACACACACACACACACACACACACACACACACAGAATTAGGGAGAGTAATTTCCCCCTATCAGTGTGTGTGTGTGTGTGTGTGTGTGTGTGTGTGTGTAACCCTTATTTTGCACACTATAAAGGAAATACTTCGGTGTTTAGGTAGTCACAATAAGGGGCTGATGGTGCTCATGCAAGTGGTGTCAGCGAGTGCACAGTGGGCACAGTAAGAGGGAACCCCGAGATCACTGATGTTGCACTTCGGATGGCATTGCAACGTGTGGAAAGAAGCAATGTGAGCGATGTGCTGAGAGAATATATTTCAATGATTTATATCGGTGCCCAACGTGAACATAATCTGCCCATCAGTGACATTCGGTTATGTCAAAAAAACAACGAAGTTTATGGTAAAATTGTTCATCAGTGACACTGTTGTGTCAAAAGAACAAGGAAGTTTATGGTAAAGTTTTACAAGTAATATACGTACACTCAATCCGCGAGTTTTGTGTGAGTAAAGGTGGCTGAATCAGTTTGTCAAGTAGAATGAGCTTCATTATGATCGGTTACAGTGTAAAGCATCTGCTGCCTCTCACTACACTTTCTCTTGTAAAGAAATTGAGAGGAAGATGGCTACGAAAAAGCCAAGGTTTTCAAAATGGATAAGATTGGGCTGTTTTGGAAGTGCCTGCTTTCCTCTATACTGTACTTTTCTACCACAGGAAGGAAGGCAGGCCAGTCATTGTCGTTTCTCAAGGTGACCGACAAAATATATTGTTGTATATGCCCTATGGTGTTACTGTTTTATGTTGTGTCTTATCGGTGAATAACCAGGCAAGGAATGTCCTTACGAAGCATGTCAGTAAGCAAGTTTGGACAACCTCCTTTATTTTGAGTGGGGAGGGGGAAGTGAGGGTCAGACCTGAGATATCATTACCACACTACCTTCTATGTGGTGTACAGAGCAGTAATGGGTTTAATGGACTGAGATGTACATGGGTTGGAGTTACACGCGACATGAGGTTAATAAATATGCCTTGTGTAACATTTTTTCGTAAAACTTACTAACAGATGCAATATCATTTATGGCATCAAGGGACACCTGTTTCTGTGTATTTGTAATTATTGCTAATCTTTTAGATCATGAAGATTTACCCTGCATGTCATACGCTTGTAACATTATCGGAACACAACAAACACCTCAGAGACACGCGTCATCTAAGCGTAATTTCATGCCCTTAATTGTTACTTTTGGTGGCTGAATGGACTATATCGGTAGTAACATTATACCTTGTAACTTGAGGGCGGCACAGTATATAACAATCACTTGTCAACCTGGTATTATATGGGAATTACACGCAGCTAGAGGAGACTGGAATTATGTTCACTATTTGGTTTGTGTTTATACGCAGTTTAGTTTCTACACACATTTATCGCATCTGTGTCTAAATTAGGTTTGGTTAGGTTCTCTGCTTAGCATATATTAGTTTCTTAGGATAAATTAGGTTAGGTTAGTTCATCTTAATGCAGATGCAATAAAAGACGGAGATAGGAGCACATCCCCCTTCAGTTACGTACAAAACATTTGCGACGGATGGTTACAGAAGAGGTGTTTAGTACTGCATAACTTCAGTAATGAGCCTATCATTTTCAATGGCCGTTATTAGTTCCGAAAATTTTCCCCAAACTAAACATAAAAGTGGTAGGCTTTTGGCTGGATTGAATTGCCATACTACAGTACTGCACAATCCATCACCCCTGGGGGTTCGTGTAAGGAATTATCATCAATCTGAAGGTTTTGTTTGGCCACGGATGGGCCTCTTCCTCAGTCTCCAACCCCTGACAACCCAACACTTTGTCCAAGAACTTAAAGTACAAGAACAAAAAGTATCATACACAATTCATACGATAAAAGTTACGTTATTCCTTGTAATATATATATATATATATATATATATATATATATATATATATATATATATATATATATATATATATATATATATATATATATATATATATATATATATATAATTCAAATAAATCAAATCAAATCAGTCAAGGGTAGTGCTGATTAAAGAGATCAGGAATGGGTTACCTGTTACCACTACCGGTTCTACTTGCCTTAAAGCCGCGCCTCCCTCAGTTTTCTTCTCAATAACACACCTTTCCGTGCCGGCCATCTGCTCCACAGCTTCCCAAAACTACTTGTCTGCCGACGCATTCTGATCTCGTAGCACACTGTCAGGCGTTCAATATCCTGCTGCCAACGATATACGGACCACAACACCAAAATACAAACACCATACTGTACAAAAAACCACACAAACACCCAACCCACATATGTTACATTAATATTCCACAGCATGCCAAATTCAGCCACTTCATCCTGGTGAGGAAGCAACATTTTAACATAAAAAAAAAAAAAAAGTGAGCTTGTTGCCCACTGGAGGGGAAAATATGGAAGGATTTTCAGCAACACACCAACTACCATCACCGGCAACAGATAAAGCACATTCCAAATACACTTCGTCACGCATCTCAACATAACAAACAATATTTCAATGATAACACCAAATTTCCATCCTAAGACTTTGAAGCAGAGGGCTCAAAGGAAAGAACTGCATGGGGAACTACTAATAAGAAGGAATGAAGGCATGGACGTGGTGATTTATAGAAATAAAATAGTGCACAAAAGTCGATCCAACCATATCTTTCGAAGATCGGGCCAGTCTGAAGCAGCACCAAGTACCGCTGAGTAGAATGGGGAAGTGTGAAAAAAATCTTGTACATAGTTTAATATCTACATCTGATAAGAATATGAAATGTTTGTATGGAAATGCGGATACTTTAGGTAACAAAAAGGAAAAATTGCAATTATTATTGAAGGAACATGACCCAGATATTATAGCATTAACTGAGGTTAAGCCCAAGTTTGTTCTCACACCAATGAATATAAGTGAGTTTCTCTTGGATGGTGACACAAACCTTTTTCATAATCTTTTTGAGGATGGGCGTGGTATTTGTATTTATGTTAAGAATGCTTACAGTATTAACCAGGTGCAAAATTTACTACCTCAGTATAAGGAATGCATATGGATTGAAACTCTAGTGAATAATAAGGAAAAACTCTTATTAGGATGTGTATATAGAAGTCCTTCAGGATCATAGAACTTCAGGGAATTGTGTGAATTAATTAAGAACTCGGTAAATAGTTATAAATTACCTGCACTGTGGGGGATTTCAACATGAAAGGAATTGATTGGCACGACTTAAGTAGCAAAGAAGGACCAAGTGCATTGTCTTCAAGGTTTGTAGAATTTATAAAGGATAACTTTGTGTTTCAACATATAAACAGACCCACAAGGTATAGAATAGGGCAGGAACCATCTGTGGTAGACTTGTTATTTACCACAGAGGAACAAATGGTAAATGGTATTGACTACTTACCTCCTTTGGGATTGAGTGATCATGTCATGTTATTAATAAACTTAAATGTAAGTTTAAAAACAAAGACTGTGAAGAAAGCGCATTATAAACATGAGAGGGGTAATTTTGAGAAGATAAATGATAAAATGTTGGTATTTGATTACAGTTAGGAGTTTCAAAAAAAGAATGTAAATGAAATATGGGAATCCTTTAAGAACAAGTTACATGATGCAGTTGATAAGAACGTACCAAAAGTAAGAATGGGTGAGACAAGAAGGAAAGAAAGGAGACAGATGTACACTCGTGGTCACTAATCTCTGACCAGAGAGTTAGCCAAAGTCGTGACCAGGCGTAGGCTACACAGTCAGACACACTCCACCATCGTTTCAGAAAGGTTTAGTGCTTCAATGAACAATTTTCTAAGCATCACTGAACCACTTTTGTTTCACATATTATATTACTTTCTCAAGTAATATATGCATGGTAAGAAATAGACAAATTTGGTCATAGCTGATATTTTTAGTCTGTAATGAGTGCGTAATATTTGAATTTCATACACGATTTTAATAATCTGTTTATTATTTCACTGACTTATTTCTTGAGGCGAGCCTTGAACCGAGCTGTTGGTAGGTGCTATCCACAATTGCCACAGCAGCCAGCATTCACGCGACATATTCTATCACTACTACTTTGAACTGAATGTTTTTCTCTAGTGATAACAGGTCCCGTTTCCCGTAGATATAAATAAGCCTAGATGCCATATGACACTACTTTAGATACGTCTGCGCGGCCGTCATCTTGGAACGGTCGAGGCTGACGATGTCGTGTTCCTGACGATGATCAAAGCTGACCACTATTTACCTAGAAATGCAACAGCACTGTGCTGCTTTTGGGTGCAGAAAGCGTTGGAAAATATCTATGGTGACACCGATAGCATAAGCGGCTCAACTGTCTGGTTATGCAAACGTACCTCAGCTGCTTCCCCATCCTCCGAAAGGAGGATGGTGGGTTGCAGAAGGGAAATTTAAGCCTGCAGTTCACCGAGTTCACGTTTCAGATGAACCAGGAACCACAACCACAACCGCCACAACAGCCACCACCATAACAGCCACCACCATAACAGCCACCACCACAACCACCACCACCACAGCAATAGCAACAACATCCATATCCACCACCATTACAACAATCACCACCACAACAACAATCACCACCACAACAAGCACCACCATCACAAAATCAAGCACCACCATCACAACAACAAGCACCACCATCACAACAACAACCAGCACATCAACCACCACCATCACAATAACCACCACCACAACAACAACCACAAAAATCACCACCACCACAACAACAACCATCACTACAACAACCACCACCACAACAAAAACCACCACAACAACAACCACCACCACAACAACAACCACCACCACCACAACAATCACCACCACCACCACCACCACCACAACAACAACAACCACTACCACCAGCACCACATCCACCACCACCACCACAACACCAACATCCACATCCACCACCATAAGAACAATCACCACCAAAACAACAATCACCACCACAACAACAGCCACCACCATCACAAAAACAACCACCACCATCACAAAAACAACCACCACCATCACAACAACCACCACCATCACAACAACCACCACCATCACAACAACCACCACCATCACAACAACCACCACCATCACAACAACCACCACCATCACAACAACAACCACCACCATCACAACAACCACCACCATCACAACAACAACCACCACCATCACAACAACCACCACCATCACAACAACAACCACCATCACAACAACAACCACCACCATCACAACAACCACCACCATCACAACAACAACCACCACCATCACAACAACCACCACCATCACAACAACAACCACCATCACAACAACCACCACCATCACAACAACAACCACCACCATCACAACAACAACCACCAGCACAACCACCACCAGCACAACAATAACCATCACCACCACAACAAACACAAAAACCGCCACCACCACAATAACCACCATCACTACAACAACCACCACCACAACATATCCGTGCCCTTACACGTGACACAACAAGTCATATACAGGGAAAATGGGAGTGACAGGGTAGAAGGGGTTAGGAGAGAACAAAGGCACGACGAGGAGAGGCATGGAGGAGCACGCGGGGTTAGCCAGTACTCTCACCTCAGCACTGCTCTTGTGAGATACTCCCTAGAAAACTCACCTCAGTACTACTCTTGTGAGATCATCCCTTTGAAGAAAGTAAACTGCAATCAAACCCTAGACTCACCTTTATCTTCCTCATACCATCTACGAGAAGTACATAGAACATTCTTTCTTTAAAATCCCTACAAATTAACACACAGCTGCAATAGCTCAGCGACGACTGCTTATATTTGGTAGCAGCGGTGCTTATGATATTATATTTGGTGGCAGAATAACGTACAAACCACGTCTACAAGTCTACAGTTGAGTCTACAGTACCAAGACAGAAAACAAAAACCACTTGTTTGAGCCATACAACGCCTTACAATTTTATACTGGTAGTAGTTTGGCAATCTACAGTTACACCCAACCTTCCAATTTCTACGTCAGCGAACCAACAAACCACAATGCAACCTACTTACTCCTCACGAATTTATCAACATTCAACATTAAGATATGACAGTTCCTTTCAGCTACGAGTTTCAGTTCTACGATTCACAATAAACTACAAATACTTACGATTGTCACAAAACAAGCCACATATACAAGCAGCATCCATCAAACAAACCAACCTACGCTGCAATCAAAACAAGATACTACGATTGTACAAGTGAACTACCAGCAGGTTAGATAGTAACCAATATCAGCAACAAGTTTGCACCTTACAGCAAGAAACTACAACTAAATGCTGTACAAGAAACCACGAGCATCTTAAGAAGCCTACAATTGTACGACCAAGTAACCATAAGCAAGTAAATGATAAGAAAGGCCGAAAATAAATTGACTAAAAAACAAATAAATAAACAAGCAAAACAGAAAGCGAGAGCTGGCGAAGCAAAAACGCAACTTACCATCGCTCTTAACCACCCCTAACCACTTCTAACCATCCCAACCACAAATCCACGACTTACAAGAAATTACAACTCTACAAGCCTACAAGTAAATCACAAAAAGTAAGACACAAGAAGTAGAAGGGGAGCAAGAGGAAAGAGAGCACAGCTGCTGACTCTGTACACAGGTTTTATTCGCCCCTGTTTAGAGTACAACTCTTAGGTGTGGGGATGCTCCCCACATACAGCTCTTCTCAATAGGGTGGAATCAAAGGCTTTTCGTCTCATTAACTCTCCTCCTCTTACTGGCGCTCTTCAACCGCTGTCTCTTTGCCGCACTGTTGCATCTTTATCTCTTTCCTATTGCTACTTCAATGATCACTGCTTCTCTGAACTGTCTGCTTGCATCCCTCCACCTCTACAACGAGCGCGTAGCACCCGTCTAGCAACAAACTCTCATCTTTTTTCTGTCCAACTCTCTAATGCAAGAGTTAACCGTTACTCGCAGTCCTTCATTTATACAACAGGTTAACTCTGGAACTGTCTCCCTCTGTCTGTATTTCCTACTTCCTATGATCTCCAGTCCTTCAGATGCAGTATGTCAAGGCATCTCGAAATGATCGGATCTTGAATTTGGCTTTCTTTTGTATTGTTTTTGTTTTCTTCTTGGAAAGAACTGTTTTTTGCGGGCTCGTAGCCTTTGGTTCCTTTTTCCTCGCAAAAAAAAAAAAAAAAAAAAAGTGAGAGCGCTGACAACCCCCACCACACCCCACCATTCTCCCCAACCACACTCTATCACCACCACCACCACAACTACCAGAGTGAGGAGTCGACTTTTTTCTTTTTTTATGTGTCCGACTCTGGGCATAGGCTTCACAGCCTGCTACCAAGGCCCAGTAGTCCTCCTACATGTCATACACCTCTACATGTCACCACTTTGGCGCTAACACCTACCGTCCATATTGAATACATGCTAGGGCTGTCTCATACAGGACTGGTGTATTGGTATTAGAGGCGGTATTTTTACGACATGTCGGCGGGTCTTCTGGTAGATCAGTAAAGTCTGATTTAATGAAATTCAAATCCTTAAACTGTTCCCTGCCCCAGCAGGGATTTGAACCCGGGTCCGGTAGGACTGCAGGCCACCTCTCTACCGACTGAGCCACCGCCTCCCCCAGCGTTTCCTGAGGACACCATAACACGTCAGCCAACCTGTGTCAGACACCATCATCACCACCATTCCTACCACGGTTAGAATCAGTGAGGTGAATATTTACGGTACTTCATTTATATACAGTAAACAGTGATAAAGTGATAGACAAACATTCTGCACAGACACATAAAACTTGCCTTGTAATTACAACTTACGTACATATACCTACTTCAGTTATCTACATTAAGTCAGTCACTAAGTACTTGCACCAATTGTAACAATTACCGGTATATACTGTACCGGTATATTTTCATTCATTTACTGTAACATTCATACGTAAAATGTTTCATGCGTACAGCTAGGCAACATTCCACCTACAAAGTGATAAATAAAATATACTATCACATTAACCCAGTGACCGATTAAAAGAACTGTAATATACGGTTATTAATTAAAGCTATCTAGTGGGACCAGATAAATTAAATTACAAGGAAAATCCGGATGAGAGAATAAAATGGCTATCATGAATGAAGTTAGCAAGAATGGACAATCTCTTCCACACAACTGTGAGGACAACGATATCCACACAGTGCTGACACATACATTGTCCACCAAAGGTATAAACGAAAACCAATTTTTTTTTTTTTTTTTTTTTTTTTTTTTTTTATGTGTCCGACTCTGGGCAAAGGCTTCAGGGCCTATATCTCGGGGGCAGTAGCCTATCCCAAGGCCCAGTAGTCCTCCTACACCTCCACATGTCACCACTTCGGCGCTAACACCCACCGTCCATATTGAATACATGCTAGGGCTGTCTCATACAGGACTTGTGTATTGGTATTAGCGGGGGTATTTTTACGACATGTCGGCGGGTCATCTGGTAGATCAGGAAAGTCTGCTTTTTAATGAAATTCAAATCCTTAAACTGTTCCCTGCCCCAGCCGGGATTCGAACCTGGGTCCATCAGGACTGCAGGCCGCCTCTCTACAGTATGTATTTTATATATATTTTTGTATAAAATAACAAAATATGGGGTTACATAAAATCATTTTCAATAACACCTGTGCAGCATAACTAAGCCAATACATATTGTGTAATATTACTACAGCAAGTGTTATATATGACTGATTCATTATACAGTTGATTGCTGTACCTTGCTATTGTATTACTACTGTGTACAGTAATTATATGCATGTGCACACGATTATGTTGCAACAATGTAACTTACAATGTAATTGTACAAAATTACCACAGTAGCTACAAGTACCTACAAGATACTGCAGTTACTACACCTAACTAGAATATTCCAGCAATTATGTAACAGTTACAATATTACTTCAATTTAAAAAACAATTATGTAACAATTACAATATTACTTCAGTTAAAAACACAACTATGGAATAAGTACAATATTACTGTACTTCAATTAAAAATACAGTTATGTAGCAGTTACAATATTACTTCAATTAAAAATACAATTATGTAACAATTACATTCATACAGTGTAACTACAATGCTCCTACAGATCTGCATTACCAGAATTATATATTTCAATGATCATACAAGTTGAGTGTAACATTAGGCATTACTATAGGCATAACACCATATGTAATGTAATGATCTAACAATTTTACCATTGCATAAATGTATGCATATATCTGTTGTACATACACATTTGTGCTACTACAGTGATCCCTTTAAGACCCAGATGCCCAAGCCCTGGATATCCCAAGTCCCGGATATTTTGGGCTTGGGTCCGTTAGTCCAAGTTTCGGATTATTCCTAAGATATCCAGACATCTGGGACACCAAAAATGGCCAAAAAGAATCAATATGCAAAAGAATAGCTGATATGTGTTCATCCCTACTCTAAATTTGCTGCACAATGATGAACAGCTGTGTTCTGGCATGTAGTTCTGGCAACGTCTGCAAGAGCGCCCCTGCACCCTCCCCATTTCCTGCCTACCTACCGTCATGACTGCACGTTCGTTGTCATGGCTGCCCACATGCTCGCTTTTGTGGTGATGCCCCTACCTGCTGCAGGCCGTGCTGTTCTTTTGCTGCCTCTTACTCGTGTGTGTGTGACGATGGCCTCCCCACCCGAGACAAGGAAACAGATGGTCCTGACTCTGGAGAAGAAGAGGGAGATATTGGAGAAGGTGGATGCGGGATGGTCGACCTCCCGTATCCTCCGTTAATTCATCCTGGCTCGCTCTAATTGTTTGATATCAAGAAATCCTGAAACAAACTCACCCAGTACATGGCAGACATCACATAAAAGACCAAACGCAATGTGCAGAGGAAGATTATGTACCCTCCTAGGTTTGCAGAAGTCGATTGCTCAACATTGATTTGATATCATCAGCAATGTGCTGCTGGTGTGCTGATGCGTGGCATGGAGCTGATGGCTGCTGCTGAGAAGTTAGCAAGATTACATGACTCCCCAGACTTCAAGGCATCTGAGGGTTGGCTCTTCGCCTTCAAACTACGGCATGGCCTTACCAACCGTAAGGCCCATGGCAAAGCTTTGGATGCCAGCGAGGAAGGAGTTCAAGAGTTTCAGCAGGCAGGGGAGGCCTCACTCTCGGGCAAGTCTACAATGCTGACGAAACTGGTCTATTCTATTACTTGCTGCCCATGAACACCCTACCAGAGGAGACGGAAAAGCACGTACACTCAGGGAAAGTTCCACATTACCCACTGTTCGGAGCATTGGTGCTTAACGAATAGTCACGAAGCAGCAGTCAGACCCCACATGTCTGGTAACTGTGAGTGTGAGGGAGGGTGATCGGGGGTGGGAGGGGTGGAGAGTTGCTCACGTCACGGTACCAACAGCCATTGATAATGTGTCAGACTTATACTTAAAGTGCAAAAGCAGTATGTTGATTGTATGGTATCACATTGTTCTCTGAGTCTGTCTACATTACTGCATATATAATACATGTTTACCATCAAAGGTATGCTTCTTTGCCTTCGTTTTGTGATGTTCGATAGGAATGATAGTAAAAGACTTATAATCAGGACTTTCCGTGTCATTCTGTCTCAAAGAAAACGAAGAGTCTGTTTACTGCTCATATAATTTTTTGTTTTAATTATTACACACTACCCTAGACTCTAAGTTCGAGATGAATAATTACCAGAATAACACTGGAAATGTTTCCAGGCGGATGTTATAGTGGGATGACAGAGGATGAATAAATAAATTTATAAGAGCTGAGATATATATATATATATATATATATATATATATATATATTGTTACGGAACAGAGAAAACTGTTCCGCAAAGTTCCAGGTTGAAAACAAAGAGTTAAGTAAAATTACAAGTTAAAGTTTAATGCTCAAACTAACAACAAAACATTCAGGACTCGTAAGGATAATGTAATGGCAAAAAACAGGTTAAATATATGGTTAACTGCAATAGTCTCTATTAACATGAAATTAGCAAGAGTAAATTTATCTAAGTTAGCCCTGATAAAATGAGAAAACCAGATAATACTCAGTGAATGCAAGATATATTATTACAGATACAAAATATTATTACCACTGGCTGACAATATGAATTACAAAAACTTTACTAGGCCTACGAATCAACACCTTATGCTATACAGTACAAGAACAAAATGTAATAACACTTATACTCAAATTACACAGCTGCTAGATGGTTGGAGACTTCCTGAGCACTCACAATAATAACTGTACAGGGGAGGACAGAGATGTGAGCAAAATGAGGAGTAGATCTAAGTGGCAATTAATGCAGAGACTGAGCTCATTATATAGGGGCCGGCAGAGCTTGATACAACTTGTAAGAAGGACGCGCAAATGAAGCCATAGGGGACAAAGAGTTGACAATCCTGCTCTGAACAACAGAAAGAACGACTTACTCTACGATAAGGGTAGAAGGGGGGAGTGAGGTAGAACACGCTCGTGATCGAACATGCAGCACACCGTACGTTAGAATTACACAAAGGATGATGAAATCATAGGCTATGTAACACCTCCCCACAAAGAAAAAGAAATTTACAAAGGAAATTTCTTATTACTCTAAAAACAATCTGTCTAAAGTCTAGATAAGCAATCTGCAATAACATTTTCTTTCCCCTTGACATGTTGTATGTCTAATGAATACTCCTGAAGAAGTAGACTCCATCTTGTCAATCTCTGATTTTTATCTTTAAACTTACTAAGGAAATTCAGTGGGTTATGATCGGTATAAATGACTATGGGGTCAAAACCAGAACACAAATAAAATGAAAAATGCTGTAAACCCAAAATCAAGGCCAAAAGCTCTTTCTCAATAGTTGAGTAGTTCTTTTGAGGTGGAGTGAACTTCTTACTGTAATAAGATACAGGGTGTTCAATATCCTGATCATCCTCTTGCAGCAAAACAGCCCCAGCTCCTGTATCACTTGCATCAACAGCCATCTTAAAATAAGGCTTAGCAAAATTTGGAGTAGCGAGCACTGGCTGACTTAATAGAATAGCTTTAAGTTTGTTGAAAGAGGATTCACAGTTCTCGGTTCAGACAAATTTAACTCCCTTTTTCAGTAGGTCTGTAAGTGGTGATACAAGAATTGAAAAGTTAAGAACAAAGCTCCTGTAATAACCTACCATTCCCAAAAATCTCTGTAGCTCTTTCCTACTTTTAGGTATGGGAAGATCACTTATAACCTGAACCCTAGCTCCTGATGGTGCAACATGTCCATCACCAATTACGTACCCAAGGTACTGAACTTTAGCTTGACCAAACTCACACTTTGATAAATTAGCTACAAGATTAGCTTGAGCCAAACGCTCAAGAAATTTACTGACATGGCATAGGTGATCTTTCCAGTTGTCACTGAAGATTAATACATCATCAATATAAACAACACACCCTGCCAAACCCTCTGTTACAACATTCATGAGCTTCTGAAAAGTGGCTGGTGCATTCTTCATACCATATGACATTACAGAACATGCAAAAGTCTTTCCTAGTGTTACAAAACATGAGATCTCCCTAGCACATTCAGTCATAGGTACTTGCCAGTATCCCTTTAACAAATCAAACTTACTTATGTACCTAGCCTTTCCGATCTTGTCTATGCAATCTTCCACACGAGGGAGAGGGTAAGTGTCTGTTTTGGTTATCTGATTAACACATCTGTAGTCGATGCAAAGCCGCTGTGACCCACCTGGCTTAGGGACTAGAGTGACAGGAGAACTCCACTCGCTCTGACAGGGCTCAATCATCTTGTGGTCCAACAGGTAGCCAAGCTCCTTCTGGATGAGAGAAACTTTCACTGGGTTCACACGGTAAGGAGGCAATTTAATTGGCTTTGCGTCTCCAACATCGACATCATGCATCAACACAGTGTTTCTTCCTGGAGTGGCACGGAACACTTGCGGGTACTCCTGCAGTAATGCCGAAAACTCCTGCCTTTCCTCGGGAGCTAGATGAGAAAGCTTAGTCTAGAGATCATTCATGATATCAGGATTCTTCCCCAAACTATCACTCAGGCTCATGCTGCATGGGAAAGCTTCATTTGCAGACCCAGGTGGAACAGCTACAGTGCAGACTGGGTTATTTTCGTCCCGCCTGTGATATAACTTTAGCATGTTGATGTGACATAGTTGCTTGTTCTTTCTACGATCTGGTGTGGCGATGACATAGTTGACACCACTGAGTTTCTTCTCCACGAAATAAGGACCACTAAACTTGGCTTGAAGAGGTTGCCCATGCACTGGTAGCAGAATCAAAACCTGATCTCCTTGCTGAAAGTGGCGTAACCTGGACTTCTTATCATACCAAGTCTTCATTTTCTCCTGAGCAGCTCCTAAATTCTCTCTCGCCAGCTGTAAAGCAGTGGACAGCCTTTCTTTGAACTTCATCACATACTCCAGCAGGTTGAAGTCATCTTCCTCTGACAGCCAGCATTCCTTGAGTAACGTAAGGGGTCCTCTTACTTCATGGCCAAACAGTAGTTCAAAAGGTGAGAAGCCCAGTGATTCATTTGGAGATTCTCTTGCGGCAAATACAACGAATGGAAGACCTTTGTCCCAGTCTTTCTGATGTTCCAAACAGTATTTCTTGAGCATCGATTTGAGTGTTTGATGATATCTCTCCAACGCTCCTTGGGTCTGGGGATGGTAAGCTGAAGACGTGATCTGGGTGATGCCCAACTCTTTCAGAGACTGCTTGAAAACATTTGACATGAAATTACTTCCCCGGTCTGACTGTACCTCCTTAGGCAGACCAAACTTTGTGAAGAACCCTAGCATTTCCTTAACCACGTTCTTTGCTGAGATATTTCTAAGTGGAATGGCTTCAGGATAACCAGTAGCCATATCAATCAGGGTCAACACATAAGAAAATCCTGAAGAAGTCTTAGGAAGAGGGCCCACAATATCCACCAACACACGGGTGAATGGCGCCTCAAAAGGAGGAATGGGAACTAGAGGTGCAACCTTTTCGGTCTGATTACACTTCCCCACAACTTGACAGGTGTGACAAGACTTACAATACCAGGAAACATCCCTGAAGATACCTGGCCAGTAGAAGTGTATCGAAATGCGTGCCACAGTCTTCCTCACTCCAAGGTGTCCTGCCAAACTGGAATCATGAACCACTCTAATGATATCCTGCCTACAAACACGAGGGATGACAACTTGATGTACAACCTCCCATTCACAGTCGGCTGATGCCGTTGGGGGTCTCCACTTCCTCATAAATACTCCTGACTTTATATGATAACAAGTAGAAGCACCAGCTGACTCTTCCTCACTGCAAGCAGAGTTAGCTAGACCTTTCAACTCAGGGTCAGCAACCTGCAACTCAACCAACTCTTGTCGAGACAAATTATCAACACTACGCGGTACTGCCTCATCTGGTGAGTGGTCCAAATTAGCAAGAAAAGTGTCAGCTAGGATAACATCATCATCATCATTATCCTCTAAGTCACCAGTAACTTTAGACTTAGCCCTAGTGACAACACATGCAGGGAACACATCAGGGACATCACAATCCTGGGTCGCAGCCACTGGCTCACTAGACAACTGAGGAGCTGGACACACTTGACTTCCACCAATATCATTTCCAAGTAAGAAAGTTACACCTGACATTGGGAGTGTCTCAACCAACCCAACCATAACGGAACCATTAACAAAACCAGACTCTAAATTCACTCTGCACAGAGGGACAGAGAAGTAGTTATTCCCTACACCTTGTAAGATTGCAGTTTCATCAGAGGAATTAACATTAGAGCCTAGAACACTGGTCAGCATAAGGGATTGGCAAGCACCTGTATCATGATATATTTTAACTGATTTCCTGTCATTACTCTCCAGAGGACTGACAAAACCATCACACAGGAAATTAGCACATGAACTCTTGAGAGTGTCACCCACGTTACTGCTCAAAAGAGGAGCTCCATCATGAGAATTTAATTTACCCCTCAAAGCAGGTTCAGTTAACTCAGTTAAAGAATTCTGGGAACTCTGAAGGGTGGACACTAGACCAATTGACTGAATATTTAAAGACTCCTTTTTGTTCACATCATGCTGTCTCCTGAAACATTTTTCCGTAGTATGACCAAGCTTACTACAATAAGTATATTTACTTTTCTGAAACCTAGAGGTGAAGCTGGTATTTACTTCCTGAGAAACATCATCTTTTTTCTCTTTCCTGTTACCTGTACTCTGAGTAGAGGCAACGTGCTTACTCTCAGCTTTCCTCTTTTCTTTAGAATATCTCTTGTGCGTGAGAACATATTCATCAACTAAAACTGCAGCATCAGACAAATTATCTATTCTTTTCTCATCAAGATATAGGTTTACATCATTATTAATACACCTTTTGAAGTCCTCCAGCAAAATCATCTGCTTAAATTTGTCAAAATCAGAATCTACATTCTTAGAATTTGACCACTGCTCTAACAGATCTTCTTTGATTTTTGCATACTCAACATGGGATTGCTTATCTTGCTTATAAGTTGTCCTAAATTTTACTCTATAGGCTTCAGGAACAAGCTCATAGGCCTTAAGAATCAAGCTCTTAACTACATCATAATTATCAGATTGATCCTGAGGCAAAGATGCATAAGTTACTTGAGCTTTACCTGTGAGAACAGTTTGAAGGAGTACTGGCCAATACTTTTTGGGCCAATTAAAACCTGTAGCTACCCTCTCAAACAACTGAAAATACTTTGTTAAATCAAATTCATTAAAAGGAGGGACAAGTTTAACATTTTTAGCCACATCAAAATCATCAGAGCTAGATGATCCAGTTCCACCTTGTTTCATGCGATACTCATGGTCTGCCTGAATCCTAGCAAGTTCAATTTGTGCCTGAGCCTGTACCTGTGCCTCCTGAATACGAGCATTTGCCTGAAATTCAGCCTCCTGAATACGAGCCTGAGACTCCGCCTCCTTAGCATTTGCCTGAAATTCAGCCTCCTTAGCACGAGCCTCCTGCAGAGCTAGCTGTAACTTAGCTATTTCAAAATGCGTTTGCTCATTTGGAGGAGTTACATTAAACAAGCTTTTATTAATCATGCCAACAATTTGATCTTTAGAATGATGAGAGTGAACTGCAATTCCCAATTGTTGAGCAACAAGCTTAAGTTCATTCTTTGTTCTGCTTTCTACATCACACACTGTTTGCACATTTGACAAAAAATCTTTGGCTTCATCAAGTGTAGTAATAGTAGACATCATGAATAAATCACAGTCACAAAATATCAAGCAATATCCTTATGATAATATCTTGAATATCCTGATAAGAGGTCGCCAAATTTATGTTACGGAACAGAGAAAACTGTTCCGCAAAGTTCCAGGTTGAAAACAAAGAGTTAAGTAAAATTACAAGTTAAAGTTTAATGCTCAAACTAACAACAAAACATTCAGGACTCGTAAGGATAATGTAATGGCAAAAAACAGGTTAAATATATGGTTAACTGCAATAGTCTCTATTAACATGAAATTAGCAAGAGTAAATTTATCTAAGTTAGCCCTGATAAAATGAGAAAACCAGATAATACTCAGTGAATGCAAGATATATTATTACAGATACAAAATATTATTACCACTGGCTGACAATATGAATTACGAATCAACACCTTATGCTATACAGTACAAGAACAAAATGTAATAACACTTATACTCAAATTACACAGCTGCTAGATGGTTGGAGACTTCCTGAGCACTCACAATAATAACTGTACAGGGGAGGACAGAGATGTGAGCAAAATGAGGAGTAGATCTAAGTGGCAATTAATGCAGAGACTGAGCTCATTATATAGGGGCCGGCAGAGCTTGATACAACTTGTAAGAAGGACGCGCAAATGAAGCCATAGGGGACAAAGAGTTGACAATCCTGCTCTGAACAACAGAAAGAACGACTTACTCTACGATAAGGGTAGAAGGGGGGAGTGAGGTAGAACACGCTCGTGATCGAACATGCAGCACACCGTACGTTAGAATTACACAAAGGATGATGAAATCATAGGCTATGTAACAATATATATATATATATATATATATATATATATATATATATATATATATATATATATATATATATATATACTGTATATATATATATATATATATATATATATATATATATATATATATATATATATATATATATATACATATACTGTTTATATATATATATATATATATATATATATATATATATATATATATATACATATACTGTTTATATATATATATATATATATATATATATATATATATATATATATTGATATAGTGTTTTTATATATATATATATATATATATATATATATATATATATATATATATACATATACTATATATATATATATATATATATATATATATATATATATATATATATATATATATATATATATATATATATATATGCTTTGTTTTCGAGTCAACACAAAATATAAATATACGTTATATCGTTACGAATATCTCCTGGGGAAATATCTCATGTTAAAGTCGACAGGGAATGAATGCATTCAAACCTCTGTCCAAATCCAGCAAACTTCCATGACATTCCTGACAACACTAACTCTACAGACATCTGCGTAATTTTTAAAATAAAATGCTAGCATCATAATTATCACATAATCTTACTAAATCGTCTCAAACACACAGTCCAAGTCATTCACTGCAGACTTACACGGGATTCCCAACCTATCGCCAAACCCTCCTGTGCCCCCAGTCCCCTGCCTCCCCCTCCTTCACACTCACAGTTACCAGACACAGGTGGTCTGGCTCTCGTTTCACATTCACCCGTCTCACACAGTGCTTCGCTAGGTAGGTAAAGCAGAACTTTCCCTGACTGTACCTGGACGCAAGCTCTCCAAGCAATGGATATCTGCTTCGTGTTGTGCCAATGCTAACGGCATGTTCCAGCTCAAGCCCGTTATTGTTGGCCGTGCAAAGCAACCTTGGTGCCTACGTGGGTTGATGGATGTCCTTCCTGTCGTTTGGTACCATTCTGTGAAGGCTTGGTTCATAGCCAAGATCTTCAAAGACTGGTTTCACGAGCACTTCGTCAAAGAGGTCATCCATTATCAGACGAACACACTGGGAATCCCATGCAGCCAAGTAAAGGCTCTCCTTCTCCTGGACTATGCACCTGCACATCCGTCCAACACGGAGTTGGTGGCTGAGAATGGCCGCATTAGATGCTTGTTCTTACCACCTAATATGACTGCTCTCATCCAACCAATGGACCAAGGAGTGATGATGGCAATGAAGAGGCTGTACCGTCAGAAGTTCCTGGACGAGGTGATGGTTGTTCTCGAGGACGAGGATGAGCACAGGGAGGGACGAGACATGCAGGGCCAACAGACGTTGGAAAACCTCAAGTCAGCCATCTACAACTGGGCCAGTGCATTGAGGGAAGTCCCTGTCAAGACTCTGGAAAGTGGTTGGTCTCGTCTGCTTCTCGAGGCCGATGTGGTGAACGACTATCTAGATTTTGACGTGGATGACTTCCATGCACGTCATCGTGCAGCTGGTGATGAGGTAGATGTGGACGAAGTGCGTGAGTGGTTGGATGACGACCACGGCAATCCTGTTTGTTTTTTTTATGTGAGGAAGAAGGAACCAAAGGCTAGGAGCCCGCAAAACAGTTCCTTCCAAGGAAAAAAAAAACAATACAAAAGAGAGCCAAATTCAAGATCCGTTCATTTCAAGATGCATGGACACACTGCGTTTGAAAGACTGGAGATCATAGGAAGTAGGAAATACAGACAGTGGGAGACAGTTCCAGAATTGACCTGTTGCATAAATGAAGGACTGCGAGTAACGGTTAACTCTTGCATAAGAGAGTTGGACAGAAAAGGGATGAGAGTTTGTTGCTAGACGGGTGTTACACACCCATCGTAGAGGTGGTGGAGTGATGCAAGCAGACAGTTCAGAGAGTCAGTGACCATTGAAGTAGCGATAGAAAAGAGATAAAATCGCAACAGTGCGGCAAAAAGACAGAGGTTGAAGGGAGTCAGTAAGAGGAGAAGAGTAAATGAGACGAAAACCTTTGACTTCACTCTATTGAGAAGAGCTGTATGTGGGAAGCCTCCCCACACATGAGAGCTGTACTCTACATAAGGGTGAATAAAATCAGTGTATAAGGTCAACAACTGTGCAGGAGTAAAGAAGGTACGGAGCTGGCTTAGCACACCTATTCTCTTGGAAGCAGATTTTACAAGAGACGAAATATGATTTTTCCAAGATAAATCCCTCTGAATGAAACCCCAAGCATGTTCAAGGATGATGCAGGATTGAACTGGATATTATCAAACATTAGTGGGTACTCCTGTGGAAGATTTGTCGGGTTGATAGGTGTAAGAACTGAGTCTTTGATGCATTAAAAACAACCAGATTAGAATGGAGAAATTGATAGGATGTGTTTATCTTAGAAGTATGATTTTTCATAGCAGAATTAGGAATACGTACACAGCACAGGCATATTTCGTCAGAGAATGACAGGCTAGCCAGTGTCAGAGAGTATAGAAGTCAGAAGATTCAAGTTCAGGAACACATGAACACAATATGTTGTTCCGTACAGAAACCAACAGCCACTTCTGTCCTTGAAGTGAAGATAGTGATAGTTGTAGGATACAGCAAAGGGTTTGCTATCAGTCTCCTGCGACAGCTGAGTCTCGGTGAAGCAGAGAAGGTGAGTTTTAAAGGAAAAGGTGATGTTCAGCAAGGAGAAAATTAGAGGAAAGGGTCATGAACGTTGCAGAAATGAAAATAGAAGCAAGTCCATCTATCTATGTATTGCCAGACGCCATAATCCCGTTCGGGGTGGCCACAAACAAATCGTCTCCATGTCGCTCTGTCCCCCGCCATCTCACTGCCCACCTCCCAGCTCACACACCCCTCTCTCATATACCTCTCCACTCCATCCCTCCATCTCATCCTTGGCCTCCCTCTCCCTCACCCCCCTCCACCTCACTCAAATACACTCTCCTCATCAGTCTCTCACTCTCCATCCCCTCCACCTGGCCAAACAACCTTAATGTGTTTCTCCTAATGCTTCCTATCACATCCACATCCACACCACAACACTCCTTCACTTCCTCATTTGTCAGTCTTTCTCTCCATGTGACTCCATATGCTCCTCTCAAATAACTCATTTCCATTGCTCTCACTCTTGATTTGTGTCCCTTCAACAACGTCCAAGCTTCACCTCCATATGTTAGCAATGCTGTCTTGTAGTAGCTTTTTCACTTCCATGCTCACTCCCCTGTTTCTTATCATTGCTTTCAAAGAACCAGCAACCTTTCTTCCCTGCTGCACCCTTTCACGCACTTCACCCTCCAAACTTCCATCCTTACTCATCACACTACCCAAGTACTTAAACGGACTCATATTCTCCATTTCCTCCCCATCCAGTCTCGTTGTACGTTCACTGACTTTACCTCTCTCGAAGACCATAACTTTTCTCTTCGCTACATTCACCTTTAGATTCCGTTTCTTACACACTCTCCCAAACTCATCCACCAATCCTCGCAGCTCCCCTTCGACTTTATTAAACAACACAGTATCATCTGCAAACAACAGTACAGGAAGTTTCCAAACACTATCCTCTCTCACCAGGGCCACTCCAACATCCACAGCCCTGCCTTGCATCTCTTTTATATCCCCATCCATATACAGATTATACAACCATGGAGACATGACAAACCTCTGTTTCAGTTCAGCCTTCAAGTAGAAAAATTCACTCAGTTCACTATCCACACGCACTTCAGCCTTAGCACCGTCATACATACTCTTTACGGCCTTCAGCAACTTCCCATCTACTCCATATGCTTTCTCCAAGTCCATGAAGGTTACATACAACTGCTTTCCCTTCTCCAGAAACTTTTCCACTAAAGATCTAAGAATGAATATCCGATCTACACAACCTCTTCCCTTCGTAAAACCTCCCTGTTCTTCTCCAACTACTTCCTCTGTTATTTCCCTAACTCTGTCAATAAATATCCCACCATATACTTTTCCTATTACACTAAGAAGGCAAATGCCCTTATGATTACCAAACATTTCTTTTTCCCCTTTTCCTTTGTACAGGGGAATAATTATACCTGACTTCCAATCCTCCGGGACTGTACCTTCCCCCCAGGCCAATCTGTACATCTTCCACATCCATTCTACTACTATCTCTCCCCCATGCTTCAGCATTTCACCACACACTCCATCAATTCCTGGGGCTTTTCATATTTTAACTTTCTTCATTGCTTCTACAACTTCCATCCTACTGATTTCTTCCTCTGTTCTGACCTCCCTCCTTCTCCCAGTCATTCCCCAGCCACTTATACTTGCATTACTTTCATTCTCTATGTTCAACAATTCCTTAAAGTGTGCTCTCCATCTGCTCACTGTTTCTCCCTTCTTCACTAGCAATCTACCATATTTATCTTTCACTCCCCTACTAACTTCTTTGGCACCCTGTCTAACTCTCTTTACCTCTTTCCAGAACATTTTCTTACATTCTCTCCACTTTACACTCAAATTCCTTCCAAATTTCTCATCCACTCTCTTCTTACTCTCGCATACTAATCTTTTCACCTCTCTCTTCCTCTCTAAATATAAGTCTCTCTCCCGTCTCTTAACTTCTTCCACGCCCCTGTTTCTCATCCACTCACTGTATGCTTTCTTCCCTTGTGCCACACCCTTTCTCACCTCGTCATTCCACCATGCTGTCCCCTGCGTCCCCTTTCGTCATTTCTTTAACCCACACACCACTCCACATGCTGCACAAAATATGTGCCAGATATTCACAGAAGAAATTTATTTTCTTCTGTGAATATCTTGCACACACCTTCCACGTCCCCCATCTGCTCCAATCTATATTTACCCAATCGCTCCTCCACTTCCCTCTTATATTCTGCCCTTTTTCCATCCTCTTATAATTTTTCTACCTTCCATGTAAGAACTACTTCCTCCTGTCCTTCCCTTTTTCTATTTCTCCATTTTGTTTGGACTTTGATTCTGTCCACCACGAAGTGGTGGTCCGAAAGTCCACTCCCCCAACCTCCATATACTCTTTCATCCTTTACATACCATCTCATCCTTTAATCAACACACACATAATCAATCATTGCTTTCCGTTCATTCAGTTCATCATCTACCCTTCTCATTACTTGCCATGTATACCTATGGATCATTTTGTGCCTGAAGAGAATATTAGCTATCACCAACGCCCTCTCGGCACAAATGTCCACTAAAGCACTGCCATTCTTATCCATCTCTGTAGGCACACCTCACTCACAAAGTACTCCATCCACCTTCATATTCCCTACTTTTCCATTCATATCTCCAGTCAAAAACACTCTCTTATTCCTTTCAGACTTTTCCAAGCATGCTTCCACATTTGTCCAGAACTCTTCTCTCACTCTGCTTGCATGATCTTGTGTTGGCGCATAAACGCACACAATAGCCCACATTTGTAGTCCAACTTTCAGTCTTACCCACACAGTCCTTGAGCCAACTGATCCATACTCTCTTATATTCTCCTTCCATCTGTTACTCATAACAAAACACACTCCTTCTCTTGCCCTCTCATTCTCACCTACTCCCGTGCATATACTCCATCCATACTCCCATTCCTTCACACTCTCACCTCTCCTTTTAGTTTTAGTTAGTGCATCTGCCACGTGGTAGGTGCGGGCGCCCATCATCCACGCACGTAATGTAGTGTTACTCTGTTTTTAGGGTAGCTCTACATCGAGTGGCATGCCAAATGATTTCCTGCAAACCAAGAAGGCATTTACAACGCTGGGCAGTAACCTTATAACCAACTGACACGTGTTCCCTACGTGACAGCAAGTGGGTTGGCGGAGGGTTAGTGTCCCTCCCCGGAAAACAACTAACTAAAAATACGAACAAGAAGCCTCGGACCAGGACTGACCAAAAGGTGACGACTGAGGACCAAACAAAGGCCATGATACGGATGGCAACATGGAATGTAAGGGGTGCAAATGGTGAGGTGAAAGGGAAAAAGATTGTCCAGGTACTTGAGGGTGCAAAAGTGGATATATGTGGATTAACTGAAACTAAATGGAAAGGTGAGAGTGTGAGAGAATGGGAGTATGGATGGGGTATATGTCCAGGAGTAGGAGAGATTGAGAGGGCAAAAGAAGGAGTGTGTATTGTTGTGAGTAACAGATGGAAGGAGAATATAAGAGAGTATGGATCAGTTGGCTCAAGGATTGTGTGGGTAAGATTGAAAGTTGGACTACAAGTGTAGGCAATTGTGTGCATGTATGTGTCATCGCAAGATCGTGCAAGCAGAGTGAGAGAAGAATTCTGGACAAATGTGGAAGTGTACATGGAAAAGTTTGAAAGGAATGAGAGAGTGTTCTTGATTGGTGATATGAATGGTAAAGTAGGGAATGTGAAGGTGGATGGAATAGTTGGTGAGTGGGGTGTACCTGCTGAGATAGATGAGAATGGCAGTGCTTTAGTGGGCATTTGTGCTGGGAGAGGGTTCGTGATAGCCAATACTCTCTGCAGGCACAAAATGGTCCACAGGTATACATGGCGAGTGATGAGAAGGGTGGGTGGTGAACTGAATGAACAGAAGGCAATAATTGATTATGTGTGTGTGGATGAAAGGATGTGAAGATGTCTAATGGATGCAAGAGCATTTAGAAGTTGGGGGAGTGGACTTTCTGACCACCACTTGGGTGGTGGTCGGAATCAAGGTCCAAGTAAAATGGAGAAATAGAAGAAGAGAAGGATGGGAGGAAGGAGTAGATGCAAGGAGTGTGGAAAGTTAACAAGAGAATGAGAAAAAGGCAGAATATAAGAGATAAGTGGAGGAACGATTGAGTAAATATGAATTGGAGCAGATGGGGGACGTGGAAGGTGTGTGCAAGATATTCACAGAAGAAACATGTGCAGCATGTGAGGTGGTGCATGGGGTGAAGAGAAGACAAAAGGGGGTGCAAAGAACAGTTGGGTGGAATGAAGAGGTGAGAGAGGCTGTGGCACAAAAGAAGGAAGCATATAATGAAAGGATGAGAAATAGGGGCATGGAAGAAGTTGAGACGGAAGAGACAGTTATATGTAGAAAGGGAGAGAGAGGTGAAAAGATTAGTAAGAGAGAGTAAGAAGAGAGTGGATGAGGAATTTGAGTCTTAAGTGGAGGGACTGTAAGAAAATGTTCTGGAAGGAGGTAAAGAGAGTTAGACGGTGGGAATGAAGTTAGTCAGGGAGTGAAAAATAAAAATGGTATATTACTAGTGGAGAAAGGAGAAAAAGTGAGCAGGTGGAGAGAACACTTTAAGGAATTCTTGAACATAGAGAATGAAAGTAATGCAAGTATAAGTGGCTGGGGAATGGCTGGGAGAAGGAGAGATGTGAGAACAGAGGAAGAAATCAGTAGAATGGAAGTTGTGGAAGCAATGAAGAAAGTCAAAATGGGGAAAGGCCCAGGAATTGATGGAGTGTGTGGTGGAATGCCAAAGCATGGGGGAGAGATGGTAGTAGAACGGATGTGGAAGATGTGCAGATTGGCCTGAGAGGAAGGTACAGTCCTGGAGGATTGGAAGTCAGGTATAATTATTCCCTTGTACAAAGGAAAAGGGAAAAAAGAAGTGCATGGTAATTATAGGGGCATTTGTCTTAGTGTCATAGGAATAGTATATGGTAGGATACTTATTGACAGAGTTAGGGAAATAACAGAGGAAGTAGTTGGAGAAGAACAGGGAAGCTTTAGGCAGGGAATAGGTTGTGTAGATCAGATATTCATTCTTAGATCTTCAGTGGAAAAGTTTCTGGAGAAGGGTAAGAAGTTGTATGTGGCCTTCATGGATCTGGAGAAAGCATATGAGAGGGTGGATAGACAAGGATTGTGGAAAGTATTAAGAATATATGGAGTAGATGGGAAGTTGCTGAATGCTGTGAAGAGTACGTATGAGGGTCCTAAGGCTCCAGTGCGTGTGGATAGTGAACTGAGTGATTATTTCTGTTTGGAGGTTGGTTTGAAACAGGGTTGTGCCATGTCTCCATGGTTGTTCACTCTGTACATGGATGGGGCTATAAAAGAGATACAAGATAGGGCAGTGGATGTTGGAGTGGCCCTAATGAGAAAGGGCAGAGTTTGGAAACTCCCTGTACTGTTGTTTGCAGATGATACTGTGTTGTTAAGTGAAGACGAAGGGAAGCTGCAAGGCTTGGTGGATGAGTTTGGGAGGATGTGTAAGAAACGGAATCTAAATGTGAATGTAGGGAAGAGAAAAGTTATGGTCTTCGAGAACAGTGAAATCAATGAATGTACAGTGAGGCTGGATGATAAGGAAATGGAAAATGTGAGTACGTTTAAGTACTGGGGTAATGTGATAAGTAAGGATCGATGTTTGGAGGATGATGTGCTTGAAAGGGTACAACAAGGAAAAATGGTTACTGTTCCTTGAAAGCAGTGATAAGAAACAAGGAAGTGAGCATGGAAGTGAAAAAGTTACTACATGACAGCATTGCGATACCAACTTTAACATATGGAAGTGAAGCTTGGACCTTGTCGGAGGGACACAAGTCAAGAGTGAGAGCAGTGGGAATGAGTTCTTTGAGAAGAGCCTGTCGAGTCACATGGAGAGAAAGACTGACAAATGAGGAAGTGAAGGAGCGTTGTGGTGTGGATGTGGATGTGATAGGAAGCGTTAGGAGAAACATATTGAGGTGATTTGGCCATGTGGAGAGGATGTAGAGTGAGAGACTGACGAGGAGAGTGTATGTGAGTGAGGTGGAAGAGGAGAGAGGGAGGGGGAGGCCAGGGATGAGATTGAGGGATGGAGTGGAGAGGTATATGAGAGAGGAGGGTGTGAACTGGGAGCAGGGCAGTGAAATGGCGGAGGATGGGGCGACCTGGAGGCGATTTGTTTGTGGCCACCCCGTATGGTATTAAGACATCTGTCAATAGATAGATAATTAGATAGATACTCCACATTCATCCACTTTTGCACCCCCAAGCACCTGGATAGTCTCTCTTTCACCTATCATTTGCCTCCCTTACATTCCATGAAGCTATCCGTACAAATTCCTTTGTTCGGTCCTTAGTCGTCACCTTTTGGTCAGTCGTGGTCCGAGGTTTCTTGTTCGTATTTTTAGTTGTTTTCCGAGGAGGGGTAGTAACCCTCCGCTAACCCACTTGTTTTCACATAGGGAACACGTGTTGATTGGTTATAAGGTTACCACCCAGCGTTGTAAATGTTTTCCTGGTTTACAGGAAGTCATTTGGCTTGGCATTCAGTGTAGAGCTACCCCCAAAACAAGATATCACTACACTAAGTGGGTGCATTTCATACATTCATTGTTACCAGCTAGACCTACTCCAGGTTATGTCATTCTGGGGCTAATGGTCAATAGCCATACATTAACAGCACGTAACAGTACTAACCATTTTTTTTTCTGTTGGAAATTAATGATACACATATTGCATAGGTGTGTGTGTGTGTGTTCTTACCTAATTGTTCTTACCTAATTGTATCTTTACAGGAACAAGTCAAGCTCGTACTGTCCTGTGTCTTAAACCATATTTATCATACATATCCTTAAATTTGTGAATTATTTTGGCACACACTATTTCTTTCGGTAATGCATTCCACTGATCAATTGCCCTATTTGGGAAACTAAATTTCCTTACGTCTATATCGACTCTCTTCTTATGCAGTTTTTTTTTTCACTGTCCTCTTGCTGATGCATCCCCATAGGTTATGTAATCATTTATGTCTATTTTCTCCTTCCCTGATATGCATTTATATAGCATAATCATGTCACCTCTTTTCCTTCTCTCCTGTAGTGTTGGTAGATTCATTTATTTTAGCCTTTCTTCGTAGCTTAGATCCCTTAACCCTTTAACCGCGGGTATTGTTTTGGTCTGACTGTCCTCTCCCGCGGGGGTTTCAGCCAAATGTAAACAAACCTTTAAACCTTAATAACTCTGCACAGAATAAAGCTAGAGAAAAAAATAAGGTACCATTAGAAAGTACTAACCTTCAGCTTTCCATTGATGTAGGTTTCATGACTTTGTTGACTTGCACAGGACGGGCAGTGCCGTTAGAATTGAGGGGTGTAAAATCACTATTTTTCGCTCACACATCATTACCTTCGCTCATACACCATTACCAAATGCCAACCTTATTCTGATAATAATACTATAAACATATATGAACACTGCACATACGATAAACACCCACTCTGTGTTCACTGAGGCAGGTAAAAGGCACTACTGCACTTCACTGCCACATCAGCGGTGTTGTAATCACTATTTTTCGCTCACACACCATTACCAAATGCCAACCTCATTCTGATAATAATACTATTAACATATATGAACACTGCACATACGATAAACACCCACTCTGTGTTCACTGAGGCAGGTAAAAGGCACTGTAATTGCCTGCACTTCACTGCCACATCAGCGGTGTTGTAATCACTATTTTACGCTCACACACCATTACCAAATGCCAATCACATTCTGATAATAATACTATAAACATATATGAACACTGCACATACGATAAACACCCACTCTGTGTTCACTGAGACAGGTAAAAGGCTCTGTAATTGCCTGCACTTCACTGCCACATCAACATGTGTTGTCACTCACACAGCTGGACAGATACTGATGCGCGCTTGGTCAGGGGCGGGGTGGGGGGCCCAGGGGGTGGGAGGTGGGGCTCCAGGGGGGGGAAGAGGGAGGTGGGGGTCGGCTGGAGTGAAAGAACTTAATAGTTACTCTCCCTTGAAACAATTGGCGCACGGAAAAAACGCGGGGTATTCAAAATATTCACAAACATTCGAGAATGACACCCGCGGTTTGGTCCAGTTTTTGCAACGTCATTCTGGAATGACACCCGCGGTTAAAGGGTTAAGCTTGGTACCCATCTTGTAGCGGCCATTTGAACTTTTTCAGTCCTGTCTATGTGTTTTTTGAGATGAGGACACAAGAGTACTGATGCATACTCCAGGGTTGGTCTGATGGATGATGTTATTATCTTTCTTGGCATGTCTTCATTTATGTATGTGAATGCTATCCTCATATTTGCAAGCAGTGTATACATGTTCCGTACCTTCTCAGTGATGTGGTCAGCCGGAGATAGTCTGTTATTGATAATCACACCTAGGTCCTTCTCTCTTTCTGATGTGTGTAGAGTTTTATATCCTAACTTATAATCCCACTCAGGTCTTTTTTCACTTTCACCAAACTTGAATACATGACACTTGTCCACACTGAATTCCATTTGCCATGTATTACTCCACTCATGAAGTTTATTTATTTCTTCTTGTAGGCCTTTACAAAAGTCTGTGTTAGTAATTCTCCTTTGTATTTTTGCATAATCTGCAAACATATTTCGATAGCTTTCATTTCCAGTGTTACTGTCTTTATCATTTATATACACTAAAAATATGATTGGTGCCAGCACTGAGCCCTGTGGAACTCCGCTAGTCATTTCTCTCCATAATGAGTAATTTCCCCTTAGTACTGTTCTCATTTCTCTTTTTATGAGAAAATCTTACATCCAACAATACAGTCTGCCTCGGATTCTTCCTTGATGGTACAGTTTCCATAAAAGTCTTTGGTGTGGTACTCTGTCAAATGGTTTCTTGAAGTCTAAATAGATACTGTCCACCCATCCTTCTCTTTTCTGTAATGTGTCTATTACTCTGTCATAGCAGCTCAACAGTTAGTAACACATGATTTTCCTTTCCTGAAACCAAACTGTCCTTCTGTTGTCATATTGTGCTCTTCTAAATGATTTACCCAAGCTTTTCTTATAAGCTTTTCTAATACCTTGCCTACAACACTGGTTAGTGATACTGTCGGTAGTTGAGTGGATTTTGTCTATTCCCTTTCTTGAATAAGGGAACAATGTTTGCTTTCTTCCAAATATCAGGTAGTTTACCTTGTCTCAAGGATTTCTTGAAAATTAAAGATAATGGTTTACTGAACTCCTCTGGACATTTATGTAGCACCCAACATGAAATTTCATCAGGACCATTTGCTTTTCCTTTGTCTAATTAACTTAGCTCCTCCTGTATTTCTTTTTCTGATATTTGTATATCTGGTAGTATGTGTGGACATGAATGTTCCCCATAATCCCTCTCAAAAATGTTTTCTTCTGTAAAAACTGATTGGATATTCTTATTTAGTGCTTCACAAATGTTCTTCTCTTGTGTATAGGTGATCCCCTTGTCCGTAATGGATTGTATTTTATCTTTTACTTTGGTTTTGCTTCGGATGTAGCTGTAAAGTAGCTTCGGTTGATCACTACTTTTATTTATATCCTCCTCAAACTGTTTTTGGGCTTCCCTCCTTATTCTTGTATAATCGTTTCTTGCCTGTTTGTAGTTGTTATATGCCCTTTCACTATTGTGTCTTCTGTATCTATTCCACAACAAATCTCTTTTTTCTTTTGATTTTTTACATTCTGTGTTGAACCATTTCTTTATTTTCTTATCTGCTTCTTTGTGCTTTGGGATGTACTTCTGGACTCCTATTTCATAAAGTTCACAGAATTTTTTATATATAGCATTTAAATCTTGTCCTCTAAGCTCCTTTTCCCAATCAGTTTCTAAGAAGTACTTCTTTAGGTCATAATAGTTTCCCTTTTTATAGTTTAGGCTCTTTTTGTAACTTTCATTCCTGTTAACTATGTCATATGCTATCCTAAAGTTGCAATTTAGTACTGCATATTCGTTTTTGCCGAATGGAGGGTGATATATTTATATTGCCAACATCGTTTTCTTGCCTAGTAAATATGAGATTTAGTATTGAGGGTACATCGAGTCCTCTTTTTCTGGTGCTTTCCCTTACATGTTGCATTAGGAAAAACTCCTGCACGAGATCCAGGAGGTCCCAACAGCTTTATTCTCTTATTATATCTATGGTATTCCAATTTATATTTGTATTAAAATCTCCAGTTAGTATAATTCTTTCAGATTTCTCTTCCATTCTATGTAGTAATGATCTTAAACTCTGAATTGTACTCTCTGTCAGATCCTCATATTTGCCTCTTTCCCATGTGTTTGATCTGGGTGGCATGTACAAAAATTGGCTACAATTACTTTCCCTTCAGATGTATTGATCTCTACTGCAATCAGTCCTACTTGTGAGGGTATATCTAGTTCTATTTCTTTGACTTTTAGATTTTATTTTAGTTAATATTATAATTCCTCCCCCTTTTTTAAGTTCCTATCTCTTCTCCATATATTGTATTCCTCTAAGTTTAAGATGTCATTTGATATTTTTTGTGTTAATATTATTTCAGTTAGGCATATTATATGTTCATTTTCTCTGATATAATCATTCATCTCTAATAATTTAGATACCATTCCATCCACATTTGAGTACATCAACTTAATCATCTTTTTTATATACTTGTCATGATTTGGTTCTACCACCTTCCTCCTTTTTATTCCCTCCTGTTTATGTACCACTTTCGTACCTGCAATCCAATTACTTTATAAAAAAAAGTATTCTTCTCCTCCTCTGATCTTCCCTCATTTTTTGTTTTTGCTTCCTCCCTCTTCTCTTTCAGTAATTCCAGTTCCTCTTGTGTTAGGCATCTTTCTATCCATACATTTTTGAACTCCTCCTTTTCGATAAGATTCTTTGCATTTTTTAGTATCTCCTCCACAATGTTTACACTCTGGAAGGTTACCTCTAGGGCCCTTGATTTGTTTCTCTCGTACTTCCCCAACCTTTTGTGTTCCTCTATGTCTTTACTACATATTTCCTCTGATACGTCCTTCAATATGCTCATTACATATCCCATCTCCTTTTTGTCTCTTGAGATCTTGTTTCTTACTTCTTCTTCTTCTATACCAGTGATTACTATAGATTTGTTGATATCTGCTGAGTCTCTGACTAATTTAGGATTGTTTTGGATTATTATTTTCACTTCCTTTTTAATGCTTTTTTCTTCCACCCTTGTTTCTAAGACTTTCTTTACTTTCACCATTTCAGCAAAAGTGGTTTCCACATCATTTTTGTAGCTTTGCACAGCTTCATTCACTTGTGTTATCTCCTCCTCAATATCACTGCTCTGATCTATCAGATTCCTTATTTGCCTAATTGTCTCTGTATCATTTTTGAACTCTTCCATAATGCTCTCGTGGTTGACTACTGTGTGTGTGTGTGTGTGTGTAATTCACCGGATCGGTCAGGATCACTTGATGGTCGTGATCGTCAGCTTTTACCCTCCCGAAAGGGAGCTGAGAGCTCATATAGTCCGATCTAAGGGCAAGGCTGTGACCTTCACACACGCACACACCCGTCCCCTTGCTCAAGGGGGACAGTAACCACCCACTTCGTCAGTGAAACTTTTCGCAACCTGAGCGAGGCGCGAACTCCCGTCTACCAGATGGCAAGCGAGAACGTTACCACTGTGTGTGTGTGTGTGTGTGTTCTTACCTAATTGTTCTTACCTAATTGTATCGTTATAGGAATGAGTCAAGCTCGTACTGTCCTGTGTCTTAAACCATATTTATCATACATATCCTTCAAATTGTGAATTGTTTTGGCACACACTATTTCATTTGGCAGTGCATTCCACTGATCAATTGCCCTGTTTGGGAAACTAAATTTCCTTACGTCTTTATCACCTCTCTTCTTATGCAGTTTTTTGAAGTGTCTTCTTGCTGATGGTTCCCCGTAGGTTAAGTAATCATTTATGTCTATTTTCTCCTTCCCTGATATGCATTTATATAGCATAATCATGTCACCTCTTTTCCTTCTCCCCTGTAGTGTTGGTAGATTCAGTTTATTTAGTCTTTCTTCCTAGCTTAGATCCCTTAAGCTTGGTACCCATCTTCTAGCGGCCCTTTGAACTTTTTCAATCTTGTCTATATGTTTTTTGAGATGAGGACTCTGGAGTACTGATGCATACTCCAGGGTTGGTCTGATGAATGATGTTATTATCTTTCTTAACATGTCTTCATTTATTTATGTGAATGCTATTCTCATATTTGGAAGCAGTGTATACTGTACATGTTCCGTACCCTTTCAATGATGTGGTCAGCTGGAGATAGTCTGTTATTGATAATCACACATAGGTCCTTCTCTCTTTCTGATGTGTGTAGGGTTTTATTCCCTAATGTATAATCCCAATCAGGTCTTTTTCCACTTTTACCAAACTTGATTACATGACACTTGTCCACAATGAATTCCATTTGCCATGTATTACTCCACTCATGAAGTTTATTTAATTCTTCTCGTAGCTCTTTACAAGAGTCTGTGTTATTAATTCTTCTTTGTATTTTTGCATCATCTGCAAACATATTTAGATAGCTTTCATTTCCAGTGTTACTGTCTAGATCATTTATATACACTAAAAACATGATTGGTGTCAGCACTGAGCCCTGTGGTACTCCACTAGTCACTTCTTTCCATGATGAGTAATTTCCCCTTAGTTCTGTTCTCATTTCTCTTCTTGTGAGAAAATCTTGCAAACAACAAAACAGTTTGCCTCGAATTCCTCCTTGATGGTACAGTTTCCATAAAAGTCTTTGGTGTGGTAGTGTGTCAAATGATTTCTTGAAATCTAAATAGATACTGTCCACCCATCCTTCTCTTTCCTGTACTGTGTCTGTTACTCTGTCATAGTAGCTCAACAGATTAGTAACACATGAGTTTCCTTTTCTGAAACCAAACTGTCTTTCTGTTATCATACTGTGTTCTTCTAGATGATTTACTCAAGCTTTTCTTACAAGCTTTTCTAATCCCTTGCTTACAACACTGGTTAGTGATACTAGTCGGTAGTTGAGTGGATTTTGTCTATTCCCTTTCTTGAATAACTGAACAATGTTTGCTTTCTTCCAAATATAAGGTAGTTTACCTTGACTCAGGGATTTCTTGTAAACTAAAGATAATGGTTTACTTAACTTCTCTGCACATTTATGTAGCACCCAACATGAAATTTCATCAGGACCATTTGCTTTTCCTTTATCTAATTTACTTAGCTCTTCCTGTATTACTTTTTCTGATGCTTGTATATCTGGTAGTATGTGCGGGCATGCATGCTCCACATAATCTCTCTCAAAATTTTTTTCCTTTGTAAAAACTGATTGGAATTTCTTGTTCAGTGCTTCACAAATATCCTTCTCTTGTGTATAGGTGATTCCCTCGTCCGTGATGGATTGTATTTTATCTTTTACTTTGGTTTTGCTTCTGATGTAGCTGTAAAATAGCTTCGGTTGATCACTACTTTTATTATGATATCCTCCTCAAACTGTTTTTGGACTTCCCTCCTTTTTCTTGTATAATCATTTCTTGCCTGTTTGTAATTATTTCATGCCTTTTCACTATTGTGTCTTCTGTATCTATTCCACAACAAATCTCTTTTTTCTTTTGATTTTTTACATTCTGTATTGAACCATTTCTTTATTTTCTTTTCTGTTTCTTTGTGCTTTGGGATGTACTTTTGGACTCCTATTTCATAAAGTTCACAGATTTTTTTATATATAGCACTTAAATCTGGTCCTCTAAGCTCCTTTCCCCAATCAGTTTCTAAGAAATACTTCTTTAGGTCATGATAGTTTCCCTTTTCATAGTTTAGGCTCTTTTTGTAACTTTCATTCCTGTTAACTATGTCATATGCTATCCTGAAGTTGCAATTTAGTACTGCATGTTCGTTTTTGCCGAATGGAGGGTGATATATTAAACTGTCAATATCATTTTCTTGCCTAGTAAATATGAGATCTAGTGTTAAGGGTACATCGAGTCCTCTTTTTCTGGTGCTTTCCCTCACATGTTGCGTTAGGAAAAACTCTTGCACGAGATCCAGGAGCTTTTGGTCCCAACAGCTTTCTTGGCTTATTATACCTAGAGTATTCCAATTTATATTTGTATTAAAATCTCCAGTTAGTATAATTCTTTCCGATTTCTCTTCCATTTTATGTAGTAATGACCTTAAACTCTGAATTGTATTCTCTGCCAGGTCCTCATGTTCGTCTCTTTCCCATGTGTTTGACTTGGGTGGCATGTAAAATTGGCTACAATTACTTTCCCTTCAGATGTATTGATCTCTACTGGAAACAGTTCTACTTGAGAGGGTATATCTAGTTCTATTTCTTTGACCTTTAGATTTTTCTTAGTTAATATTATAATTCCTCCTCCTTTTTTTAAGTTCCTATCTGTTCTCCATATATTATATTCCTCTAAGTTTAGTATGTCATTTGATAGCCTTGGTGTTAATTTTGTTTCAGTTAGGCATATTATATGTGGTTCATTTTCTCTGACATAATCATTCATCTCTAATAATTTTGATAACAGTCCATCCACATTTGAGTACATCAACTTAATCATCTTGTTTATATACTTGTCATGACTTGGTTCTACTACCTTCCTCCTTTTTATTCCCTCCTGTTTGTGTACCACTTTCGTACCTGCAATCCTATTACTTTGTAAAAAAAAAATGTATTCTTCTCCTCTTCTGATCTTCCCTCATATTTTGTTTTTGCTTCCTCCCTCTTCTCTTTCAGTAATTCCAGTTCCTCTTGTGTTAGGCATCTTTTTATCCATACATTTTTGAACTTCTCTTTTTCCATAAGATTCTTTGCATTTTTTAGTATCTCCTCCTCGGTGTTTACACTCTGGAAGGTTACCTTTAGGGGTCTTGACTTACTTATCTCTTATTTCCCTAACGTTCTTCTATATCTTTACTACAGATTTCCTCTGATCTATCTATCTATTGCCAGACGCCTCAATCCCATTTGGGGTGGCCACAAACAAATCGCCTCTACGTCGCCCTGTCCCCCACCATTTCACTGCCCTGCTCCTAACTCACACACCCCTCTCTCATATACCTCTCCACCCCATCCCTCCATCTCATCCTCGGCCTCTGATACTTCTTGCAATATGCTCATTACATTTGCCATCTCCTTTTTGTCTCTTGAGATCTTGTTTTTTACTTCTTCCTCTTCTATACCAGTGTGTGTGTGTATGTGTGTGTGTGTGTGTGTGTGTGTGTGTGTGTGTGTGTGTGTGTGTGTGTGTGTGTGCGTGTGTGTCTTTCCTGCACATAAGACAGTAGTGTGAATGCCCGACCATGTTTTCATCTTTCAGTAGTAGGTGCACATGCGAAAAATCTACTTCATCTCGTCATTTACTGACGAAATACAACCATACTTCTATACTGATCAGTTGAGTGCTATACAGTCTGACTGAAACTTATTGTTACAACCGCAGCGTTTGTAGATACGTCAAGTACACGTACAGTTGACAGACCATGATGTTTAACCCCTTAACTGCGGGGCGTCACTTTTGTGACGCTCGGCCACAATGGATCATACTGCGGGGCGTCACTTTTGTGATTCTGTGTTATTTTGAATTATCCCGGGCTCTCAAGTGGTGGCTTGTATCATCTATCAGTACTGCCAATGTCCAACACTAGTCAGCACTCCAAATCTCATCTGTACTCCCATTCATTGTTGACATTTTAGCGATTTTACCGCTTTTGTGACTCCCCTCCCTACCTGCCCTCCATTACCCTGTCCTCTCACCTCTCATGCCGCGCTGCGCTATGCAAATTTCCCCCAGATTTTTCCATAGATTTCATCCATTGAAATAAGCCCTATGCCCTATACTTATACAAAATAATATATACCAAAAAAAAATCAGGTAAGTGATAGTGTTATACACCAGGAATTGGCTAATTATCACCTGACAACACCTCACGTGCATTTATTTGCTACATTACCACGGTAATTTCCCCTTTGAATTATGCCTTGTAATTGATGTCTGTAATAAAAATATATATCAGAAAGGAAGGGAGAAGCCTAAGTGACATTTACATTCACCTGGAACTACCTATTTCTTTATATATTGCCGAGATTTTCTACCTATAAAAAATTAGCATGTAAGTTAGCAGCAGCCAGCCTCAGTGTCATTGTCAACCCTTCCCTTCTCAGATAAGCTGCGGCATTTAGTTCCTTGTCCTCCGCTGTAGCGAAACCATGTCGCACTTGCGCTCCGCCATTCCTGCCGCTTCTGCGCCCATTGCAAAGGGCCCCGTGACCTCTACCCCTAAGAAAAGTAGTGAGGGAAGCAGGAAAGGCCTTAGTGACTCTGCAGTGGCACGTGAACTTGCAGAATTGTCCATGGTGATGATGGACAGTGATTTTGACGATTCGGGTGAATCGTGTGATGAGCTGGGTGAGGTTATCGTGCCAGAAACTGCTACAATGAGTGCTTCAGTGTCGGAAGTAGTCTCTAGCTCCAAGGGAAAGGAGCTTTTAGTGCAGCAAGGCAAGGAATTTGGGAAGTGAGTGAAAAGGCAGCGTGTTAGCCCCAGAACAATTCCCCCGCGTGACCCAGCCCGCCATGAGTCCCGAGTGCATTCACCTCCCCTTTCCCCAAGCCCCACTTCACTCATTTCTTCATCATCGTCGGCTGAGTTATCTCCGGAGTCTTCGTCGTCGGAGTCACCACCAGCATCAACAGTGAAGGCAGGCCATAGAGGAAGAGGTAAATCAAGGACTGTGAAAAGTAGTGTAGTTAGTAGGGTAAGGGCTGCTAGTGCTGTACGGCAACCCAAAGTCAGTGCGAGTGACCTTAAACGAGATAGATCTGCCTCACAGCCAACCTCCACAACCACCACCACCACCCAGCCTACACCGCCATGACAGGGAATCCTGGACGCCTTCGCGTGGACGGAAGGCCTGAAAATTTAGTATCTGATGAGAGCTCCTCAGGAGTTCAGCCTGCCTTCACTATTGACGATGTTGCTCAGTGTGTGGACTACCTTTTGGCCTTCCTAGATGACGAAGTCATGCAGCACATATGTGTTGAGACCAACAGGTATGAATCACAACGTGCTGCAAGTGGTACAGGTGCAGCCAAGATGCAACAGTGGTCCATGCTGGAAGTGCAGGAGCTGTATGTGTTCTTTGCCCTCATGCTTCTCATGCCACACTCCAAGAAGCATGAGTTGGAAGAATACTGGTCCATGGACCCCTTACTACCCTCACCCACCTTCAATAAGTACATGGCCAGAGATCGCTTCCGGAACATCATGGGAAACCTGCACTTTGCCGACAACGATGTACCTTCCCAAATCGACCCACTCTGGAAGATCCGGAAGATTCTGAGCAGAATGAAGGATAAGTTTATGTCATTCTTCCACCCCTTTCAGAAGGTTGTCATTGACGAATCCTTGATTTTGTTCAGAGGACGTCTTCGGTTTGTTCAGTACATTCCAAGCAAACGCCATTGCTTTGGAATTAAGTTCTTTGTACTGTGCGACTGTAAGACGGGGTACATCCTTGACTTCGTCATTTATTCAGCCAGCACTGTCGATCTGGATAAAACACACCCCCTTGGCTTCTCAGGCTGTGTAGTGAAAGTGCTCCTAGAAAAGTATTTTGGTGGGAATCATGTGCTGTATACATACAACTACTATACAGCACCGAAACTTGCCAAATACCTTTCTGAGCACGGCATTGGCTCCTGCGGCACTGTCAAAAGTAATCGTGCACACTTCCCCAAATTCCCAGAGGCAGGAACCTCGCAGCGAGGAGACGTGCACCTACGCAAGTCTGAGAAGATGCTGGCAATACGGTGGCATGACAAGAGGGTCGTGCACATGCTCCCCACCATACATAAGGGGGAGTTGACAGACAGTGGGAAGGTCGACCGTAGGACAGGCGAACCTGTGATGAAACCTGATGCTGTGTTGGACTACAATATCAACATGCGGCTGGTGGACAAGTCCGACATGATGATTGGTGAGATCGACTGCCTCAGGAAGAATACTAGGTGGTACAGGAAAGTTTTTCTGCATCTCATAGATATGATGATGCTGAACGCCTTCATCCTGTACAAGATGAAGGTCAAGCCACCCAAGTCCTTCTCCCTGAGGTTGTTCGCCAGGACTTGTGTCCAGCAGCTGCTGGAAAGATATGGTAGGGTGGCAGCAGCAACTCCAAGGCGCCATCCAGTAACACTTCCCGACCGACTTGAGCAGAGGGCGTATATGGATCGGCACAGACTTGAGCTTATGCCTGCCACAGGGAAAAGGAAGGCTGCGATTCGCAGGTGTCAGGTGTGTGCACATACCACCCAATGCACACCTGAGCACAAACGCACCTCTTGGCAGTGCGCTGAGTGCCAGGTTCCCCTCTGTGTTATCTGTTTCTTTGATTACCACAGCCAGAAGCAGTTCTAACAGTGCAAGTGTGAAAGGAGAATAATTTGGAAATAATGTGTAAATAATGTGTAAATAGCAAGTGAAAGCAATGGATGTTCAGTACATATGATTGAACAGTGTATTATAGTTTTATCTTACTGAAAGTGACAGTGAATAACATAGTGTAAGTAAAATAGAAGGGTAAATATTGAAAATACAATAGAAAATGTAAATAGTAATGTAAGTAATTAGTATTATAAGAATATGAGTACAAATAATTTATGTTATAACAGTGAAAGTGAATCCGTGGCTCTCTACGTATTTTACTGAATGAAAAATTGAATGACTTCAGTGACAATAAACTAATACGACTGAAGGAAACTTATGGAGAAAGACTCCAGATATATATAAGTGTGATATAGTAATAGAAATATAAAGTGTGAGGGGTTTTATGAATAATAAATGACAGAGTACCAAGAGCGAACTAGCGCAAGTGCGACGATCAGACGCGCTCGTAATTTCCATTGCTTTCACGGTGGGTTTTTTTTGGAGTATGGATCCCAAACTACTTGAAAATCATAGAGTAGTGTTTATAGTGTTTATATCTGGCTGTGGTAATCATATTACGGGCTGTCGGGAAGTGTAAAGTGGAGACTTCGTTACCCAACTTCAGAGGTCTCCACAAGTCCTACGGTAACGGACGAAGGCTCAACAATCATTCCAGGAGAAAGCTGAAGGTATGTGCCATAAGCATATGTAATTTTAATATTCTAGGACTAACAACTGATTTTTGGCAAATATTTTTTGAGAGTCTGTCAGAGCCCGAATAACCCCGCGGGACACGCAAAACATTGGTGAACATGCCCAAGGTGTAGGGGTTAACGAAAGCCGCTGACCACTTAAGGATTTAATTTTTTCTAGGCACAGCTGAGGCACTCTTGCAAAACACTGACTTGTCTCTCTCGCGTTACCTCACACCTTCACTCACTACTGCATCCTCACTGTCCGTTCACTGACTGAAACACTGACTCTGACTGACTACCCTGTCATTCATTGATTAGCTCACACTGTCTGAGGTACTGTCACTGTTCATCCGCCACTGTCCTTGTAAGAGAGTATATGTTTGTTGCTTTGTCGTCATGACTAAGATGCTGCTAGAACGTGGAGAATTGGCAGTGATTGCTGCCTCTGGCCAAATATTCTGAGTAGTCTTTTTATGTGTACACAGCTTACAATCCCTTAACTAAGCATAACGTCATGGCATTAGGTAACACAGGAAGCCCACTTACCTTTCCCCAAATGATCTTAGGAGAGATGAGAACTGATAGACTCCGAGAGTGTAACACAAGTCTCTCCCAATAAAGTATCCAGTAGTAGTACGGAGTCTTTAAGAATAACCTGAATTTTATCTATCTGTCTATCCGTCCACAGCCAGACGCCATAATCCCATAACGGTGGCCATTTGTCTTGGAGTTAGTGGTATTAAGGGGAGGGACACTAACCCTTCACCAACCCCCTTGCTGACACATAGAAAACACGTGTGGGGTGGATATATGATTACCACCCAGAGCTGTAGTGGTTTTCTGGCGTAAAGGAAACCATTCGGCTTGTCACTCAATGTAAAGCCACCTGATAATGGAAGACGAGTAATAAAAAGTGTCAGGAAAGATGGAAAAAATAGGAAGAGAGAAGGGCAGACACAGATAAAGAACGATAAATGTGAAAGAAGTACAGTAGGCAGCACTACATCGACAGGATGATGGTAGCCATCACCTGAATTCATGATAGTATATATACGGGCTTACATCTCACATATCACTGACTGTCCATTGCTGACTCTCTTAGTGCCTCACTATTGCTGAATCTTTGACTCTCGCTCACTAAACTGCCACTACTGCGCACTAATTTGCTTTGTCCTTTACTGGCTATAATTGAACTAAAGTCTCACTGGCCACTGTGCACTCATTCGCTCCATCTAATACTCTCTGCCCAACTCAGCTGAGCTGTTTGGCACACTGCCAGGAAACCGGATGGACCCCTTTAAACCCCCCCCCCCCAGTTCCACTTACCAGCACAGCACAGAATATTCTAGAGCCTAGGAGAGAACTTTTATTTTCTCACTCAGTAATGCAAGTAAATAAGTACCGGTAATGACAAGAAGTATTTCCTAAGGTAAGCAAAACAGGCTTGTCAAAATCTCCAGATGTAAAACATTAACCTAATCCAGTGACATGACACTTAATCTGTAGAATGTTTCTCACATCTCCATATATACTGTAAACCATCAATATAACACTGCCCCTTCCTCAAAACTCTGTCCTCCCCAACACAACCACATAATCCTACCTAAATAGGCTACAAGTAAATACAGCAGTAACTTCCAGACTAGCAGGTACCATGGCAGGAAGACCTAGATCACCGGTGCTGTCAACTCCGACATTCTTCTGGGCCCTCCTTTCATCTGCGGTGTCCATCAGGACCTCAACTCCACTCCCAGTTTCATGATATCCTCTGTGGAAAATTTATTAGTGCACTGCACCAACAACCCCCTCAGCTGCGCCACTGATGGCCTATTCAGACACTGGGCACTCCTGGCAAAACGAAAAGGTACAGTGAAGTTCTTTCTGGACCTTAACCATACTCCTCTTGCACACACTGCTTGATGGCTCCTGATTGATAACCCCACAACTGTGCCTCGATGTATCTTCTTCGGATGAAGCGAAAAGTTGGCTATGACAATGTGTATTTCTTCTGGCAAAGGGTCTACTAAGGTTCTGCTCTCCATCACTCCCCCTTCTATGATGTCATGGCTCCTGTGCTCCACCAATTACTGGGCAGTGTGCATCGTGTCATAGATCTTGCACGGAAGCAGCGTCTTTGACTAGGGTGGATCAATAAAGTCCATCTGGTTGTCACTAGTAGATTCCATGCTCCAGGACCCCCAGTGGAACACTCCTTTCTCCGAGCTGCATTCGCATCAAATGGAAGTCCAGCAGGCTGTGGCGGAACACCAGGCAGTCCACTCCCAAGATAGAGGGGTCTCTGATGTCAGCAATACACATGGCCAGGGTATCTGCCTTACTTCCCAGCCACATCCCAGTGCCCACCGGCCCCCCAAACCCAGCACAGCACCCTGTAACTCCCCACTGCTGCAATGAAATCTTTGGAAGCTGTCTATGACTCAGCACTTCCAGCTGCCTAAATGATCATGTGTCAATGAACACTGGGCATGCTATTCCCTCAATCTCACCATCCCCCTCTGTGTACGTGTTACCGGTGTGCTGGGTGCTGATCCTCAGCAAAACAATGTTCACAGACTTTTAATCCTGTTACTCACTTCCCTTATTTCACTTCCCACTTTATCCTCCACTATACAGGAAACCTCTTCCCTCACACCTCTTACCTGGTCACGCATTCTCTACCTTGCTGTATGCCACCTCTTGTTGTTGCATCAGTTTCCTTGTCCCATCCTGCAGCTCCCCACATAGCTGGTAAAGCTCTTGTCTGTGCACACTTAAGCAATTCCTTTAGTCTTGCATGGTGTGATTGGGCTTCTTTTTGTTCTGATATAGAATAAACTCTTAATTATCTGGCGTAATTCACCCAAGCCCTATGCCAAATACGGTCAAAGGCCAGACATTGCGTAGGACCCCTCATCAGCACGGTATTCGGCATCAAGCCAGATAATGCGTTATTATTTGTCTTGACCCTGTATCCTAGAAACTTTTCCATGAGTAAAATATGAAAAATAAGCAAAAAATAAAATAATGATATAAAATGGTTATGCAGCGTGGGCTGCCTACCGTTTACGAGCACGTTGAGACATCTCAGTGCCAAATATTGCATAGAACTACCGGTTACATCCCATTTCAGTGCCGGATATTTTTTAACAGCGAAGCCAGTAGTGCCGGATATTGTGTTGGGCCAGATATTGCATTGAAAGATAATTGAAAGTTTACTGTACTCTCAACACTGTGAGTATATCTTTTGTTCTCCATAATATTTCTTTTGTTTCTCATGATGTGCTCTCAGCACTACAAATATATCCACCAGAGATATGCACACTGTTTTGTCAACGTGTCTAGGTGTCTCCATCTCTAAAAACATATCCAACTTCTGATACCAATTGTTTCACCATATGGTTCCGCTGATCCGTCAAGAATGGCACACACACAGGCCAGGTAGTTGATCGCAGGCAGCTGAACACTGAACACATCTCGGTTTTATTCCTTCTAGACATAGTTGAGGTGCACTTGCAGAACACTGACTTTTCTCTCTGTCCTCACTTATTACCACTTGTTCACTGTCTGTTCACTGACTTTTCTCACTTACTGACTCTGTCTGGATACCCCATCTTTCACTGATTAGCTCTCACTGTCTAACTCACTGCCATGACTCTCTGTATCACTGTATGCAACTGGCTCACTGACTGTTCACTGACTCTCACTGTTTACTGACTGTTCACTACTGACTCTGACTTTCACTAAACGACTACTGGTTCTCGCTCACACCACACACAAACTTGCGATCCATTACTCCCTAGCTCGCTCAACGGAACTGGCACACTGGCTAAACTGAACTGAACTGAACTCCATTGACACATTGCTCTTTCACTGGCCACCACACGCTCATGCACTTAATCCATTACACTTGGATAACTGCCAGTGAGCAGGGCAGTTCTGTAATATACAGTATCCCCCCAGTTCCTCCCACTAGTGTAGCCCCAAATACTGTAGTAGAGAACTCACATTTTCTCATGCAATAATGCACTTAATTTAACAATGCACGATAACATTAATGACAACCAACCTAATTTCTAAGGTTTGATAGAAAGAAAAATAAAACAGAAGTGCCAGAATCTGCAGAATGTTCCTCACATCTCCAGATATAAACATTAACCTAATCCTGCAGCATAACACTTAATATGCAGATGTTCCTCACATCTCCAGATACAATACTGCCTTAATCCGACCAGCATTACAGTATGTTTGCTTGTGAATCACTGCCCAAATATGTCATGTTGAAAAATAAGCTTTTCACCTTTAGGGATATATTCTGGTAAAAATTTTCATACCTAAAGGGCTTCCTTGCAGTCTCAGGCAATTGTGGACGGTAAAGTAGAAAATAGAAAAAAAGAAAAAGCCTAATTTTTAAAAAGTGCTCCTTTAACCCCTTAACCGCGGGGCGTCACTTTCGTGACGCTTGGGAGCAAGGGATCATACCGCGGGGCGTCGCTTTTGTGATTCTGTGTTATTTTGAATTCACCCGGGCTTTCAAGTGGGGGCTTGTATCATCTATCAGTACTGACAATGTCCAACACTAGTCAGCACTCCTAATCTCATCTGTACTCCCATCCATTGTTGACAATTTAGCCATTTCTCCCCGTTCTTGACTCCCCTCCCTACCCCCCCTCCATTATGCTATCCTCTCGCCTGCCCGGCCATGCTACGCTAAGTAAATCTTCCCTGGAATTTTTCACTGATTTCATCCATTGAAATAAGCCCTATGTCGTATGCTTATACCAAATAATATATACAAGAAAGAAATCAGGTAAGTGAGAGTGCCATACACCTGGAATTGGCTAATTATCACCTGACAACACCTCACGTGCACTCGTTCGCTAATTTTCGCTGTTTTTTTCCCCTTGAAATATGCCGTATAATCTATTTTCGTAATAAATATACATGTAAGGAGAGAAGGGAGAAGCCTAAGTGATATTTACATTCACCTGGAACTACCTAATTTATAATGTATTGTCTAGATTTCCTGCCAATCATATCAGTGCTACACAAAGCTGTTTCAAGATTTAACATTGGTAGCTCTGATTATATATCTCCTAAGTAGGCCTCTAATCTATTTTCGTAATAAATATACATGTAAGAAGGGAAGGGAGAAGCCTAAATGATATTTACATTCACCTGGAACTACCAAATTTATAATGTATTCTCTAGATTTCCTGCCAATCATATCAGTGCTAGACTTAGCTGTTTCAAGAAGTAATATTGGTAACTCTGAATAACCCCTAAAGCAGGCCTCTAGGCTGCCTGGCCTGGCCCCTGCGTTAGCAGTGTACTGTCATCTTCCGAAGTGAGAGGACGTATGGTTCATCTTGCTGACTTCAAGGCCTTTTTTCACCCCCATGCAAATGGCTCTGTGACCTTTACCCCCTACTAAACCTCGTGTGGAAAGAGGTAAAGGGCTGACAATTGATAAAAGAGTGACTACGATCTTTCTGTTGAGTAAAACAGTGCAAGTGGAATTGTAAATAATGTGTAAATAATGTGTAAACAGCAAGTGAAAGTAATGAATGTAAATATACGTGAACAATGGAAAATAGTTTTATAAGTTATTTCAAGTGACAGTGCACAACACAGTGTAAATAAAATAGAAATGTAAATAACGGAAATAAAATAGAGAACGTAAATAGAAATGTAAATGAGTAGTATTATAAGAATACGAGTATATACCCTAGGAGTAATGAAAGTGAAAGTTTCACTCTAGCATGTCTGAATGCTATGAGTTATGAGAGTGAAGATGAAAGTGACATTCACTCTCAATGCCAGTATACAGGACGAGAAAGTGAATGCTACGTATTTTACTGAAAGAAATTGAATCCCTACAGTGACAATAAACTAATACTACTGAAGGAAACTTATGGATAAAGACTGTAGATATATATAAGTGTTATATAGTAATAGAAATATAAAGTGTGAGGGGTTTTATGAATAATAAATGACAGACTACCATGAGCGAACTAGTGCCAGTGCGACGATCAGACGCGCTCGTAATTTCCATTGCTTTCACAGTGTTTTTTTTTGAGTATGGATCCCAAACTACTTGAAAATTGTAGAATAGTGTTTATAGTGTTTGTATCTGGCTGTGGTAATCATATTACGGGTTGTCGGGAAGTGTAAAGTGGAGACTTCGTTACCCTACTTCAGAGGTCTCCACAAGTCCTACGGTAACGACGAAGGCTCAACAATCATTCCAGGAGAAAGCTGAAGGTATGTGCCATAAGCATATGTAATTTTATTATTCTAGGACTAATAACTGATTTTTGGCAAATATTTTTTGAGAGTCTGTCGGAGCCCAAATAACCCCGCGGCACACGCAAGTTATTGGTAAACAAGCCCGCGGTGTAGGGGTTAAATCAGTTATTTCCTAACATTATTTCTTGCTTCATATTTAGAACTGGAACTTTTTAAACAGGTAAATCACTACAGTGCAATAGCTAAATAGTCTTCATACCAGAACAGTTTAAAGATCTCAACAAGAGACACTAATTGATATCATCACCAAACTTCTCATCAGTACTAAGAGTTTATATCACGGATAGACTCGGCTAACATAGCGGCTAGGGATGACTGCTAGTCTTCCCTAGCGGCAGACCACTGCTGCACTTTCCCGGTCATATGGACTTGGTAACGGGTTTGAACATAATCTACGGGACAAGATGGAGTTGGAATTTTTAGACTTATAATGGATTAAAGCAGTAACTTCCCAAAAATTGTTAACATACCTTCAGTGAAGTGGCCGTGGACTTGAATCTTCTACTGAATACAGAATCATGTCACACCAATTATTTTCCTTGAGTAATCCATTCCTTCCCTACTTACCAATATACACGCATATGTGTGCATGAAATAATGGTGATGGTAGGCTTTATCTGTATCCTCGTCTTCCCTCATACACCACACCTGTCATCATCATTTTCATATGCACACCCATTCGTCCTTCGCGAACAGGGTTTTCTTATCTCTTTTCAGAACAGGGATGCCCTCATGCAATGTCACCAACACAACACGGTGGCTTTGCAGCCCCTATTAGACAAACGCCTCTCAACTCCCTCCTTGTCCCCCAAAAGGAGGTTTGGGGACTGCAAGAGTACGGCAGTTTCAGCCTGCAGTTCACCGGGTTCACGTTTCAGATTAACCCGAGGCTACAACAACAACAACAACAACAACTGTTACTACTACTACTACTACTACTACTACTTATCTCTGGGTTAGAACTGAAATATGCATGTTCAGCAGCCATATTATAAGAAGTTGGAAAGCTTCCCATGTGTTCCACCCCCTCTCGTGTCCCCAGTTGGGAGTAATCCTGAGGTCCTGATGTAGTTTCATCAGGAGTTTATTTAGAGAAGACAAACACAGGTCCAACCCGTTCTATGCCAGCCCCTTAACTGCGACAGCAGCACGAGGAGCCGGCTTGGAGGGCGTTATGCAGGTATTAGCATTCTTCAAACTTTGCTGATACGTGCACTGTCACATAGGCACCCACTACTAGATACATATACCGTTAACTTATACACTTCTGCACTGTTGGTTCTAGTTTGCAAGTTCAAGATATTATCAACGTATGGTTACAATATAAAGATATGGTTACAAGGTATAGTTACACAGTATGGTTACAATACTCCCCCTTATAATTAAAATGGTGTCTCCTGACACAATGAGCCGTCATCATACAACGGGTTTATTTAGTAAGAATATTTAGGGGTGTGAGTTTAATTAGGTTTCTAAGTACTTGGAATGAGAATAAATATAAGGTATAACGTTCCTTTATAATTAGAAGTATTAAAAAAGAAATACATTATTTACAATACATGGCCATGTGAGTCAAGTGAGAAATCCAGTAATATATATATATATATGGAAGAGTAATATGTATATAGTAGAGACTGTATTTCTAGTACCAACATAGATCAGCATCCTTCGTCACTCAACAGTCGAAGTTCATTTTTACAGATATAATATTATAATGATACATGGAATTGTGATCATTCAACAGTGAAGCACAAGGACTGTCTAGATATGTTCACACTTGTGTGTGTGTGTGTGTGTGTGTTTCTATTTTGTCACTTTTGAGTGTTGTTCCTCGTGTCATTTTCACTCTATTTACTGTTCATTTTGTCTTTCGTGTTTTTTTTTTTCTATTTTATCACTTCTGAGTGTTGTTTCTCGTGTCATTTTCACGCTATTTACTGTTCATTTTGTCTTTCCATTTGTCTTTTCTCCGTGTTGCTATTTTGATAATTATCTGTGCACGTGTTCTATTTTTTTTTTCTCTCTTAATCTATCGTCCTTTTCCACTATGTCATTATTTCATTAACTTCTCGGGGTCGTCATTGTACCTTTCAACTTGTCATTTTATTTCCCATATTTTTCATATGATTCTTTTGGTACTTTTAGCAGTCACATGAGATGATACCAAGCAGGCCATCATCAACGTCCTGTGATGGCTGTACTATACTTGTTGCGGTGTGGATTTCATGTGGCTGCGTTCCAGTTTCCTAACACAACAATGCACTACACAGTTGGTCAGAATGAATTCAATAAATGAGATAGCCACTAAGGGAAACACAAAGACTGGATGTACCCATGAATGGCTGAAGGCCAAGGATGACTGATCCTGGTTGGGAAAGCCCAACAGGTTTGCAGAGGTGATGGATAGATTGCCAAAAGGAAGGCTGAAAGTCATGTTGATGGGTCGAAAGATTTCACATGTATAATTGCGTATGGCATGATGATAACGTGTGGCACAGGTAATCACAGATTCTGATTTAACTGTACAATAATCAGGAGCCTTATAGTGACCACTAGCAGGCACTGAACGAACAGAAGTTCCAGGACACATGACACTAACAGAGATGGGGACAATGAAGAAGTACTGGATGTGGTTTATACGAGCATAATGCACTGAGAGTTGAGGAGCCGGAATAAAGGAACAGGCAGAGTGTACAGAATGGTTGCAAACCAAGGCATACTCACAGGGCGCGGCGCTACTAGGATAAATAGCCAGAAGGTAGGCAGTATAAAGACGAGAAGCAGGTGTGAGGAAAGAACACTTGTCGAGATCATTGGAGGATGTGAAAGCAATGGAGAGAAGATCATGGGATAGGAGGAAATACTCCGAGAGAACAGAGGTTTACAATAGGGAATTTTTGAACAAGAGGAGAAAAAAATAATAATTTGGAAGAGATCAAATGTGATGCTAGAACGAAGAGGAATATGAATGACAATGTTCTTAGCAAGGAAGGTGGCCTCGAGTTATTGGATAGTAGAAATCTAGAGAGGATAATGAAAGCACTGGAGACAACTTAAAAGTAGAGCGAGCCCATTCCAATTCAGAACGAAGATCAGAAATAGGTATTAAGTCTGCAGTGACACCACCACCGACAGCAACAACTACATAGAATACGAACTAAGGTAGTGACTTGAGAGTGAAGAGAGTCTAGGGAGAGTTGAAGGTTGGCTTTATGTAGTTTGACATATAGGAGCTCAGAGACAATGTTAATTTTTGAAATTTGCTTCTTTAGAATTCTTGTGAAATTGTTTAAAGTGTATGTTACATCAATTAACCCACCCCATCCCGACCGATTTTCCACCACTGACTCCCCCCAGTCCCGACCAATTTTGGAAAAATATTTTTTTTTTTACTCAAACCTCTGCTTTTGGTGAGAAACATCGAAAATTCAAAGAGAAATCACCCACCTGAGGTTAAAAATACTCGATACAGGTACCAGTAACCCTTACCTTACTGGGTTTTCTATCAGGCTGGCTCCAAAGAAAACGAGTTCTCTGGGAGGGTAACTATTCCACACCACTCATAAACGGTATTTATTTATTTATTTGGTACGAATTTATACGTAGTATGAGAGTATATTGGTTTTCACACTGTAATATAGGCAATATAAGCATTGTTTCACTCACCAAACACATCAGCATACCTGACCTTTTTTGGCAACATTACCTGATCATCATTTCTGACTGTTTCTTCCTCTAATGCTACGTAAACTTTGTCCTCCACATTGTCATCGATTGGGGAATCACTCTGGCCCTGAATTTCGTACAGTGGCACAACATGTCTTTACTGGCCAGATCACTGGTAACAGGTGAATTGCCGAGAAATTGGCGTGTGGGGGGGGGGAGGTCATGCAGGGTAAGGCATTGTCCCTGCCTGGCATCTTGTAGAGGAAGGTGCCCCGTGTATACGTACCACAAATCATGCACGAAAATTGAAAATTGTGCAAATTAGGGACCTTGCAATTGATGCACGTTTATATACATCAACAGGACTGACAGTGACAAAACGTGTGGACATATAAAAACATCAATGGGATGCGGTGGGTTAAGTGGGCTGTGATCTTCCGTAGCATAGTGTGTTGAAAATTTATTACTCAGTTTTGTGACACAAGGGCACCAGCTAACTGAACAAGGTCAGATTTGAAATCAGAGAGGTTACGAGTTGTTGCAACTCCAAATAAGCCACTTAACCCGCCACGTCCCGACTGATTTTTCACCACTGCCACCCCCCCCCCCTCCAATTCTGACCAATTTTGGAAAAAATGTTTTTGGCTCAAACCTCAGCTTTTTGTGAAAAACAATGGCAATTCAGAGAAAAAGTACTCACCTGAGCTTAGAAGTGGCCTAAACAGGTGACCCTTCATACACCTAGTACCGTGTTCTCTGAAGCCTCGCTGCGGGTGTTGCATTTTGTGTGGTAGCAGTAACTATTGCAAATCACTTGGAATAGGTAGGTATTTGTTCATTTGGTAAGAATTTATATGTAGTACAAGAATATGTTGGTTTTCACACAATACAGTAATGTAGGCGATATAAACGTTGTTTTACTCACTGAACACATCAACAGACTGCACCTTCCTTGGTGATGTTACCTCCTCATCACTTCTGCTCTTTTCTTCCTCTGGTACCACGTAATCTTTGTCCTCCACATCGTCATTAATTGGGGAATCACTCTCGTCTTGAATTTCGGACCATGGCATGACATATCTTTACTGGCCAGGTCACTGGTAAAAGGTGAGTTGCCAAGACAATGGCGTGTGGGAGGGGGAGGAAGGTCATGGGGGGTAAGGCAGTGGTGTCCCGAGTATACATTAGAAAAATCACACGCGAAGTTTGCAGCCTCGCAATTGCAAAACGTATGGATACGTTATCGGGACTGAACGTGACAAAATGTTGCAACATATCCATACGTTACCAGGATGCAATGGGTTAAAATTTCTCCCCCAAGGTCAAAGAGACAGCGCTTCACACGGGAACAACCTACAGGTGCCTGGCTGGAAAAAGTATCACTTAAGTGAGAAAACTATGTTTGAATATACTCGTTTCCAACAAATTGGTAATAAAGAGGGTACCAGAACGTATCCAGGTTGTGATTTCCCACAGTGGTCGATAGGAGGGTCTGTATCTCGTCCAGCTGGCGTGGGTAGTGAGGCAGGGCAATGGCTATGTCAGCCAGGGGCTCGAGATCATAGCGCAGGGAGACTACATCTTCTATCACCATTACCTTGCCTCCTGAGCCGACCAAGGCCCCTGGAGGTACTTCACCATGGTTCTCACCCAACCTGGACCATACCAGGGTCAACACTGTCAGTAGGGAGATCTCAAACATCTTACCAATAAAGTAAGTTCGAATTAATGAGAATGATTATGAGAAAGTGAATATGCAAGAAACAGGAGGTTTGTGTATGGAACACAACTTGGATTGATATTCATCGGCTGAATAAGGGGGGGGGGTGACAAGGGTTCAGATGGAGAAGTAGGAGAAGTAGATGTAATTTGTGTAAGTGACTCCTCCAACACCAGGCCTCATGGTGCACACTTAAGATCGTCTGCATGCACCCACTTGGTATCTCTAGTTGACAATTCCTATATTTCAAACTTGTTACCCTATTGAGTTATCACGCGGTGTGAGCCTGTAAGTCTGTCATCCAATTTAGAGGTGTGCGTAAATGAACATGCAAATACCAGATCTCCAATACTGATACTGATAGGTGAGATAGACTTATGCTGACGTTCCAACATGGTCTCCTGAGATGAAGCCAGATTTGCATGTACATAATGATGTATTTTCTGGAAATTTGAAATTTTCACTTTTACATAGTCATCCATATTGTAGAGGGGACCAGGCCTTGAGGATAACATGGAATAGGGGAGGTTTTTATCAAACCCATGAAAGACAAAGAAGGGAGATTCACCAAAAGTGGCATTGGTGGAATTATTTATAGAGGCTGCACCCTGGGGTATCTATTCATCCCAGGATGCTCTCTGTGATCCTAGATGTCTTGAACAGTCCAAGACTTTCTGGTTATGGTCCTCTACGAGGCCATTTGAAGCTGAATGGTTAGGAACATCATTACATTTGTTGATGTTGTACTGCTTACAAATTTCTACAAGGAGACTTGTTAAACTCTGTGCCATTATTTGTAAAAATAGTAGACAGGATAGTGAATGGGCAATGACGGTCTGTGAAAGCACGTGCAACACTCTTTGTGTTCTTATCTGGGGGAGCCACGAGGCCACAGTAGCATGGGAAGTGATCGACTGCCACGAATAAATATTCTGCACCAGATTCTGTACAAGGTAGTTTAATGAGGTTGATAGAGATAGTTTCCTATGAGCGTGACGGAACTGGATATTTCAAGAGCAGTGCAAATGATCCATTTGATCCCTTGTGGCGATTACAAGAAATACAAGAGTCACAATGCACGTTAATGTCCAGATGCATAGGGGGCCAACAATATCCAAGACGCGTTTGTCTCAAACATCAATCTTTACCCAGACGAGATGCATGAGGAGTGTTATGAACGATCTGAAGTACCACAGATATTAGGTCTGTAGGGACAACGAGTTGATGTACTTCCCTATTGGGTATGTCCATTCCGGTAAGTAATGTTTTCATGTAAGAAATACCATTATTTAACGTGAACTCATCCACTGGCAGTGGCAGAGTAGGTAAGGTCGAATTATCTCCCGATTGTAGGAAATAAATTACCTTGGACCATGCAGGGTCTTTGCACTGACGATTTTGAACGAACTTGGAGGTTAAGGTGATGCTAGGAGTTTCATTTGGCTGATATGATGAGACTGCCACTGCTACATGGCGTGAAAGTGCGTCTGCAAACTACATTCGATTTCCCTGGTACTTACTGAAAAGTAGGATTAAAGTCCTGTATGATGGCTGACCATCGAGCCAGCTGACTTGTAAAGTTCCATCCCTTGAACACAGTACAAAGATGGAGGTGGTCTGCCTGGATATGCACTGGGTAGCCATATACTATATCTTTGAAATGGTTCAGGGACCAGACCACTGCTAGGGCTTCCAAATCCGTAACACTGTAATTACATTCTGTGGCGTTCAGGGAGTGACTTGCATACGCTGATACACGCTTCCTTGTTGCCTGATCAAGTTGCATCAATACTGCACCAATTCATGCATCTGACACATCCGGGCACAGAAAGAAGGGTTTCGTATAATCAGGGAAGGCCAAGACCGGGGCATTTACAAGGGCTATTTTCAGTGCTTTGAAGGCTTGTGACTAAACTTTAGTCCACACGAAAAAGGTCCATTTTTCTTCAGTAATTGAGCTAGAGGAGCGGCGCTCTGTGCATACCCTTTAATAACTCGCTGTTAGTAACCACTCAGTCCAAGAAAACTCCTTACATCATCTGTACTGGTAGGTTCTGGGATGTTGATGACCACCGTAATCTTATCTTCAGTAGTAAGAATACCCACAGCCCAAGGAATTTAATTTTCTTTCTTAGGAAGTCAATTAATCTTTTGACCAGCCATCTGAGGGCAAGCAAATACTTGTTGAAGTTTGGCAAAATATTCAGGGATAGACTTGCTCTCCACAATTATATCATCCACGTAGGCAAGAAGAGAGTGGCCAATCATACCACTGAAGACTGAATGAATGAGTCTCATGAATACTGAAGGGACATTCATTGATCCAAAGGAAGCCTTTTAAACTGCACATGTACAGAAGGGGTGCTAAATGCTGTTACAGGGAGAGATGACTCTTCCATTTCTACCTGCCAGTAGCCACTGAGTAGGTCAGGGGATGTAAAGTCCACGTTGTTCTCACCTAGTGACTCTAACAAATATGTTAAAACTGGCAATGGAAAACGATCGGGTACAGTGACAGAATTTACTTTATGATAGTCCACTACTGGTCTAAATTGTCCGCCCTTCTTTGGATCTAGGAAAAGTGAACTCTTCCATGGACTGACAGAGTGCTTAATAATGTCCTGATCTAACATATTTTGTACTACCTCGTCCATTTCTTTTTTCAAACTGTGGGGTAATCGATATGTTGGTGGCATACACGCCAGATGGATCATTATCATCATCATCCTTAGTATATGTGGAGAACTGTACATCCTGGCACACCCTTACGGCGGATGAGTAAACCAGGACATCCCCAGTCTTTATACCACTTTTAAACTTTAAGTGGAGCATTTGTGACATTTAACAAGTAGAGATAACACAAATTTTCCTCCAACATGGTGCACAATGCTGACTCGTAAGTTTACCCTTGTATGGTAACCTGGGGTCTATTGGACCCCACGTTATTTTTCTTAATGTTTTTCATATTTTACTATAAGGTCTTGGGATCTGGTTTTCCCTCTACCTTCTTGACTAGTAGACTAGTTTAAGGAGGTGATGGGGTAAGTTTGGGATCTGGCTCTATTTTCATGCAAAAGGGCCTTTGGGGTCCAGTGGAGCCTAGGTTACCTAACTTGTGATTTTTTTTCCCCATATATATCTTCCGTATCAAAATTATTTATTATGACATGTGCTTCTCTTTCTTCTTAAAGATACATTGGCCATTGATCTACAGCAGGCACTAGAGAATTGGTGGAACATATCAGTTTTGGTATGGTAGCCACTAATTTCAGTTAGTATAAACTTTGTCAATGCTTTTAATTTTAAAATTTTCATTACAATGTTTTGTCACTTGTATTCTCATACAATTTGCACCAAATTGAAGGAAAAGAGCTACAGAAATTGTGTACAAGTGATTGTTTGAATAAAATGTTGTAAGTATTTTTGGTGATTTTCTAAAGATTGGGGTCTAGCAGACCCTGGGTTACCTGACATATTATTGGAGTTGTAGGGTGACTTTACAAGGGTTAAGCCATTCACACAACACGTCTCTGGTAATGTATGTACATCCACTCCTTCTTTCTCACCTACAACACGAACAGAGAGTTTTGTAAACTCATGCAGCAACAAAATTGTGCAGTTTTGTTACCGCTCTGCTCATCTCCACGCATTGTAGAACATCATACAAGCCATTTGAGGTAATTAAATGAGACGTGTCTGAGTCGGCTATTATGTCACTGTTAGAGAGGTTGTCATGATCCACTACTGAGTACTTAGAGGGGGTGTCATTAGATACTCTCAGGTAGTGGTGGAGTCACATCAGACTGAATGATTGAGTTTATTTGGGAAAGGACAGAACGTGGGTACTCTATCCTAGCTACTGGGAAACCTTTAATGTCGATACTACCACAAGCAGGTATTAGGGCAAAGGATTATTCAGCCATGGTGGGTAAACCGATAAGAGTATCTGGGGGATATTTTTGATATCATTTGTTCCATGAAACTCTGCTATGAAAAGTTTTAAGGCTTCAACAAATTGTATCTCTAAAGTGACTTTCCTTTGACATTAAACTCTGAGCAGTTCACACCGCACAGGTGCAGATCAGGTGGTTCAAGGATCCCGACCTGTCGAATTGTTCTCCTAATGCTGTTTAGAGAGGTTTCCGGGATTTAATTTAACGTTCATTCTGTGTTAATGAAAAATGATGTCTAATTCACCCCTTCACTCCATCCCAGAATAACTATACCTAAAGTTGGAGGCCCTACCTGGCAAATGCGGAGTTGATCTTCTGTTTTTATGTGACATTCTTCCAATAAGGGCTCTCCTTTTTCCACGACCAGCGGCCCGCAGGGTAACGACGCTCATCAGTGATGTGAGTAGTACTGTTCTTGTGACGTTTGCAAGTAGGGCGACGCGATTGCCAAGGTGTGCGCTGTCGTCCTTGTGACTGGTTCCGTCCTTGTTTGCGATAACAGCTTGATTCTTGATGACCAGTGTAACAGCAATGCCAGCACACAATCGATGATTGTTTGCCCCGTTGTACATTGGACTGGTCAAGACCTTGCTGGTGATGGGTGCTGTGAGTGGGAACGGATAGTGTTAGGTTTGCCTCTGGTAGTCGGTCATGAACGTGAGGAATCCGATGAAGCGATAGAGGTATAGAAGACTTTTACAGTTCCGTCTGTGGTGTGAGAAGCTGAGGTGTGAGTACTTGCCTGGCGAATGATTTTTGATCCCAGTTTTTCTGCTATTGCCTCTGAGATGTCCAGGAGTTCTGAATTCAAGCCTCTCTGTAAAGCTATTTCCTGTTGTTTACTATCCAGCCCGTTGATAAATCTATGGCAACCCATTAAGTCTCCAAAATCTTCCAATTCAAGAACATGATTTCCATCACTACAAGTTACCCATGGAGTATATAATATCTTGCAATAACTAGCCTATCTCTGAGCTTGTATCTTTTACTGCAGCTGCTGACCCAAACAGCGTTGCATCTTTAGTTGAAATTTGCTTATCCTCCTGCATTTGTTTAAGGAGATAGGAGATACCAATGAAAGACCCGGCCTTGGAGTGGGTACAACAGAGCTGCATTAATTTCTGACAGAATTCATTGAACGTGATACAGTGATCGAAATAACCAGCTTAGAACGCAGCTCCCATTTGTGATTTGCCTTGATGTAACCGGCCTACATGACAGAAGATTTTTAGGGGTTCAGTCGTGATTTGTCGATTGCGAATATCTGTTTCAACTTCTCTGGAGAAGTCATAGATAGACACAATTATTATTCAGTGGTGCATTCTGGGCGGTTACCGTCATCTAAATATATGGACTGTGGAGGGGGAGCCGGATTAGTCATTGCTGGATGAGTTTGAGGTTAGGAAGTTGTGGAAGTAATGTACTGGGCTGAGATGCAGAGAAAGTAGTAGCAGTTGTGTGCGGCAGAGTCGGGAGCTGTGATGATGTACTAGACTAGAGAATTTAGAAGGAGTGATTGGAGAACAACTCACAGAAGAAATATGCGCAGCATGTGATGTGGTGTGTGGGGTGAAGAGAAGACGAAGGGGGGTGCAAGGAACAGTGTGGTGGAATGACAAGGTGAGACAGGCTGTGGCATAAAAGAAGAAAGCATACAATGAATGGATGAGAAATAGGGGGCGTGGAAGAAATTGAGAGGCGGAAGAGAGAGTTATATGTAGAAAGGAAGAGATGAAAAGATTGGTAAGAGAGAGTATGAAGAGAGTGGATGAGGAATTTGGAAGGAATTTGAGTGTAAAGTGGAGGGACTGTAAGAAAATGTTCTGGAAAGAGGTGAAGAAAGTAAGGCAGGGTGGCAGTGAAGTTAGCAGGGGAGTGAAAGATAAAAATGGTAGATTACTAGTGGAGAAGGGAGAAAAAGTGAGCAGATGGAGAGAACACTTTGAGGAATTGTTGAACATAGATGATGGAAGGAATGCGAGTATAAGTGGCTGGGGAATGGCTGGCATAAGGAGGGAGGTGAGAAGACAGGAAGAAATCAGTAGGATGGAGGTTGTGGAAGCAATGAAGAAAGTCAAATTGGGGAAAGCCCCAGGAATTGATGGAGTGTGTGGTGAAATGCTGAAGCATGGGGGAGAGATAGTAGTAGAATGGATGTGGAAGATGTGCAGATTGGCCTGGGAGGAAGCTAGAGTCCCGGAGGATTGGAAGTCATGTATAATTATTCCCTTGTACAAAGGAAAAGGGAAAAAAGAAGTGTGTGGCAATCATAGGGGCATTTGTCTTCTTAGTGCAAGAGGAAAAGTGTATGGTAGGATACTTATTGACAGAGTTAGGGAAAGAACAGAGGAATTAGTTGGAGAAGAACAGGGAGGCTTTAGGAAGGGAAGAGGTTGTGTAGATTAGATATTCATTCTTAGATCTTTAGTGGAAAAGTTTCTAGAGAAGGGAAAGAAGTTGTATGCAGCTTTCATGGATTTGGAGAAAGCATATGACAGGGCAGATAGACAAGGATTGTGGAAAGTATTAAGAATATATGGAGTAGATGGGAAGTTGTTGAATGCTGTGAAGAGTATGTACGATGGTGCGAAGGCTGCAGTGCGTGTGGATGGTGAACTGAGTGAACTTTTCCCCTTGAAGGTTGGGTTGAAACAGGGATGTGTCATGTCTCCAAGGTTGTTCAATCTGTACATGGATGGGGTAATAAAAGAGGTACAAGGTAGGGCAGTGGATGTTGGAGTGGCCCTGGTGAGAGAGGGTAGTGTATGGAAACTCCCTGAACTGTTGTTTGCAGATGATACTGTGTTGTTGAGTGAAGACGAAGGGGAGCTGCAAGGCTTGGTGGATGAGTTTGGGAGAGTGTGTAAGAAACGGAATCTAAAGGTGAATGCAGAGAAGAGTAAAGTGATGGTCTTTGAGAGAGGTGAAGTCAGTGAATGTACAGTGAGGTTGAATGGTGAGGAAATGGAAAATGTGAGTACGTTTAAGTACTTGGATAGTGTGATGAGTAAGGATGGAGGTTTGGAGGGTGAAGTGCTTGAAAGGGTACAACAAGGAAGAAAACTGCTGGTTCCTTGAAAGCAGTGATAAGAAACAGGGAATTGAGCTTGGAAGTGAAAAAGTTACTATATGACAGTATTGTGATACCAACTCTAACGTATGGAAGTGAAGCTTGGACGTTGTTGGAAGGACACAAGTCATGAGTGAGAACAGTGGAAATGAGTTATTCAAGAGGAGCCTGTGGAGTCACATGGAGAGACAGGCTGACAAATGAGGATATAAAGGAGCATTGTGGTGTGGATGTGGATGTGATAGGAAGCATTAGGAGGAACACACTGAGGTAGTTTGGCCATGTGGAGAGGATAGAAGGTGAAAGACTGACGAGTAGAGTGTATGTGAGTGAGGTGGAGAGGGGGAGAGGGAGGGGGAGGCCGAGGATGAGATGAAGGGATGAGGTGGAGAGGTATATGAGAGAGGGGGATGTGAGTTGGGAGCAGGGCAGTGAAACGGCGGGGGACAGGGCGACGCGGAGGAGATTTGTTTGTGGCCACCCCGTACGGGATTGAGGCGTCTGGCAATAGATAGATAGGCTGGAGAACGGGCAGAGGGAATTAATATAGAATCATTTAGAGAGGATGGTGTAGGTGATTTATTTTATCTGGAAGAAAATAATCTGGATTTTGTAGAACAGAAGTAGTAGTGGTGGTAGTGAGGGTGGCGTGAGGGTTCAGTGGTAGGTGTTGTATGAGTGGATACGCTGGGTTTTACGTATGATTTTCCGCTACGGAGACGAATCAAGGTATTTACATCACCGAGATCAACATCTTCACTTTCAGTCTCAAGTTGCTGGCAAACAGGAGAGAGAAAATTTTTTTGGAGTATGACATAAAGTAAGAATTTTATATTAACACTGATGAGAATAAAAATGTATAACATACAATGAGGATATGAGGGAATATGACATGTATACAATGATAATGAAGGAGAATACGCACAATGAAAGCGGATATGAAAGAAAATCACTTGGGTGAACAATGAATAAAGTGAGAGAGGAGCGTGATGATTGAAGTGAGCGAGAGGATTGATTAATATGAATTAGAAGGTGCGATGTAGTGCACGAAAGCAGATGAATGGTAATATGAGTCACAGTCTGTAGAGATTTTCCTTAGGATAATCTCTTTAGAAAGTCAAGGTAAGGACAGATGAAATGAAGCAATATTATTTACATGTACTGAATACCGAAGCGTTGCTGAAGGAAGCAAGAAGTAAGCTGGCTGGAGGCGCAACTTCAGTGAGGTGAGCCCCTCCCACGCAGAGGAACCGAGACGCTGGTCGGATAGAGAGGATAATGACGTCATTACTGAAGTCCACCAATCAGAGGTGACCTAGAGCATCAGATGATCACAACTAAGGTGTTGATTAAAAAAGGCGACGATGACGTAGACTTGACTGGTTGGCTGGCCATGGATGCAGGGAAGGCGGTGGAGGTGGTGGGAAGGTGAGGAGGTTGCTGGGTGTGGGTAGTGGGGCTGGTGTTGGCTAGTGAGGGGCTGGGGCATCAAAGCACGAGGGGGTGCGAGCTGGGTGTCTGAGGTGTGTAAAAGTTATAATTTTCTAAAACAGGAGTGGCTTGAGAACTGGTATTCGATGGTGAGAGGCGTACTGATTGTTCGGCCGTGCAACTGCTGGTTAGGGCTGATGGGGGCTAAAGATCGGTTTAGAGGTGAAATTCAGGAACTCAGTATAGGAAGATCTCACCCAGAAATAGGTAGGCGACACAACCACAAGGCAGCCGGTGAATGGAGAGGAGTGTGGCATGTGTGGAGACTGAAGCAGGAACAGAGCACCGGCACAAGCGAGGTGTGGTCAAGGGGCTATTTTACTGAGAATATACTGTGCGGATGCGCTGTGAATGAAATCCGACTCATTGCTGTCACCATTTTGTTCCACTTCCTCTCGTGTCCCCAGGTAGGAGTAATCCATAGGTACTGATGTAGTTTCAACGGGAGTTTATTTAGAGAAGACAAACATAGGTCCAACCCGTTCTATGCCAGCCTCTCAACTGCGAGAGCAGTGTGGAAAGTCGGCTTGGAGGGCGTTATGCAGGTGTTAGCATTCTTCGAATTTTGCTGATAGGTGCACTGTCACGTAGGCACCCACTACCTGATATAGTACATATACTCTTAACTTATACATTGTTAGTTCTAGTTTACAAGTTCAAGAGATGATCAACGTATGATTACAATATAAAGGTATGGTTACACAGTATGTGGTTACGAGGTATGGATACACAGTATGTGGTTACAAGGTATGGATACACAGTATGGTTACAAACGTTTGTCTAAGCTCCCGTGTATAAATCTATTTATAGCCAAACGCCATAATCCCGATAAAGGGTGACCATTTGTCTCTGGGTTAGGTGTTTATTGGGAAGGGGCATTATCCCTCTGCCAACCCACTTGTTGACACAGAACACATATGGGTTGGTTATATGGTTACCACCCAGCATTATAAAAAGTTTCCAGGCTTACAGGAAACCATTAGGCTTGTCACTCAACGTAAGTCCACCTGAAGGAAAAGTAACAAAAAGTGACAGGAATGGTGGGAGAAATGGGAAGAGAGGAGGGCAGATAGTAAAAGAATGATACAGGTGAAGGAAGCAGTAGGCAGTACTACAAGAAGTGAATGGATGGTGGTCACAACCACCTACCACCATTCTGTGTATACTGTAATTACTCACTGGATCATATGTAACATGCTAATCATAAATGAGTAAGTAAATTGATGTAATACGTAAGGTTAACCAAGGCTATTCTGCACATTAAAGCTAATCACACTTTTTCACTTCATCTACAAACCCCAATCCACCTCCCCCTGTTCTGCTTGCCTCTCTCTCTCTCTCTGTCTGTCTCTAAGAGGGTGTGTACACAAAGTCATTCAGGAGACACATGACCATGTGACTGTATGTGTGGCTGAATGTTCGATCCCTGCCGAAGAATGATGTTTGTGTGGCTAGTTGCCAAGCTTTCAGCCAAGTTTCACCCTTATTAATGTTCTAATATGATACTGTGTCATTAAGTTAATACCAAATATCATACCGGTATATTATTCTTATACGTATTCTTTACTAATTATAAAGGTGCATAAAAAAGTACAGAAATACACAAGTGAAACAGAAGTATTTAAATTTCGTCTTCAGTATTTTTGTTTATGGCGTTATGGATTTTATAAGAAGTACCTATCCTATATATAAATGGTTAGTCTTTATTCACCATATTATGCTATACCCTTTATATTTCAGTGTAAAACAATAAAAAATAATAATATATACATTCATTTTGAGTAAATACTCATTCTCAGTGATACCGGCATTTCAGTACTTGGTATCGTTACTCGGTACTGCCGATACTGGGGTCAGATATACTTAGAACCGTATCGATTTAAACATTGTGGTATCGCCCAGCCCTACTAAACAGAGAGGAACACCAAAGCAGGCTTCAACACAGCTTAAGAGTACTGGCTAACACAGAAACTCCAGGTGGCAGGACAAAAGATTTATTATTGCACGAGCCTCTATATACAACCTTACATCCAATCTCGTGAGATTTGTATACATGAAATGATCAATCGGGGCGAAGGAGATTTGGGAGGGGAAATCTCGAGGGGACGTCCCTCATATAACAGACACCCGTTACAAGGACCTCTCTGGAAAAGGATGGGGCTGGGTTTTGTCTCAACGTCTGAAGGGGGGGGAGATAGACCACGACTTGGGCTCCGGCAAAGTGGAGACCCGACGTCTAGCTCTGTCCTTCTCTTTCAGCCTGGGGATAGAGTAGTGTGGTCTGTACCCAGAGTGGGTCTAGAGGTGAAGTTAGACTGGACCTGAGATAGTCAGGACAGGTCTATAATATTAAGCCCGGGATTTCTTTTCCAGGGGTAGGAGGGCGCTCTTAACGTGTGTGAGGGGATATTTCTGTGTGTGTGTGTGTGTGTGTGTGTGTGTGTGTGTGTGTGTTCGTACCTAATTTTTCTTAACTAATTGTATCTTTACAGGAATGAGTCAAGCTCGTATTGTCCCGTGTGTTAAACCATATTTATTATACATATCCTTAAATTTGTGAATTATTTTGGCACACACTATTTCATTCGGTAATCCATTCCACTGATCAATTGCTCTGTTTGGGAAACTGAATTTCCTTACGTCTTTATCACCTCTCTTCTTATGCAGTTTTTTGCAGTGTCCTCTTGCTGATGCTTCCCCATAGGTTAAGTAATCATTTATGTCTATTTTCTCCTTCCCTGATAAGCATTTATATAGCATTATCATGTCACCTCTTTTCCTTCTCTCCTGTAGTGTCGGTAGATTCAGGTTATTTAGTCTTTCTTCGTAGCTTAGATCCCTTAAGCTTGGTACCCATCTTGTAGCGGCCCTTTGAACTTTTTCAATCTTGTCTATGTGTTTTTTGAGATGAGGACTCCAGACTACTGATGCATACTCCAGGGTTGGTCTGATGAATGATGTTGTTATCCTTCTTAGCATGTCTTCATTTATGTATGTGAATGCTATTCTCATATCTGTAAGCAGTGTACACATATTCCGTAACTTCTCACTGATGTGGTCAGCCGGAGATAGTCTGTTATTGATAATCACATCTAGGTCCTTCTCTCTTTCTGATGTGTGTAGGGTTTTATTTCCAAACGTATAATCCCAATCAGGTCTTTTTCCACTTTTACCAAACTTGATTACATGACACTTGTCCACATTGAATTCCATTTGCCATGTCCCAGTGGGCAAATGTCACATTTTTCACGTAGAAAAGATGTGGACTGGAGATGTCCAAAAGATGTGGATATCTGATCTTTTTTGATATGTTCGTTTCACGAGAATTTAAACACGTGTAACAGACGTGTTGAAATTCATCTAAAAGATGTGGATATCTGATCTTTTTTGATAGTTCGTTTCATGAGAATTTAAACACGTGCAATAGACGTGTTGAAATTCACGAGTAATACTCAGTAAAATCTGGTGGAATAAATCACATGCATGCAAATTAAAAAGGCTCTCTAGAAGCCAATTGTTAAAAAAAATATATATATATACATTCACTCCCTAACTCCAACATGTTCTTCCTATGCTGAATAAAAGTAATAATTTACCCAGTATAAATTGTCAAATTCATTAATCATCAAAGCATTGTTAGCTTATAAGTCGATTAACTCACACAGACTATAATCAGTTCAGCTTGGGAAGAACTTGTGGGATCTAGGGATTGAATGTAAATTATTTTTATCCATTTGATTTCTAGAGAGTCTTCCTAATTTAAGTCGTATAAACTTGTCTAATGATAAATAAAATAAACAGTCAAGATGCATCATAATCATCAACGGGTTAATTTTCAATAATGTGCAAACTATATAAATGTCCTGAAAGATTCATATACTGCATACAGTACTGTAACTACATCAGTATAGTTAAGGTATAGTTAATGGTGAACGGAACCCATGAAACTTGTTGTGACTATAAGGTGCAATACATCAATAGTCTGCGCAAGATTGGACACTAATGAATATAGGTATGTTTTAAATTAATACACAGAGTAGTTCTTTAGTTTACATATTGTGTATTACAGAAAAATCATTCACATTGCTATCTTAAAGAGTTGATGAGGTGAAAAGCTTTGGATTCCACCTTCTGCAGAAGAGCTCAATGTGATAAAAAGAAAGTAATTAATCAGAGAAATTAATTGAGGCAACTCATTAGGGAAAAAATAAAATGCCATAGGGGAACTTAATGGCATACTAAAGGTTAACAGGGGATCAGATAGGACGGTAAGGATAGCAGACAACCAACAACAAACAGCACATTCAGCAGTGTGTTCGTTTCAGTAGCCAGATCCATTGCTCCTCTTAGAGTACAAAAGAAAATATAAACACTACAAACAATTAACCCTTACACCGCGGGCATGTTTACCAATGTTTTGCGTGTCCCGCGGGGTTATTTGGGCTCCGACAGACTCTCAAAAAATATTTGCCAAAAATCAGTTATTAGTCCTAGAATATTAAAATTAAATATGCTTATGGCACATACCTTCAGCTTTCTCCTGGAATGTTTGTTGAGCCTTCGTCTGTTACCGTAGGACTTGTGGAGACCTCTGAAGTTGGGTAACGAAGTCTCCACTTTACACTTCCGGACAACCCGTAATATGATTACCACAGCCAGATATTAACACTATAACCACTATTCAATGATTATCAAGTAGTTTGGGATCCATACTCCAAAAAAAAAAACACTGTGAAAGCAATGAAAATTACGAGCGCATATGACCTTCCCACTTGCGCTAGTTCGCTCTTGGTACTCTGTCATTTATTATTCATAAAACCCCTCACACTTTATATTTCTATTACTATATAACACTTATATATATCTGGAGTTTTTATCCATAAGATTCCTTCAGTAATATTAGTTTATTGTCACTGAAGTCATTCAATTTTTCATTCAGTAAAATACGTAGAGAGCCACGGATTCACTTTCACTGTTATAACATAAAGTATTTCTACTCATATTCTTATATTACTAATTACTTACATTACTATTTACATTTTCTATTGTATTTTCAATATTTACCCTTCTATTTTACTTACACTATGTTATTCACTGTCACTTTCAGTAAGATAAAACTATAATACACTGTTCAATCATATGTACTGAACATCCATTGCTTTCACTTGCTATTTACACATTATTTTCACATTACTCTCCTTTCCCACTTGCACTTTTAGAACTGCTTCTGGCTGTGGTAATCAAAGAAGCAGGTAACACAGAGGGGAACCTGGCACTCAGCACACTGCCAAGAGGTGCGTTTGTGCTCAAGTGTGCGTTGGGTGGTATGTGCACACACCTGGCACCTGCGGATCGCAGCCTTCCTCTTGCCTGTGGCAGGCATTAGCACCAGTCTGTGCCGATCCATATACGCCCTCTGCTCAAATCGGTCGGGAAGTGTTACTGGATGGCGCCTTGGAGTTGCTGCTGTCACCCTACCATATCTTTCCAGCAGCTGCTGAACACAAGTCCTGGCGAACAACCTCAGGGAGAAGGACTTGGGTGGCTTGACCTTCATCTTGTACAGGATGAAGGCGTTCAGCATCGTCATATCTATGAGATGCAGAAAAACTTTCCTGTACCACCTAGTATTCTTCCTGAGGCAGTCGATCTCACCAATCATCATGTCGGACTTGTCCACTAGCCGCATGTTGATATTGTTGTCTAACACAGCATCAGGTTTCATCACAGGTTTGCCTGTCCTACGGTCGACCTTCCCACTGTCTGTCATTTCCCCCTTATGTACGGTGGTGAGCATGTGCACGACCCTCTTGTCATGCCACCGTATTGCCAGCATCTTCTCAGACTTGCATTGGTGCACGTCTCCTCGCTGCGAGTTTCCTGCCTCTGGGAATTTGGGGAAGTGAGCACGATTACTTTTGACAGTGCTACAGGAGCCAATGCCGTGCTCTGAAAGGTATTTGGCAAGTTTCGGTGCTGTATAATAGTTGTCTGTATACTGCACATGATTCCCACCAAAATACTTTTCAAGGAGCACTTTCACTACACAGCCTGAGAAGCCAAGGGAGTGTGTTTTATCCAGATCGACATTGCTGGCTGATTAAATGACGAAGTCAAGGATGTACCCCATCTTACAGTCGCACAGTACAAAGAACTTGATTCCAAAGCGATGGCGTTTGCTTGGAATGTACTGAACAAACCGAAGACGTCTTCTGAACAAAACCAAGGATTCGTCAATGACAACCTTCTGAAAGGGGTGGAAGAATGACATAAACTTATCCTTCATTCTGCTCAGAATCTCCGGATCTTCCAGAGTGGGTCGGTTTGGGAAGGTACATCGTTGTCGGCAAAGTGCAGGTTTCCCATGATGTTCCGGAAGCGATCTCTGGCCATGTACTTATTGAAGGTGGGTGAGGGTAGTAAGGGGTCCATGGACCATTATTCTTCCAACTCATGCTTCTTTGAGTGTGGCATGAGAAGCATGAAGGCGAAGAACACATACAGCTCCTGCACTCCCAGCATGGACCACTGTTGCATCTTGGCTACACCTGTACCACTTGCAGCACGTTGTGATTCATACCTGTTGGTCTCATCACATATGTGCTGCATGACTTCGTCATCTAGGAAGGCCAAAAGGAAGTCCACACACTCAGCATCATCGTCAAGAGTGAAGGCAGGCTGTACTCCTGAGGAACTCTCATCAAAAACTAAATGTTCTGGCACAAAATCGGACCCTTCCGTCCACGCGAAGGCGTCCAGGATTCCCTGTCGTGGCAGTGTAGGATGGGTGAGGGTGGTGGGTGGCTGTGAGGGAGATTTACCCCGTTCAAGGTCACTCGCACTGACCCTGAGTTGCCGTACAGCACTAGCAGCCCTTACTCTAATAGCAACTCTACTTTTACGGGTCAGGGATTTACCTCTTCCTCTACGGCCTGCCTTCACTGTTGATCCTGGTGGTGACTCTGACGACGAAGACTCCGGAGATAATTCAGCAGAAGAAGAGGAAGAAATGAGTGAAGTGGGGCTTGGGGAATGGGGAGTGAATCAACTTGGGACTCATGGCGGGCTGGGTCACACGGGGCTATTGTTCTGGGGTTAACACGCCGCCTTTTCACTCCCTTCCCAAATTCCTTCCCTTGCTGCACTAACGGCTCCTTTTTTACTTGGAGCTAGGGACAACTTTCGACACTGAAGCACTCATACTAGCACTTTCTGGCACGATTTCCTCACCCGGCTCATCACACGATTCCCCCGAAGGGTCAAAATCACTATCCATCATCACCATTGACAATTCCTCTAGTTCACGTTCCACTGCAGAGTCACTTAGTCCTTTCCTGCTTCCCTCACGACTTTTTCTGGGTGTAGAGGTCACTGGGCCCTTTGCAATGGGCACAGAAGTGGCAGAAATGGCGGGGCGCGAGTGCAACATGTTTTGACCACAGCGGAGGACAAGGAACTAAATCCCGCGGCTTATCTGAGAAGGCAAGGGTTGACAATGACAATGAGGCTGACTGCTGCTAACTTACATGCTAATAAATTATTGGTAGAAAATCTTGGCAATACATAAAGAAATAGGTAGTTCCAGGTGAATGTAAATGTCACTTAGGCTTCTCCCTTCCTTTGTGATATATATTTTTATTACAGACATAGATTACAAGGCATAATTCAAAGGGGAAATTATCGTGGTAATGTAGCGAATGAATGCATGTGAGGTGTTGTCAGGTGATAATTAGCCAATTCCTGGTGTATACCACTATCACTTACCTTATTTTTTTTTTGGTATATATTATTTTGTATAAGTATAGGGCATAGGGCTTATTTCAATGGATGAAATCCGTGAAAAAATCCGGGGGAGATTTGCTTAGCACAGTGCAGCCTGGGAGGTGAGAGGACAGGGTAATGGAGGGGAGGTAGGGAGGGGAGTCAGGAAGGGGGGAAAATCACTAAAATGTCAACAATGGATGGGAGTACAGATGAGATTTGGAGTGCTGACTAGTGTTGGACATTGGCAGTACTGATAGATGATACAAGCCACCACTTGAAAGCCCGGGATAATTCAAAATAACACAGAATCACAAAAGTGACGCCCCGCGGTATGATCCATTGTGCCCGAGCATCACAAAAGTGACGCCCCGAGGTTAAGAGGTTAATCAGAAACCCTGGGAGCACTGTGAAAAACAAAACACTGCTTAGGTGCTACCACCAAGAATAATAATGTACAGTGTAGGTTCTGTGTGACAAATGGAGAAGCTGTCCACCTTCTTAAGGACAGTGCTGGCTGTGTGGTATGTGCGGTACATGTAGGAGAATTACAGTGTTAGATTATCTGAAAGAATAAAACATAGATATTAGTTTCAAGACAACACTAAGTACAGTAAATTAGGGAATTTTTTTTGTTTAGTTCATAGTACCATGGGCACACACAGTACGCGAGTTCACGGTACGTGAATCGCATAGTACTCAAGTGACCAAAATAATAACCAAAAAACCTTCACTGCGCAAGTTAAGCCCACAATCCACAAGGTAGAGGCAAGGAGTGGCCCAAAACCACTATTTTCCCTGACTAAGCGACCCCCCCTCCCTGCACAACGGGCCCATTGCGACTTCAGAGGCTCTTGGGGAAGATGCTCAAGAGGAGTCTACAGTAAGATCTCGCCAATAACGACTTCGACAATAATGTTTTCGGCAATAACGGTAAATTAGAACAGAAACCCAGTTTCTTTAATCTAAGTCTACTAATATCAAGTCGGTTCACTTCCTTCTAAAACGGCTCCAAGCTCACGCAGAGGGCAGAGCATCGAAGTGATGTCGACTGGCTCTGGCATGAAACCAGAGTTGCCAACTTAGCGCTTTTGGCGCTAGATCTATTCTATCTATCTATCTATTGCCAGACGCCTCAATCCCGTTTTGGGTGGCCACAAACAAATCGCCTCCAAGTCGCCCTGTCCCCCGCCATTTCACTGCCCTGCTCCCAACTCACACCCCCCTCTCTCATATACCTCTCCACCTCATCCCTCCATCTCATCCTCGGCCTCCCCCTCCCTCTTCCCCCCTCCACCTCACTCACATACACTCTCTTCGTCAGTCTTTCACCCTCCATCCTCTCCACATGGCCAAACCACCTCAGTGTGTTCCTCATAAGGCTTCCTATCACATCCACATCCACACCACAACGCTCCTTTATATCCTCAATCGTCAGCCTATCTCTCCATGTGATTCCACAGGCTCCTCTTAAATAACTTATTTCCACTGCTCTCACTCTTGACTTGTGTCCTTCCAACAACGTCCAAGCTTCACTTCCGTATGTTAGAGTTGGTATCACAATGCTGTCATGTAGTAGATTTTTCACTTCCATGCTCACTTCCATGCTCACTTCCCTGTTTCTTATCACTGCTTTCAAAGAACCAGCAACCTTTCTTCCCTGCTGTACCCTTTCAAGCACTTCACCCTCCAAACCTCCATCCTTACTCATCACACTACCCAAGTACTTAAACGTACTCACATTTTCCAATTCCTCACCATCCAACCTCACTGTACATTCACTGACTTCACCTCTCTCAAAGACCATCACTTTACTCTTCCCTACATTCACATTTAGATTCCGTTTCTTACACACTCTCTCAAACTCATCCACCAAGCCTTGCAGCTCCCCTTCGTCTTCACTCAACAACACAATATCATCTGCAAACAACAGTACAGGGAGTTTCCAAACACTATCCTCTCTCACCAGGGCTACTCCAACATCCACTACCCTACCTTGTACCTCTTTTATTACTCCATCCATGTACAGATTGAACAACCATGGAGACATGACACATCCCTGTTTCAACCCAACTTTCAAAGAGAAAAATTCACTTAGTTCATCATCCACACGTACTGAAGCCTTCGCACCATCGTACATAATCTTCACAGCATTCAACAACTTCCCATCTACTCCATATATTCTTAACACTTTCCACAATCCTCGTCTATCCACCCTGTCATATGCTTTCTCCAAATCCATGAAAGCCGCATACAACTTCTTTCCCTTCTCTAGAAACTTTTCCACTAAAGATCTAAGAATGAATATCTGATCTACACAACCTCTTCCTTTCCTAAAGCCTCCCTGTTCTTCTCTAACTAATTTCTCTGTTCTTTCTCTAACTCTGTCATAAGTATCCTACCATACACTTTTCCTGTTATACTAAGATGACAAATGCCCCTATGATTACCACACACTTCTTTTTCCCCTTTTCCTTTGTACAAGGGAATAATTATACCTGACTTCCAATCCTCCGGGACTCTAGCTTCCTCCCAGGCCAATCTGCACATCTTCCACATCCATTCTACTACTATCTCTCCCCCATGCTTCAGCATTTCACCACACACTCCATCAATTCCTGGGGCTTTCCCCGATTTAACTTTCTTCATTGTTTCCACAACTTCTATCTTACTGATTTCTTCCTGTCTTCTCACCTCCCTCCTTCTCCCAGCCATTCCCCAGCCACTTATACTCGCATTACTTCCATCCTCTATGTTCAACAATTCCTTAAAGTGTTCTCTCCATCTGCTCATTTTTTCTCCCTTCTCCACTAGTAATCTACCATTTTTATCTTTCACTCCCCTGCTAACTTCACTCCCACCCTGGCTTACTCTTTTCACCTCTTTCCAGAACATTTTCATACAGTCCCTCCACTTTACACTCAAATTCCTTCCAAATTCCTCATCCACTCTCTTCTTACTCTCTCTTACTAATCTTTTCACCTCTCTCTTTCTTTCTACATATAACTCTCTCTTCCGCCTCTCAACTTCTTCCACGCCCCTATTTCTCATCCATTCACTGTATGCTTTCTTCTTTTGTGCCACAGCCTGTTTGACCTCTTCAGTCCACCACGCTGTTCCTTGCACCCCCCTTCGTCTTCTCTTCCTTCCACACACCACATCACATGCTAGATCTAGTGCTTTTCATAATAATTTAGTGCCAAAAAATATTAGATTTTCTTCTATATCTAGCGCGTTTTGAAGTCCAATTTAGCGCGTAAATTTGAACTGTTTACCTACAGTTTAGCGCATTTTAAAGTTGAGCTTAGTGCTTTTGAAGGTTTCTGCTTGGCAACACTGCACGAAACACCAGCTCAGTTGACTCCTGACCATGGTGGAGGATGGATGTTTGCTTCACTACTCAGACCATAACATATTTTTCGGTTCGGTGAAGTGAAGGAAGGGACTGAAATGTGTGATGGAAGGTTTAGGGGTATGAAGGAAGCACTTTTTCCCCTGCTTCGTTTTCCCTTGTTATAAATGTTTAATTTGAATCTGCGGTTTTATACATTTTCTGTTAATTAAGCCAACTGACGTCACACACAAGCCACACCTCCCTGCGCCCTGATGGAAAGTGAACCGACTTGGTATTAGTAGACTTTAGTCTTTAATAATGTTTGGATTCGATGAATGACAGTTATTTCGCGAATGCCAAGTTGTTATACAGCAAATACGTCCATAACAAGATAAGGAATGACGCAGACAAACAAGAAGAGATGAAGGAAATTGCCAAAAATGTGAGCAGTAGCGAGGAGATGGAGGATCCTCCCCTCACCACCTCCCCTGACTCGCCTGCCACCGTCCCCTCTACCTCCACTGCCCCCCCCCCCCGACTCATCAGCCGCCTGCACCTCCACAGTCCCACCTGCTTCACCTGGCATACCTGCAAACCCCACCATAATGACTTGCTGCATTCTGGAAGAAATATAACATTCAAAAGGCCATACATTTCTTCATCAAAGCCTAGAATAAAACAACACTGGTAACTGTTAAACAAGCGCGGTGTGGGGGGGGGGGTGAGCGGGGGCACTCTAAATGTGCTGCCGTGCCCCGGAACCCGTTATTTACGTCCACCAGGCATGTTGTCTACTGTTGTTAAGGTGACTGACCATACTTTTGTTACTGTAGCTATATCTGCTGTATATGTCTGAAAAATTTTCCCTTTATTTATCTCTAATTTGTAAAAAAAAAAAAAAAAATGTATTCTCCTCTTCTGATCTTCCCTCATTTTTTGTTTTTGCTTCCTCCTTCTTCTCTTTCAGTAATTCCAGTTCTTCTTGTGTTAGACATCTTTTTATCTATACATTTTTGAACTCCTCTTTTTCCATAAGAGTATCTTCTCCACGATGTTTACACTCTGGAAGGTTATCTTTAGAGGTCTTGACTTGCTTCTCTCGTATTTCCCTAACCTTTTGTGTTCCTCTATGTCTTTACTACAGATTTCCTCTGATACTTCTTTCAATAAGCTCATTATATTTGCCAACTCCTTTTTGTCTCTTGAGATCTTGTTTTTTACTTCTCCCTTTTCTATACCAGTGATTACTATAGATTTGTTGATATCTATTGAATCTCTGACTAACTTTGGATTGTTTTGGATTATTCTTTTCACTTCCTTTTTAATGTTTTTTTCTTCCACCCTTGTTTCTAAGTCTTTCTTTACTTTCACCATTTCAGCATACGTGGTTTCCACATCATTTTTGTAGCTTTGCACAGCTTCATTCACCTGTGTTATCTTCTCCTCAATATCACTGCTCTGGTCTATCAGACTGCTTACTTGCCTAATTGTCTCTGTATCATTTTTGAACTCTTCCATAATACTCTCGTGGTTGACTACTGTACTTGCCATTTCACTCATTTTCCTCCTAAGTGTACTCACTTCCACTGTTAGTTCATCTATGGTTGTGTCTTTCTTGTTGACCTCCCTTCCTAGTTTTTCTATTTCTTCCTTTTGCAAGTGCATCTGCTTCTTAATTTCATCAATCTCATTCTGAAAAGCCATCTCCAGTCTGTGTACACGCTCCACCAGTTTATTGTGAGTCTCCATTTCAACCAGTTCTTGGTAGAAATCATCATCCTGCTTTCTACCTTTATCCCTTTTCTTTTCCAAATTTGCTTTACTAAAGTATGTGGCCATTTTGCAGTACTAAAAGCACATAGAGTACTTACATTCTCTGGGGCAGTTGTAGTCTAAACAAACAATCAGCTGATTGAGTGCATTCTTTTGCTACTTTGTTCTTTTCTGTTTGAACAAGTCTTGCTTACACTTCTTCTTATTTTTTTTTTTAATAATAGAAAACAATTTAGTCTAACCTGGTACAGAGCTTGACTCATATAAAGATACTAATTTAGGTAATGTCACTGGCCAAGCTGGCCCGGTATAGAGCGTTGTCGGCCTGCGTCTGCTCTCCTTGGTGCCTCCTCGGTGTGTGTGTGTGTAGGGGGGACTGACTCCACCTTTTGCGTTGGGGAAGCCTGCCAGACTCTGGGGAGTGTGTGATCCAGAACTCCTGTGCTGCCAAGCTGGCTCTAGCAAGCTCCGTTGTGCTGCATCGAACAAGCACACTGAAACTCCTTCTGCGCTGCCAAGCCTCTACCAAGCTCGGTTGTGCCACGTCTAGCTAGCACACTTAAACATTGGAACTCGTTCTGCATTGCCAAGTTGCCTCTAACAAGCTCGGTTGAGCCACATCTGGCAAACACACTGGAACACTGGGACTCCTTTTGCATTGCCAGGTCTGCTCGAACAAGCTCGGTTGTGCCACATTTAGCAAGCACACTGGAACACTGGAACTCCTTCTACGTTGTCAAGCCACTTCTAGCAAGCTCAGTTATGCCACGTCCAGCAAGCACTCTGGAACACTGGAACTCCTTCTGCGAAGCCAAGCCGCATGTAGCAAGCTCTGTTGTGCCACCTCTAGCAGGTACTGTGATGAGCCTTCGCTGTCAACGGTACTGGTGGCTTGGTTTGCAATAGTGGCAGTGCAGCGGCTCTGGACTAGAGGGACTTCTGAATGCTGGGTGTGCCGGCTCCTTGTGTCCTTCTGGTGTGGACACTCATATTTCAGCTACCCGGTGGTGGTTTCTGGTCGCAGTTGGAGCCAGGACTTGGTATACTTTTCTGTCTGAGCTGGAGTCCCGGGTATTTTACTTATGATGACTCCGTGGGAATTGATCATTTATCCATCTGCCTTTCTTATACATGCAATATTTTTTCAGCCTCTCCATTTCCTAAAATTAACTTTAAAAAGGAGATTGGGGATCCTTCTCAAGGATTACCAATTTAGATATATTTAGGGAGACCATTGGTGTAAAATCCAAAATTTAACCAGTACCATATTACACAAGGCAGAGGCTGCTATTCCCAAGTCTGCTCCAGTTCACGTGAAACATAGAGCTCAATAGTGGACACTGGGTTGCCGACAAGCATTATGGAAATGCAATAAGAGATACAATATTTTTGAAAGTTTCCCTTCTGAGAACTTTGTTGTACACAAACAAGGGCTGAGAAAAGGAGAAAAATTAGAAGGGCTAAAAGTGACTCCTGGAGGTCTTTTGTGTTCATGTTGAATCCTTTAACCTGCTCAGTAAAGTTTAGCCCACTATTAAAATATGAAATAATTTTTTCTTCCAAACATGTGACCACTCTGCAGGTGAATAATTGTAGAGCCATAATTTTAAATATAGTGTGAGTTAGTATAAGCTAATATTGTAAGAGTAATCTTAAGCTTAGGTATTGTTGTAAATATAGTTCGCAGAGTTCATAATTTAGCCTTTAAGTCCTTTATTTAAGTTTAGTCTTAGTTGATATTATTAATGTGAGCATGATTCTGTTATTGATAGTACTAAGTCAAGTATTGCTGTGAATGTGATAAACTTTTATTACATATGAAACAGCCATTGTCAATAAAGGCGTATAACCGCGGAAGTTTTAGTAGGGATGAACAATCGCGAATGTGTTCCTTCATACTCTGATCTAGAGATTTACATGCCGAAGTTAATAGTATTCCCTTTTTTAACTATGCAGTAGTGGTTTGGGAGTTATCTGAGATATGACTGTTGATGATAGTCATTAGTGAAGCGCGAAATTCATATTATTGCCGTCGTGTTGTTAGTCATGTACGCACATTAACTGGCATGGAAATAAATTGTTTGGATTCTTATTTGTTTTGGCTCCGTTATGATTGAAGTTCCTGTACGCCTATTACAAAAATTTTAAACATCGTAAGTCATTTTTCCCACATATGTCGAGTCCAAACGTATTCTTCGTATTCTTTTGAGAGCTTAGTAGAAACAATAATATTACGTGCTTATATTACGGAGCACAGATATATTAACTACAGAACCGACCACAGACCGTTCTTATCATTACCACTGGACCTTCCCAATAGCACTTCACCATGGTAATACAACCCATTGTTGTCCTTTGAGGGATCACTACAGCTGTTTAGGAAAACTAACAGTGCACGACATGCCTACAACCCACTATAATACACCTGTGACGTTTCACTGACATCCATCAAATTGCCCAGGAGTTAGTGGACAAACAAACGACTGACCATAAAGAGGCCGAATGTCTCGCATCGGTATATGACGAACTGACAAAACTTCTTCTATTTCTCAATTTTACTTGGACCTTGATTCTGACCACCACTTGGTGGTGGTCAGAAAGTCCAGTCCCCCAGCCTCTATAATTGCATCCATTACACACCTACGCATCCTTTCATCCACATAATCAGTCATTGTCTTCCTTTCATTCAGTTCACCACCCACCCTTCTTATCACGACACGTATACCTGTGGATCATTTTGTGCCTGAAGAGGGTATTGGCTTTCACCAACCCCCTCCCAGCACAAATGTCCACTAAAACACTGCCATTCTCATCTATCTCAGCAGGCACACCCCACTCACCAACTACTCCATCCACCTTCACATTCTCTACTTAATCATTCATATCACCAATCAAAAACACTCTCTCATTCCTTTCAAACTTTTCCATGCACACTTCCTCATTTGTCCAGAACTCTTCTCTCACAATGCTAGCACAATCTTGTGTTGGCACATACATGCACACAATCGCCCACATTTGTAGTCCACCTTTCAATCTTACACGATCCTTGAGCCAACTGATCCATACTCTCTTATATTCTCCTTCCATCTGTTACTCACAACGATACACACTCCTTCTTTTGCCCTCTCATTCTCAGGTACTCCCGCACATATATCCCATCCATACTCCCATTCTCTCACACTCTCTCCTCTCCATTTAATTAATTAAACTAAAGCCAAATATTTCCTTTATCTATGTAAATATGTATTAAACCTTTCTCCGTTTTTCACGTAAGGGCACGTCATACCCAATACGCATGTGCACTTAGGTCAATGGAAATTTCCTAAGTATTTACATGTATTTACAAAATAGTTGTCCCCAAGGGTTAAACACAGTAGCATTTAATTTATTAATATTAAGAATTATTAAAGAGAACGTAATTTCTGGGCTATAAAACCGCTTGAATTAGTCATCTATGCTCTTCAAGTTTTCATCTGCCTTCAGCAGGGATAATTAGTTTTAAAGGTAAAGAGTGCAACCGCTCTGGAGGAATATATTTCCCACAGTTTGGGGCTGAGCGATAAATGATACACTGTTTCATGTAATGTGACCCTTAGCCAGGAGTTCTCTCCATAAGTCTCGAGAACTCTGTGCTGCAGCCCTTCTACAGTAGGTTGCGAATCTTGACCCAATTGCTCTCCACCATCCACTGTGTCCGGGGTAGCTGTTAACTCAAAGAGCACCAGTTCATCAATAGTTGTTATGCTGGTATGTCCCCTACATTTAATTTTTGCAAGTCTCAGCACTCCCTCTGAATCTGGGTGCGTGGGGATCACTTTAGCTAATGGCCAATGGGATCTTGGTTGTTCTGGTTTTACTAAGACCACATCTCCGATATTTATAACTGACTTGTTGCTGGCAGCCTGAGCCCCATAAAATCTTTCTTTGCGGCTCAAAAGATATTCTTTGCTTCAGTGTCTATTCCAGGTGTCCAATATCTTTCTCAGCCGTTGGCATCCCTCACGCAGATGTTGTCCTAATTCATTATTTTCTATTGTAGGACCATCTACTTCCTCTTAGATATCCACACAAGGCACCAGATGGAACTTCCTGCCATATAACATATGAGCCGGTGTCAATGCCTCAATTGAAACACTAGTATCATCTAAATAGGTTAAAGGTCTATCATTAATCATAGTCTCAGTTTCAGTTATTACTATTCTCAATTCCTATCTGGTGATCTTAATTCTGTGTAAGGTTTTCCTAAGGCAGTTCTTCCAATACCAATCATTCATTCGGTAAATCCATTTTGCCATAGTGCTCTTTGAGCTATGAACTGCCAGGTACAATTTCGGATTTCCAGCGCCGACTTAACCTTTGGGTCATTTATTATATTTAAAAGTAGAGGTGCTGCAACTCTAAATACATGCAGGAATGTCTCTGAACTTAAATTTTCTGCCATTTCTAGATGGACTGCTCTTGTGTAGATGCAAGTAAACAAACATATATTATACACCTTATAGGGAGAAGTGATGGGCAAACCGAGTACTTTCTGCAAACCGAGTAATTCGGTATTGATTACTCTTCAAAACCGAGTAAACCGAGTACTGAATGATTACTTTTCACTCAGATGGAAAACAGAAATGAGAAAAGTGTAGGGATAGCTGGGCGGAGGGGGATGGATGACAATCTGATAAGCAGGAGGCTTGGGGAACCAAAGGGTTGCCAAAGATGAGAATATTTCAAATTTATTAATACATAACATTCATTTCGACCAAGAATGTAATGCCTTTAATCAGGAAAAAAAATCTTGCAGTGATAAGCAAATTCAATTTATTAAAATTATTCTGTGATGAAAATTTACTCTTTAATTATAATTCTCATATCAAAATATTGTAAATATATATAGAAAGAAACTTAGTTTTCTGAAGCTGAATTGTTATGCTGGTGTTTTTAAGGCGGCTTCTCGTCCTAAAAACACTAGCGACTGAAGCGGGGTCCTCTTTCCGGACCGGAAGTAAAGCACCCACAAAGGAACAGGACATAAAAACCAGGCAGTACACCTTAACACATCTATTGCCTTAATTCTACACCGTTACAATAAAACACACAGTGATATTTGAGATACAGGGGACAGGGACACAGAGTTACCTTCAGCACCACTAGATACAGTCACACTTAGTACATAATACAATGCACATACAGGGATGTCTTGAATTATATATGTTATTGTCCATATGTCACTTTTAGGCAGGATATACACTGAACTGACCACAAAGGGAATAAACAAGATTGGAAGTCCATAGGGGAAATACTACTATAAAGAAGACAGGGTGCGGATCGCGACACTTGCCACAGTCACTTAGTCGCGGCGACACTTACACACAGTCCTTTAATCTGCCCGCGCATCCTAGTCTCTATTCATTCACAGAAAGTTCTTTTATGGGGGGGACTCGTATAATAACTCTAAGGTTCATTCTCTGTCCTGCCGGGCACTGAGTTCTTTTGGACTAATGGTAACTTTTGCAGGTTTCACACTGGTTTTCACTCGGTCACTGTTCACTGTTATTTCCCCTGGTTTCTTCTTGGCACAAGGGGCGTCACTATTTACCTGTATCTCCTGGGTAATGTTCACTCCGTGACAGGGCGTGAGGGGAGAACCCTAGGGGGACCCGGCCTGCAGAGGGCAAGGGATTACCCGCAGGGGAGTCACTGCCCGGGTCACACTCGTCGGTGGGGTGCAGGGAGGCCCTTCTGTCTGGGGGCCTCGACCTGAGAGGTGGCCCTCGAGTTGGAGCCTCGTCGGTGGGGTACAGGGAGGCCCTCCTGTCTGGGGGCCTCGACCTGAGAGGTGGCCCTCGGGACTGGGGCCGAACAGCTGGAGGAGTTGGGCCTGTCGTCTCTGGCTCCGTGGGGTGAGGGAGCCTGGATCGCCTTCGTCGGGAGCCGGTGGGTCTGGCCTCGGGGTCCTGGGACTGCGGGCGCCTATGGGGAGAGGCGCCAACAGGGCTGGGCTGCGGCAGCTTCTCCGTCGGGACTCGGGCAGGAACAAGGATCTCCCAGGCGTGGGAGGTAGGTCCGATATTGGGCCTTGCCACCACTCTAGTGACACCTCCGGGGCTATATTCCCGGGTGGTGATGAAGGGCTCCCACAGGGGGAAGGGGCTGGAGAAGGACTCATGTAGCCCGTGTTCTCTTCGGTACGTCCTGAGGCCGGAGCCTTGGGTCGCCTTACCCTGGTACGTACATTGGCTGTGGCAGTGAGCCTACCCGTCGTACGAGGAGCAACTGAAGGGCATATAGGGCCGCTCCTTCCTCGCCACGTATAGGGACCTTCGGCGCGGTGTTGCTCCCGTAGTATGGGAAAAGCAGGAGTAGAGGGCACAGAGGCCACACTCTCTCCAGTACATACTGAGCCTATCTTCAGGGGCTTCTCTACCCTGGTACGTGCCTCGGCCGGAGCCGGATGCCTACCCATCTTACAAGGAGCACTGGAAGGGTGTCCAGGGCCGCTCCCTCCCTGCCACATATAGGGACCGTCAGCGCAGTGTTGCTCCCATAGTAGGGAAAAGCTACACGTACTATAGCAGGGGCTCTTTACCCTGGTACGTACTTTGGCTGTAGCCGGGAGCTGATCTTCCCGACAAGAAGCAACTGAATGGCTTACGGGGCCGCTCCTTCCCCGCCACGTATAGGGACCATCGGCGCGGTGTTGCTCCCGTAGGAGAGAACAGGAGGAGAGGGATGCACTGGGGCAACTCTCTCTCCGGGGTGTACTAAGGCCAGAGCCTTGGGTCGCCTTACCCTGGTACACTTTATTAGGCCATAGCCTTGGGCCTCCTGCCCTTGGGCCTCCTGCCCTAGAGGGTGTAACAATAGCCGTCAATACGGTGTTACCTGGGACTGAATCTAGTTCAGTCCCACCCCTATTCTGACGATGGTTGTCCCGCCCGCAAGGTAGTTGCCTTTCCCCGGTCACCTGGTGTTGGGGCAGTTGCAGGGAACAGGGGCTCAGGACAGTAGTGTCCTGGTGACCCTCTTGACCGGGGTCACTAACCCCACCATTGTATCCTCCTGGGGTGGTGGTGTGGTAGCAGCTCGGTGGTGGGGTGGGGGGTGGTGAGGTGGGAGGTCCGGCGGCGGGCATTTTACCACCCTCCGTGGTGTAAAAGTCACGACCCCGTGACTGGAGGTGGTATGTGGTGGAGGTGGATGTCTGGTGGGCCGGGGTGAGGTGTTGTAGAAGGTTGACCCAGTGGTTGGTGAAGGTGTTAGGCTCCTGGTGGGGGTTGAGAGTGAGCCGGAGGGAGGATGGGTGGTCGGTCCGGCATAGGAGGCGTAGGTGGGGGGTTCCTCGGATTCTGGCATGTGGGCGGTCGTGGGGTAGCCAGTGTACTCTCGTCACTTTCATATCGGGGAATTGTGCCTGGGGAGGAGATGAAAGCTGAATGCTGGAGAGTGACGGGAGATTGGTGGTTTTATGGGGGATGGGTCGGTGGGAGGAGCGTTGTACCTTGAGGAATTGGGACTTGGGAGGATTCCATCGTGCTTGGTGGAGGGGGAGGGTTATGGGGGAGGTGTTTGGGGTAGGGGGGGTTCGTGGTGGTGGTGGGTGGTGGGATGGGCGTGCAATGGGAGGTGGTGTTGGGGTGTATCTAGAGGGTGGGCATGAAAGGAGTCCTGATCTGGTGGTGGTGGTAGTGAGTGTGGGTGTGGGTGGTGAGGGTGGTTGTGCACGTGGTGGTGGTGGGGGCGTGCAGCTGTTAGGGGGGGAGGCGAGTGGGGATGCTGTGTGGCACATACATTGAGAATGGTCAAGGGGGAGGGGGGGGTGTACAGGTGGTAGGGTGGTGAGTGGTGAGGTCAGAGGAGGTTTTGGCTTTGGGCGGTGGTGGTGATGTAGGCGGTGGAGGCGGTGTGGTGCGGGAGGTGGTGGGTGGACAGGTGGTAGGGAGGTGAGTTGTGGGTTGTGAAGAGGTGGCGGTGTCGGGCGGTGGTGGTGGTGTAGGCGGTGGTGGTGGTGTGTCGGGATCGGGTGTGTTGGGGGGTGGGCTGGTTGTCGGTGAGGTGGAGGGTGGGGGTGAGAAGGAGTAGGAGTAGGAGTCTAGGGGGTAATTGTCGGAAGGGTCGGTAGTGACAGGTGTGTGGGAAGAGGTGCTGGGCGGGCGGGTGCGTGGGTGGTCAGTGTTGGGTGGGTTGAAGGGTCGCACGTGGGGATTTCGGTATGTGCGGTGTTGTCCTTGTTGGTCGATGATGACTTGGTAGGGGTTGGGGACTCGAATAATTTTGAACGGGCCATTGAATCAGGGGGAGGTCTTCGATAGGGCAGGCAGGTGTGCAACAACGACGGACTGACCAGGTTTGTATGGGTTGGAGTGGTTCGTGTCGGGTGCCAGGTCTTGTTGAGTGTGTAGGTAGTGGAGGCGGCGTTTGAGGTGGTGGAGAGGGTCGGTAGTGGAGGGCGGGGTGGGTGGATGGAGGTGGTGGCGGAGTGGTAGGAGGAGTGGGGTTTCCCCGAAAACTCGTTCATGTGGTGTTATCCCGTCTTCTCGTGGGCATGTATTTGAGCCCCATTGGATAATCTTGACTTGGGCAGGCCAATCATCGTTCCCTGTTTGCATAATGCGTGTGCGGACCTGGTTCATGAGGGAGCGATGGCTCCTCTCACAGATGCTGTTACCTTGGGGCCAGTAGGGGGATGAGTGGGAGATGTGGTATCCAAATATATTCGTCAGTTCTTCCCAGACTTTGCCAGTAAATTCTGGGGCATTATCCGAGTGCAGTGCTTGGGGAATGCCAAAATAGGGGAAGACATGGCGAGTGAGGGTGTCGGCGACTGATACTGCACTGTGATCCTTCGCGGGGCATGCGATGATGAACTTTGAATACACATCCACGAATGTGATAATGTATTTGTACCCTGCTTTGGGTGTGAGGGGGCCGACGACGTCTAGGGAAAGTAATTGCTAGGATTTCTGCGCTGTTAATTTTCCTGAAGGGCCAGGTGTGCGGGTGATGTCCTTTCCTAAAGCACAGGCTCGACAGGATTGTATGATGTTCTTGGCAATGGTGGATGGGTTAGGTGTCCAGTACATGTCACTAAAGACTTGTAGGAGTTTCTTAGTCCCCAGGTGGATGCCATTGTGGGCGTGGAGGTGTAGCATAGTGTCGTGGGCGGTGGTAGGGCTTAGGACGATGTGTCCGTTGGGATCAAATAGGTGCTTGCCGTGTGGGTGGAGTTTGGCGAATGTGTTCGGCGGGATCCAGGTAGAGCATTGTTTGTTGTGCCACATTTGGATTAGGTCTGCCTGTGTTGAAATTGTATTGATTGGTAGACGGGACAGGGCGTCGGCGTTCGTGCGGAGTTTGCCTGGTCGGCATGAGATCTCAAAATCATACTCCTCGAGTGTTTCTCACCATCATATGAGTTGCGCGTTGGTGGTATTTGACTGACTTAACCACTGTAGGGATTGGTGGTCCGTAATGACTATCACATAGGTGCCTGAGATGTAGGAATGGAAGTAATCGAGGGACCAGATAATTCTCAGGCACTCTCGTTTGGTGGCTGCGTAATTTCTTTCTGCAGGGTTTAAGGTGCGGCTGGCACAGGCGATGATATGCTCGTGGCCATTTTGCATTTGGGCAAGGACAGCCCCTATGGCAGTGAGTGAGACGCCGGTATATAGACGGAATGGGAGGTTGTAATCTGGGAAAGTGACGACAGGGACAGAGGTTAGCTTGGACTTGAGGGTGGTGAATGCAGTTTTCCTTGGTTCGGTCCATACGAATGGTTCGCCTTTTTTTGTTAGGTCGTGTAGGGGTTTGGTGATGCCTGCAAATCCTTTGACGAACCGCCTGTAGTATGATGTTAGGCCTAGGAAGGCTCTAGTTTTGTGTATGTTGTGAGACAGGGGGAATGTCGGCGATCGCACATAGTTTTTCTGGGTCAGGGGAGATGCCTTCAGCGTTAATCAGGTCTCCAAGGAAAGAGACTGATGTCTCGGCCAAGACGCACTTTGTTGGTTTCAGTTTGAGCCTTGCCTGGCGGATGCGTTGGAAAACCTGTTTGAGGCGGTGGAGGTGGTCGGCCCACGTGTGACTGAAAACGATGACGTCGTCTAGGTACGCCAAACAAATCTCCCAGGTTAGCCCACTGAGAACTGACTCCCATCAGGCAGGAAAATGTGGCGGGGGCATTGCTGAGTCCAAAGGGAAGAATGTTGAATTTGTAATGCTTCCCATTCGATGTTGAGAAGGCGGTCTTGTGCTTGTCATCTGGGTGGACAGGGACTTGCCAATAGCCTGATTGCAGGTCTCGGGTAGAGAACCAGGTCGACTCATGTAGGGAGTCAAGTGAGTCGTCAATCCTGGGTAGGGGCGTAGCGTCTTTGATAGTAAAGTCGTTCACTCTGGGGTAATCGACGCAAAAGCACATGGTCCCATCTTTCTTTCGCACGAGTACAACAGGTGAGGACCACGGGCTAGTGGAGTTGGAGATAACGCCGGCATCGAGCATATCCTGGACCTGCCGGTCTTCTTCTGCCCGTTGTTTTGGATTTTTTCGTCGTGATGGTTGGCGAATTGGAGGTCCGCTCATGTGTATCTCGTGGCTGAGATAAGTAGTGTGGCAAAGGTCTGTTGGGCCGGAGGAGAATAGGTCCTGAAAGTCCAGGAGGAGTTGTCAGAGGCTGTTGGTTTGGGAAGGGGATAGATGTGATGGTAAGTCGGGGAGAGTGGGATGATCAGGGGGTGGTGCTTGGCATGGTTCTGCTTCTTCCGTGTCGCCAATGATGAGTCCTCGTGGTAGGGTTAGTGGTGTTGTGGTGAGGTTAGCGATACGGATTTCATGGGCATGTGGGGGAAGGAAGGTTGGGGATACTAAACAGGAGGAGAGTGGTCCAGTGGGTGTGGATGGTGAAAAAAGGATGAAGGTACCTGAAGGTCTGTTAAGTTTTAACCAAGCTTCGTGGTGGAAGGGAATGGTGATTGAAGAGGCGATAGTGGCAGGAAAAGATGGGGAGGGGTCCAGAAGATGTGTAGTGGGGGGTGGTGATGGAGGGGGATGAAGTGAGGCGTTGAGTGAGGTTGGGTTGGGGTTATATGTACAGGTGAGTTGGGGCAGGTGAGTGTCCAGGGAGTGTGTGTGTCTGTGTGGTGTGGAGGGGGGATTGTTGTTCATCTTTTTTCTTCTAGATTTTTTTTTCTTCTTAATTGATGCTTGGTTGGGGGGGGCTTGACTGAAGTGGAGGTGGCGCTGATGACAGTCAATGGTTGTGTGGAGTTTTTGGAGGAGGTCCAGTCCAAGATATCCATCATATTGATTACATGTAGAATCGAATATGATGAATAGGTGGTTGGTGGATACTCGTTGGTGAGTGTTGGTTTGAAGGGCCCGTGTTTCCCCACGGATGGGTAGGGGGCCATCCCCCGCGTCTACGAGGTTGGCTGACGTGGGGAGAAGAGGGCCGAAGGCAGAGGTGTGGCGGGAGTAGAAGTGGGAGTAGAGGCACGACCTGGCTGCTCCCGTATCTACCAGTAATCATCCTTGACCCCGCTCAGCCAAATTTTGTTGTAGACTGGGGGTCTGTAGCTGTGTGAGGTGGCCCCCGCCACGGTGGGGAGGTGTGGGGGTGGGCCTAAAAATCCATCTGCTGAGGTTGGGTGTGGTCGTCGTGTTCCTTGTCGTCCGGTCCTGGGTAGAGTAGTGGTGGCGCATCGTCTTCCGGGGCGTCGTCGTCTAAGGAGACTTTCTTGAGCCCGTGGTGAAACTTTTTGCGCCTGCTTGCCTTGAGCTGCTCTCTTATGTTGTGCAGGGGGCAGGTGCGACTGCAGGCCATGAACTCCCAAGGATTAATGGTAATCAGGTTGCCTTGTTCCTTGGGGTTGGGGCATTTCTTCTGCGGGTAAGCCCTGGGCACAGTAGGAGTTGGCTCTGTAGGTGGCTGGTGAGGCGGCGGCTTAGGTTTTGGTGGAGGGTTGTGGTTTGTAGGGAATCTTGTCACCACTTGAAGAGGTTGTGGTATGGGATGGGCGGCAAGGAGACGTCTGACGAGTTGCAGGTCGTTTTCCATGTCCCCTGAGGGATCATAGATCGAGAAGTGCTCCCTGACTGTGCTAGGGAGAATCCTCAGCAGGGTATTAAATGTGTGTATATCTCAGGCATTTGTAGTTGCCTCGGGATAAGCGGCACTGACGAGGCGCCGAGCCTGGACGAATGTGTCGTCTAGGTTACCGTCATAGGTGAGGGCGTCGAGTTGAGAGAGAGCGACAACTCTGCCTATGGAAGGCATGAAAGCCTGTCTCACAATTTGTGAGAATTGGTCCCATGTCAGTTCTGGGACGATTTTTGGTGCGACAGTGGCGATTCTTTTACCCAGGTTAGGCAATGTGACTGCAATCTTTTCTTTGTCCGAGTCGAACCCTATGTCTAAGATGGGTTTGACCATATCTAAATACACTTCAATGTCACATTGGTCCGGGTTGAATCTCGGCAACTGAATGTGCGGTTTGGCTGCCATTGTGCAAGTTTCTTTTTATCGTTCCTCCGTGCTTTTACTCGGATCCAGGAACACCGCTTGCCACCAGTGTTATGCTGGTGTTTTTAGGTCGACTCCTCGTCCCAAAAACACTAGCGACTGAAGCGGGGTCCTCTTTCCGGACCGGAAGTAAAGCACCCACAAAGGAACAGGACATAAAAACCAGGCAGTATACCTTAACACATCTATTGCCTTAATTCTAACTGTTACAATAAAACACAGAGTGATATTTGAGATACAGGGGACAGGGACACAGAGTTAACCTTCAACACCACAAGATACAGTCACACTTAGTACACAATACAATGTACATACAGGGATATCTTGAATATATATGTTATTGTCCATATGTCACTTTTAGGCAGGATATACACTGAACTGACCACAAGGGAATAAACAAGATTGGAAGTCCATAGGGGAAATACTATTATAAAGAAGACAGGGTGCGGATCGCGACACTTGACACAGTCACTTTGTCGCAGCGACACTTGCACACAGGCTTTTAATCTGCCCGTGCACCCTAGTTTCTATTCATTCACAGAAAGTTCTTTTATGGGGGGGACTCGTATAATTACTCTAAGGTTCATTCTCTGTCCTGCCGGGCACTGAGTTCTTTTGGACTAATGGTAACTGTTGCAGGTTTCACACTGGTCTTCACTCAGTCATTGTTCACTGTTATTTCCCCTAGTTTGTTCTCGGCACAAGGGGCGTCACTATTTACCTGTATCTCCTGGATAATGTTCACTCCGTGACAGGGCGTGAGGGGAGAACCCTAGGGGGACCCGGCCTGCAGAGGGCAAGGGATTACCCGCAGGGGAGTCACTGCCCAGGTCACACTCGTCGGTGGGGTGCAGGGAGGCCCTTCTGTCTGAGGGCCTCGACCTGAGAGGTGGCCCTCAAGTTGGAGCCTCGTCGGTGGGGTACAGGGAGGCCCTCCTGTCTGGGGGCCTTGACCTGAGAGGTGGCCCTCGGGACTGGGGCCGAACAGCTGGAGCAGTCGGGTCTGTCGTCTCTGGCTCCATGGGGTGAGAGAGCCTGGATCGCCTTCGTTGGGAGCCGGTGGGTTTGACCTGGGGGTCCTGGGACTGCGGGCGCCTATGGGGAGAGGCGCCGACAGGGCTGGGCTGCGGCAGCTACTCCGTCGGGACTCGGGCAGGAACAAGGATCTTCCAGGCGTGGGAGGTAGGTCCGATATCGGGCCTTGCCATCACTCTAGTGACACCTCCGGGGCTATATTCCCGGGTGGTGATGAAGGGCTCCCACAGGGGGAAGAGGCTGGAGAAGGACTCACGTAGCCCGTGTCCTCTCCGGTACGTCCTGAGGCTGGAGCCTTGGGTCGCCTTACCCTGGTACATACGTTGGCTGTGGCCGTGAGCCTACCCGTCGTACGAGGAGCAACTGAAGGGCGTACAGGGCCGCTCCTTCCCCGCCGCGTGTAGGGACCGTCGGCGCAGTGTTGCTTCTGTAGTATGGGAAAAGCAGGAGTAGGGAGCACAGAGGCCACAATCTCTCCAGTACGTACTGAGGCTATCTTCAGGGGCTTCTCTACCCTGGTACGTGCCTCGGCCGAAGCCGGATGCCTACCCGTCCTACAAGGAGCAACTGAAGGGCGTACAGGGCCGCTCCTTCCCCGCCACGTATAGGGACCATCGGCGCGGTGTTGCTCCTGTAGGATAGAACAGCAGGAGAGGGATGCACTGGGGCAACTCTCTCTCCGGGGTGTACTATGGTCAGACTCAAATATGAAGTCCGTTTGGGTGGGGCCCGCGCGGGGATTTCCCTCTCTACAGCTCTGCCAAACCTCCTCTCTCTCTCTCTCTCTCTCTCTCTCTCTCAGTTGATTGAGAAAGTTTTTTATATATTTATAAGTTGTGTTTTCTTCTATAGTGTTTCGACCTTTTTTCCACACCACCACTGAGGTAAAAATCTTGGCTTGTTTTTTTTTATGGAGGTTTCCCCAGTAGGCATATGTCCTCTCTCTGATCTTTCTTCTAGAAAATACTTGTTCACATTGTCAATAAGTTCTTTCTCCCGACTGTGGAGCACACGAGAGCGAGTCGGAGTAGCTGCCATCGTGGGTGGGGATCTGGGAGGAAGTGACCGACTGACCGGTCACCTGTAGTCTGAGGTGGGTGTCCTTGACCTCTGGCAACGTCGGAAAGCGACGTTGTCACGTGGTGTGGAATTTATACAAATCATTGCTATTATCCTAAAAAGTGACACATTCATAGCACTATATAGCCTTATTTAATATATTTAATAAGTACAGAATATTTAATATACAATTTCAAACAGTAAATAGCTGACATATGACAGAGAGAGAGATAGGTACTGGGGTTGATGCGCAGAGCTGTAGAGAGGGAAATCCCCTCTCGGGGCCCGCCCAAACGGACTTCATATTTGAGTCTGACCATAAGGCCATAGCTGAGGGTCTCTCTACCCTGGTACACTCTTTTAGGCCGTAGCCTTGGGCCTCCTGCCCTAGAGGGTGTAACAATAGCCGTCAACACGGTGTTACCTGGGACTGAATCTGGTTCAGTCCCACCCAAATTCTGACGATGGTTGTCCCGCCCACAAGGTAGTTGACTTTCTCCGGTCACCTGGTGTTGGGGCAGTTGCGAGGAACAGGGGCTCAGGACAGTAGAGTCCCGGTGACCCTCTTGAGCTGGGTCACTAACCCCACTGTTGTGTCCTCCTAGGGTGGTGGTGTGGTAGCGGCTCGGTGGTGGGGTGGGGGGTGGTGTGGTGGGAGGTCCGGCGGCGGGCATTTTACCATCCTCCGTGGTGTAAAAGTAACGACCCCGTGACTGGAGGTGGTATGTGGTGGAGGTGGATGTCTGGTGGACAGGGGTGAGGTGTTGTAGGAGGCTGACCCAGTGGTTGGTGAAGGTGGTAGGCTCCTGGTAGGGGTTGAAAGTGAGCCGGAGGTAGGATGGGTGGTCAGTCCGGCGTAGGAGGCGAAGGTGGGGGGTTCCTCGGATTCTGGCATGTGGGCGGTCGTGGGGTAGCCAGTGTACTCTCGTCACTTTCACCTAGGGTAATGGTGCCTGGTGAGGATATAAAAGCTGAATGCTGTAGAGTGACAGGAGATTGGTGGTTTTATGGGGGATGGGTCGGTGGGAGGAGCGTTGTACCTTGGGGAATTGGGACTTGAGAGGATTCCATCGTGCTTGGTGGAGGGGGAGGGTTATGGGGGAGGTGTTTGGGGTAGGGGGGGTTCGTTGTGGTGGGTGGTGGAATGGGCGTGCAATGGGAGATGGTGTTGGGGTGTATCTAGAGGGTGGGCATGAAAGGAGTCCTGATCTGGTGGTGGTGGTAGTGAGTGTGGGTGTGGGTGGTGAGGGTGGTTGTGCACGTGGTGGTGGTGAGGGCGTGCAGCTGTTAGGGGGGGAGGCGAGTGGGGATGCAGTGTGGCGCATATAATGAGAATGGTCAAGGGGGAGGGGGGGGTTTACAAGTGGTAGGGTGGTGAGTGGTGAGGTCAGAGGAGGTGGTGGCTTTGGGCAGTGGTGGTGATGAGTGGGGATGCAGTGTGGCGCATATAATGAGAATGGTCAAGGGGGAGGGGGGGTTGTACAAGTGGTAGGGTGGTGAGTGGTGAGGTCAGAGGAGGTGGTGGCTTTGGGCAGTGGTGGTGATGTAGGCAGTGGAGGCGGTGTAGGCGGTGGTGATGGTGTGTCGGGATCGAGTGTGTTGGGGGATGGGCTGGTTCTCAGTGAGGTGGAGAGTGGAGGTGAGAAGGAGTAAGAGTAGGAGTCTGGGGGGTAATTCTTGGAAGGGTCGGTAGTGACAGGTGTGTGGGAAGAGGTGCGGGGCGGGCGGATACGGGGGTGGTCAGTGTTGGGTGGGTGGAAGGGTCGCACGTGGGGATTTCGGTATGTGCGGTGTTGTCCTTGTTGGTCGATGATGACTTGGTAGGGGTTGGGGACTCGAATAATTTTGAAGGGGCCATTGAATCGGGGGGAGGTCTTGGAGGGGGCGGGCAGGTGTGCAACGATTACAGACTGACCAGGTTTGTACAAGTTGGAGTTTTTCGTGTTGGGCGCCAGGTCTTGTTGAGTGTGTAGGTGGTGGAGGCGGCGTTTGAGGTGGTGGAGAGGGTCGGTAGTGGAGGGCGGGGTGGGTGGATGGAGGTGGTGGCGGAGTGGTAGGAGGAGTGGGTTTTCCCCGAAAACTCGTTCATGTGGTATTATCCCGTCTTCTTGTGGGCATGTATTTAAGCCCCATTGGATAATCTTGACTTGGGCAGGCCAATCATCGTTCCCTGTTTGCATAATGCGTGTGCGGACCTGGTTCATGAGGGAGCGATGGCTCCTCTCACAGATGCTGCTACCTTGGGGCCAGTAGGGGGATGTGTGGGAGATGTGGTATCCAAATATATTCGCCAGTTCTTACCAGACTTTGCCAGTAAATTCTGGGGCATTATCCGAGTGCAGTGATTGGGGAATGCCAAAATAGGGGAAGACATGGCGGGTGAGGGCGTCGGCGACTGATACTGCACTGTGATCCTTCGCGGGGCATGCGATGATAAACTTTGAATACACATCCACGAATGTGATAATGTATTTGTACCCTGCTTTGGGTGTGAGGGGGCCAATGACGTCTAGGGAAAGTAATTGCCAGGATTTCTGCGCTGTTAATTTTCCTGAAGGGCCGTTTGTGCGGGTGATGTCCTTTCCTAAAGCACAGGCTCGACAGGATTGTATGATGTTCTTGGCAATGGTGGATGGGTTAGGTGTCCAGTACATGTCACTAAAGACTTGTAGGAGTTTCTTAGTCCCCAGGTGGATGCCATTGTGGGCGTGGAGATGTAGCATAGTGTCGTGGGCGGTTGTAGGGCTTAGGACGATGTGTCTGTTGGGATCGAACAGGTGCTCGCCATGTGGGTCGAGTTTGGTGAATGTGTTCGGCGGGATCCATGTAGGGCATTGTTTGTTGTGCCACATTTGGATTAGGTCTGGCTCTGTTGAAATTGTATTGATTGGTAGACGGGACAGGGCGTCGGCGTTTGTGTGGAGTTTGCCTGGTCGGTATGAGATCTCGAAATCATACTCCTCGAGTGTTTTTCATCATCATATGAGTTGCACATTGGTAGTGTTTGACTGACGTAACCACTGTAGGGATTGGTGGTCCGTAATGACTATCACATAGGTGCCTGAGATGTAGGAATGGAAATACTCGAGGGACCAGATGATTCCCAGGCACTCTCGTTTGGTGGCCGCGTAATTTCTTTCTGCAGGGTTTAAGGTGCGGCTGGCACAGGCGATGATATGCTCATGGCCGTTTTGCACTTGGGCAAGGACAGCCCCTATGGCAATGAGTGAGACGTTGGTATATAGACGGAATGGGAAGTTATAATCTGGGAAAGCGACGACGGGCTCAGAGGTTAGCTTGGACTTGAAGGTGGTGAATGCAGTTTTCCTTGGTTCGATCCATACGAATGGTTTGCCTTTTTTTGTTAGGTCGTGTAGGGGTTTGGCGATGTCTACAAATCCTTTGACGAACTGCCTGTAGTATGACGTTAGGCCTAGGAAGGCTCTAGTTTCGTGTAGGTCGCAAGGTAGGGGAATGTCGGCGATCACACGTAGTTTTTTTGGGTCAGGGGAGATGCCTTCAGCGTTAATCAGGTCTCCAAGGAAAGAGATTCATCTCTCAGCCAAGACCCACTTTGTTGGTTTCAGTTTGTGCCCTGCCTGGCGGATGCATTGGAAAACCTGTTTGAGGTGGTGGAGGTGGTCGGCCCACGTGTGACTGAAAACGATGACGTCGTCTAGGTACGCCAAACAAGTCTCCCAGGTTAGCCCACTGAGAACTGACTCCCAACAGGCGAGAAAATGTGGCTGGGGCGTTGCAGTGTCCAAAGGGAAGAACGTTGAATTCATAATCCTTCCCGTTCGATGTTGAGTAGGTGGTCTTGTGCTTGTCATCTTGGTGGACAGGGACTTGCCAATAGCCTGATTGCAGGTCTAGGGTAGAGAACCAAGTCGATCCGTGCAGGGAGTCAAGCGAGTCATTAATCCTGGGTAGGGGTGTAGCGTCTTTGATAGTAACGTCGTTCACTCTGCGGTAATCGACGCAAAAGCGCATGGTCCCGTCTTTCTTTCGCACGAGTACAATAGATGGGGACCACGGGCTAGTGGAGTTGGAGATAACACCGCATCAAGCATATCCTGGACCTGCCGGTCTTCTTCTGCCCGTTGTTTTGGATTTTTTTTGGCGTGATGGTTGGCGAATGGGAGGTCCGGTCGTGTGTATCTCGTGGCTGAGATAAGTAGTGTGGCCAAGGTCTGTTGGGCCAGAGGAGAATAGGTCCTGAAAGTCCAGGAGGAGTTGTCGGAGGCTGTTGGTTTGGGAAGGGGATAGGTGTGATGGTAAGTCGGGGAGAGTGGGATGATCGGTGGGTGGTGCTTGGTATGGTTCGGCTTCTTCCGTGTCGCCAATGATGAGTCCTCGTGGTAGAGTTAGTTGTGTTGTGGCGAGGTTTGTGATACGGATCTCGTGGGCATGTGGGGGAAGGAAGGTGGGGGACACTAAACAGGAGGAGAGTGGTCCGGAGGGTATGGATGGTGAAAAAAGGACGGAGGTACCTGAGGGTCTGTTAAGTTTTACCCAAGCTTCATGGTGGGGTGGAATGGTGATTGAAGAGGCGATAGTGGCAGGAAAAGATGGGGAGGGGTCCAGAAGATGTGGAGTGGGGGGTGGGGATGGAGGGGGATGAAGTGAGGTGTTGAGTGAGGTTGGGTTGGGGTCATATGTACAGGTGGGTTGGGGCAGGTGAGTGTCTGGGGAGTGTGTGTGTCTGTGTGGTGTGGGGGAGGTAGTGTTGTTGTTCTTTTTTCTTCAAGATTTTTTTTCTTGTTGATTGATGCTTGGTTGGGGCGGGCTGGACTGAAGTGGAGGCGGCATTGATGACAGTCATTGGTTGCGTGGAGTTTTTGGAGGAGGTCCAGCCCAAGATATCCATCATATTGATTACATGTAGAATCGAATATGATGAATGGGCGGTTGGTGGATACTAGTTGGTGAGTGTTGGTTTGAAGGGCCCGTGTTTCCCCACGGATGGGTAGGGGGCCATCCCCCGCGTCGACAAGGTTGGCTGAAGTGGGGAGAAGGGGGCCGAAGGCAGAGGTGTGGTGGGAGTAGAAGTGGGAGAAGAGGCACGACCTGGCTGCTCCCGTATCTACAAGCAATCGTACCTTGACCCCGTTCAACCAAATCTTGTTGTAGACTAGGGGTCTGTAACTGTGTGAGGTGGCCCCTGCCACCATGGATAGGTGTGGGGGTGGGCCTAAAAATCCATCTGCTGAGGTTGGGTGTGGTCGTGGTGTTCCTCGTCGTCCAGTCCTGGGTAGAGTAGTGGCGGCAAGTCGTCTTCCGGGGCATCGTCGTCTAAGGAGGAGACTTTCTTGCGCCCCTGGTGAAAGTTTCTGCACCTGCTTGCCATGAGCTGCTCTCTTATGTCGTGCAGGGGGCAGGTGCGACTGCAGGCCATGAACTCCCAAGGATTAATGGTAATCAGGTTGCCTTGATCCCTGGGGTTGGGGCGTTTCTTCTGCAGGTAAGCCCTGGGCGTAGTAGGAGGCGGCTCCATGGGTGATTGGTGTGGCGGCGGTTTTGGTTTTGGTGGGGGTTCTGGTTTGTGGGGAATCTTGTCACTGCGTGCAGTGGTTGTGGTATGGGACTGGCGGCGAGGAGATGTCTAATGAGTTGCAGGTCGTTTTCCATGTCCCCTGCGGGATCATAGATCGAGAAGTGCTCCCTGACAGTGCTAGGGAGAATCCTCAGCAGGGCATTGAATGTGTGTATATCCCGAGCATTTGTGGTTGCCTCGGGATAAGCGGCGCTGACGAGGCGCCGAGCCTGGACGAATGTGTCGTCTAGGTTACCGTCATAGGTGAGGGCGTCGAGTTGAGAGAGAGCGACAACTCTGCCTATGGAAGGCGTGAAAGCCTGTCTCACAATTTGTAAGAATTGGTCCCATGTCAGTTCTGGGACGATTTTTGGTGCGACAGTGGGAACTATTTTACCCAGGTTAGGCAATGTGACTGCAATCTTTTCTTTGTCGTTGAACCCTATGTCTAGGAGGGGTTTGACCATATCTAAATACACTTCAATGTCACATTGGTCCGGGTTGAATCTTGGCAACTGGATATGCGGTTTGGCTGCCATTGTGCAAGTTTCCCTTTATCGTTCCTCCGTGCTTTTACTCGGATCCAGAACCACCGCTTGCCACCAGTGTTATGCTGGTGTTTTTAAGGCGATTTCTCGTCCTAAAAACACTAGTGACTGAAGCGGGGTCCTCTTTCCGGACCGGAAGTGGAACAGGACATAAAAAACAGACAGTACACCTTAACACATCTATTGCCTTAATTCTAACCGTTACAATAAAACACACAGTGATATTTGTGATACAGGGGACACGGACACAGAGTTAACCTTCAGCACCACAAGATACAGTCACACTTAGTACACAATACAATGCACATACAGGGATATCTTGAATATATATGTTATTGTCCATTTGTCACTTTTAGGCAGGATATACACTGAACTGACCACAAGGGAATAAACAAGATTGGAAGTCCATAGGGGAAAAACTACTATAAAGAAGACAGGGTGCGGATCGCGACACTTGACACAGTCACTTTGTCGCAGCGACACTTACACACAGGCTTTTAATCTGCCCATGCACCCTAGTCTCTATTCATTCACAGAAAGTTCTTTTATGGGGGGGAATCGTATAATTACTCTAAGGTTCATTCTCTGTCCTGCCGGGCACTGAGTTCTTTTGGACTAATGGTAACTGTTGCAGGTTTCACACTGGTCTTCACTCGGTCACTGTTCACTGTTATTTCCCTTGGTTTGTTCTCGGCACAAGGGGCGTCACTATTTACCTGTATCTCCTGGGTAATGTTCACTCGGCAACAAGGGCGTGAGGGAGAACTCTAGGGGGATTTGGCCTGCAGTGGGCAATATATTGCCCGCAGGGGAGTCACTGCCCGGGTCACACTCATCGGTGGGGTGCAGGGAGGTCCTTCTGTCTGAGGGCCTCGACCTGAGAGGTGGCCCTCGAGTTGGAGCCTCGTCAGTGGGGTACAGGGAGGCCCTCCTGTCTGCTGGCCTCGACCTGAGAGGTGGCCCTCGGGACTGGGGCCGAACAGCTGGAGCAGTCGGGCCTGTCATCTCTGGCTCCATGGGGTGAGGGAGCCTGGATTGCCTTCGTCAGGAGCCAGTGGGTCTGGCCTGGGGGTCCTGGGACTGCGGGCGCCTATGGGGAGAGGCGCCGACAGGGCTGGGCTGCGGCAGCTTCTCCGTCGGGACTCGGGCAGGAACAAGGATCTCCCAGGCGTGGGAGGTAGGTCCGATATCGGGCCTTGCCACCACTCTAGTGACACCTCCGGGGCTATATTCCTGGGTGGTGACGAAGGGCTCCCACAGGGGGAAGAGGCAGGAGAAGGACTCACGTAGCCCTTGTCCTCTCCGGTACTTCCTGAGGCCGGAGCCTTGGGTCGCCTTACCTTGGTACGCACTTTGGCTATGAGCGTGAGTCCACCCTTCGTACAAGGAGCAACTGAAGGGCATACAAGAGCCGCTCTTTCCCCACCACGTATAGGGACCGTCGGTGCGGTGTTGCTCCCGTAGTAGGGAATAGCAGGAGTAGGGGGCACAGGGGCCATACTCTCTCCAGTACATACTGAGGCTATCTCCAAGGGCCTCTCTACCCTGGTACGTGCCTCGGTCGAAGCCGGACGCCTACCCGTCTTACAAGGAGCAACTGAAGGGCGTACAGGGCCGCTCCTTCCCCGCCACGTATAGGGACCATCGGCACGGTGTTGCTCCTGTAGGATAGAACAGCAGGAGAGGGATGCACTGGGGCAACTCTCTCTCCAGGGTGTACTATGGTCAGACTCAAATATGAAGTCCGTTTGGGTGGGGCCTGCGCAGGGATTTCCCTCTCTACAGCTCTGCCAAACCTTCTCTCTCTCTCTCTCTCTCTCTCTCTCTCTCTCTCAGTTGATTGAGAAAGTTTTTTACATATTTATAAGTTGTGTTTTCTTCTATAGTGTTTCGACCTTTTTTCCACACCACCACTGAGGTAAAAATCTTAGCTTGTTTTTTTTTATGGAGGTTTCCCCAGTAGGCATATGTCCTCTCTCTGATCTTTCTTCTAGAAAATACTTGTTCACATTGTCAATAAGTTCTTTCTCCCGACTGTGGAGCACACGAGAGCGAGTCGGAGTAGCTGCCATCGTGGGTGGGGATCTGGGAGGAAGTGACCGACTGACCGGTCACCTGTAGTCTGAGGTGGGTGTCCTTGACCTCTGCCAACGTCGGAAAGCGACGTTGTCACGTGGTGTGGAATTAATACAAATCATTGCTATTATCCTAAAAAGTGACACATTCATAGCACTATATAGCCTTATTTAATATATTTAATAAGTACAGAATATTTAATATACAATTTCAAACAGTAAATAGCTGACATATGACAGAGAGAGAGATAGGTACTGGGGTTGATGCGCAGAGCTGTAGAGAGGGAAATCCCCTCTCGGGGCCCGCCCAAACGGACTTCATATTTGAGTCTGACCATAAGGCCATAGCTGAGGGTCTCTCTACCCTGGTACACTCTTTTAGGCCGTAGCCTTGGGCCTCCTGCCCTAGAGGGTGTAACAATAGCCATCAACACGGTGTTACCTGGGACTGAATCTGGTTCAGTCCCACCCAAATTCTGACGATGGTTGTCCCGCCCACAAGGTAGTTGACTTTCTCCGGTCACCTGGTGTTGGGGCAGTTGCGAGGAACAGGGGCTCAGGACAGTAGTGTCCCGGTGACCCTCTTGAGCTGGGTCACTAACCCCACTGTTGTGTCCTCCTAGGGTGGTGGTGTGGTAGCGGCCCGGTGGCTGGGTGGGGGGTGGCGAGGTGGGAGGTCCGGCGGCGGGCATTTTACCATCCTCCGTGGTGGAAAAGTCACGACCCCGTGACTGGAGGTGGTATGTCGTGGAGGTGGATGCCTGGTGGGCCGGGGTGAGGTGTTGTAGGAGGCTGACCCAGTGGTAGGTGAAGGTGTTAGGCTCCTGGTGGGGGTTGAGAGTGAGCCGGAGGGAGGATGGGTGGTCGGTCTGGCGTAGGAGGCAGAGAAGGTGGGGGGGGTCCCTCGGATTCTGGCATGTGGGCGGTCGTGGGGTAGCCAGTGTACCCTTGTGACTTTAATCTCAGGGAATGGTGCCTGGTGAGGAGATGGAAGCTGAATGCTGGAGAGTGAGGGGAGATTGGTGGTTTCATGGGGGATGGGTCGGTGGGAGGAGCGTTGTACCTTGGGGAATTGGGACTTGGGAGGATTCCATCGTGCTTGGTGGAGGGGGAGGGTTATGGGGGAGGTGTTTGGGGTAGGGGGGGGTTCGTGGTGGTCGGTGGTGGGATGGGTGTACAATGGGAGGTGGTGTTGGGGTGTACCTGGAGGGTGGGCGTGAAAGGCATCCTGATCTGGTGGTGGTGGTAGTGAGTGTGGGTGAGGGTGGTGAGGGTGGTTGTGGACGTGGCGGTGGTGAGGGCGTGCGGCCGTTAGGGGGGGAGGCGAGTGGGGATGCGGTGTGGCGTGTATAATGAGAATGGTCAAGGGGAGGGGGGTGGTGGGTGAACAGGTGGTAGGGTGGTGAGTGGTGAGGCCGGAGGAGGTTGTGGCTTTGGGCGGTGGTGGTGATGTAGGCGGTGGGGGCAGTGTGGTGCGGGAGGTGGTGGGTGGACAGGTGGTAGGGAGGTGAGTTGTGGGTTGTGAAGAGGTGGCGGTGTCGGGCGGTGGTGGTGGTGTAGGCGGTGGTGGTGGTGTGTCGGGATCGGGTGTGTTGGGGGGTGGTCTGGTTGTCGGTGAGGTGGAGGGTGGGGGTGAGAAGGAGTAGGAGTAGGAGTCTGGGGGGTAATTCTCGGAAGGGTCGGTAGTGACAGGTGTGTGGGAAGAGGTGTGGGGCGGGCGGGTGCGGGGGTGGTCAGTGTTGGGTGGGTGGAAGGGTCGCACGTGGGGATTTCGGTATGTGCGGTGTTGTCCTTGTTGGTCGATGATGACTTGGTAGGGGTTGGGGACTCGAATAATTTTGAAGGGGCCATTGAATCGGAGGGAGGTCTTGGAGGGGGCAGGCAGGTGTGCAACGAGTACAGACTGACCAGGTTTGTATGGGTTGGAGTGGTTTGTGTCGGGCGCCAGGTCTTGTTGAGTGTGTAGGTGGTGGAGGCGGAGTTTGAGGTGGTGGAGAGGGTCGGTAGTGGAGGGCGGGGTGGGTGGATGGAGGCAGTGGCGGAGTGGTAGGAGGAGTGGGGTTTCCCCGAAAACTCGTTCATGTGGTGTTATCCCCTCTTCTCGTGGGCATGTATTTAAGCCCCATTGGATAATCTTGACGTGGGCAGGCCAATCATCGTTCCCTGTTTGCATAATGCGTGTGCGGACCTGGTTCATGAGGGAGCGATGGCTCCTCTCACAGATGCTGCTACCTTGGGGCCAGTAGGGGGATGTGTGGGAGATGTGGTATCCAAATATATTCGCCAGTTCTTCCCAGACTTTGCCAGTAAATTCTGGGGCATTATCCGACTGCAGTGATTGGGGAATGCCAAAATAGGGGAAGACATGGCGGCGGGTGAGGGCGTCGGTGACTGATACTGCACTGTGATCCTTCGCGGGGCATGCGATGTTAAACTATGAATACACATCCACGAATGTGATAATGTATTTGTACCCTGCTTTGGGTGTGAGGGGGCCAACTACGTCTAGGGAAAGTGATTGCCAGGATATCTGCGTTGTTAATTTTCCTGAAGGGCTGGGTGTGCGGGTGATGTCCTTTCCTAAAGCACAGGCTCGACAGGATTGTATGTTCTTGGCAATGGTGGATGGGTTAGGTGTCCAGTACATGTCACTAAAGACTTGTAGGAGTTTCTTAGTCCCCAGGTGGATGCCATTCTGGGCGTGGAGGTGTAGCATAGTGTCGTGGGCGGTGGTAGGGCTTAGGACGATGTGTCCGTTGGGATCAAACAGGTGCTTGCCGTGTGGGTGGAGTTTGGCGAATGTGTTCGGCGGGATCCAGGTAGGGCATTGTTTGTTGTGCCACATTTGGATTAGGTCTGGCTCTGTTGAAATTGTATTGATTGGTAGACGGGACAGGACGTCGGCATTTGTGTGGAGTTTGCCTGGTCGGTATGAGATCTCGAAATCATACTCCTCGAGTGTTTCTCACCATCATATGAGTTGTGCGTTGGTGGTGTTTGACTGACGTAACCACTGTAGGGATTGGTGGTCCGTAATGACTATCACATATGTGCCTGAGATGTAGGAATGGAAGTAATCGAGGGACCAGATGACTCCCAGGCACTCTCGTTTGGTGGCCACGTAATTTCGTTCTGCAGGGTTTAAGGTGCGGCTGGCACAGGCGATGATATGCTCGTGGCCGTTTTGCACTTGGGCAAGGAGAGCCCCTATGGCATTGAGTGAGACATTGGTATATAGACGGAATGAGAGGTTGTAATCTGGGAAAGTGACGACTGGGGCAGAGGTTAGCTTGGACTTGAGGGTGGTAAATGCAGTTTTCCTTGGTTCGGTCCATACGAATGGTTCGCCTTTTTTTGTTAGGTCATGTAGGGGTTTGGCGATGCCTGCAAATCATTTGACGAACCGCCTGTAGTATGACGTTAGGCCTAGGAAGGCTCTAGTTTCGTGTACGTTGCAAGGTAGGGGAATGTCGATGATCGCACGTAGTTTTTCTGGGTCAGGGGAGATGCCTTCAGCATTAATCAGGTCTCCAAGGAAAGAGACTCATCTCTCGGCCAAGACGCACTTTGTTGGTTTCAGTTTGAGCCCTGCATGGCGGATGCGTTGGAAAACCTGTTTGAGGCGGTGGAGGTGGTCGGCCCACGTGTGACTGAAAACGATGATGTCGTCTAGGTACGCCAAACAAGTCTCCCAGGTTAGCCCACTCAGAACAGACTCCATTAGGCGGGAAAATGTGGCAGGGGCATTGCAGAGTCCAAAGGGAAGAATGTTGAATTCGTAATGCTTCCCGTTCGATGTTGAGAAGGCGGTCTTGTGCTTGTCATCTTGGTGGACAGGGACTTGCCAATAGCCTGATTGCAGGTCTTTGTAGAGAACCAGGTCGACCCATGTAGGGAGTCAAGTGAGTCGTCAATCCTGGGTAGGGGTGTAGCGTCTTTGATAGTAACGTCGTTCACTCTGCGGTAATCGACGCAAAAGCGCATGGTCCCGTCTTTCTTTCGCACGAGTACAATAGATGGGGACCACGGGCTAGTGGAGTTGGAGATAACACCGCATCAAGCATATCCTGGACCTGCCGGTCTTCTTCTGCCCGTTGTTTTGGATTTTTTCGGCGTGATGGTTGACGAATGGGAGGTCCGGTCGTGTGTATCTCGTGGCTGAGATAAGTAGTGTGGCCAAGGTCTGTTGGGCCAGAGGAGAATAGGTCCTGAAAGTCCAGGAGGAGTTGTCGGAGGCTGTTGGTTTGGGAAGGGGATAGGTGTGATGGTAAGTCGGGGAGAGTGGGATGATCGGTGGGTGGTGCTTGGTATGGTTCGGCTTCTTCCGTGTCGCCAATGATGAGTCCTCGCGGTAGAGTTAGTTGTGTTGTGGCGAGGTTTGTGATACGGATCTCGTGGGCATGTGGGGGAAGGAAGGTGGGGGATACTATACAGGAGGAGAGTGGTCCAGTGGGTATGGATGGTGAAAAAAGGACGAAGGTACCTGAAGGTCTGTTAACTTTTAACCAAGCTTCGTGGTGGGGTGGAATGGTGATTGAGGAGGCGATAGTGGCAGGAAAAGATGGGGAGGGGTCCAGAAGATGTGTAGTGAAGGGTGGTGATGGAGGGGGATGAAGTGAGGCATTGAGTGAGGTTGGGTTGGGGTTATATGTACAGGTGGGTTGGGGCAGGTGAGTGTCCAGGGTGTGTGTGTGTCTGTGGTGTGGGGGGCGGGCTGTTGTTCTTCTTTTTTCTTCCAGATTTTTTTTTCTTGTTAATTGATGCTTGGTTGGGGCGGGCTGGACTGAAGTGGAGGCGGCACTGATGAGAGTCAATGGTTGCGTGGAGTTTTTGGAGGAGGTCCAGCCCAAGATATCCATCATATTGATTACATGTAGAATCGAATATGATGAATGGGTGGTTGGTGGATACTCATTGGTGAGTGTTGGTTTCAAGGGCTCGTGTTTCCCCACGGATGGGTAGGGGGCCATCCCCCGCATCGACGAGGTTGGCTGAAATGGGGAGAAGGGGGCCGAAGGCAGAGGTGTGGCGGGAGTAGAAGTGGGAGTAGAGGCACGACCTGGCTGCTCCCGTATCTACCAGCAATCGTGCCTTGACCCCGTTCAGCCAAATCTTGTTGTAGACTGGGGGTCTGTAGCTGTGTGAGGTGGCCCCCGTCACCGTGGGGAGGTGCGGGGGTGGGCCTAAAAATCCATCTCCTGAGGTTGTGTGTGATCGTCGTGTTCCTCGTTGTCCGGTCCTGGGTAGAGTAGTGGCGGCGCGTCGTCTTCCGGGGCGTCGTCGTCTAAGGAGGAGACTTTCTTGCGCCCCTGGTGAAAGTTTCTGCACCTGCTTGCCTTGAGCTGCTCTCTTATGTTGTGCAGGGTGCAGGTGCGATGCAGGCCGTGAATTCCCAAGGATTAATGGTAATCAGGTTGCCTTGTTCCTTGGGGTTGGGGCATTTCTTCTGCGGGTAAGCCCTGGGCACAGTAGGAGTCGGCTCTGTAGGTGGCTGGTGAGGCGGCGGCTTAGGTTTTGGTGGAGGGTTGTGGTTTGTCAGGAATCTTGTCACCGCATGAAGAGGTTGTGGTATGGGATGGGCGGCGAGGAGACGTCTGACGAGTTGCAGGTCGTTTTCCATGTCCCCTGAGGGATCATAGATCGAGAAGTGCTCCCTGACTGTGCTAGGGAGAATCCTCAGCAGGGTATTAAATGTGTGTATATCTTGGGCATTTGTAGTTGTCTCAGGATAAGCGGCGCTGACGAGGCGCCGAGCCTGGACGAATGTGTCGTCTAGGTTACCGTTGTAGGTGAGGGCATCGAGTTGAGAAAGAGCGACAACTCTGCCTATGGACGGCGTGAAAGCCTGTCTCACAATTTGTAAGAACTGGTCCCATGTCAGTTCTGGGACGATTTTTGGTGCGACAGTGGGAATTATTTTACCCAGGTTAGGCAATGTGACTGCAATCTTTTCTTTGTCTGAGTCGAACCCTATGTCTAGGAGGGGTTTGACCATATCTAAATACACCTCAATGTCACATTGGTCCGGGTTGAATCTTGGCAACTGGATGTGCGGTTTGGCTGCCATTGTGCAAGTTTCCCTTTATCGTTCCTCCGTGCTTTTACTCGGATCCAGAACCACCGCTTGCCACCAGTGTTATGCTGGTGTTTTTAAGGCGACTTCTCGTCCTAAAAACACTAGCAACCGAAGCGGGGTCCTCTTTCCGGACCGGAAGTAAAGCACCCACAAAGGAACAGGACATAAAAACCAGGCAGTACACCTTAACACATCTATTGCCTTAATTCTAACCGTTACAATAAAACACACAGTGATATTTGTGATACAGAGGACACGGACACAGAGTTAACCTTCAGCACCACAAGATACAGTCACACTTAGTACACAATACAATGCACATACAGGGATATCTTGAATATATATGTTATTGTCCATATGTCACTTTTAGGCAGGATATACACTGAACAGACCACAAAGGGAATAAACAAGATTGGAAGTCCATAGGGGAAATACTACTATAAAGAAGACAGGGTGCGGATCGCGACACTTGACACAGTCACTTAGTCACAGCGACACTTACACACAGGCTTTTAATCTGCCCGTGCACCCTAGTCTCTATTCATTCACAGAAAGTTCTTTTATGGGAGGGACTCGTATAATTACTCTAAGGTTCATTCTCTGTCCTGCCGGGCACTGAGTTCTTTTGGACTAATGGTAACTGTTGCAAGTTTCACACTGGTCTTCACTTGGTCACTGTTCACTGTTATTTCCCCTGGTTTGTTCTCGGCACAAGGGGCGTCACTATTTACCTGTATCTCCAGGGTAATGTTCACTCCGTGACAGGGCGTGAGGGGAGAACCCTAGGGGCACCAGGCCTTTAGAAGGCAAGGGATTACCCGCTGGGGAGTCATTGCCCAGGTCACACTCGTCGGTGGGGTGCAGGGAGGCCCTTCTCTCTGGTGGCCTCGACCTGAGAGGTGGCCCTTGAGTTGGAGCCTCGTCGGTGGGGTACAGGGAGGCCCTCCTGTCTGGGGGCCTCGACCTGAGAGGTGGCCCTCGGGACTGGGGCCGAACAGCTGGAGCAGTCGGGCCTGTCGTCTCTGGCTCCGTGGGGTGAGGGAGCCTGGATCGCCTTCGTCGGGAGCCGGTGGGTCTGGCCTGGGGGTCCTGGGACTGCGGGCGCCTATGGGGAGAGGCGCCGACAGGGCTGGGCTGCGGCAGCTTCTTCGTCGGGACTCAGGCAGGAACAAAGATCTCCCAGGCGTGGGAGGTAGGTCCGATATCGGGCCTTGCCACCATTCTAGTGACACCTCCGGGGCTATATTCCCGGGTGGTGACGAAGGGCTCCCACAGGGGGAAGAGGCTGGAGAAGGACTCACGTAGCCCGTGTCCTCTCCGGTACGTCCTGAGGCTGGAGCCTTGGGTCGCCTTACCCTGGTACATACGTTGGCTGTGGCCGTGAGCCTACCCGTCGTACGAGGAGCAACTGAAGGGCGTACAGGGCCACTCCTTCCCCGCCACATATAGGGACCATTGGCGCGGTGTTGCTCCCGTAGTATGGGAAACGCAGGAGTAGGGGGCACAGAGGCCACACTCTCTCCAGTACATACTGAGCCTATATTCAGGGGCTTCTCTACCCTGGTACGTGCCTTGGCCAGAGCCGGACGCCTACCCTTCTTACAATGAGCAACTGAAGGGCGTACAGGGCCGCTCCCTCCCCGCCACGTATAGGGACCGTCGGCACGGTGTTGCTCCCGTAGTAGGGAAAAGCTACACGTACGATAGCAGGGGTTCTTTACCCTGGTATGTACTTTGGCCCTAGGCGGGAGCTGATCTTCCCAACAAGAAGCAACTGAAGGGCGTACGGGGCCGCTCCTTCCCCGCCACGTATAGGGACCGTTGGCGCGGTGTTGCTCCCATTGGAGAGAACAGCAGGAGAGGGATGCACCGGGGCAACTCTCTCTCCGGGGTGTACTAAGGCCGGAGCCTTGGGTCGCCTTACCCTGGTACACTTTATTAGGCCGTAGCCTTGGGCCTCCTGCTTTTGGGCCTCCTGCCCTAGAGGGTGTAACAATAGCCGTCAATACGGTGTTACCTGGGACTGAATCTAGTTCAGTCCCACCCATATTCTGACGATGGTTGTCCTGCCCGCAAGGTAGTTGCCTTTCCCTGGTCACCTGGTGTTGGGGCAGTTGCGGGGAACAGGGGCTCAGGACAGTAGTGTCCCGGTGACCCTCTTGACCGAGGTCACTAACCCCACCGTTGTATCCTCCTGGGGTTGTGGTGTGGTAGCGGCCCGGTGGTGGGGTGGGGGGTGGTGAGGTGGGAGGTCCGGCGGTAGGCATTTTATGAATAAAGTCTAAAAATGCAGAAAATTCAAGCTCATGATATTCTAAGAATTTTAAACTCCTTTCATACAGGATATCTGGCTATCTTCCATTAAATCACTTACATTCCTACGTCAACAAAGAAGAAATGTAAAAGGAAAACGATTATGATGCCACTTCAATAAAATAATAAAACGTTTCACTTCACATGAATATTCAGACCACGTTACATATTACTATGTAAGATTAATGATTGTAAAACACACACACACACACACACACACACACACACACACACACACACACACACACACACACACACACACACACACCTAGACACCCAGGGCGAGGTGGGAAACATAGGAGTGGCATCACTGAGGGCGATGAGAGCTTGAGCGTGAATGTGTTGCGTACGGTACGGATACAGGTCATTGCTTAACCCGCTATCAATTCTGTAATTCCCAACACTTATCAAGTATTCATAAAATATAAGGTGAACATAGAAGATTTAAGAAAACAAAAGAAAAATGATTTAACATTATTGTAACATTAATGAATTCTTTGAAGGTCTGTTTTGCATCTTTTTAGCGATTAAATTGATCAATTAATTGAATTGAAAGAACCGAGTAAACCGAGTAGTACTCACTCAAACCCAATAACCGAGTAAACCAAGTACTACTCGGACCAAAACGCACATCCCTAATAGGAAGTTCCCTCACCTGTAACAGTTATAGCCTCTGTGTAATCAACTCCAGTTACTTTGAAGGGCCGACTTACATTTACCCTATCCCTTGGTAGCCAGGTGACCGTGTTTAGTCATATGGTCGTTGTTCCTATATCCTACGTATAAGGCAACTTTAGAGATATTTCATTATGACCTGTCTACCTTTAGGGATCCAATACCTTTCCCGGATTTGGGCCAAAGTCTGCGGCACACCTCCGTGAAGAGTCAAATCATGGGCTTCCTTCACAATTAACTGAACGAAATGATCATTCTTGGGTAACAATATAGGATGTCTAATTTGGAGAGGCAAATCAGCCTTTATTATTCGATCACGGCGTCTAATTAGACCCTTTCTGTCTAAGAACAAGCCTAAATCTCTTATCAGCTTATTCTTGTTCCCAGTGCCTTGGCCTAAAAGGTCATATATCTCTCCGTAATAATTCCTTTGTATCTTTTTCAGCCAATATTCCATGGGATCAAACTTCTCAAACCCCACTTTCTTATTCAAAAATTTAACAGCTAATTTAGTAGTGTTAATAAGTTGTCTTATTGATGAGAATCTGCTAATGTCAGTTACATCTGGCTCAGCTACTACAGGGTCCAAGTTTGCTCACTAACCTCAGCAATACTGTACTGTTTCTGCTCAGGCCAATCTTTAGTAGGCAACCATTTAAGACCTTTCAACTACAAGTCATCTTTTATCAGTTTCCTTACAGTCGAACTTCTTTAGAGCAGATTTGCTGGGTTTTGTTTGGAGGATACATGCATAATTTTCAATTTGGAAGACAGCCCTTTAATAGTCTTCACTCTGTTGCAGATGAAAGGAAATTTACTGTCTCCCTTCCCTATCCAGTAAAGACAAATTTCACTATCAGTCCATATATAGGTATCGAACTGAGTATCAAGAGTAGTGGTCAAATACCTGGCCAATTTGGTTCCTACTTCTATGGAAGCCAGTTCCATTTGAGGTAGGGTTCTTCCTTTAATTGGCGCAACTCTGGCTTTGGACATAATAATCTTACTATCCTCTCCTGTTGCGCAATAAGCTACTGCTCCATAGGCTCTTTGAGAACCATTACAAAATATGTGTAAGTGTGACTTCTCATTACTGTTTATTTTCCTGGGAATACATATGCTTGGTGTGGTCTCAAACTCCTTTCTAATCTGTTCCCATTGTTCCACATATGTCTCACCTAATTCAGAGACCCGGTTTAACCTTTCTCGCCAAGCCTCTTGCACTAAACATTTGCCCTATTAACTATAGGACTGACCAAACCTAATGGGTCAAATAACATGGAGACATGACTTAACAAGGACCTCTTGGTGAGAGTGATATCAAAGAACTTAATTGGTTTCAAACTTATTTCATCAGCTCTTGTATCCCAGTTAAGACCCAAAACATTTTGAGTTGTGGAAATGTCAGTATTTGGATAGTCCTCTTGTATTTTATTCCTCAGAAGTGGTGAATTTGTATTCCAGCTCTGTAACGGCAAATTTGCCTTCCCACATTCAGAATTGGCTATTTCATGCGCCTTCAATGCTTCCGCCTCTGTTATCAGCAGCACCTTGCAAAATATTCATTTAAAAGCCTGCTCTGTTTCTGGGCATTTGGCATTTCCAAAATGATGCTTTAAAGTGTTGCAAAGTAGGTAAGGACTAGCACAAGAGCCAAAGAGCACCGATCGGAAACAGTAAGTTTTCAATGGACTATCTTTATTTTTAGGGTCTTGAGGCCAGAGGAATTTTGTAAATTTCCTATCCTCCTCTCTGTCCTATTCTGAGAAAAGCCTTACTAATGTCTTCTGTATAAGCATAAGGTTTCTCTCTAAATCTTAGTAATACATTCCCTAACTTCTCTGTTAGTGTAGGTCCAGAGTATAGGCAATCGTTCAAGCTAGCTGATCCTGTGGACGCTTTACTACGACAGTTGAAAACTATCCTTATGGGAGTAGTTACTGAATCCTTTCGTACAGCATGATGTGGTAAGTAATGTCCTTCATGGTTAACAGGGAATTCTACCTCTTCTATAAATTTATTCTTCATCTGATCCTTTATGATATTATCTTATATGGTTAGATGTTCTGGTTTATCTCTCAACTTTCTTAGAAGAGAATTTAACTGAGCCTTATTTGCTTGGTAATTTGTTGGCAACTCCGAATGGTTTAGTTTCCATGGCAATCCCACACAATACTGTCCATCCTTAAATTCCACAGACTGTTATACAAATCCAAAGTTATTCTATCTTCAGGGGTTGGTTCTTCAGAGTGTATTCCTACACTATCTAGGTCCCACAATTTGTATATAGGTTCAATGTTCTCATCCAGCAGGTCATTTATCTGAGTGGGTTCTAATTCTGCACCTATTCTAACTACCGTCAATGTGTGGGAGTAACAATCTACCAGTTTGGTCTCTCATTTAGCTTGCTTTGGAAAAGGCAACTGATCCATAATAAGGTTACCTCCTGGACTCTTGAACAACTGTATCTTATTCTTGACAGTCCTATGCAGGAATCTTCCACAATAATCTAAACCAATTATCATTTTTATGGGACCCACAGTATCTGATTTTACAATACGTTTTGCCAACTTTATCCCTGACCTTTGTAGATGATCAGAGGTTTCCTTCACTCCTTTTATATATATATATATATATATATATATATATATATATATATATATATATATATATATATATATATATATATATATTCTTACGGAACAGAGAAAGATAATGTACACTTTAAGTGAGAATGCTAAAAATCACTACTGTCCCGTAAAGTTCCAGGTTCAAAACAAAAGAGTTAGGTAAAATTACAAGTTAAAGTTTAATGCTTAAACTAACAACAAAACATTCAAAACTCATAAGGATAATGTAATGGCAAATAAACAGGTTAAATATATGGTTAACTGCAATAGCCTCTATTAACACGAAATTAGCAAGAGTAAATTTATCTAAGTCAGCCCTGATAAATGAAAATACACCGGGTAATGCTCAGTTAATGCAAGATAAATTATTACAGATACAAACTATTATTTAAAATGACTGATATAAAACCCAACATTAATCACAAAGACCTCGCTAGGCCTAAGAATCAACCCTATGCTACACAGTACAAGAAAAAATGCAACAATTATACTCAAATTACACACAGCTGCTAGATGTTTGGAGATTTCTTGAGCACTCACAATAATAATAACTGTACAGGGGAGGACAGAGATATGAACAAAATGAGGAGCAGATCTAAGTGGCAATGATGCAGAGACTGAGCTCATTATATAGGGGCCAGCAGAGCTTGATACAACTTGTAAGAAGGACGCGCAAATGAAGCCATGGGGACAAAGAGTTGACAATCCTGGTCTGAACTCCAGAAATGACGACTTACTCTACTATAACAGTAGAAGGGGGGAACTGAGGCAGAACTCGCTCGTGATCAAACATGCAGCATACTGTGCGTTAAAATTACACAAAGGATGATGAAATCATAGGCTATGTAACACCTCCCCACAAAGAAAAAGAAATTTACAAAGGAAATTTCTTATTACTCTAAAACAATCTGTATATGACATTACAGAACATGCAAAAGTGTTCCCTAATGTTACAAAACATGAGATCTCCCTAGCACGTTCAGTCATAGGTACTTGCCAGTATCCTTTTAACAAATCAAACTTACTTATGTACCTAGCCTTTCCGATCTTGTCTATGCAATCTTCCACATGAGGGAGAGGGTAAGTGTCTGTTTTAGTTATCTGATTAACACGTCTGTAGTCGATGCAAAGCCTCTGTGACCCACCTGGCTTAGGGACTAGAGTGACAGGAGAACTCCACTCGCTCTGACAGGGCTCAATCATCTTGTGGTCCAACAGGTAGCCAAGCTCCTTCTGGATGAGAGGAACTTTCACTGGGTTCACACGGTAAGGAGGCAGTTTAATTGGCTTTGCGTCTCCAACATCGACATCATGCATCAACACAGTGGTTCTTCCTGGAGTAGCACGGAACACTTGCGGGTACTCCTGCAGTAATGCCGAAAACTCCTGCCTTTCCTTGGGAGGTAGATGAGAAAGCTTAGTCTGGAGATCATTCATGATATCAGGATTCTTCCCCAAACTATCACTCAGGCTCATGCTGCATGGGAGAGCTTCACTTGCAGACTCGGGTGGAACAGCTACAGTGCAGACTGGATTATTTTCGTCCAGCCTGTGATATAACTTTAGCATGTTGATGTGACATAGTTGCTTGCTCTTTCTAAGATCTGGTGTGGCGATGACATAGTTGACATCACTGAGTTTCCTCTCCACGAAACAAGGACCACCAAACTTGGCTTGAAGAGGTTGCCCATGAACTGGTAGCAGAATCAAAACTTGATCTCCTGGCTGAAAGTGGCATAACCTGGACTTCTTATCATACCAAGTCTTCATCTTCTCCTGAGCAGCTCCTAAATTCTCTCTCGCCAGCTGTAAAGCAGTGGACAGCCGTTCTTTGAACTTCATCACATACTCCAGCAGGTTGACGTCATCTTCCTCCGACAGCCAGCATTCCCTGAGTAACTTAAGGGGTCCTCTTACTTCATGGCCAAACAGTAGTTCAAAAGGTGAGAAGCCCAGTGATTCATTTGGAGATTCTCTTGCAGCAAACATAACGAATGGAAGACCTTTATCCCAGTCTTTCTGATGTTCCAAACAGTATTTCTTGAGCATCGATTTGAGTGTTTGATGATATCTCTCCAACGCTCCTTGGGTCTGGGGATGGTAAACTGAAGACGTGATCTGGGTGATGCCCAACTCTTTCAGAGACTGCTTGAAAACGTTTGACATGAAATTACTTCCACGGTCTGACTGTACCTCCTTGGGCAGACCAAACTTTGTGAAGAACCCTAGCATTTCCTTAACCACGTTCTTTGCTGAGATGTTTCTAAGTGGAATGGCTTCAGGATAACGAGTAGCCATATCAATCATGGTCAACACATAAGAAAATCCTGAAGAAGTCTTAGGAAGAGGGCCCACAATATCCACCAACACACGGGTGAAAGGCGCCTCAAAAGGAGGAATGGGAACTAGAGGTGCAACCTTTTCGGTCTGATTACACTTCCCCACAACTTGACAGGTGTGACAAGACTTACAATACCAGGAAACATCCCTGAAGATACCTGGCCAGTAGAAGTGTTTCAAAATGCGTGCCACAGTCTTCCTCACTCCAAGGTGTCCTGCCAAACTGGAATCATGAGCCACTCTAATGATATCCTGCCTACAAACACGAGGGATGACAACTTGATGTACAACCTCCCATTCACAGTCGGCTGATGCTGTTGGGGGTCTCCACTTCCTCATAAGTACTCCTGACTTTACATAATAACAAGTAGAAGCACCGGCTGGCTCTTCCTCACTGTAAGCAGAGTTAGCTAGACCTTTCAACTCAGGGTCAGCAACCTGCAACTCAACCAACTCTTGACGAGACAAATTATCAACACTACGGGGTACTGCCTCATCTGGTGAGTGGTCCAAATTAGCAAGAAAAGTGTCAGCTAGGATAACATCATCATCATCATTATCCTCTAAATCACCAGTAACTTTAGACTTAGCCCTAGTGAAAGCACATGCAGGGAACACATCAGGGACATCACAATCCTGGGACGCAGCCACTGGTTCACTAGACAACTGAGGAGCTGGACACACTTGACTTCCACCAATATCATTTCCAAGTAAGAAAGTTACACCTGACATTGGGAGTGTCTCAACCAACCCAACCATAACGGAACCATTAACAAAACCAGACTCTAAATTCACTCTGCACAGAGGGACAGAGAAGTAATTATTCCCTACACCTTGTAAGATTACAGTTTCATCAGAGGAATTAACATTAGAGCCTAGAACACTGGTCAGCATAAGGGATTGGCAAGCACCTGTATCACGATATATTTTAACTGATTTCCTGTCATTACTGTCCAGAGGACTGACAAAACCATCAGACAGGAAATTAGCACATGAACTCTTGAGAGTGTCACCCACGTTACTGCTCAAAAGAGGAGCTCCATCGTGAGAATTTAAGTTACCCCTCAAAGCAGGTTCAGTTAACTCAGTTAAAGAATTCTGGGAACTCTCAAGAGTGGACACTAGACCAATTGACTGAATATTTAAAGACTCCTTTTTGTTCACATCACGCTGTCTCCTGAAACATTTCTCCGTAGTATGACCAAGCTTACTACAATAAGTACATTTACTTTTCTGAAATCTAGAGGTGAAGCTGGTATTTACTTCCTGAGAAACATCGTCTATATTCTCTTTCCTGTTACCTGTACTCTGAGTGGAGGCAACGTACTTACTCACAGCTTTCCCTTTTTCTTTAGAATATCTCTTGTGAGTGTGAACATATTCATCAGCTAAAACTGCAGCATCAGACAAATTATCTATTCTTCTCTCATCAAGATATAGGCTTACATCCTTATTTATACACCTCTTGAAGTCCTCCAGCAAAATCATCTGCTTAAATTTACCAAAATCAGAATCCACATTCTTAGAATTTAACCACTGCTCTAACAGATCTTCTTTGATTTTTGCATACTCAACATGGGATTGCTTATCTTGCTTGTAAGTTGTCCTAAATTTTACTCTATAAGCTTCAGGAACAAGCTCATAGGCCTTAAGAATCAAGCTCTTAACTACATCATAATTATCAGACTGATCCTGAGGCAAAGATGCATAAGTTACTTGAGCTTTACCGGTGAGAACAGTTTGAAGGAGTACTGGCCAATACTCCTTAGGCCAATTAAAACCTGTAGCTACCCTCTCAAACAACTGAAAATACTTTGTTAAATCAGATTAATTAAAAGGAGGGACAAGTTTAACATTTTTAGCCACATCAAAATCATCAGAGCTAGATGATCCAGTTCCACCTTGTTTCATGCGATACTCATGGTCTGCCTGAATCCTAGCAATTTCAACTTGTGCCTCAGCCTCCTTAGCTTTTGCCTGAAATTCAGCCTCCTTAGCCTGTGCTTGAAATTCAGCTTCCTTCACACAAGCCTCCTGCGGGCTAGCTGTAACTTAGCTAATTCAATCTGCGTTTGCTCATTTGGAGGAGTTACAATAAACAAGCTTTCATTAATCATGTCAACAATTTGATCTTTAGAATGATGAGAGCGAACAGCAATTCCCAATTGTTGAGCAACAAGCTTAAGTTCATTCTTTGTTCTGTTTTCTATATCACACACTGTTTGCACATTTGACAAAAAATCTTTGACTTCATCAAGTGTAGTAATAGTAGACATAATTAATAAGTAACAGTCACAAAATATCAAGCAATATCCTTATGATAATATCCTGAATATCCTGATATGAGGTCGCCAAATTTATGTTACGGAACAGAGAAAGATAATGTACACTTTAAGTGAGAATGCTAAAAATCACTACTGTCCCGTAAAGTTCCAGGTTCAAAACAAAAGAGTTAGGTAAAATTACAAGTTAAAATTTAATGCTTAAACTAACAACAAAACATTCAGAACTCATAAGGATAATGTAATGGCAAATAAACAGGTTAAATATATGGTTAACTGCAATAGCCTCTATTAACACGAAATTAGCAAGAGTAAATTTATCTAAGTCAGCCCTGATAAATGAAAATACACCGGGTAATGCTCAGTTAATGCAAGATAAATTATTACAGATACAAAATATTATTTAAAATGACTGATATAAAACCCAACATTAATCACAAAGACCTCGCTAGGCCTAAGAATCAACCCTATGCTACACAGTACAAGAAAAAATGCAACAATTATATTCAAATTACACACAGCTGCTAGATGTTTGGAGATTTCTTGAGCACTCACAATAATAATAACTGTACAGGGGAGGACAGAGATGTGAACAAAATGAGGAGCAGATCTAAGTGGCAATGATGCAGAGACTGAGCTCATTATATAGGGGCCAGCAGAGCTTGATACAACTTGTAAGAAGGACGCGCAAATGAAGCCATGGGGACAAAGAGTTGACAATCCTGGTCTGAACTCCAGAAATGACGACTTACTCTACTATAACGGTAGAAGGGGGGAACTGAGGCAGAACACGCTCGAGATCAAACATGCAGCATACTGTGCGTTAAAATTACACAAAGGATGATGAAATCATAGGCTATGTAACAATATATATATATATATATATATATATATATATATATATATATATATATATATATATATATATACACATATGCTTGTCTCCTTATTATCCAGTACAGCTGCTGTTTTACGGCATTTATATCTGCCTAGTTGTATAACAGGTCCAACTAAATCAAAGGACTGAGCTTCCTGTAATGGCTAGATTTACCTTTCCAATAATAGGTAACTTTAATTTCTTCATAATATATGCAGAAATGAAGGTCTTCTGAGCACCCGTATCGATAAAGGTACATGCCAATATGTTTTTATTTTCAATCATTACTTTCACATCTGCAGTTGGAACTGCAGCTGGCATTACTAATGGAGTATTCGCTTTAGCAACTGTCATATTGACACTTGCAGTTTTAGGAACCTCATATTTCATCCTTGGGCATAAAGCACTATGATGATGATCTTTTATACTTTTGAAACAAAGATTTAGTTTAAAGTGTGTTCGGAATTCATGCAAATTATACAACACCCTAATTCCTGAAGCTTCCCTACTCTACTGTAGTAGCGTAATCAGGATAATGTTTCACAAGATGCAGTGGAATGTCCCTCACCACAAAATACATAAACCTTCCTGTGTTTTAAGGACACAGTTCTAGAAAGCACCCAATCTGCTGCTTTAATATCTTCGTAAGTACATAAAGCATTTAAACTACAACTGATCGTAATCCGAAAATTTTGCAAGGAATCGAAATCATGATTAGGTACAGGAGTAGACTGTAGCACCAGTCGAGCAGGGCAGTACTCCCAAGGTGAATGGAAAGCTGATGACAGGGAGAGCTGGAGCTCCCGTTTCATCAGCCCTCGGGACTAGTTCCCAATCATCCCTCTTTGCTGAACTTTTTCAGTGTCTCAGTAACACAGGGAGTAGTCCAGCATGCTCTCCAATACAAGTTTGGCCAGCATGCTCTCCAATACAAGTTTCTCTATCAACACCAAACTACATGCACGGTACACACTACACTTCCTTTTCCAAAATTTAAAAAATGATCATGGTTTCGAAATATCTAACCTCGGAGTCCCCAGGAAGGGGGGAGGGGACCATAAATGCCCCCACCTTCCGCTCCTCTCCCGGTGACGACTCGAGCTGCCTGGAACCACTCTGACTAACTTCTTCATTTCTGTAACATTCGTTGCCTTTCCTCCAACTTTCACTCTGTTGAGCGCCACCTCTCCTCCTCTAAACCTCACCTTTTTCGAGACTCAGCTGTCTGAGGAAACTGACAGCAAACCCTTTTCTGTATCCTCCTACTTTCTCTACACTCATTTCAAAGCCAAACGTGGCTGTTGCGTACATATACACAACGACTTATCTTGCTCTCGTGTTCCTGAACTCAATTTTTCTGAATTCTCTACACTCTGGCTTTGGCTTTCCTGTCATTCTCTGACTAAATATATTTGTGCCGTTAACTTATCCCCTAATTCTACTATCAAAAATTCTTAGACTGTCTTACTTCTACAGTGGAACACATTCTATCCATTTCTCCTTTCTCTGAAATCTCCATTCTAGGAGATTTCAATGTTCATCACCACCTTTGGCTCTCCTCTCCTTTCACTGATCCACCTGGTGAACAAGCCTACGCCTTTTCTATCCTTAATGACCTAGAGCAGCTTGTACAGCATCCTACCTGTATCCCAGACCACCTTGGAGAGAGCACCAACATACTTGACCTCTTCCTTGCAACTAATCCTTCTGCTTACACTGTTAATCTTTTCTCTCTGTTGAGCTCCTCCAATCACAACCTTATCACCTTATCCTATCCTATCGCTCCAGTACGGCCTATGGACCCTCCAAAGAAATGTCATCTGTGGCATTTTGGAGCTGCGGATTGGGAAGCCCTCAGGCAGTACTTCTTTGATTTTCCCTGGAATGATTATTGCTTCCATGGCCGGGAGCCATCTGACTGCCTTGCGCATTACGGAGGTTATTCTCTCGGGTATGAAAGCATACATTCCTTTCTCATATCCTTTGACTAATGCAAGAAAGCCTTGGTTTAATCACGCTTGTTCTAATGCTGTCCGCGACAAGGAGAGGGCCTATAAAAGGTACCGGAGCCAACCCACCCCTGACTCACATCGTGGTTGGGTTTTTGCCCGGAATCATGCTGTCTGTTTTTCGTTCTGCAAAAAATAATTTCATCCATACTACATGCTCTCAACTTTCCAACTCGAATTCTTCACGCTTCTTCTGGCACCTTGCCAAAAGCCTTTCTAACAACTTTACCTCATCATCCCTCCCTCCTCTGATGGCTCTGTAGCTATTTCTTCTACTGATAAAGCAGATCTCTTCACTCAGAGTTTCTCCTCCAATTCCACCTTAGATGATTCCGGTGCTGTTCCTCCATCACTTCCCCTCTCTGACTTCCTCATGGCTGACATGAAAATTTCTTCAGTTGATGTATTTTCTGCCATCGCAGGCCTCAGTACTAACAAGGCATATGGGCCTGATGGAGTCCCTCCTGTTGTTCTCAAGAACTGTGCTTCTGTGCTTACACCCTGCCTAGGCAAACTCTTCCACATTTGTTTATCAACTTGTACCTTTCCTTCTTGCTGGAAGTTTGTTCTCATTCAGCCAGTCCCAAAAAAGGGTGACTATTTCCACCCTCAAACTATCGTCCAATTGCTTTAACATCTTGTATCTCAAAAGTTTTCGAGTCAATTCTTAATAGAAAAATTTTAAAGCATCTTTCCCATCACAACCTTCTTTCTGATCATCAGTGTGGGTTGCATCAGAGACGCTCCACTGGCGATCTTCTCACCTACCCTTCAGACTCCTGGTCATCCTCCTTTCTGGATTTTGGCGAAAGCTTTGTCATTGCACCTGACATCTCAAAGGCTTTCGATCGAGTCTGGCATAAATCTTTAATTTCCTAACTGCCCCCTTACGGTTTCCATCCTTCTACCTGTGCCTTCATCTCTAGCGTCCTTTCTGGTCGTTCTATAGCCACTGCTGTAGACGGCCATAGTTCTTCTCCTAGATCTATCAACAGTGGTGTTCCTCAGGGCTCTGTCCTATCGCCAACTCTCTTCCTTTTATTCATCAATGACCTTCTAAGTTGTACATCTAACCCTATCCACTCACATGCTGATGACTACTCCCTTCACCTCTCTATTCGGTTTCCACAATGCCCATCTCAGCAGTTGCTTCAACAAACAAGGGAAGAGGCTATGGCACACCTACAATAATGTCTGACTTGGCTTCTATCTCTGACTGAGGTAAAAATAATCTTGTTTCTAATGCATCAAAGACCCAGTTCTTACACCTATCAACCCAACAGAATCTTCCACAGGTGCACCCACTAATGTTTAATAATATTCAGCTTAATCCTGCATCATCTTTGAACATGCCTGTGGTTTCATTTACTCGGGACTTGTCTTGGAAAGGTCATATTACATCTCTTGTAAAATCTGCTTCCAAGAGATTAGGTGTGCTAAGCCGACTCCGTTCCTTCTTTACCACTGCATAATTGTTGACTCTATACACGGTTTTATCTGACCCTGTGTGGAGTACAACTCTCATGTGTGGGGAGGTTCCCCACATACAGCTCTTCTCAATAGGGTGGAGTCAAAGGTGTTTCATCTCATTAACTCTCCTCCTCTTACTGACTCCCTTCATCCACTGTCTCTTCGTCCCACTGTTGCATCTTTATCTCTGTTCTGTCGTTACTTCAATGGTCATTGCTCCTCTGAACTGTCTGCATGCATTCCTCCACCTCTACGACGGGCGCATAGCACCCGTCTAGCAGCAAACTCTCATCCCTTTTCTGTCCAGCTTTCTAATGCAAGAGTTAACCATTACTCCCAGTCCTTTATATATGCAACAGGTCATCTCTGGAACTGTCACCCTCTGTCTTTATTTCCTGCTTCCTATGATCTCCAGTCTTTCAAACGCAGTGTGTCCAGGCATCTCGAAATTATCAGATCTTGAATTTGGCTCTCTCCCGTATTTTGTTTTTCTCTTGGAGGGAACATTTATTCCTGGCCCGTGGCCTTTGGTTCCTTCTTCTTTGCATAAAAAAAAAGTATTTCAATTACAGCCTTCAATAACTGAGTAATGACTTGCTCCCTGTCTTCATAATTCTGTCTAAGGATAGTCAGTGTCGCCTCATAATTGTTTTCTTCCACAGGTATTTCCTTTATCAACTTGTAAGGCGTCCCCTTGACCTTTCCTAACAGATATGAAAGTTTACTCACACTGGGGAGATCTGTTCTATCGTGAACTAAGTATTTAAACTGATCCCAAAAAGATTTCCAATTTTGCTCCCCATGAAGCTCCGGAAGCGTATTTGTGATAGTACAGTTTTACTCTTGTGCTCGACAACTTGTATTTCTGCGGTAGCTTCAGCCAATTTTGACTCTAATAACTTCACTGATGTTAGATATGCTTCTAATTTACCCTCAAATTTGGTAGTTTCCGACTCTAGATCTTTATCATCAGCTCTTACTATGGCTGCTTCTAAATTTACATAACTTTCTTCATACTTAGTCCATCTGCCTTTTAGTATGTTCAAAAGACTACTTATTTTCTCCCTGGACAGAGGTGTTTCATCTAATGATTGCAGTCATTTATGGCTCCCGTTACCCATCCTGCCTTACTACTAGATGATCTCTGACTGATTTCTAATTTACTAGATTTAACATTAATTTCAATTTCATATCCACAAATTTACCCCAGCTCAGTGTAGGGATTGGGTTTATGGTATTAAACCTATCTCCCCGGGTTGTTAAACCTCCGGAATTATGTCTTTATCCTCACACTCAGTTCCCAAATAACCCATTTTTCCCTGGGCTCAGAACTATTAATCATATTAATATAACATAGGACCACCCAAAGCCTGTACATCATAGATCAATTCTTTTTTCAACTCAATGTAATTTATAAATTTCTGCAGAACCGCATCTCTGCCATGGTGATTCTAGTGTATACCATCGGCTTTTAGAGTTGCTTGGAAGGGCTTTGCATTAAAGTGGATAAAATCCTTTCCTTTCCTTATCCTCTGCAACTTCCTATTTACGGCCCTGCTAACTAATTTTTATGTACCATAGCAAACTGGTGAACCATATGGTTACTGAGGATTTACATGAACATTCAATGGCTCGTACCAATGCTAGAATGTTTTTACCAATTGCATTAACTTCCACATCTTCATAATATCATTTCCTCCCAGGAAAGGATAGTGTGGTCATGTTCCCAGTCTAATACAGCATTTAGCCGTTCATCATCAGAAAAGGATTTTGCCCTTCCACCAGGAGCTCTGTGTTTACGTATTTCCACGTCATCTTCTTCTACAGAACGTGGGAGTAGGCTGTGCCAGAAAAACGCGACCTTAAAATCTTTCAGGGCCTCAGCATACATCCGTTCTCTTCACTCGGGGCACCAAAAAATGTCAGAAATTATTATACACTCCTTTATCTGACGAGTGTTAGTCTAACACGATCTTAAGTACTGTAAATTCACATAAGTCTCTTAGGAGGTTTAGGTGTAATTTATTTTCTAACTCACCAGTAATTATTCTCCTTATCTCCTAGCTAATTCCCCCAAGATTTGGCCAAATCATAAAGGTTACTTAGCTAGAAACAGTCGGACAACAGATGACGACGGGCCTGATGTTTCGGTCGGTTGCCTGGGGCACCCAAGCGCCCTTAGGTGCGTATTTACAGCGTGCAACTCCAACGGGCTTAGGAACTAGAGGGAGCAAACATGGCGTGTCTCTTCTCCTTCATAGGATTGAGGAAATGCCAACTATTAATTAATAACAAGGCTAAATACAGTTAAATTACTTCATGCTATATACAAGGTGAATCTAACTTAATTTAAGCTTAGTTTAAAACTAAAGCCAATTATTCCCTTTATCTGTGTAAATATGTCTTAAATCTTTCTTCGTTTTTCATGTGAGGGCACGACATACCCAACACGCAAGTGCAATTAGGTCAATGGAAACTTCCTAAGTATTAACATGTATTTACAATATAGTTGTCCTCAAGGGTTAAACACAGTAGCATTTAATTTATTAATATTAAGAATAATTAGAACGTAATCTCTGGGTTATAAAACCACTTGAATTAGTCATTAATGCTCTCCAAGTTTTCCTCTGCCCTTAACATGGACAACTAGTTTAAAAGGTAAAGAGTGCAACTGCTCTGGGGGAATATACTCTCCATATATTTTTTTTACTTTTGAAATAGGAGTGTTCGCAGTAAGGAATGTGTACTAGATACTGCCAGAATTATTATTTCCGAATTTATTTTGTCGACAATGCATAATTCTTACAGCTGTTTTTTCATGAAAATATAATGATCAACTTTTTCTCATTCATTTAAGGTGTGTTTGGTGCCTAATAATGAGGTCATAAAATACTTTGTGATGTTGGTCCTATGTTTTGTGGTGTTGGTTATATATGTCAAGGGATGAAGTTTTACCGGTTTTGACACATGTACGGATATTTCTTTATTTATGCTTTTATTCAGATACTCCCAGTGGTCACCAGCAAAGGTTTTAAAAGAAAAAAAATAAGATTTTGCTCAGACACTGCGGTTCCTGCGGACAGAAGATCACAGGTGGCAAAAGAACGGCAAATGATCTATGATTTCTCTCTCATCTCATATATGCTGAAACGTTTCACTGCCTGTGAAGCAAATAGTAGTGAAAAGTATTAGTATTAACAGATTACATGTGTAAAACTACTTATATTTCACCAGTACCAACCATTATAACTATTATACTAGGTGTTCTAATGTCGACCTCTCGTCCTTAGAACACTAGCTACTGAGCCGGTGGTTCTCTTTTGAGACCGGAACTAGAATACACAACAAGAGGAACAGGGCATAAAAATTTGGCTGACCAACCTTACATGTATATTACCTTTGTTACAAACAGTACAGTACAATATTAATAATGTACACAGACAAGTTACGGGGGATACAGTTAGGCTAGTTGACTCTGGCCTGGGCTGCTGTGGGTCTGGGCTGCTTGCAGGAGGTGCCTGGCCGTGGAAGGCAGTCCGTCGGGTGTGCCTTCCCGTAGGAGGCACGGGACTACTGCTGGGGGCGGTGTCATCTAGACTGGGCTGCTGGTCAGCGTGGAGGGAGGCCCTTCCCTAGTGGGGCCTCGAAGGGAAAAACAGCCCTCTGGACTGGGGCCAAATAGGGCAAGCAGGTGTGCTTGCCTCTGCCTGCTCCTGGAGAAGGACTGTCTAATGGCAGGGCTGGGGAGGTGATGCCCCGGAGTCCTAGAGGTGCCCTTGGGCATCTGGGGGCTGCGGTCTCTGCTGGGTCAAGGTACCATCAGGAGCTGCCTGTGGCATCCCTTCCTCATGGAGTCCATCAGCTGAGGGCATCGCCCAGGTGCTGGCTGCAGGGCACGGATCCCCAGGCTCATGATGGACCCTCGCCATAGCTCCTCCAGCTGCAACTCCTTTGAGGAACTGCACCTGTGGGGAGAGAAAGAAAGGCATCCTACTCGGCCTCTGGACGGGTGGTGGGCCGAGCCAGGGATTACCTCCAAGGGGGTAGACACAAGGGCAGTGGACGAAGGGCGTACAGTGGCCATCCCTTCCTTCCCGGTGAATACAGCAGCCATCACCGCAGTTCCACAGACCCTAGAGACACCAGCCGAAGAGCTGATGGTGACCATCTCTTCCTTCCCGGTGCATACAGTGGCCATCACCACGGTGCTGTTCCCTAAGGAGGTGGCAGACGAAGGGCGTACAGTGACCATCTCTTCCTTCCCGGTGCATACAGTGGCCATCACCACGGTGCTGTTCCCTAAGGAGGTGGCAGACGAAGGGCGTACAGTGGCCATCCCTTCCTTCCCAGTGCATGCAGTGGCCGTCACCCCAGTTCTGCCTTTCTCTTGGTTGTCAGCCAAGGTGCAGATGGTGGCTGTCACTTCCTTCCCGGTGCGTACAGTGGCCATCACCACGGTGCTGCTCCCAGGAGTGGCTGCAGCCGAAGTGTGAACAGTGTCCATCACTTCCTTCCCAGTGCGTCGCTGCGGTGCTGCAGGGGGCAACAGCCGAAGGGCAAACGGTGGCCTTCTCTTCCTTCTCAGTGCGTACAGCGGCCATCACTGCGGTGCTGCTTGGGACTGTATTAAGACAAGTCTCACCCCGATCCTGGTGAGGGCTGGCCCGGCCGCAATGTAATCCGCCGAGATGGCATTCCTGCTGGTGGCTGTGTTAAGGGGAAGAGGAGTGCATGGTCATGGGGAACCTAGGCCCTTCTCGCCCGGGCCTTGCATGCTCCCTATGTGCCTTCCCATGGTCTCCTCCTGGGGTAGGTGTTGGGCCATGGGTCCTTCCTGAGGTGGGTGTTGCGACACCCCTCCCTGGACATCCCATGGGGGTGGGCACTTAACCACCGTCGGTGGGTAGGAAGTCACGTCCCCATGGCTGGAGGTGGTAGGTGTCTGAGGTGGTGGTCCGATGTGCCAGTGTGAGGTGGCAGAGGAGAGTGGTCCAGTGGTGGGTGAGTGGGTTGGGCTCCTGTGCAGCACATAGGTAATGTGGAGGGTGGAGGTGTGTGGTGTCTGCAGGAGGAGGCAGAGTAGTTGAGGTGCCCCCCAAATCCGGTGGTGTTGTCCCTGGGCAGGAAACCAGGTGATGCGTCGTACTTTCATCTCTGATGGTGGTGAGTGGTTGAGTTCTCCCAGCTGAATGTTGGCGACAGGTGAGGTGACCAGTGTTTTATGGGAGTTCCTAGGGCAAGTGCAAATCCTCTCCCTGGAGGATTGGATTGGTGGAAGTTTCCAATGTGCCTGGTGCATTCTCAGTGTGATGGGGGCTGTGTCGGGTGTGGTGGGGTTTGTTGGGGATGGCTGTGGTGATGTTGGGGGTGTAGGTGACGGTGTGACTGCATACCTGGCTGTTAGGCGGGAGAGACGGCTGGATCTGGTTGTGGTGGTGGTGAGGACGACCATGGGTGGTGAGGTGGTGGGGCCACATGATGCATTGGCTTGTCGTGGGTGGGTGGTTGAACGTCCTGATGGTGGAGTATGTGGGGTGGTGTTGGATGCGGGGTTGGTGCGTGAGGTGTCCATGTGGGGAAATCATGTGGGCATAGGGGTGGTGGCAGGTGGTAATGAGGTGGGCCCAAATGGTGTATTGGTCGGGTGTGGGCAGTGGGTTAATTGTCTAGGTGATGGAGTGTGTGAAGTTGTGGTGGTGATGGTGGGAGAGGGGATGGTGCGTGGTTTGGCTTCGGAGGTGGTTGGGAAGTGGGTGTGAGTGTGGGAAAATTTGGTGGGTGTAAGGGTGGTGGCGGGTGTTGTGCAGTGTCGGTGACATGGTGGGGTGACAGGTGGGGATTTCCTGGGGAACTGTCCTGCATGTCTGGTGGTGGGAGCGTGGTGGCAGGAGGTGAGGTGTCAGGTGAGGTCACCAGTGATGTGTCGGGAGCCCGTGGAGGTGGTGTGGAGCATGGGGAAGGTGGGGTGGGGGAGGTGGTGGTGGACAGGGGGGAAGGGGAAGGTGAGGAGGAGGAGGAGCATGTAAAGTAGCAAGCATATGAGTCAGAGGAGTTTTCTGGGGTGGCGGGTGGCGGCAGGGTGGTGTGGTGGGAGGTGGAGTGGGTGCGACGTGGGTGGGTGTTGTCTGCTGGGGCAAGAAACAATCGCACATGACTGCTTCGATATGTGCGTTTGGTGCCGTGGTGCTGGATAGTGACTTGATAAGGGTTGGGGACATAGATGATGGTGTAGGGACCCTCGAATCATGGAGAGACTTTGCTTGGGACCGGTAGGCATGCTACTACTATCAGGTCTCCTGTCTTGTAGGGGTTGGGTGTTGTGACGTCCGGCTGTAGGTCTTGATGTTTTTAAAGGTGGTGCAGTCGTCTCTTGAGGTAGGGGGTCGAATTTGGGGGGTAGGGAGGGCAGTTGGAGGTGGTGTCAGAGGGGCAGGAGGAGGGGGGGGGCTCTCCAAACACCCGTTTGTGGGGGGTGATTCCGTCGTCTCTTGGGCATGTTCATACCCCATTGTATAATTTAAACATGCGCCGGCCATTTCCCATTGGCTGTTTCTTGTATTCAAGCCTGTACTTGGTTGAGAAGGGTGCAGTGGCTCCTTTCACACACTTCATTCCCTTGGGGCCACTAGGGGGAGGAGTGGGAGATCTGGTAACCAAAAATGGTGGTGAGTTCCTTCCAGATCTTGCTGGTAAATTCTGGGGCATTGTCTGAGTGAAAGGCTTGGGCACGAGTGCTTCGGCCACGGCCACCGTGTGGTGCTCCTTGGCCGGGCGGGCAATAAGGAATTTTGAATAGATGTCCACAAATGTCATGATGTATTAGTAGCCGGCTTTGGGTGGAGCTCGATTGTGTCCACAGACAACAGTTGCCATGGTTTGTGGGCGGTGATCCTTCCCGATGGCCTATGTGTGTGGGTCATGTCTACCTAATGTGCAGGCCCGGCAGGATTGGATGATATGTTTGGCCAGGCTGGAGGGGCCGGGCGTCCAGTAGATGTTGCTGAATACTTGTAAGAGTTTTTTGTGCCGAGATGGATGCCATTGTTGGAATGTAGGTGGGTCATTGCATTGTGGGCAGTGTCCAGGTCGAGGACTATGTTCCCGGCCTGAGTAAACAGGTGGTCATTGAGCCTGTGGAGCTTGGAGAACACCTGGGGTGGTATCCAGTGGGGGCACTCATTATTTTGCCATTGTTGTATGAGGTTCGGGGTGGCATTGATAGAGTTGATTGGTAGACGAGCAAGGCGTCAGCGTTGGTGTGTAGTTTCCCTGGTCTGTAGGCGATTTCTAAATCAAACTCCTTGAGGGTCTCTCTCCACCTGATCAGTTGGGCGTTGTGGGTGTTGGATTGTCGTAGCCACTGGAGGGACTGGTGATTCGTGATGATAGTGACGTGAGTGCCGGAGAGGTAGGCTCAGAAATGCTCCAAGGCCCATATAATGCCCAGGCATTCATGTTTCGTGGTGACGTAATTCTTCTCGGCTTGGTTGAGGGTGTGGCTGGCACAGGCGGTTATGTTTTCTCGTCCTTCTTGGACCTGGGCTACGACAGTGCTGATCACCACTAGGGTCATGTCATTGTACAGGGGAAAGGGCAGGGTGTAGTCAGGGAATGTGATGACTGGAGCTGTGATGAGTTTAGTTTTGAGGGTGTGGAAGACGGTGATTCAGTAGTCGGTCCAGATGAATGGCTCATCCTTTTTAGTCAGGTCATGGAGGGGTTTTGCATTGTTAGCAAAACCATTGACAAAATGCCGGTAGTAGGATGTGAGCCCAAGAAAGGTGCGCACGTCATGGACATCTCTTGGTAGGGGGAGGTCTGCGATGGCCTGCAGTTTGTCAGGGTCAGGAGATATGCCTTCTGCTGACATCATGTGCCCCAGGAAGAAAATGGACCATTCAGCTAGGTCACGCTTGGATGGTTTAAGTTTGAGTCCCGCCTGCTGGATGCGCAGGAAGACTTGCTTGAGCTGTTGGAGGTGGTTGGCCCATGTCCGGCTGAAAATGATCACATTGCCCAGGTGCGCCAGGCAGATTTCCCAGGGAAGGCCACTGAGGACTGACTCCATCAGTTGGGAAAACGTGGCGGGGGCGTTGGAGAGTCCGAATGGGAGGACATTAAACTTGTAGTGTTTACCATTACTGGTGGAAAAAGCTGTTTTCCCTCAGTCCTCAGGGTGGACGGGGACTTGCCAATATCCCGACTGTAGATCTAAGGGCGTATCCACATGTGTGCTCAAACATATGTTGGCAGCACAGCTGGCAACATGTTTGGGAACATGTTTGCAGCAGTATTTGGACAGACGTATGCAAACATGCTTCAGTGCAGCTTCGAACACTGGTAGCAGAGGTGTTGGGATATGTATGTCCATACAAGGCAGCTGAGACTTTATCATGATGTTGCCAACATGATCTGGACACTGCTGTTCCCAATATGTTTGCAATGTATGTTGCCAACACTTGTTTGAGCACACGTGTGGACGTGCCCTAAGGTGGACAACCATGATGCCTCATTTAAGGAGTCAAGGGAGTCATCTATCCATGGTAGAGGGGTGGCGTCCTTGGTGGCCACGTCACTGAGTCGTCTGTAATCCACACAGAAGTGCACGGTGCCGTCTTTCTTTTTGACCAGGACGACAGGCGAGGACTACGGGTTGGTGGAGGGAGAGATAACACTGGCATCGAGCATTTCCTGGACCTGCTGGTCTTCCTCAGCCGGTTGTTTGGGGTTTTTCTGCCATGATGGTTGGCAAATAGGTGGTCGTGTGGTGTGGATTTCATTCGTCAGGTATGTGGTGTGGCCGATGTCTGCTGGTCCTGACAAAAACAAGTCTTGGAAGTCCAAGAGGAGTTGTTGGAGGCTTCTAGCTTGGTGAGGCAAAAGGTGTTAAGGTAGGGGGGTAGGGTGGCAGGGGAAGGGGAGGTTTTCATAAGGCACGGCCTCCTCCATTTCTCCAACCACTAATCCTTTGGGGAGGGTGAGGGGGATGGTGAAGAGATTGGCGATACGTACTGCTCCGAGGTGGGGTGGGAGGAAGGTGGGTGACAGTAGGCAGGAGGAGGCCCCAGGTGATAGAATGGGGGAGAACAGGACGGAGGTTCTGATAGGTCTGTTCATGTGTAGCCAGGCCTCGTGCTGGGGGAGGGGATGGTCAGGGCAGAAGCAATTGTTGCAGGGAAGGTGGGGTGGGGAGGAGAGAGGTGGGCAGGGGGGGTGGGGGCAGGGTGAGAGGGGTGGTGTGCACATGCAGAGTGGCGGAGACGGTGGGGTCTGGAGGCTTCTGGAACTGGAGATGCTGTTTGTGGCAGTCAGTGCTGATGTGCAGCTTCTGTAGAAGGTCCAACCCCAAGTAGCCATCATAGGGATGGCATGTTGAGTCGAAGATGATGAACTTGTGTTTGGTGGATACTTGCTGGTGGGTATCGGCTCATAGGGCCCAGGTTTCCCCACTTATTGGCAGGGGGCCATCAGCCACTTCTATGAGGTGAGCTGAGGTGAGAAGAAGCGGGCCAAAGGCCGAGGTGTGGCGGGAGTAGAAGTGGGTGTAGAAGCAAGATCTGGCCGCTCCCATGTCGACCAGTAGCCTCACTTTTACCCCGTTCAGTCTCATCTTGTTGTAGACTGGGGGATGATATTTCTGCGAGATGGCCCCCACCACCACAGGGAGTTGCGAGAGTGGTTCTTAAAATCCAGCTGTTGTAGGGTGTCTTCCTGTTCGGGCTCCATTTCCCCGGGGTCGGCATAGTCGGTGGGTGGGGCGTTGTCCTTGGTTCATTCATCGTCTAATTATGAGACTTTGTGGCGCCCTTGGGTGGCTGTCCTGCGCTGGGCAGCCTTTAGCTGCTCACGGATGTCATGGAGAGGGCAGCTGCGGCTGCAAGCAGTGAATTCCCAAGGACTGATGGATATCAGTTTCGGGTTTTCCTTGAGATTCACTCATCTCTTGGTAGGGTGCGCCCTGGCTATGGAGGGTGTTGTTGAAGGGCTTGGGCAGTTGAAAGGTGTCCGTGGCTTCTGGTGTTGCGATGTTCTCTGGGTGGGGAACTTGCTTATTGCACCGATGTGTTGAGGGGTGGAGTGGGCGGCTAGGAGGCACCGCACGAGCTGTACGTCCTTGTCGAGGTCTCCTGAAGGGTTGTATATGGTAAAATGTTCCCTTAGGTGCTGGGGAGGATCCTCAACAATGTGTTAAATATGTGTTGCTCCCGGGTGGCTGCGTTGGTCTCCAGGTAGGCGGCGGTGATAAGTCGCCTAGCCTGGATGAATGTGTTGTCCAGGTTGCCACTGTAGGTGAGGGCGTCGAGCTGTGACAGAGTTACGACTTTTCCTAAAGATGGCGTGACTGCCTGTGTCACGATTTGGGTAAAACTGGAACCATGTTAATTCCGGGACGATCTTTGAGGCAATACTTGATACTTCCTTCCCCAGGTGTGGCAGGGTGACAGCTATTTTCTCCCTGTCGTTGTAAAAGCCTGTGTCCAGTAGAGGCTTAACCATGAACAGGTATACTGTATAATGATATCATTCTGCTCGTGATCGAACTTTGGTAATTGAAAGTGAAGTTTGGCTGCCATTTTGCTAGGCTTCCCTGTTTGGTCCTCTTTGTATTCTGATCGGGTCAAGAACTACCGTTGGCCACCAGTTTTATGCTAGGTGTTCTTATGTTGACCTCTCATCCTTAGAACACTAATTACTGAGCCGGAGTTCTCTTTTGAGACCGGCACTAGAATACACAACAAGAGGAACAGGGCATAAAAACCCGGCTGACCAACCTTACACATATATTTATATTACCTTAGTTACAATCAGTACAGTAGGATATTAATAATATACGCAGGCAGGCTAAGGGGGACACAATTAGGCTAGTTGACTCTGTCCCAGGCTGCTGTGGGTCTGAGCTGCTTAGAGGTGGCGCCCGGGCAGGGTTGGCAAAAAAAAAAAAAAAAAAAAAAAAAAATTAAGCCCAACCCACCTGGGTTTTTTCTTTCGTTTTCAAAAAATACCCCCCCGAACCTGGCCCAAAGTGTTTTTTTTTTTTTTTTTCAAAGTTTACCTTAAATTTAAATGAAATAATGTTTCCACTATACATAATTATAAATAGCCCAATAAAATCTTATTTTTCACACAGTTATCTGAATGAGGGTTAAAACACAATCATGTTTTGACCTGTTTGGCCGTTATCCTTGGGCTGCCTGATACACAGCAAAACATGCTTCAATATGAAAGGCTTGAGAGCACTGCACAGCTCATGAGCTGGCAAAGATTGGTCCACACTACACGATAATAGGAGGAGTCATTTGCCGTGCTACTCTCCTTTCTTTGGTAATTATATACTTGCATTTCTCAATCTTCTAAATAATTATGATTGAAAATTCTGTTGCATAAGTGATCTCACACATTACCTTAACAGTAAAAATAGCTTTGGTAACCAAATATCTAGGCCTATAAAATATATCTAGTTTAAACAGAAAGCAATGTTTATAATATATTTCAATAGAATTATTGATATTTGGTAATGAGACAACATGTAGTATAAGTTAAATCCAGCAATGATTACTGTTATATAACAAATTTACCCCACACCTTAACCCCTACACCACAGGGATGTTTTTGCGCTCCTTGCACGTCTCGCGGGGATATTCGCGGTCCGACTGACTTTTTAAAAATATTTGCCAAAAATCAGTTATTAGTCCTAGAATATTAAAATTATATAAGCATATGGCACATACCTTCAGCTTTCTCCTGGGATGTTTGTTGAGCCTCCGTCGACAACCGTAGGACTTGTGGAGACTTATGAAGTTTGGTAACGAAGTCTTCATTTTACACTTCCCGATATTCCGTAATATGATTACCACAGCCTGATAATATCACTAGAAACACTGTTCTTTCATTTTCAAGTAGTTTGGAATCCTTACTTAAAAAAAAAACACTGTGAAAGCAATGTAAATTACGAGCACGTACTAGCTTCCCACGCGTGGTTGTTCCCCGCTGGTATTCTGTCATTTATTATTCATAAACACACTCACACTTTATATTCCTATTACTTTATTACACTTATATCTACAGTATTTATCCATAAGCTTCCTTCAGTAATAGTAGTTTATTTTCACTCCAGGCATTCACTTCCTCGTTCTGTAAAGAACGTAGAGAGCCAAGGTTTCACTTTCACTGTCATTACTTCAAGTATTTGTACTCATATTCTTATATTACTATTTACATTTCTATTTACATTTTGTATTGTATTTCCAATATTTACACTTCTATTTTAATTACACTGTTATGCACTGTCATTTGCAGTAACTTATATAACTATTTTCCACTAATCAATCATATTTACATTCATTGCTTTCACTTGCTGTTTACACATTATTTACACGTTATTTACATTTCCACTTGCACTGTTTTAGAACTGCTTCAGGGTGTGGTAATCAAAGAAGCATGTTATGCAGAGGGGAACCTGGCACTCAGCGCACTGCCAAGAGGTGTGTTTGTGCTCAGGTGTGCGTCTGGTGGTATGTGCACACACCTGGCACCTGCGGATCGCAGCCTTCCTCTTCGTTGCGGCAGGCATTTGCACCAGTCTGTGCCGATCCATGTATGCCCTCTGCTCAAATCTGTCAGGAAGCCTAACAGAATGGCGCCTTGGAGCTGTTGCTGTCACCCTACCATACCTTTCAAGCAGCGGCTGAACACAAGTCCTGGCAAACAACCTCAGGGAGAAGGACTTGGGTTGCTTTACCTTCATCTTGTGCAGGATGAAGGCGTTCAGCATCGTCATGTCAATGAGATGCAGAAAAACTTTCCTGTACCACCTAGTATTCTTCCTGAGGCAATCGATCTCTCCAATCATCATGTCGGACTTGTCCACAAGCCGCATGTTGATATTATAGTCGATGACAGTATCAGGTTTCCTTACAGGTTCGCCTGTCCTACGGTCGACCTTCCCACTGTCTTTCATTTCCCCTTTGTGTACGGTGGTGAGCATGTGCACGACCCTCTCATCATGCCACCGTATTGCCAGCATCATCTCAGACTTGCGTAGGTGCACGTCTCCTTCCTGCGACTCTCCTGCCTCGGGAAGTTTGGGGAAGTTGGTACAATTGCTCTTGACTGCCACAGGAGCCGATGCCGTGCTCTGAAAGGTATTTGGCAAGTTTCGGTGCTGTATAGTTGTTGTCTGTATACTGTACAGCACATGATTCCCACCAAAATACCTTTCAAGCAGCACTTTCACTACACAGCCTGAGAAGCCAAGGGGGTGTGTTTTGTCCAGATCGACAGTGCTGGCTGAATAGATGACGAAGTCAAGGATGTACCCTGTCTTACAGTCGCACAGTGCAAAGAACTTGATTCCAAAGCAATGACATTTGCTTGGAATGTACTGTACGAACCTGACGTCCTCTGAACAGAACCAAGGATTCGTCTATGACAACCTTCTGAAATGGGTGGAAGAATAACATAAATTTATCCTTCATTCTATTCAGAAGCTCCCGGATCTTCCAGAGTGGGTCAGTCTGGGAAGGTACATCGTTGTTGGTGAAGTGCAGGTTTCCCATGATGTTACGGAAGCGATCTCTGGCCATGTACTTATTGAAGGTGGGTGAGGGTAGTAAGGGGTCCATGGACCAGTAATCTTCCAACTCATGCTTCTTTGAATTGGGCATGAGAAGCATGAGGGCAAAGAACACATACAGCTCCTGCACTCCAAGCACAGTCCACTGTTGCTTATTCGCTGTACTTCCACCACTTGTAGCACGTTGACTCGTACCTGTTGGTCTCATCACATATGTGTTGCATGACTTCATCATCGAGGAAGGCCAAAAGGTAGTCCACACACTCAGCATCCTCGTCAAGAGTGAAGGCAGGCTGTATCCCTGAGGAACTCTCTTCAAAGTGGAGTTGTTCAGGGACGAAATCGGAATCATCCATCCACACGAAGGCATCCAGGGTTTCCTCTCATGGCGATGTAGGGTGGGTGAGGGTGGAGGGTGGCTGTGAGGCAGACTGGGCTGTTTTAAGGTCACTCCGACTGACCCTAGGTTGCCGTGTAGCACTAGCAGCCCTTACTCTAGATGCTAATCTACTTTTATGACGAGTCAGGGATTTACCTCGTCACCTACGGCCTGCCTTCACTGTAGGTGCTAGTGGAGACTCCGACGACGAAGACTCAGGAGAAATTTCCACTGAAGAGGAGGAAGAAATTAGTGAAATGGGGCTGGGAGAGCAGGGAGGTGATTCACCTTGGGACTCATGGTGAGCTGGGTCATGCGGGGCCATTATTCCGGGGCTAACCCGCCTCCTCTTCACTCCCTTTCCAAATTCCTTCCCTTGCTGCACTAGGGGCTCCTTTCTCTTGGAGCTAGGACGAACCTGGGACACTGAAGCACTCATACTGGCTGTTTCTGTCACGGTTTCCTCCCCAGGCTCATCACACGATTCACCCGAAAGATCATAGTCACTATCCATCATTATCATAGATAATTCAGCCAGTTCACTTTCAACAGCAGAGTCACTTAATCCTTTACCGCTTCCCACACGAGGTTTAGTAGGGGTAGAGGTCACAGGGCCCTTTGCAATGGGCGCAGAAGCGGCAGAAATGGCGGGGCGCGAGTGCAACATGATTTCACCTCAGAGGACGACACTGAACTGAATGATGCGGTGTATATGGGCAGCCAAGGGTTGACAATGTCAGTGTCATGACAGCTGCTAATTTATATGCTATGAAATGATTGGTAGGAAATCTAGACAATACATAATAAATTGCGTAGTTCCAGATGAATGTAATATCACTTAGGCTTCTTCCTTCCTTTCTTATATATATTTTTATTACGAGAATAGATCATACGGCATATTTCAAGGGGGAATTACCTGGGAAAATTAGCGAACGAGTGCACGTGGGGTGTTGCCAGGTGATAATAAGCCAATTCCAGGTGTATGGCACTATCAGTTACCTTATTTCTTTTTTATATATATCATTTTGTATAAGAATAGGGCATAGGGCTCATTTCAATGGATGAAATCAGTTGAAAAATCTGGGGAAGATTTGCTTAGTGCAGCGCGGCCGGGCAGGCGAGAGGAGAGGGTAATGGAGGGGAGGTAGGGAGGGGAGTCAAGAATGGGGGAAAATGGCTAAATTGTCAACAATGGATGGGAGTACAGATGACATTAGCAGCGCTGACTATTGTAGGACACTGGCAGTACTGATAGATGATACAAGCCACCACTTGAAAGCCTGGGAGAATTCAAAATAACACAGAATCACAAAAGTGATGCCCCGCAGTATGATCCATTGCGGCTGAGGGTCACGAAAGTGACACCCCGCGGTTAAGGGGTTAACAAAACAAAACCATATCTATCAAAAACAATTTTACTTTTAATTTTAAAACTTTCAAAATTAGAGACAGGTAGTGCTGGCTGTCAAGTCTGTATTCGCCACGAAACATGTGGACGTATAAAAACTGATTCTGCTGAGAAGGAAAGCAATGTAAAAATATTCTAAAGATGAAGAAAACTTTGACCTGATTTTTTGAGATTGCAGTAAAGAATAATGTTATTATTTTTCAGGAAATATTATTATTTCATGTTGGTAAGTCGTTTAGAAGTGAAGAGTCATCCTTATTTTATCACCAAGGCAAAGAATTGCATTCGTACTTGAAAAAAAAAAAAGTTCTTTGGTTATACTGGTTGGGTAACATGGCAAGAACCATAATTTACTGACACAAAAATATTATCATTTCAGAAGAAAAGGATATTGGTTATAAAAGCTATTAGAAAGATAGAATTATCATGAATAGTTCTGAAAAAAAAAAAAAATCAAAGAACAACATTCATATTTGCAAAGAGCATGTTTTACTTATGTTGGTGATGAGAAATTGTAATAAGTTTTTTTTTTTTGTTTAATCCCTAAGATTATGCTTCCAAGATATATTATAAATATTTGGTGATATTGTGTTTTTTTAACCCGTGAAATAGAATATGTTTAAGTAACTATTATTTACTTCTGATATTGTGTGCAAGAATATAACCATTTAATCAAACAAAACTGAATTTCTTATTAAATACATTTAAAAAATCATTAAAGTGGGTAAAATAGTGTTTTTTCTCAAGTGGATTTTTCTGAAAAAACCCGGGTGGGTAAAACCGGGTTACCCTCTTCAGTGCCAACCCTGCACCCAGGTGTGGGAGGTAGCGTCAGGCACGGGACTACTGCTGGGGGCGGTGTCATCCGGACTGGGCTGCTGGTCGGTGTGGAGGGAGGCCCTTACCTAATGGGGCCTCTATGGGGAAGGCAGCCCATTGGACTGGGGCCGAATAGGGGAAACAGGCATGCATGCCTCCCTCTGCTCCTGGAGGAGGATTGTCTGCTGGCGGGGCTGGGGAGGTCACGTCCTGGAGTCGTAGGAGTGCCCTTGGGCATCTGTGGGCTGCGGTCTCCACTGGGTCGAGCTGCCATCAGGAGCTGCCTGCGGTGTCCCTTCCTCATGGAGTCCATCAACTGAGGCCATTGCCCGGGTGCTGGCTTCAGGGCACAGATCCCCAGGCTCGTGATGGGCCTTCACCACAGCTCCTCCAGCTGCAACTCCTCTGGGGAACTACACCTGTGGGGAGAGAGAGACAGGTGTCCTGCTCGGCCTCTGGATGGGTGATGGGCCATGCCAGAGACTTCCTCCAAGTGGGTAGTCACAAGGGCAGTGGATGAAGGGCGTACAGTGGCTGTCTCTTCCTTCCTGGTGTGTACAGTGGCTGTCACCATGGTTCCACAGGCCCTAGAGACAACAGCCAAAGAGCTGACAGTGGCTGTCTCTTCATTCCCGGTGTGTACAGTGGCCATCACTGGGGTGCTGTTCCCTAAGGAGGTGGCAGATGAAAGGCATACAGTGGCCGTCCCTTCCTTCCCGGTGCATACAGTGGCCGTCACTGTGGTTCTGATTTCTCTGGGTTGTCAGCCAAAGTGCAGACGGTGGCTGTCACTTCCCTCCCGGTGCGTACAGTGGCTGTCATCACGGTGCTGTAGGGGGCAACCGAAGAGCGGACTTTGGCAGTCTCTTCCTTCCCAGTGCGTACAGTGGCTGTCACCGCAGTGCTGCTTGGGATTGTACTAGGACAAGTCCCACCCCAGTCTTGGCGAGGGCTGGTCCAGCGGCAGTGAAGTCTGCCGGGATGGCGTTCCTGCTGTTGGCCGTGTTGAGGGGAAGAGGGGCGAAGGGTCATCGGGAACTGAGGCCCATCTTGCCCGGGCCTTGTGTGCTTCCTATGCGCCTTCCCATGGTCTCCTCCTGGGATGGGTGTTGGGCAGTGGGTCCTTCCTATGGTGAGTGGTGCGACTCCCCTCCCTGAGCTTCCCATGGAGGTGGGCACTTCAATAACCATTGCTAGAATCTGATATGTATAAGGTAAATAACGCTCAGTATGACTGAAAAGCTATATCAATATTCATCTTTATATGAACTAACACCATTTTAAAGTCATGGATACTGCTGTCAAGTTAAATTGACAGATTTATCTGCTGTACAAAGATGGAGAAAATGGTCTCGATGTCACGAGTCGGCTCGTGACATTAAACTTAGTGGGAAACCGCTCTAGTGGAATCACAGTGTTTATCGTTCAGTTTAATCACAGCGTATTTACCCGGTCGGGAGTGTTTTCAAAACAATTTTTCACTGTCATAAGTGATTGTCTTTGTGCGAGACATTAGCGCTTCCGCTGAGCGATTTGTTGTGGGCGTGTTTCGCTCATTCTAGCCGTTGGTAATGCGGTTGGATGCTCCCCTCTTTCCCACAATTTAGTCAGTTGAGGTTTGAGTGCCGTGAAAGCAGGTTGAGCCCAGAGTGTATTCCTGTTGTCCAGTTCCTGAACTTCCACCTAGACGGTGAATCAGTGAGAGACAGTGAGTGCAGTGTCCTTCCAGTAACGATGCCTAGTCATCCGTTTAGTCCACTCTTTGACCAGTATTTCTTTTCGTTTTTTCCTAGGTTTAAGAGTTTAGCTTTGAGTAAGCGAGTGAGTGCGATCTCTTTATTTTGAATTCATTTTGAAATGTAACGTAAATTTATTCCTTTGTAATCAATAAATTTAACAGTTCTTTTCCTCGAGCTTAATGTAATGTAAACTCGTGTTTTATTTTCCATACTAAGCTTATTCTAGTTGCAGCTCCTAGCTTGCATAAACGCTTTGCTATTCATAACTGGTATTTAGGCCAGTCCTTTTGTATTAAGCTTAAAATCCGTTGTGCCATCTAGGAGTTAACCCTTTAACCGCGGGTGTCATTCCAGAATGACATTGCAAAAACTGGACCAAACCGCGGGTGTCATTCTCGAATGTTTGTGAATATTTTGAATACCCCGCATTTTTTCCGTGCGCCAATTGTTTTAAGGGAGAGTAGCTATTAAGTTCTTTCACTCCAGCCGACCCCCCCCTCCCTCCTCCCCCCCTGGGGCCCCACCTCCCACCCCCTGGGCCCCCCACCCCACCCCGGACCAAACGCATCAGTATCTGTCCAGCTGTGTGAGTGACAACACTGCTGATGTGGTAGTGAAGTGCAGGCAATTACAGTGCCTTTTACATGCCTCAGTGAACACAGAGTGGGTGTTTATCGTATGTGCAGTGTTCATATATGTTTATAGTATTATTATCAGAATGAGGTTGGCATTTGGCAATGGTGTGTGAGCGAAAAATAGTGATTACAACACCGCTGATGTGGCAGTGAAGTGCGGGTAATTACAGTGCCTTTTACCTGCCTCAGTGAACACAGAGTGGGTGTTTATCGTATGTGCAGTGTTCATATATGTTTATAGTATTATTATCAGAATGAGGTTGGCATTTGGTAATGGTGTATGAGCGAAGGTAATGGTGTGTGAGCGAAAAATAGTGATTTTAGATTGCTCACTTCTAATGGCACTGCCCATCCAGTGATAGTCAACGAAATCATGAAACCTACATCATTGCAAAGCCGAAGGTTAGTACTTTCTAATGGTACCTTATTTTTCGCTGTAGATTTATTCTGTGCAGAGTTATAAAGGTTTAAAGTTTGTTTACATTTTGGTCGAAACCCCCGTGGGAGAGGACAGTCGGGGCAAAACAATGCCAGCGGTTAAAGGGTTAATGCATCAGCAAGAACCTGATATCATTAATAGTATTAGTTATTGATTGTCGGGGGTGAAGTCACTTTCTCCAGAGGCTAATAGTACTAACAACAGCAATTTTGAGGAATTAGTCTCTGCTGTATACTGTTGAGAAAGTTTATAAATTCTCGTCCTGAGAGAATCGGCGAAGCAAGCCAGAATAAAGTAATCATTGCTTGATTTTTTTGCAAGACAATTCATTGTCCTGTTCTCAGTATTATTGCATATTATCTTTTAATACAGTGCTCTTGAGTGAAGATGAATGGGAGTTGCAAGGTTTGGTGAATGAATCTGGGACAGTGTGTAGGAGGAGGAATCTGAAAGTTAATGTAAACAAAAGTAAAGTTATGGTGTTTGAGAGGAATGAAGTCACAGAGTGTGCAGTGAGGTTGGATGGTGAGGATATGGAGAATGTGAGTGCATTCAAGTACTTGGGTAGTGTGATGAGTAAGGATGGAACTTTGGGGGATGAAGTGCGTGAAAGGGTACAACAGGGAAGGAAGGTTGTTGGTACACTGAGAGCAGTGATGAGAAATAGGGAGGTGAGTATGGAAGTTAAGAAGTCACTGCATGATAGTATTGTGATCCCTACCCTGACGTATGGAAGCGAGGCATGGACCTTACAAGAGGGGAACAAGTCAAGAGTGAGAGCAGTGGAAATGAATTACTTGAGAGGAGCATGTGGAGTGACGTGGAGGGACAGGTTGACGAATGAAGAAGTGAAGGAACGCTGTGGGGTGGATGTGGATGTGGTTGAAAAGATTAGGAGAAATACACTGAGGTGGTTTGGACATGTGGAGAGAATGGAGAATGAAAGACTGACTAAGAGGGTGTATGTGGGTGAGGTGGGAGGAGGGAGAGGGAGGGGTAGACCGAGGATGAGGTGGAGGGATGGAGTTGAGAGGTATATGAGGGAGGGGGGGGTGAGTTTGGGGGAGGGTAGTCAAATGGTGGGTGACAGAGCGACTTGGAGGCGTTTTGTCTGCGGCCACCCTTTGCGGTATTAGGGCGTCGGGCTATAGATAGATAGATAGAGAGATCTTTTAATATTGCATTTATTTTATAAATCCCGTGACAATTGGCGACCTCATTCCAGGATATTAACTCCTAGCTCTAAAGCTATTCACGAGATAATACTCACTCGTTCATACTTTGGTATTTATCATTAAAGTCTATAGGCAGTACCTTACTGGTGATCATTGATTCATTTTTATTAATTTACATAATAGTTTTCACAGTCAGTTGTTTGTTTAATTTTCTTTCTTTACAAGTTTAATTAGATAAAAACTGGTCACCACTAACCTGTGCCTATATTCTTTATTCTTGATTATTGACATCTTTCTCTGGAAAAATTGCAGTCAGTACTGAGTCGCTAGTTATTTAGACTGAGTTAGCATCATGGCAGCCAGCATCTACAGTATATACAGGAAGCTAAAGATATGGGCCTTACTGACCCAGAAAAAATCCAAAGCTACGTCCTCTCACGGTTTAATTACGAGCAAGAACGTGAGAAAGATGCTCGTGAAGAGCGTAGAATCCAACGCGAACATGAACGAGAACAGCGCGAACACGAGCGAAAACAGCGCGAACTCGAGTTAGAACACGAGCAGAAACAGCGCTAACTCGAGTTAGAACACGAGCAGAAACAGCGCAAACTCGAGTTAGAACATGAGCGAGAACAACGTGAAGAACGAGAGAACGTGAATACGAGTGACAACAACGAGAACACGAGCGAGAACAACGAGAACACGAACGTGCCGAGCGAGAAGCACGCGAAAAACATGGACTTGAAGTGCTGAAGCTCAAGCGAGATTCCTTGGCTTCAGACACACCTGGTGCAGTTGGCCCAAGCTCCACGAGCGTTCTCCCTGCACATGTTATGGCGACCCCACACATCAAGCTTCCCCTTATACAAAGAAGGCGAGCGAATCGAGCCATACATAGCTTGTTTTGAAGACATGGCTCAACTTTACCAACTGGATGATGCAGCTAAGCGGCTTCAGTTTCTTAGCATGTTTGATGGCCCTGCCCTCGATATTCTCCACAGAATTCGTGGAGACAATCTCACGTATGAGATGATGAAGGCCGCACTCGTCAAAGCTTACGGTCTCACAGTTGACGATGCCAAGAGTCAGTTCATGAGGGCGCGTGTGCAGGATAAAGAGACTGCTGTTCAGTTTCTTGACCGGCTTACTGCTTACTTAGATGAGAGGATGGAGAAAGATGAAACTCCTTCCACGCGTGAGGGGATAATTGACCTTATGCTGCGGACACAGCTAGAAAAGTCGTGGCCTACTGAACTTATGGCTCAACTTAAGATCTGCCAAGTAAGAGATGCCAGCCAAATGGTGAAGAAGGCTGACGCATTCTTTGCTGCATACAGGTATCAAACTCGCAAGCAGGATACCTGGAACAGGAAAGCTGATAAATCTGGGAAACCATCTCAGACTGAACCCCAGCAACAAGGCCGTTCTCAGAATAATGGCCAAGGTCCAAAACCGCAGTGGAAGGACCAGGGGCAAAACACTCAGAAACCTGAGTGGAAGAGGTACAACAGGTACCCTAACCAGCAGCAGTATCAGCCACGCAACCGACCATCTGGACTGTCCTTTTCACCACCAGCTCAAGTGAATAGGAGGCAGGAGGCGAACGCAGCCTTCATTCCTCAGCAGCAGCACGGTGGTCACGTCCCTACCAGTACGGGTACTCCCCCACAGTTCTCTAGTCCCACAGCGACAGTGAACACCCCTCCACAGATGGCCAATGTTCCATCTCCCCAGGCAGTGAGTATGACCCCTCAAGTATCTAATTCTCAGGGCACAATGTTTGCCGCATCATTTATTCAGCAGCCAAATCAGTGGCTAGCTGCTTCCTCCACAGGCCCTCCCACAGGTGACAGTGCTTTCCTTGTTCAGCCAGGGTTTGTGGGAGGCATTCCTGTCAAGGTCCTGAGAGATAACGGTTCCTCAGGTTGCTCTGTCAGGCAGAGTCTAGTTCGGCCTGAGCAGTACACAGGTCGACAGATCCATGCTAACCTTATTGATGGATCAATGAGATTGTTCCCTGAAGCACGTATCCAGGTGGCATCTCCATTTTACACTGGTACGACAGTCGCAGTTGTCATGCCAGAACCTTTATTTGACCTAATCATAGGCAATATTCCAGGTGCCAAGTATAGTTGCACCGAAGATGACGCAACTCAGACTTCGGCTGCAGTAACACGAGCCATCGCTGAGGCTCCAAACTGTGTCACCCCTGTGACCTTTGAATCGCCGCAAGATCTGATGTGTAGCCAAGATGTTGTTCAAGAACAACACTCTGACCCAACACTTGCTGTTGTGCGAAAGAAACAAAAGGGTAGAGTGATAAAGTATTCACGGGGAGGTCGAGCCAAGTTCCTTCGTAAACAAGGACGGCTCTACCGTGAGTCATGAACACCCGAGGGCGAGGTTCGACTGCAGTTTGTCGTTCCCGCCAAGTACCGCCAAGCAGTGTGAGAATGGGGTCATTGTTCAGCCTCAGGAGGTCACATGGGCAGAAGGAAGACCCAGGGCCGTATCCGAGCTGACTTTTTCTGGCCAGGGATGGGACGAGACATGGATAGTTTTGTCCGTTCCTGCAATGTGTGTCCATGTACCACGAATCAGGGACATGTCCTTCTTGTGCCGTTGCAATCCACACCCATAATCTCAGAGTCAGTTGAGAGACAGGACAGTGGTAATGTGGGTGCAGACCTGATGTCTCGCCTACTAACTGATGACTAATATGGGCAACTGTTGTATTCTGGGTTCCGTAAGATAGGTGTTCTCAGAGATTTGAGTAATCCAAGGACCAGCCTGGTTCCCCGTTAAAAGTGTAGACCTGACGTCTCACCCGTTCGCCCCACAGGACACAGTATGTCCAGGGCCTGTACATACCTATGTATCGTAGGTTAAATGGGGAAGTTTGAGAACCCTGCAGAGACAGTCCGAGGCTGTGTATGAATTACCTTGTGGAATGTCTCGAGCTGTGGGCCTCTCTGAGGATTCCCGGAGAATGCACAATATCCACATGAGTGTTCACACCCATGGTGGGTGTTAAAACGTGACCTGCCCGAGATTGCGTAGCGATTCTCAGCTTCCTCTTATTAGTCATAAGTGTAGTGTTAGGTTAACCAGTAAACTGCCTGTTTTAAAAGATTTGAGCAATTCAAGTACTGACACGTTTCCTGGTTAATAATGTTAGGTTAACTAGTAAACTGCCCGTTCTAAGAGATTTGAGCAATGCAAGAACTGGCACGTTTCCTGGTTAATAAGCGTTAACTAGTAAACTATAAGGCTTCTAAGCAATTTGTGAATTCAAGAATTTCGTTTCCTGGTTAATAATGACATAAGTACTGATTGCTAGGCAGAGAGAGAGAGAGAATGACACTTTTGATGCTCCACCTTGATTCCTTTCGCAGGTGCAGCTGGTGGGTGCAGCATTGCCGTGCAGATCAGCTGGTCGTCCCTGTCGCATGCTGCCGTCCCTTCTCTTCTGCCTCGTCGTCATTATTTACTATAAATTTGTATTACATGATTTTACACGTAGGTACAGTCACCCCACAACTGTCACACCTACACCATGTATTACATACATTACACTACATAATAATTAGTTGTTAATGTAAATGTAGCGAATTTTCGCTCAGTTTGACCTGAGTACAGGATTTTTCACCGTCGTCACGGAGTTTTTCCCTCAAGCTTGCTTCTATTAACTTAAATACGAGTTTTTTTTTCGCTCACTGGCAACTGCGACTTTCTCCTGTAGCAGGATAGCACACACACACCACAGTGTGAATCTTGTGTGACTGAGTTAGGATTTATATGTATGTATATTGAAATTTTTTCCCTGGGAAAAAATTTCAACTTTTGATGGGGCGTAATGTCACGAGTCGGCTCGTGACATTAAATTTAGTGGGAAACCACAAACTCTAGTGGAATCCCAGTGTTTATCGTTCAGTTTAACAGCTGCGTATTTACCCGGTCGGGAGTGTTTTCAAAACAATTTTTCACTGTCATAAGTGATCGTCTTTGTGCGAGACATTAGCGCTTCCGCTGAGCGATTTGTTGTAGGCGTGTTTCGCTCATTCTAGCCGTTGGTAATGCGGTTGGATGCTTCCCTCTTTCCCACGATTTAGTCAGTCGAGGTTTGAGCGCTGTGAAAGCAGGTTGGGCCCAGAGCGTATTCCTGTTGTCCATTCCCTGAACTTCCACCTAGACGGTGAATCGGCGAGCGACAGCGAGTGCAGTGTCCTTCCAGTGACGACGCCCAGTCATCGGCTTAGTCCACTCTTTGACCAGTATTTCTTTTCGTTTTTTCCTAGGTTTAAGAGTTTAGCTTTGAGTGAGTGAGTGAGTGCGATCTCTTTATTCTGAATTCATTTTGAAATGTAACGTAAATTTATTCCTTTGTAATCAATAAATTTAACAGTTCATTTCCTCGAGCTTAATGTAATGTAAACTCGTGTTTTATTTTCCATACTAAACTTATTCTAGTTACAGCTCCTAGCTTCCATAAACGCTTTGCTATCCATAACTGGTATTTAGGCCAGTCCTTTCTTATTAAGCTTAAAATCCGTTAAGCCATCTAGGAGTTAATGCATCAGCAAGAACCTGATATCATTAATAGTATTATTAGTTTGATTGTCGGGAGTGAAGTCACTTTCTCCAGAGGCTAACAGTACTAACAACAGCAATTGTGAGGAATTAGTCTTTGCTGTGTACTGCTGAGAAAGTTTATAAATTCTCGTCCTGAGAGAATCGGCGAAACAAGGCAGCCTAAAGTAATCATTGCTTGATTTTTTTCCAAGACAATTCATTGCCCTGTTCTCAGTATTATTGCATATTATCTTTTAATATTGCATTTATTTTATAAACCCCGTGACACTCGACTCCAGTCCTGCATGGTGCCTGGCATACGAGAGTTTGTCAACGGAGTTTGTAAACATTCACATTCAATATGACATACTTTATATGTGCCCTGGCTGACTGTAAGTCGGATTCAAGAAAGACAACAACAAGAAAGAAGGGTGCAAGATATGTCAGAGACTAGGCCAGGTTCCCATCTGCCAAGACAGACCAGTGAGAAGAAAAGTGTTGGAAGAAAGGTGTAGGAAGGAAGTGGTATGGAAAGCCATTTGTAGTCATGTTGTACCGCAGGCAGCAACTATTTGGTGAAACAACTTTTATTTTATTTTATTTTATTTTATTTTTATTGGCTGGTGACCAATGGGAGTATTCGAATTAAAGTATAAATCAAGTAATATTTGTACATGTAATGCTAGGTGTTTAAGGCTCGACTTCCCGCTCCTAGAACACCTAACATGTAGCGGGGTCCTCTTTCGAGACTGGGGTTTAGGACAAATAAGAGAGAGGCAGGACACAAAAACTTCAGGCAATAACCTTACACGTGCATTACTTAGTCAGACAAGGGACAACAGCAGATGATACAGCACAATATTTGGTCAACTACCAACTCTTACAACTAGATTCTCAGTATCTCCCAGGATACTACAGTAGTAAGTACAAGGGGTAACACTCAAAGCGTAGTGTACAGGATTAGTATAGTCCAGGGTCTCGGTGCACGTGGAGGAGTGAGCGATAGGGCTCACTGGGGGAGGGTGTAAGGTCTAATTCTATTTATGGTAGTATGAGGCAGAGGTTAATGATAGCGTGTTCACTTAATATCTTCTAAGTGCAAAGGGTTGTTTGTTAATTATTACAATACAGTCCAAGGTTGTGCGTGTGGGGGGAGTATAAGGTAAAGCTCACTAGGGAAGGCTGTAAAACACTGGGGTCTAATTATGTTTATAGTAATATGAAGTGGAGGATATTGATAGGGTGTTCGATTTATTATTTTCTAAGAGCAAGGGAGATTTGGATAAATTACTAATGTAAGTTCCACGGCTTGGACGTTACACTGATCATAACGTGAAGGGAGTCATACATGAGTCTTATGCACTATCACTTGGATTTCACAGGAGTTATTCACTATTCTGTCCTGTTGTACATTAGGCTAATATTTCCCTGTCACGTAAACACTTGGCCTGGTGCTGGGAAAGTACATTATCACCTCGTTACTGTTTCTCTGTACTTAGGGAACAATCACCGTCTCACAAGTTACTGGCGGCGGGTGTGGCGGGGAGACATGCCGGCAACAGTTCCGTCGGGGCAGGGGCACCGCCGGGGGGGGTCATGCCGAGAGGGCACGGGATGGCGCGCAGAGTCGTCTTCTCTCGTCTGGGGCTGCAGGTGGTGAAGGGGCCCAATTTCTCCGGGTTGGGAACAGGAGTATGGCCCTCAGGACTGGGGCCAAACAACTCCCTGAACCTTGCAGTCAGGTCTCAGCCGGATTTGGAGGTCTTCCGCCGTTGGGGAGTAGGGAGGTCCCACCTGGGAGTTCTGGGGAGGGCCTGGAGTTCCCAAGGGCTGCGGCCCCCAGAGCCAGGCGGTGCCGTCAGGGAGGGGATGCGGCACCGGTCTGCGTCAGGGTCCGTCAGGTGGGTTTTCTCCAGGGCCAGGTGTAGGGAGCAGAGGCCGGGGGAGGCGATAGGGCCTCTCCAGTACTCTCCCACGTCCACTGCATCAGGGGACAGGACACTCGCCTCATGCTGGGGCGGCAGGACTGCTCTCGACTGTTTCCGGCCATGGGTCCCGGCTACTGGCCGTGGCTTCCCAGGGGCGCAACTATAAGGCACCAAGGCCCGGCTACTGGCCGTGACCTGAGAGGGGGAATAGGAACCAGCACACCTCAGGACACCTTCAGAGTGGCTACCAGCCGTCTGATGAAGGCGGGAGCGACTACAGGCCGTCCCCTTCTGCTGGTATGAGGAGTGGCTACAGCCCGACTCGGGGGCAATGCCTTCGGAGCGGCTACCAGCCGTCTGACGAAGGTGGGAGCAGCTACAGGCCGACTCCTGCAGGAGGGGTGGGGAGTGGCTACAGGCCGACTCGGGGACAACATCTTCGGAGAAGCTACCGGCTGTCTGATGAAGGTGGGAGCGGGTACAGGCTGACTCCTGTAGGAGGGGTGTGGAGCGGCAACAGGCTGACTCAGGGGCAATGCCTTCAGAGCGGCCACCACCCGTCTGACGAAGGTGGGAATGGCTACAGGCCGTCTCCTTCAGGAGGGGGTGTGGAGCGGCTACCGGCCGTCTCCGGAAGGACACCTTCTGACGAAGGTGGGAGCGGCTACCGGCCGTCTCCGGAAGGACACCTTCTGATGAAAGCAGGAGCGGCTACCGGCCGTCTCCGGAAGGACACCTTCTGACGAAGGCAGGAGCAGCTACCGGCCATCTCCTGATTACCCTAAGGTCAGCGTTGGGCCAATTCCTTTACGAGAGGCGGGCGGCTACTGGCCGTCCCAAGAGGGAAGACACCTTTGGAGAGGCTACGGGCACACTCCTGTAGAAGGTGGGAGTGGCTACAGGCCAACTCCTGAGGGGCGCTGATCGGAGCTGGACAGACAGCTCCACCCCGAGATGGTTTGGTGGAACCTCACCCTGAAGGTAGTGCCGGATTCCTGCTAAGGCAACGGCGGGGCGGCTCCTGGTCATATGGGCATACGACCCGGGCTGGCTTGTTCCATTGTCGCGCCGAGTCTCGGTGTGCTGCTCCTGCTCCTCCGTGGGGTGCTTGTGTGGGTGTCAGTGAGTTTCCGGGGGCCTTATACTGAATCTCCGGTGTGGGGGATTGGGCATTCCCAGGGACACTATGCTGTATTTCAACACCGTCCCCCTGGAAAAAGTCACGTCCCCATGACTGGAGGTGGTAAACGTGTGTCATGGGTGGCATTGGAGGTGCTTGAAGAGGGCTTGCCAGGTAGTGGTGGCAAGGTTCTCCTCCTGTTCCGCATCACAGGTGAGGAAGAGGGTGGAGGCAGTGGGGGAGGCAGTGGGGGAGGAGCGGAGGAGGTGGAGTAGGTGGTGCTTCCCTCGGAGCCTGCGGTTCCTACCGAGGGTAGGTGCCCATACAGCCCGTCTGATACGTATCTTCGTAGTCATTGCTGGTGGTGTGGTGTGGTGCTGAATGCTAGAGACTGAGGGCAGGAGTCGGGTTTTGTGCCAGAGTAATGCAGCGTAGGGTCTCTGGGGAGTATAGTTGGCTGGGATTTGGGCCTGGTGTATCATGGCAGTGTGAAGTTGCAGGGAAGCAGGTGATGTGGGAGAATGAGTGTATCAGGCGGGTGGGCATGAAAGGTGGCCAGAGCAGGTGGTGGTAGTTTTAAGGTTGAGTGTGGGCGGTGAGGTGGGTGTGCGTGGTGGGCGGGGGCAGGAGGTACGTGCCGCTGGGCGTGGGGTTGGTGAGGTGTGGTGTGAGGAGGTGGGCGTGGGTGTGTGTAGGGGTGGTGGTGGGCAGGGGTGGTGGCGGTGTGGTGGCGTGGGCGGGACACGTGGAGCTGGGCGTGGAGGATGGGGTGGCGGGAGGAGGTGGTGAGGGAGAGTGGTGGGAGGGTGGTGGTGCAGGTGGGCTGTCAGGTGAGGTGCGGGGTGGGGTAGCGGCCGGGGAGGTGGAGGTGGCAGGGGAAGTGGAGGGGGAGGGAGAGGAAGAGGAGGAGATGTAGCACTCGTATGTGGGAGGTGGGGAAGGGGGTGGTGCCGGGGCAGGAGGAGGGATGGGGCATGGGGCTGGGGCAGCAGGGGCCGAGGCACGGAAGGGACGTACGTGGCAATTCCGGAGAGTGCAAGGGGCGCTGCGGTAATCCACGGTAACTTGGTAAAGGTTGGGGATACGGGTGATAGTGTGGGGCCCTGTGAAGCGGGGGGTGAGTTTGTGCGAGGTGGGGAGTTGAGCGACCACAACGGTTTTGCCAGGACTGTAGGGGTTGGATGCTGTGTCAGGGCTGAGGTCCAGGTTACTCTGCAGGTGCACCAACCGGCTCTTAAGGTGGTGTAGCGGGTCTGTAGTTGGAGCGGAGGTGGGTGGTTGCAGGTGCTGCCGAACGGGTAGTAAGAGGGGTGCCTCACTTGTAGGGCGAAACTCGGCTTCTCTGTGGCAGGAAATGATGCCCCATTGGACAATTTTGATGTGAGCAGGCCAGTCATCATTTTTAGTGGCTTTGATGCGTGTGCGGAGTTGGTTCATAAGGAAGCGATGGCTCACACATTGCGTTTCCTTGTGGCCAGTAGGGGAATGAGTGGGAGATACTGTATCCGAAAATTTTTGCGAGCTCATCCCAGACTTGCCTGTGAACTCGGGCATTGTCCAAATGGATGGCCTGGGGAATGCCAAAGTAGGGGAAGACGTGTCAGAGTAGGGCGTCTGCTACAGCGATGGCGTGATGTTCCTTGGCTGGGCAGGCTAAGACGAATTTTGAATAAGTGCCCACGAACGTGATCACGTACTTGTAACCCGAAGAGGCCCCACCATGTCGATTGCAAAGAGTTGCCAGGATTTGTGGGCAGTGATGCGGCCCGAAGGTCCTGTAGTCCGTGTGATGTCTTTTCCGAGTGCACAGGCTCGGTAACTTCGAATAATTTCCTTGGCGAGGGTGGAGGGGTTTGGTGCCCAGTACATGTCATTGAACACCTGTAGCAGCTTTTTGGTACCCAGGTGGATGCCGTTATGGGCGTGAAGGTGGCGTAAGGTGTCGAGAGCGGTGTCAGGGGCCAGGATTATATGACTGGAGGGGGTTACGAGGTGGTCGCCCTGCTGGTGTAGCTTTTTGAATAAGTGGGGGGGGGATCCACGAGGGTCGCTCCTTGTGGTGCCACTGCTGCAGGAGGTCAGATTCGGGCTGGATGGTGTGGATGGGGAGCCGGGAAAGTGCGTCTGCGTTGGTGTGGAGCTTGCCTGGTCTGTAGGAGATTTCATAATTAAATTCTTCTAGGGTCTCGCACCACCTGATGAGTTGGGCATTGTGGGAATCTGATTGACATAACCACTGAATGGACTGGTGGTCCGTGATGATGGTGACCTACGTCCCGGATAGATATGCCTTGAAATGCTGGAGGGCCCATACTATTCCTAGGCATTCCCGTTTAGTGGCAGCGTAGTTCTTTTCTGCCTGGTTCAGGGTACGGCTGGCGCAGGCGACGATGTGCTTGCGGCCTTCCTGAACTTGTGCTAATACAGCACCTATGGCAGAGAGGGAGACATCAGTGTAGAGGCGGAAGGGGAGGGCATAATCAGGGAAAGCTACAATGGGGGCGGAGGCGAGCTTGTCTTTCAGCTGTTGAAAAGTAGCTCGTCTTTCCTCCGTCCAGATGAACGGTTCCCCTTTTCAGGTCAGGTCATGGAGAGGCTTGGCGATGTGGGCAAACCCCTTTATGAACCGGTGGTAGTAGGACGTCAATCCTAGGAAGGCACGGATGCCGTGGATGTCCTGTGGCGAGGGTATGTCCGCAATGGCATGGAGCTTGTCGGGGTTGGGGGAGTTTCCTGCCTGAGAGATAACGTGTCCCAGGAATGAGATGGTCCGGAGCAAGCAGGACACACTTAAAGGGGTGGAGTTTGAGGCCTGCCTGGCGAATTCTGGTGAAAACTCGGTGGAGGCGCTGCAGGTGGTCAGCCCAGGTCCGGCTAATGACGATGACGTCGTCTAAATATGTTAGGCATATTTCCTATGTCAGGCCACTGAGGACAGATTCCATCAGCCTGGAGAAGGTGGCGGGGGCATTGCAAAGTCCGAACGGCAAGACATTAAATTCATAATGCCTGCCGTTACTTGTTGAGAAAGCTGTTTTGCCTTGGTCTTCTTGCGCACGGGGACTTGCCAATATCCAGACTGGAGGTCCAGAGTGAAGAACCAGGACACTCCATAAGAGAGATCTAAGGAATCGTCAATTTGAGTGAGGGGAGTGGTGTCCTTGATGGTGACATCGTTCAGGCGGCTGTAGTCAATGCAGGATTGCATCGTGCCATCCTTCTTTTTCACCAGGACGATAGGGGAGGACCAGAGGCTGGTGGAGGGGGAAATGACGCCAGCCTCTATCATTTCCTGCACATGACGGTCCTCTTCTTCCTGCTGTCTGGGGTTCTTCTGCCGGGAGGGTTGTCGAATCGGTGGGCCTGTCGTATGAATTTAGTGCGACAGGTAAGTGATGTGCCCTATGTCTGCTGGTCCTGCTGCGAACAAATCCTGGAAATCCAGGAGAAGGCAGCGTAGGGTGTCTGACTGCCGAGCGGAGAGATGGTCAGGGATGGGTGGCAGGGGGGTGGGGGAGTGGGAGGGGGACAAGACACAGGGCTCGGCTTCTTCCATCTCTCCAATTATGAGCCCTTTTGGGAGGGTGAGGGGGGAAGGGGCAAGGTTTGCTATGCACACTGCCGTGTAATGCGGAGGAAGGAAAATGGGAGACAACGGGCAGGCCGAAAGGGCTCCCAGTGGCAGGAGGGGGGAGAATAAGACAGAGGGGCCAGAGGGCCAGTTGAGGGGCACCCATGCCTCATGATGAGGGGGAATGGTAACGGCGGCAGAAACGGCGGTGGGGAAAGAGGGAGGAGGGGTGGTGGCGGGGCACGGGGGGAAGGGAGGAGGAGGGGGGTGGGGGAGGGAGGGAACGGGTGAGTCGTCCGGCTGGGGCCATGGCGTACAGGTACAGACAGCCCAGGTAGGGTTGGGTGGGGCGTGGAACTGGAGCTGCCGGTAGAGGCAGTCTATAGTAGCTCCCAGCTTCTGGAGTAAGTCCACTCCCAAGTACCTGTCGTAGCTCTGGCAGGAGGAGCCAAAAACTATGAACTGGTGCTGGGTCGACACTGATTGGTGGGTATCAACCCATAGGGCCGGTGTCTCACCAGGGATGGGCAGGGGGCCATCCCCCGTGTCCACAAGGTGAGTGGCAGTGGGGCAGAGAGGACCAAAGGTCGATCTATGGCGGGAGAAGTAGTGGCTGTAAAGGCAAGATCTGGCTGTGTAGGGGTGGTGGTACACTGGGGGGCAATATTTGGGGGTAATGGCCCCCACCACCGTGGGTTGGTGTGTGGGCGGGCCTAAAATCCAGCTGTCTGGGGCCTCCTTCTTCCTGCTCCTGCTCCTGTTCCCCAGGATCAGTCTCCTCTACAGTTCCCATTTCGTCCTCGGGGGCCTCGTCCTCCAGTGAGGACACTTCACATGAACCTGGGGTGATGGGCTTGCGGCGTGCAGCCTTTAGCTAGTTCCGTATGTCATGCAGGGGACACCGGGAGCTGCAAGCTGTGCATTCCCAAGGATTCACCAGAATCAAGTTAGGATTTTCCCTGGTGGCGGGACACCGGCGCATGGGGTGTGCTTGAGGCAGGCTCGGCGCCGGGTTGGGGCTGGTGTGAGGCATGGGTGGACGTGGCTTAACTGAGGGAGCCAGAGTCTGTGTGGGAAACTTTTTCACCACACTGATCTGCTGGGGTGTCGGGCAGGCGGTGAGGAAGCGTCGTATAAGCTGGATATCTCTATCCATGTCTCCAGTCGGGTCATGGATAGTAAAGTGTTGTTTTACAACATTGGGAAGCACTCTCAGAAGAGTGTTAAAAGTGTGTTGATCCCGGTTTTCCTCATCTGCCTCCGGATAGGCAGCGGTCACTAGGCGTCTTGCCTGAATTAGGGTATTATCCAAATCTCCGTCAAATGTAAGGCTGTCCAATTGGGATAGTGCGACCACTTTCCCCAGTGATGGGGTGATGGCTTGAATCACAAACTTTTTGAAGTTCTGCCAGGTGAGCTCCGGGACGATTTTCGGTGCTATGTTCGCCGCCGTTTTGCCCAGTAGTGGGTGTGACTGCGATCTTTTGTTGGTCATTATCAAAACTAATATCTAGTAAGGGCTTGATAATCGCCAGATATGTGTGTACATCATACTGGTCGGTGTCAAACTTGGGCAATTGCACGTGTGGTTTTGTTGCCATTTTGCCGATATTTCTTCACTACCTCTCTCGTACGCCTGGGTCAAGAACCACCGCTGTCCACCAGTGTAATGCTAGGTGTTTAAGGCTCGACTTCCCACTCCTAGAACACCTAATGTGTAGCGGGGTCCTCTTTCGAGACCGGGGCTTAGGACAAATAAGAGAGAGGCAGGACACATAAACTAGGCAATAACCATTACACATGTATTACTTAGTCAGACAAGGGACAACAGCAGATGATACAGCACAATATTTGGTCAATTACAAACTTACAACTAGATTCTCAGTATCTCCCAGGATACTGCAGTAGTAAGTACGTGGGGTAACACTCAAAGCATAGTGTACAGGATTAGTATAGTCCAGGGTCTTGGTGCACGTGGAGGAGTGAGCGATAGGGCTCACTGGGGGAGGGTGTAAGGTCTAATTCTATTTATGGTAGTATGAGGCAGAGGTTAATGATAGCATGTTCACTTAATATCTTCTAAGTGCAAAGTGTTGTTTGTTAATTATTACAATACAGTCCAAGGTTGTTGTGCGTGTAGGGGGAGTATAAGGTACAGCTCACTAGGGGAGGCTGTAAGGCACTGGGGTCTAATTATGTTTATAGTAATATGAAGTGGAGGATATTGATAGGGTGTTCGATTTATTATTTTCTAAGGGCAAGAGACAATTGGATAAATTACTTGGATGATGCACTGATCATAACGTGAAGGGAGTCATACATGAGTCTTATGCACTATCACTTGGATATCACAGGAGTTATTCACTATTCTGCCCTGTTGTACATTAGGCCAATATTTCCCTGTCACGTAAACACTTGGCCTGGTGCTGGGAAAGTACACTATCACCTCGTTACTCTTTCTCTGTACTTAAGGCACAATCACTGTCTCACAAGTTACTGGCGGCGGGTGTGGCGGGGAGACACGCCAGCGACAGTTCCGTCGGGGCAGGGGCATCGCTGGGGGGGGGGGGTCGTGCCGAGAGGGCACGGGATGGTGCGCAGGGGCGTCTTCTCTCGTCCGGGGCTGCAGGTGGCGAAGGGGCCCGATTTCTCCAGGCTGGGAACAGGAGTATGGCCCTCAGGACTGGGGCCGAACAACTCCCTAAACCTTGTGGTCAGGTCTCGGCCGGATTTGGAGGTCTTCCACCATCGGGGCATAGGGAGGTCCCGCCTGGGAGTTCTGGGGAGGGCCTGGAGTTCCCAAGGGCTGCAGCCCCCAGAGCCAGGCGGAGCCGTCAGGGAGGGGTTGCGGCACCGGTCTGCGTCAGGGTCCATCAGGTGGGTTTTCTCCAGGGCCAGGCATAGGGAACAGAGGCCGGGGGAGTCGATAGGCCTCTCCAGTACTCTCCCACATCCACTGCGTCAGGGGACAGGACACTCATCTCACACTGGGGCGGCAGGACTGCTCTTGACTGTTTCCGGCCGTGGGGCCCGGCTACTGGCCGAGGCTTCCCAGGGGTGCGACTATAAGGTGCCGAGGCCTGGCTACTGGCCATGGCCTGAGAGGGGGAATAGGAACCAGCGCACCTCAGGACACCTTCAGAGTGGCTACCGGCCGTCTGACGAAGGCAGAGGCGACTACAGGCCTTCTCCTTCTGCTGGTATGAGGAGTGGCTACAGGCCAACTTGGGGGCAATGCCTTTGGAGCGGCTACTGGCCATCTGACGAAGATGGGAGTGGCTACAGGTCGATTCCTGCAGGAGGGGTGGGGAGTGGCTACTGGCCGAATAGGGGACGACACCTTTGGTGCGGCTACTGGCCGTCTGACAAAGGTGGGAGCAGCTACAGGCCAACTCCTGTGGGAGGGGTGTGGAGCATCTACAGGCCGACTCGGGGGTAATGCCTTTGGAGCGGCTACCAGCTGTCTGACAAAGGTGGGAGCGGCTACAGGCCGTCTCCTTCAGGAGGGGGTGTGGAGAGGCTACTGGCTGTCTCCAGAAGGACACCTTCTGATGAAGGCGGGAGCAGCTACCGGCCGTCTCCTGATTTCCCTCAGGTCGGCGTTGGGCTGATTCCTTTATGAGGGGGGGGCGGCTACTGGCCATCCCAAGAAGGAAGACATTTTCAGAGAGGCTACTGGCACACTCCTGTAGAAGGCGGGAGTGGCTACAGGCCAACTCCTGAGGGGCGCTGATCGGAGCTGGACAGACAGCTCCACCCCGAGATGGTTTGGTGAAACCTCGCCCTGAAGGTAGTGCCGGATTCCTGCTATGGCGATAGCAGGGCGGCTCTGGGTCATAAGGGCGTACGGCCCGGGCTGGCTTGTGCCGTTGTCACGCCGCGTCTCGGTGTGCTGGTGCTCCTCCTCCGTGGGGTCCTTGTGGGGGTGTCGGTTAGTTTCCGGGGGCACTATGCTGAATCTCCGGTGTGGGGGATTGGACATTCCCAGGGACAGTATGCTGTATTTCAGTAGGTATGTGTAAAACCGATAAATCTTTAACCCTTACGTATATCAGCAACACCACAAAACATTTGAACATCATCACAAAGTATTTTGTGACCTCATTATTAGGTACCAAACAGACCATAAATGAATGAGGAAAAAATTATACATAATATTTTTATGAAAAAACACCCATAAGTGAGCATTATGCCTTGTCCTGAAAATAAAATCAGAAATTAAAGATTCTGGTGGTATGTAGTATCTGAACCTTGCTTTGGTCTTTGTGCAGCATCTGTTGAATTTGGGAGAACTCGACTGACTGCCATAGCGAACGGATGTTGAGATCTGAACTCGGTGCCCGGAGTGCCGGTGCTGTAATAATTTATCATAGAGTGTGTTATACGAGGTGGAGTGTTCCAGTATTTGTTGTGTGGAGGGGAGGTGTGTGTGTAGTGGTGAGGAATGGAGGGGAAGAGTGGAGGAGACAATATGGACACTGCTTGGCAGGGCAGGAAAAAAAAAACACCATATGTCAACCTTGGGTGAGAAGAGGTCTTCAGGGTCAACTGAGAAGTCCAGGAGAAAGTTGCCACTGTCCAAGACCGTCACTGAAGGTGGACACGTTCCAGAGGATGGTGTAGAGGAGCAGACAAGGGTGACGTACATCGTGCGGACCCAGGACCGACCCAGGGTGTTTTGTCACCCACAGTGAGTGACAGATGCCCTCATCCATCACCTTTTTCCATATACATTGTGGAAAGATCCACGAAGCCGCTGGGGGATGGTTCATGCCTGTCCTTTGCCATCCTTTCAGCCAACTTGACCAAGCTTCAGCAACAGCCTGAGGAAATGGTGAACTTGGGCCCTTGGGCTGTGATGTGCAGGCATCCAAGCTATGGACCAGGTGGTGCAGTCAACGTGGGCAAGATTGGGCAGATATCCATGGAACTGGACGTCTCTGATAGCAGAGAGGCTGCACCCTGCAGACAACCATACCTCACAACTAGTGGAGGTTGCTAGGATTCCAGTTTGCTTTCTGGCCCCCGGTGCTTCTCGCCAGTCACAGTGGGTAAGACTAGTCTACCGTGGTCCCCTTCCCTCCAGGGTCTTCCTTGGGTACTTGTCTTTCCCTGTTGGTGAGTACACCTGTCCTGTATTATGCTGCCATAATTGTCATCTGTTTGGCCATACCTGACTTACATGTCGAAACAAGGTTAGGTGCTCAATGTGCAGTGGTTACCACCCCTTTAGGGCAGGATCAGAGGAGCGTCAGAAATGTAACAGGGACCCCAGGTGCTTTATTTGTGTGAAAGATGAACTTGCGGTGGTGTCCAAGGTCTGCCCTATATGCAGGAAGGCCAGCGATGTATACTTGACCATGAGAAAGGCAGGCACCAGCTCTGTGGAGATCAACAAGTGCCTTTGTGAACTACACACTGCGTTCCATAGCCTACTGACTCCCTGTGGCTCGAGTTGACCAACACTTTCCCAGGCTTCCTGCAGTGCCCTCATTCAGCAAGGGGAGACTTATGCTGTGTAGCCTCAAACTGCTATGTGATCCTTGCTGATGATGTTCTGGAGGAGGACCCAGGACCTACTGATGCATTGGGAGTCTTCACCCACCCCACATCAGAGGCAGAGGTCATCATCCATGCCAACACCACCGCTAATAAGGTACCATCACACCCCCACAATGCTCCTCGCAGCAGTCACTGCACTGCTAGCCCTCAGGCCCAGGGGGTGCCTCAGCAGGATCTGGATGTGGCTGCCCTTGGGAACTCTGGTACCTCCCGACAATGATCCTCTGGCCCCACCCCCTCCCCGCCACCATCTTTGGGTCGATGTAGACTTCACCCTTTCCATCCAGGACACCAACGAAATTCGGAGCCTCTATCTTCCGGTGATGATGGTCTTGGTTCTGGGAACTCTTTCATAACACTTCTCTCTGAGGCACTGGCATTGTCAGGACCGTAAAATATCTTAATACATAATAACCAGCAAAATACATAATAAGTCTAGAGGTTAGGTCAATGTCAAAACTAGGGGCCAAAGGAAGTGACGTTAGCACCTCTCCAGAATGTCTCACACCAGCACAATAGCCCACAAATAGCGCCTCGTGACCATACATACACATACGCACATACACACACACAGGCTTCTAGAACATTTCCACTACAGTATAGCCCACGTGACACGACCCCTGCTAAACGAGAATGTAGGAATCAGAGATCAGAAAGGGGCTAACTGTAGAACCGACAGGTAGTGGAGAGAAGGAGGCTAGCAACAGGGGCAAGAGGGTGGCAGAGAGAGACAGAGCGAGACAAGGAGGTAGCTAGAGGGACTCTATACTTAACTCGTGTGTGAGAGACTTTGTTAATATTTCCAAGACAAATAAAAATAGTCCCATACTAATCTTTACCTCTCCTGTCATTGCAAGACAAAGGGTAATGAAGATTATCTACTTACATAACTACTCCTGTATAACAACCGCTCATCCACGAGTCTAACATCCACGAGTGTATAACTGCTCTACAAAACACACTACAAGAAGCTACGAAGTTTCTACAAAAGAAGGTGGCGAATCAAAGAACTATGACCATCTACGATCAAGTACAAGTAACAAGTCTACGAGTCGTCTCTATAATTTTCTACACGCACCTACAAGTATCGACATGACAACGAGTAAATCACAAGAAAAAAGGACCGAGAATAAATTGAGAAAGAAAAACAAAACAAGCAACGAAAAGCAAGAACACAGGAAACAGACCACTGCCCTTCTCTCCATCCGCCTCCTACCTCTACCAACATCACCACGCTGATGCAAGGAGTGAAGAGGTCAAGACAGCGAAGTTAATACCAAGCCCATATTCACAACTCATCTTACTCACCTTTCTTCACTCATTTACTCACCACAGCTACCAGAGGGTGAGAAATCGACGTCACTGTGCGTGTTTGCTGAGACAACGCCACGTCAATCAACTCGTATGTGACACCACCACTCACACCATTCCCACCACGGTAAAAACTAGTGAGTTACATAGTTACTTCATTTATACAGTACACAGTGGTAGACGGATTGGGAGGCCCTCAGGCAGTACTTCTTTGATTTTCCCTGAAATGATTATTGCTTTCATGGCCGGGAGCCATCTGGGTGTGCCTTGCACATTACGGAGATTATTCTCTCGGGCATGGAAGCATACATTCCTTTGTCATATCGTTTGACTAATGCACGAAAGCCTTGGTTTAATCACGCTTGTTCTAATGCTGTTCGCAACAAGGAGAGGGCCTATAAAAGGTATCAGAGCCAACCCACCCCCGAATCACATCTTTTATATGTTTCTGCCCGGAATCGTCCTAAGTCTGTTCTTCACTCTGCTAAAAATAATTTCATCCATACAAAATGCTCTCAACTCTCTACCTCGAATTCTTCCCGTTCCCTCTGGCACCTTGCCAAAAATCTTTCTAACAACTTTACCTCATCATCCTTCCCTCCTCTTTTCTACTCTGGTGGCTCTGTAGCTATTTCTTCTACTGATAAAGCAGGTCTCTTCGCTCAGACTTTTTTCTCCAGTTCCCCCTTAGACGATTCCGGTGCTGTTCCTCCATCACTTCCCCCCTCTGACTTCCTCATGGCTAACATTAAAATTTCTTCAGTTGATGTATTTTCTGCCATCACAGGCCTCAATACTAATAAGGCATATGGGCCTGATGGAGTCCCTCCTGTTGTTCTCAAGAACTGTGCTTCTGTGCTTACACCCTGCCTAGGCAAACTCTTTCGCCTTTGTCTATCAACTTGTACCTTTCCTTCTTGCTGGAAGTTTGCTCTCATTCAGCCAGTCCCAAAGAAGGGTGACCATTCCCAACCCTCTAACTATCGTCCAATTGCTTTAACATCCTGTATCTCAAAAGTTTTCGAGTCTATTCTTAATAGAAAAATTTTAAAGCATATTTCTTATCATAACCTTCTTTCTGATCGTCAGTATGGATTCTGTCAGGGATGCTCCACTGGCGATCTTCTCACCTACCTTTCAGACTCCTGGTCATCCTTCTTTCAGGACTTTGGCGAAAGCATTGCCACTGCACTTGACATATCAAAGGCTTTCGATCGAGTCTGGTATAAATCCTTAATTTCCAAACTGCCCTCTTATGGTTTCTCTCCTTCTATCTGTCCCTTCATCTCTAGCTTCCTTTCTGGTCGTTCTATGGCCGCTGTTGTAGACGGCCATTGTTCTTCTCCTAGATCTATTAACAGTGGTGTTCCCCAGGGCTCTGTCCTATCACCAACTCTCTTCCTTTTATTTATCAATGACCTTCTAAGCTGTACATCTAACCCTATCCACTCATACGCTGATGACTCCACCCTTCACCTTTCCATTCGATTCCCACAACGTCCATCTCAGCAGTTACTTCAACAAACAAGGGATGAGGCTATGGCACACCTAATGTCTGACTTGGCTCGTATCTCTGACTGGGGTAAAAATAATCTGGTTGTTTTTAATGCATCAAAGACTCAGTTTTTGCACCTATCAACCAGACAAAATCTTCCACAGGTATACCCACTAATGTTTAATAATATTCAGCTTAATCCTGCATCATCGTTGAACATGCTTGGGGTTTCATTTACTCGGGACTTATCTTGGAAAGATCATATTACATCTCTTGTAAAATCTGCTTCCAAGAGATTGGGTGTGCTAAGCCGACTCCGTTCCTTCTTTACCGTTGCACAATTGTTGACTCTATACAGGGGTTTTATCCACCCCTGTGTGGAGTACAACTCTCATGTATGGGGAGGCTCCCCACATACAGCTCTTCTCAATAGGGTGGAGTCAAAGGTTTTTCATCTCATTACCTCTCCTCCTCTTACTGACTCTCTTCAACCTCTGTCTCTTCGCCGCACTGTTGCATCTTTATCTCTTTTCTATCGCTACTTCAATGGTCACTGTTCCTCTGAATGCATTACTGCCAACGTTAGCCTCTTGACAGCAGCTAATATATAGCAGTGAAATGATTGGCAGGAAATCTAGACAATACATTGTAAATTAGGTAGTTCCAGGTGAATGTAAATATCACTTAAGCTTCTCCCTTCCCTCCTTATATGTATATTTATTACGAAAATAGATTATACAGCATATTTCAAGGGGAAATAAACAGCGAAAATTAGCGAACGAGTGCATGTGAGGTGTTGTCAGGTGATAATTAGCCAATTCCAGGTGTATGGCACTCTCACTTAACTTATTTCTTTCTTGTATATATTATTTCGTATAAGAATAGGGCATAGGGCTTATTTCAATGGATGAAATCAGTGAAAAATTCCAGGGAAGATTTACTTAGCGTAGCACGGCCGGGCAGGCGAGAGGATAGGGTAATGGAGGGGGGTAGGGAGGGGAGTCAAGAACGGGGAGAAATGGCTAAATTGTCAACAATGGATGGGAGTACAGATGAGATTAGGAGTGCTGACTAGTATTGGACATTGGCAGTACTGATAGATGATACAAGCCACCACTTGGAAGCCCTGGTGATCAAAATAACGCAGAATCACAAAAGCGACGCCCCGAGGTATGATCCCTTGCTCCCAAGCGTCACAAAACTGACGCCCCACCGTTAAGGGGCTAAAAAAGGGTCCCAAGGGAATTAGCCAGCAATTATGCAACCTCGGACATATTAGCCAGCAATTATGCAACCTCAGAGAACACCGAAAAAGCGTAGACAAACGAAGAAAAACAAAGAATAGAAAAAAAATAAGATCGCATAACAAACACATGAAAATAGGTGTGTTACTACAAATGCCAAAATACCACATAAACTCCTTTTTTAAGTGAAATAAAAAGTAAATTGTTGTTTTCCACGAGCCAGTGGCAATTAAGGCACATCATCACTATCATCGACCGCTTCATGACCGGATTAGCGATGTCAGGACTGCAGTTACTACAATAATGTTACAGTTGTTACAAATATGTAACTACAAACGATATGCAACAATTACAATACAATTATGTAACAATTCATACAATGTTACAGTTATGTACTTCTACAGTGTTACTACAATATTACTGCAGTGATACTAGAATTATGTTACACTTGCTACAGTTATGTAACTACAAACGATATGTAACAATTACAGTACAAGTATGTAACATTCATACAATGTTACAGTTATGTATTACTACAATGTTACTACAATATTACTGCAGTGTTACTAGAATTATGTTACACTTGCTACAGTTATGTAACTACAAACGATATGTAACAATTACAATACAATTATGTACAGTACAATTATTGTGTAACAATTCATATAATGTTACTACATTTCTGCAATACCAGGATCATACAAGTTAGGTGAAATATTAGACATTACTAAAGGGATAACTCCATATGTAATGTAATAACCTAGTAGCATTACCATTGCACAGTTACATATGTATGTCTGTTATACATACACATTTTACAATATGTTATACAATATTCTATAATCAATTTAACTCTAGTCCATTTGTTCAATTATGTATACAATTTGTTTAAAATGTATGTTTCTAGAATATTATTAGGCCAGCACAATATTATCACGAATATTATGTCTATACAATATTATAATCAATATTAAGTATTAACAGATTAGCATGTCAATGATGATTGCTGTCGGAGGATCGCCAGCTGGTGTGACCGAGCGGTCAGGACTGTAAAATATCTAAATACATAATAACCAGCAATGTACATAATATAGTCTAGAGGTTAGGTCAATGTCAAATCTAGGGGACAAAGGAAGAGATGTTAGCACCTCTCCAGAATGTCTCACACCAGCACAACAGTCCACAAACAGCGCCTCGTGACCATACACACACACACTTACAGGCTTCTAGAACATTTCCACGACAGTATAGCCCACGTGACACGACCCCTGCTAAACGAGAATGTAGGAATCAGATCATAAAGGGGCTAGCCATAGAACCGACATGTAGTGGAGAGAGCAAAGTACAAGAGGGGTCTGACGAGACTTAGTAAATTTAGTCCCTGTGTAATACATATGCTGCTCAACTTAGACTTTCTTTGAAGATAATAAATCAAGATCAACTCCCTGTATTCATCTTTAATTCCTCCTGCTCTTCGATTAGAACAATAACTTTAACCAAACCTCAAGACTTACATAATACAAGACCAAAGAGTCACAGCATTACATCGACAGGGGAGGTCCTTCATGGAAATCTGACCCCTCCTTTGGCCTCGGCTATTGTCCCTGATATTATCAGCATCATGGGAGGTACAAGTGGCTTAAGAATCCTGCTGTGGAATTCTCATTCTTTAGTCCATAAGACACAGGATTTTAAATTTTTAGTGGCTGAAAGGGGAACGAATGTGGTGGGGGCGTGTGAGACCTGGCTACAACTCCGCATCCACCTCATCCTGGGGGGTTTCATAGTTTATAGGTCAGACCGCCTTCGGGGGCGGAGTGAGGCCTATTTCTGGCTGTCCGAGATACCTCCCAGAGTGTAAGTTTGACTCTTACCCAATATATCAGCGGCCTGCAGATGGAAGTCTTGGCCGTTTGGGTGGCTCTAAAATCTAGTTGGGCATCAGTGCTATTATGTTACAACCTATGTCAAGTTGTGTCATGGGAGGAATTGGTGCATTACTTTCATCAGCTGCCGACCCCTGCCTTCATTATGGGGGACTTTAACGCCCATCATTACCTCTGGGATACTCCACTGATCATCAATAATGCTTTGGGATCATCTCATTTTCAGGCACTCTTGGACTTCCCACGCATTGACCCATACACCCGATATGACCCCCATTCCAGGCGACCATCAGTCTTGGACCTCTGTCTTGGAGACACAGCCTTCCAGTGTCCAGCTGTCGAGGTGGGTCCCTATATGGGCAGTGACCATCTACCAGTCTTCTATGATTACCTGAGCCTTTCCATGTTGCTGTCAGGAGAATGTCGCCCCAGACAAAAGCTGGTGGGAGACAAATGGGACACATTCCGGATTGAACTGGCTTCCTGTTTTCCAGGCAGATGGGGCTCCCCTCCACTGTCGGCTAAGGATTTTGCATAATCTGGTTAAGACGGGAGGCGGAGTTTTTCAGCTTTCAACTCGCCGTTGTGTATACCGAGCAGGAATTTCCTGGTGGTCAGAAGAATGAGTGGCTGTAGTCAGAGCCCGTCATTGAGCCTGGCACATGTGGAGCCACAACCCTTGCCAAGAACTGGGGCTCGAGTATTGTTGGGTCAATGCCATCTGCTCCAGAACCATCAGGCTGGGAAAACGGCAAGCCTGGACCTCCTTCTGCGCCAGCCTTTCTTTCTCCACCTCCACGGCTCGCACTTGGAGATTCCTATGGACCATGGCAGGACGCCCAACCACTCACTCATATCCACTCCACTGGGATAGACTGTGCCTCCTTGATGACCTGTCCAAGGCCAACTATCTGGCGTCATTCCTCCACACCCAGTTCAGCCATCCATCTGCTTTGCCCTCAACCACGGTGTACGAGGAGGTGATGCAACGAAGCATTTCTTCCTATGCCATTGCTGGCCTAGACAGCCTTTTCACTGCCTCAGAACTCGCCTCTGCTTTGACTGCTCTCCGGCCTGGCAGGGCGGCGAGCCCAGACTCAGTGGCAAATAAATTCCTCCAGTGACAGACACCCAACCTGCAGGATTGCCTCCTTAACATTTATAACTGCAGCTGGAGCCAGGGGATATTCCCAGTGGAATGGAAGACCTCAGTGCAGCTGCCTTTCCTCAAACCAGGCAAGAACACGACCATGCCATCCTCGTACAGGCCCGTCGCCCTTCTCTCGTGTGTAGTGAAACTGCTGGAGAGGATGGTGGCTCGTCGCCTATCGTGGTGACTGGAATCTAGATCAATTCTTCAGGAGGAACAGTGTGGCTTTCACCCATGCTTGGCCACCTTGGACATACTCTGCCAGCTGGAATACCTGATCCATGACTGTGGAGCCGCCTTCTCATGACAGGGGAATGGCTTTATTTTTTCAATAAGCGCAGTTTCATCAGCCCTTTTCCATACTATCTGCCCAGATGCCATCGTATCTGCAGTGTTGAATGAACGGCGAGATACATACAATACTCTTTCACCCAGCGTGGTGTGCTGTATTAGCTCCCCAGTGTAAACCACTGAAATATCGACATCGTTATTTCATCCGTGCACAATATAAAAGGTTATTTAAGCTTTCATAATTAATAATATATATAATGGAAAGTAATAAGAACTCTAGGAGGGAATTATAACTTAAAAAAAAAAAAAAACGGTACTGCAGTATACCCTCCAAGTTCTCCATTCAGCTCGCTCTGCTATCAGAGAAAATGTTGTATACCTGGTTTCGGCAGGAATGAATTTGCACCGAATCAAGTTTTGCCAACGAAATCCTCGTCGGCTACCACAGTTTCTTGGGCAGTTACCATGATTTCTTCGACAAACCATGATTTCAGGTACCGTGTGGTACCCCCTTAAGGTATCATGTCATTCGCCTGGTGTGTGTCTTCTTACGGAAGTCCAGCAACTGCATCGCATCTAGCTAAGACATCTGCTCCATAAGCCACCACTGAGCTCTGTAATATGCAGAGGCTTTCTCATGGCTAACACAGCGTAACTGATGTAGCCACCGCCCTGGTGGCGCTGGTGTAGCGGCAGCCATGTTACACCTCACCTGATGCCCACGGTTTTTGAACTGAGGTGTTCGTTGGGTTTTTGAAAGCAGCCGATGATTCTGTAATATATAGTGCCATGGTCAGTCGTGCAGCTTCTGGATGCAAAAATGGATACAGAAATTCATCAGAGATGGCCTTACATTTCACAAGTAAGAATTATATCTTGTTGCTAATTCTATAAGATTATTGCACCCTGGGGTGGGGTAGGAAGATTCTTCCCCGGTATCCCTGCCTGAATGAGGCCACTATAACGGGCCCATTTATCTCCAGTCTTTCTCGTCATGTTCTCTTCTCTTCTGTTCACCCTCTCTTGTAGATATCTCCATGTTTCTTCCGGCCTTTATCAACTTTGACATTCGGTTTCATGACATGGATAGTGCAAGAAAGGGTAAGTTCTGCACAGCAGCAACCTATGGCGTTGTTTTATACTCATTGGCTAAATGTACCCGATATAATTCGTTGAACTAGGCAGAAAAAAAAATCAATCCATATACATTTTTGTATTATAAGCAAAAAGTCTCTTTATTAACAATCACTGCTTAGTGGAAATGAAGTATTTGAATTTGCGTTTAAGTGTCAGTGTTTCAATATGGCCACCAAAATCACATGCCCACGGCGGACATATCCTCTTCATATTATAGAGCTCAGTGTAAGCCACCGGAAGGGCTTCTCTGACTCCCTCGGAAGTGAAAACCCTAACTCAGCACCAAGAACCAAGAACCTACTGAATTTGGCTGTGCAACCCACTATTCTGTGGTCACTTCCGATATATATTTTGTTAATAACTGACACTGTGACATTTGTGATCACAAATCTATCTATCTATCTATCTATATCTATATCTATATATATATATATATATATATATATATATATATATATATATACATATATATATATATATATATATATAATATGCCCACGGCCGGACCTTCCGCCCCGCCACCCCCCACACCACCACCGGGCCACCACCACCCCACCACCCGAGGAGGAGATAACGGACAGGTTAATGACCCAGGACAAGAGGGTCATCCAACCACCACTGATCTGTGCCCCTTCTTCCCGCAACTGCCCCAACGCCAGGTGAGTCTAGATCAGCAACAACTTACACGGTGGGTTGACCATCGACAGCAGTGGGGTGGGACTGATCTAATATCAGTCCCTAGTAGTTTTGTGGTGATGATCACAGCTTCACCCCAGAAGGGCAGGAGGTCCCTTGGTGAGCCACGAGGTGTTCGCACCTGCTGCCACAGCGAGCCACGAGGGTGTACCACCCTCTGCCGCTATTCTGGTGAGCCACGAGGGTCCAGTACCCTCTGCCACAGTGAGTCACGAGGGAGAAATACCCTCCGCCACTACCAGGACAGGAGGTCCTTTGACGAACACGAGGGAGAAATACCCTCTATCACAAACAGGGCAGGAGGCCCAATAGTGGACTATATGGGGCCAACACCCCTAGCCACCCCAAGGGTAATAGCCCCTTGTATAAAGCCACAAGTGGGTCCCAGGGCCGATCGACCTGGCGCCACGGCTGTGTCAGAGACAAGAGAGAGAGCCGCCTCTGTGCTACCCTCCCTGTGTAAGAGAGAGAACACGGTCTCCGTGTGTCCTCTATATTCAGCCAACTCCTGTAGGAGTAGCTGGACACCACCTGGGAGAGTTGCCCTGAAGGTGTCCCCCGAGCAATGACCCAGTCCCAGTCGGGACCTACCTCCCACACCCAGGAAATTCTTGTCTTCCCCAGGCACCAGCAGGAGACGAGGCCGCAGCCCACACCTGACGGTGCGTCCCCTGACAGACCTCCACAGTCCCCGGACCCCCAGGCGAGCCCAGGAGCCTACCAACGCTGTCCTCCTCCTGCCGCAGACCCTCTGATGCCAGACACGACTGCTCCACCTGTTTGGCTCCAGTCCTGAGGGCCACAACAACAGGTCGAGGCCCCACATAGACGGGCCTCCCTGCACCACTACGACGGGACCCTGAGAAGAAGGTCTACAACAGGTCGAGACCCCAGGCAAGAGGGTCTCCCTGCACCGTGACGACGGGACCAGAGAGGAGGGTCTACAACAGGTCGAGACCCCAGGCAAGAGGGTCTCCCTGCAATGCCTCAGTGGATCGGACCCGGGTCGAGTCTCCCCCCAGCGGGTACAGTGATTCCAGCCACGGTTAGAGCCCCCGGAGGTCCCCTTAAAGTGACAGAGTGATATCGCCCCAGAAAATCGGGCAAGATTAGTGACCTTCCCTCCTACAGTGAGACAGGGACAGTGATACAGTGACAGAGTGAACAAGAGGGATCCCATCTATAAGTGTCTGTGATTACTTTCCCTTGATTAAAGACTATAAATTCTGGGCCCGTGAATCTAGTGTTGTTCCCCAGCCCAGAATAGAAGAGTTCCCCCTTACCAGTGCACGCGCGGGCGAGAGTCGCCGCGCCGAGCCCAGCCAGTCAATTATAGTGATCTGCTTCCCCTGTTCTTTTATAGTAATAATCCTCCCCTGGCTCATCAAGCCTATACATCCCTATTATACCAGTGCACTAAGACCTTTTGGACTTTAATGAAAGCCAGTCACATTCACTTATGGAACCTTAACCCATTGTAAAGTGTAATTACAGTGAGTGTGAATATCCCGTGTTATCTTAACGTAACTTTGTATATCTGTATCCCCTGTCCAGAATATCACTCTATGTAATATTGTCATGGTGTTAGAATTAAAGTAATAGATGTGTTAAAGGTGGACTGCCTAGTTTTTATATCCTGTTCCTTTGTTGGTGCTTTACTTCTGGTCCGGAAAGGGGACCCCGCTCAGTAGCTAGTGTTTTTAGTACGAGGAGTCGGCCTAAAAACACTCAGCATAACACTGGTGGCAAGCGGTGGTTCTGAATCCGAGTAAAAGCACGGAGGAACGTAAAAGGAAACTTGCATAATGGCAGCTAAACCGCACATTCAATTATCAAAATTCAACCCGGACCAATGTGACATGGATGTTTATTTGGACATGATCAAACCCCTTTTAGACATAGGGTTTGACTCAGATAAGGAGAAAATTGCAGTCACGCTACCGAATCTCGGAAAAATTATCACAAATGTCGCACCCAAAATAGTCCCAGAACTGTCATGGGACCAGTTCACTCAGATAGTGAAACAGGCTTTTATGCCTTGCATGGGCAGAGTTGTCACACTCTCACAACTTGACGCCCTCACCTATGACGGTAACCTGGACGACACTTTTATCCAGGCTTGGCACCATGTCACCGCCGCTTATCCCGAAGCAGAAATAAATACTCGGGACACTCATACCTTCAACGCCCTGCTGAGGATCCTCCCGAGCATAGTCAGGGAACACTTCTCCATATATGATCCCTCAGGAAATATGGACCAAGACCTGCAGCTCGTCAGGCGTCTCCTCGCCGCCCGTCCCACACCACAACCGCTTCACGCAGTGACAAAGTTCCCCACAAACCACAACCCCCCACCAAAACCCAAGCCGCCGCCTCACCAGTCGCCTGCAGAACCGCCTCCCACAGTACCCAGGGCTTACCCGCAGAGGAAGCGCCACAACCCCAGGGAACAAGGGACCATGATCAGTATAAACCCTTGGGAGTTCATGGCTTGCAGCCGCACCTGCCCCCTTCATGACACAAGGGAGCAACTCAAGGCGAATCGGCGGAAGAATCCCCAACAAGGCCGTAATAAAGTTTCCTTCCTTGATGACGACGCCCAGGAGGACGACGTACCACCACTGCTCTACCAAGGACCGGACGACGACGAGCACGACGACTACCCCCATCCTCAGCAGATGGATTTTTAGGCCCGCCCCCGCACCTCCCCACGGTGGCGGGGGCCACCTCACATAGCTACAAACCCCCAGTCTACAACAAGATATGGCTGAACGGGGTCAAGACAAGATTACTGGTGGATACGGGAGCAGCCAGGTCTTGTCTCTACTCCCACTTTTACACCCGCCACATCTCAGCATTCGGTCCACTTCTCCCCATTTCAGCCAACCTCGTAGACGCCGGGGATGGCCCCCTACCCATCCGTGGGGAAACCAGGGCCTTACAAACTACCACCCACCAACGAGTCTCCACTGACCACCCATTCATCATTTTTGACTCCTCATGTAACCAATATGATGGTTACCTTTGCCTGGACCTGCTTCAGAAACTCCACGTGACCATTGATTGCTATCAACGTTGCCTCCACTTCGGTCCAGCCCACCCTAACCAAGCATCCACCAACAAGGAAAGAAAAAAAAAAGGAAAAAAAAAACACCACCACCACCCCCACACCGCCCACACTCACCCCACCCCACCACACTCTCCCTCTCCAGCCCACCTGTACATGTAAGCCAAACCAAACCTCCCCAAATGCCTCAATTCATTCCCTTCCAACCCCACCTCCTACTCCACCCTTGCCATCACAGAATCCCTCATTCCCTGCCACTATTGCTTCCACCGTTACCATTCCACCTCACCACGAAGCATGGGTTACACTCACCAGACCCTCAGGTACATCAGTCCTTTTTTCACCATCCATCCCCACTGGACCCCTGTCATCATGCCTAGTCTCCCCCACTTTCCTCCCCCCCCCCCACTCCCACCAAATACGTATTGCCAATCTCGCCACAACACCTTTAACCCTGCCTCAAGGTCTCATCATTGGTGACACAGAAGAGGCAGAGCCATGCTCAACACGACCCCCCAATCGCCCCACCCTCCCCAACATACCACCACATCTCTCCCCTGCCCAGTCAAACAGCCTCCACCAACTACTCCTGGACTTCCAGGACTTATTCTCCGTCGGCCCGACCGATCTTGGCCATACCACCTACCTAAGCCACGAAATTCACACTACAGGACCTCCCATTCGCCAACCTTCTCGCAGAAAAAATCCTAAACAACGGGCAGAGGAAGACCGGCAGGTCCAGGAAATGCTCGATGCCGGTGTCATATCAAACTCCACCAGCCCGTGGTCATCACCTGTAGTACTCGTGCGAAAAAAGGACGGAACCATGCGTTTCTGCGTCGATTACCGCAAACTGAATGACGTTACCATCAAAGACGCTACGCCACTACCCAGGATCGACGACTCCCTAGATTCCCTACATGGATCTACCTGGTTCTCTACCTTAGACCTGCAATCAGGCTATTGGCAGGTTCCAGTCCACCCGATGACAAACACAAAACCGCTTTCTCTACATCAAATGGGAAGCACTACGAATTCAACGTCCTTCCCTTTGGACTCTGCAACGCCCCTGCTACATTCTCCTGCCTAATGGAATCTGCTGAGCGGACTCAACTGGGAAACCTGCTTAGCCTACCTGGATGATGTAATTGTTTTCAGCCATACCTGGGCCGACCACCTCCACCGCCTCAAGCAGGTATTCCAGCCATACGACAGGCCCGATTGAAGCTAAAACCAACCAAATGTGTGCTAGCTGAAAGATCAGTCTCCTTCCTCGGACACCTGATCAACGCAGAGGGCATCTCCCCCAACCCCGACAAGCTGCGTGCAATCGCCGACATTCCACTACCCCGCGATGTGCACGAAACCAGGGCCTTCCTAGGACTAACCTCCTATTATCGGCGTTTCGTGAAAGGTTTCACGAACATCGCAAAACCCTTGCGCGATCTTACAAAAAAAGGAGAACCCTTCGCCTGGACTGAACCCCGGCACACCGCATTCACCACCCACAAAGCCAAACTCACCTCCGCCCCAGTCGTCGCCTTTCCAGACTACAACCTACCATTCCGCCTGTACACAGACGTCTCACTCCACGCAATAGGGGCAGTCCTTGCACAAGTACAGGACGGCCGCGAACACATCATCGCCTGTGCCAGCCGCACCCTGAACTCGGCGGAAAAGAATTACGCGGCCACCAAACATGAATACCTAGGGATAATATGGTCACTTGAGTACTTTCGCTCATACATATCAGGCACCCATGTGATCATCATCACGGATCACCAATCCCTACAGTAGTTACGCCAATCCAACACCACGAACACCCAGCTCACTAGATGGCGCGAAACCTTAGAATACAATTTTGAAATATCATATCGTCCAGGCAAGCTCCACACGAACGCCGACGCCCTATCAAGACTACCCATCAATGCCATCTCACCAGAACCTGACCTCATCAAGATGTGGCAAGACAACCAACGCCCTACCTGGATTCCGCCGAATTTTTTCAACAAGCTCCACCTACACGGTGAACACTGGTTTGACCCTAACGGCCACATAGTCCTGAGCCCCACAACCGCCCATGACACCATGCTCCACCTCCATGCCGACAACGGTATCCACTTGGGCACCAAGAAACTCACACAAGTGTTCAACGACATGTACTGGACACCGAATCCCACCACCATCGCCAAAAACATTGTACAATCCTGCCGGGCCTGTGCATTAGGAAAAGATATCACCCGCACACCAGGCCCATCCAGAAAACTAACAGCAACAAAACCCTGGCAACTACTATCCCTTGACGTCGTCGGACCACTCACCCCCAAAGCTGGATATAAATATATAATCACCTTCGTTGACGTCTATTCTAAATTCATTATAGCTTGTCCTGCTAAAGATCACGGTGCAGTGTCTGTCGCTGATGCTCTGACTCGCCACGTATTTCCATACTTTGGCATTCCCCAGGCATTACACTCCGACAATGCACCAGAATTCACCGGAAAAGTTTGGCAAGAATTAGCTAATATATTTGGATTCCACATCTCCCACTCATCCCCCTACTGGCCACAAGCCAACAGCATCTGTGAAAGAAGCCATCGCTCCCTCCTCAATCAAGTCCGCACTCGCATTACACAGACAGGAATTGAAGACTGGCCTGCTCACGTCAAAATAGTTCATTGGGGCCTAAACACATGCCCGCGAGAAGACGGCATAACACCACACGAGCGAGTATTCGAGGAAACCCTGCTCCTCCTCCCGCTCCGCCACCACCTCCAGCCACCCTCCCCACCCACCCCCACCGACCCTCTCCACCATCTCAAACGCCGCCTCCACCACCTACAAGCACAACAAGACCTTACACCCGACACCAACCACACCAACCCCTACAAACCTGGCCAATCCGTTGTCGTCGCCCAACTCCCTACCCCAAATAAGATTGCGCCACGATTCATCGGACCCTTCACCATAACCCAAGTCCCCAACCTGTATCAAGTGATCATCAATCAACACGGCCAGCAACGCACGTATCGCAACCGCCATGTGCGACCTTTCCACCCACCCAACAATGACCACCCCCACACCCGCGTGCCCAGCACCTCTGCCCAACCACCTGGCCACGACGACGTTTCCAGGAATTACCCCTCACGCTCATACGCCTACTACTTCTCACCCCCACCCAGCACCTCACCTACAACCACACCACCACCCACCACCCCGGATCCTGACTCACCTCAACCGCCACCCTCACCACCACCCTCACCACCACCCCCACCTGGCACCACCACATACTCAACAACGCCCACACCACACTCCACCACCCATTCCCACACCACCCCCCACACCACACCCCCTCCATCCCCTGCCTCTCCACCACCACCCCAAACCACTACCTCCTCAAACCACACTCCTCCACCTTCGCCCACCTGCGCCCGCACCACGCCCAGAACCACCCAAGCAAACGTGCCCGCCCTACCCAGCGACCATGCTCACTATACCCGCCACACCGCCCTGCCACCCACCTCACCCCTCAACACCCGCACACCCTCACCACCACCCAGTGCTCAACCACCCTCACCACCCACACCCACACTCACCACCACCACTACCAGATCAGGCCACCTTTCACGCCCACCACCCAGATATACACCAACATCACAGCATAGTAACCAACCAGCCCACCACACACAACCACAAAAACCCCCTACCCCAAACACCTTCCCCATCACTCTCCCTCTCCACCAAGCACGATGGAAAAACCCCAAGTCCCAATTCCCCAAAGTCAAATCCCCTACCCACAGACCCATCCCCCATAAAAGCACCGACCCGCCAACCCTCGCCAGCATTCAGCTACAGCCGCCTCACCAAGCACCAACCACCAGCATGAGAATCACCCGCGTCCAGTGGCTACCTTATGGCCAGCCGCCCATCAGAATCTGACAGACGCCCCAGCTTCTTTGCCGCCTACGCCGCACAAACCGCCCATCCTCCATCCGACTTTTCTTCAACCCAGCCCAGGAACCGGCCACGATGACCAACCACTGGATCAACCTCCTGCAGCACCCCACCAAAGTCAACAGGACATTCACCACCATCACCTACCACCTGCAGTCACGGGGTCGTGACTTTTTCATGAGCGACGGTGGTAAAATGCCCGCGGCCGGACCTTCCGCCCCGCCACCCCCCACACCACCACCGGGCCACCACCACCCCACCACCCGAGGAGGAGATAACAGACAGGTTAATGACCCAGGACAAGAGGGTCATCCAACCACCACTGACCTGTGCCCCTTCTTCCTGCAACTGCCCCAACGCCAGGTGAGCCTAGATCCGCAACAACTTACACGGCGGGTTGACCATCGACAGCAGTGGGGTGGGACTGATCTAATATCAGTCCCTAGTAGTTTTGTGGTGATGATCACAGCTTCACCCCAGAAGGGCAGGAGGTCCCTTGGTGAGCCACGAGGTGTTCGCACCTGCTGCCACAGTGAGCCACGAGGGCATACCACCCTCTGCCGCTATTCTGGTGAGCCACAAGGGTCCAGTACCCTCTGCCACAGTGAGCCACGAGGGAGAAATACCCTCCGCCACTACCAGGACAGGAGGTCCTTTGAAGAACATGAGGGAGAAATACCCTCTATCACAAACAGGGCAGGAGGCCCAATAGTGGACTATACGGGGCCAACACCCCTAGCCACCCCAAGGATAAGAGCACCTTGTATAAAGCCACAAGTGGGTCCCAGGGCCGATCGACCTGGCACCACGGCTGTGTCAGAGACAAGAGAGAGAGTTGCCTCTGTGCTACCCTCCCTGTGTAAGAGAGAGAACACGGTCTCCGTGTGTCCTCAATATTCAGCCAACTCCTGTAGGAGTAGCTGGACACCACCCGGGAGAGTTGCCCTGAAGGTGTCCCCCGAGCAAAGACCCAGTCCCAGTCGAGACCTACCTCCCACACCCGGGAGATTCTTGTCTTCCCCAGGCACCAGCAGGAGACGAGGCCGCAGCCCACACCTGACGGCGCGTCCCCTGACAGACCTCCACAGTCCCCGGACCCTCAGGCGAGCCCAGCAGCCTACCAACGCTGTCCTCCTCCTGCCGCAGACCCTCTGACGCCAGACACAACTGCTCCACCTGTTTGGCTCCAGTCCTGAGGGCCACAACAACAGGTCGAGGCCCCACATAGACGGGCCTCCCTGCACCACTACGACGGGACCCTGAGAAGAAGGTCTACCCCAGGCAAGAGGGTCTCCCTGCACCGTGACGACGGGACCAGAGAGGAGGGTCTACAACAGGTCGAGACCCCAGGCAAGAGGGTCTCCCTGCAACGCCTCAGTGGATCGGACCCGGGTCGAGTCTCCCCCCAGCGGGTACGGTGATTCCCGCCACGGGTAGAGCCCCCAGAGGTCCCCTTAAAGTGACAGAGTGATATCGCCCCAGAAAATCGGGCAAGATTAGTGACCTTCCCTCCTACAGTGAGACAGGGACAGTGATACAGTGACAGAGTGAACAAGAGGGATCCCATCTATAAGTGTTCATGATTACTTTCCCTTGATTAAAGACTATAAATTCTGGGCCCGTGAATCTAGTGTTGTTCCCCAGCCCAGAATAGAGGAGTTCCCCCTGACCAGTGCACGCGCGGGCGAGAGTCGCTGCGCCGAGCCCAGCCAGTCAATTATAGTGATCTGCTCCCCCTGTTCTTTTATAGTAATAATCCTCCCCTGGCTCATCAAGCCTATACATCCCTATTATATTAGTACACTAAGACCTTTTGGACTTTAATGAAAGCCAGTCACATTCACTTATGGAACCTTAACCCATTGTAAAGTGTAATTATAGTGTGTGTGAATATCCTGTGTTATCTTAACGTAACTTTGTATATCTGTATCCCCTGTCCAGAATATCACTCTATGTAATATTGTCACGGTGTTAGAATTAAGGTAATAGATGTGTTAAAGGTGGACTGCCTAGTTTTTATGTCCTGTTCCTTTGTTGGTGCTTTACTTCCGGTCCGGAAAGAGGACCCCGCTCAGTAGCTAGTGTTTTTAGTACGAGGAGTCGGCCTAAAAACACTCAGCATAACAATATATATATATATATATATATATATATATATGAAATACCCGCACGGCGGGGTGAGCCAGACACCACAACCCCAGGAGGAGAGTATGGGGAGGCGATACTCACCCCACTATGAGATGACAGGAAGGCTGGCTTACCTGTCATACCTTCCAGGCAAGAGTGTCTTATCTCCCTCGCACCCCGACGCCCGTGTTCTCCGCAGCCAGACCACCCAGCAGTATGCAGGAAAGGCACACGACACTCAGGCAGAGGGAACGCTCGCCAGAATTGGGGTGGGACTTGCAGTGACAAGATCCCAAGCAGACCCTTGGATGCTGAGTCCCCTGGGTCGGCCTCCGTTATGACAGAGGACTTAGGAGGATCCTCAAGGGCTCCTGTTTCTCCTAAGAAGCAGCGGATGAGACATCGCCATCCACCAGTGCTGTCTCCAGGAGAGGAGTCCCAGACCCAAAGGCCGGAGAGCAGCTTCCGTTGGAGCTGTGACCGTAGCTGGATGTATCCATCAGGTGCCTTCTCCCTGCCTCCAGAACAAGGGCCAGAGAGCAGCCTCCGTCGGAGCTGTGGCTGTAACCGGGCGTATCCATCGAGCGCCTTCTCCCTGTCCCCAAAACAATGGCCGGAGAGCAGTCTCTGTCGGAGCTGTGGCCATAGCCGAGCGTATCCATCGGGCGCCCTCTCCCCACTGTCAGAACAACGGCCGGAGTGCAGCCTCCGTCGGAACTGTGGCAATAGCCGGGCATATCCATTGGGCGCCTACTCCCCGCCATCAGGGTCTGTAGCATCTGGAGGGCCGGCCTCTGGCCATTCCCTTTCACCCTATACCCAGGCTCCTGTAAAGGAAGGTATCTCCCACCCCGACCACCACTCTGGTGGCGGAGCGAGGTGCCCCTCTCCCTGCCCCTCTACATGAGAGGGCGACTCCTGCTCCTTTTCAGGGACCCCACCAGAGACCAGAGCGGGCGTCACGTCCCCGAGGGCCGGTGTCCTGTCCTTGCAGCCCATGGCGTTGTTGGACTCTCCCCGGACGAGAAGCCGCAGCTCACCCTTGTCGGCCCCCTCCCAATGGCAAGACTGCAACCCCTGGAGGCGGCAGGCCTCCCCCAGCACCTGCCACAGTAGTTGAGGCTCCCTCAACAATGGCGGCCGCAGCCTCTCCCTGACAGCCACCTCTGCAGGATACAGCAGTGGCTTACCCAGGATGCCACCCTCTGTACGCCCGACCCCAGCCCTGGGCCTCCCCAGGTCCTTCCCTAGTACCCCGATGACGACTAAGGGCCAGCGCTGTGCAATGTACCTTCTGGCCCTCTTTGGCACTAGGCCGGAAAGCCCGACCTCCTGCCAGGCCATAACAGCTAGGGAGCCACCCGGTAAACCACCTGCCCACTCATGAAGGACTAGTGGCGACCCCACGGACCACCTTCCCCCGTACTACTTGTCGGATGGTCCACCTCCCATGCCCGGCCAACATCTGAAGCTCCCAGCATAGGCCTTTCCATCCCGTGGGTTCTGTGCTCCCCTCCGCCAAAGTTGTGAGTAATAGACTTTGTGTACTTCCCTATAGTGCAGCCAGATCCCTCTCCCAGTGTACCAGCCCCTGAGGCCCCCTACCCCCCTGGAGTCCATGATGCCGCTTCCCCAGGATTGACCAACCCACCCCGGTGTGGTCCCCCCCTGCCCCCCTGTGTGCCATAGTGAACTCTATTACTCATGATACTACATGTGCAGAGTGCTCGACATCCTCCCCCCCATATGGGTCGGTTTCCCTACATTGACAAACCTTCCCCAGTGTCACCCCCACAGAACAACAGACGTCAGTGTAATCCTCCCCAGTGTACTCTCCCTTCCCTCTCCAGGCCCCAACCCCCGTCCCCACGTGACTATACCCTCCCTAGACTCACTACTCCACCCCCCCGGTTATCAATGTAAGATTATCAATGTAAGACATTATACATTCTCATCCTACGTAGAACGTGTATAGACTAAGATTACCTAGGGTATCGTCCATGTCACACGGATACATTATATTAACTAGGACCTCGTACGTGTCAAAATATATATATATATATATATATATATATATATATATATATATTGCTCAGCAAGTCTGACCTTTACACGGAGTTACACCTTCCTGATGTGGGGCTATACAGCGTCACAGGCAATATTCCACAGATATGTCTGGGAGCCTGGGTGCTGCAGTCGCCTTTAGTGAAGGGTGCCGTCAGGGGCAGACTGCAGCACCTCTTCTTTCTGGCATCCATCAGAGACTGGGACCGACCAGGTGTAGGCAGCAGGGCCGACAGGGCCGCGCCAGCACTCTGGTAGTACCTCGGGGGAACCACACCTGGAGGGAGTAAGAGAGGGGCGTCCCACGCAGCTGAGAGGTGAAAGGCCGGCCGCGCAAGGGACCTCCTTCTCTGGGAAGACCTCAGAGATCACAGATGAAGGACGTACAGTGGCCAATCCTTCCCCCACACGTACAGTGGCCGAAGTGGCGGTTCTGTGATCTCCAGGGCCTACAGCTGAAGGGCATACAGTGGCCGATGTGGCGGTGCTGCTCCCGAAGGAAGAAGAGGCAGATGAGGGGCGCACAATGGCTACACCCTCCCTGGCACGTACAGTGGCTGATACCACGGTTCTGAAAGCCCCACAGAAAGTAACAGAAGGACGTACAGTAGCTGGTCCTTCCACCACACGTACAATGGCCAATGTGGTGGTGTTACTCCTGTAGTAGGAAGAGGTAGTGGATGAGGAGCGTACAGTGGCCGAACCCTCCCCGATACGTACAGTGGCCGATATCGCGGTTCCACTCCTGCTTCCTTTTCCAACCGGAGTGCGCTCAATAGCTGACACTCCGGAGGTAGTACTCCCGTAGGAGGAGGAGGTAGTGGATGAGGGGCGTACAGTGGCTGATATCGCGGTTCCACTCCTCCTCTCTCTGCCAGTCGGAGTGCGCTTAATAGCTGTCACTCCGAGGCCCTTGCCAATCAGAGTGCGCTCAATGGCTGACACTCCGAGTCCTTTGCCAGTTGGAGTGCGCTTAATAGCTGACACTCCGAGGCCTTCTCCAGAGGTGGCTATAGCTGAAGGGTGTACAGTGGCCGAACCTCCCCCACACGTACAGTGGCTGATGTGGCCGTGCTACAGGGGTAAAACAACTGAGGGGCATACAGTGGCCGAACCCTCCCCGGTACGTATTGAGGGCGTACCGCGGTGTTGCTTGAGACTAACTCTGGATCAGTCCCACCCCGAACCTGGTGAGTGCTGTCCCACCCGCAGGGTCGTGTCTTCTGCCAGCGTAGTTTCCGTCGAGGCGGTTGAGGGTTAGAGGGACTCAGGGCAAGGGTGCACCGATGTCCTTCTTGCCCCGGGTTGACCTCTCGGTGACCCGGCCCTCCGTGGTGTCCTCCTGGGGTGGTGGTGAGGCGGCGGTTTGGTGGTAAGGTGGGGGTTGGTGGGGTGGCCGGTCTGGCGGAGGCAGGTATTTCATATATATATATATATATATATATATATATATATATATATATACAGTCAACACTCGGCTATCACGGGTTTTGCTATCGCGTTTCATGGCTATCACGGACAGGTGAAATGCAACACGATTACCTTTATCGCGACCTCAAATACTGCTATCGCGGACAATGGTCGGCCAGAAACATTCAAATCGCGCGGGCTCCGCCCATGTGTATACTCGCGCCGTGATTGGCGCAACGTCACAGGCTACCCGAGCGCTGATTGGCCCAAGACATGGTTACAGCTACCCATCCTTCCCGCCAAGGCTCAGAGAGAGTCCGCGTTACCAGTCGACAGCAGCTATAGCCATGAAGACCTATTGTTCAACCACAATGGCCACCAATACCCCATCCAACCCTCCTACCATTGGTGCACGTAACGCGGCTAACCCAGGTCGGCAAGTGAGGAAGAGGAAGAACCTGCCTTATGCTCAGAAACTGGAAATTGTGCGGCTGATCGACGGTGGTGAGAGCAAGTGCAGCGTGGGGAAGAAATTTGGTATCAACGAGTCCATGGTCCGAGGAATCTACCAGAAACGAGAGCACATAAGGAAGCACATGGAATTGGCATCGTCAGAGGGAGCCAGCAACGCCTTGCGGAGTCGTAATCAGGTGCTCCTTAAGACAGAACAGTTGCTGGCCAGGTATCTTGATCGGCAGGCACGGAGGAACCAGGCGGTGGAGACGCGTGAGGTCATGGACACAGCCAGGAGATATATGTTGGGGTTGCAAGGAAGCTGGCTATTGCACAACCACCATTGTTTGTGGCCTCCAAGGGATGGGTGGATCAATTTATGAAACGGCAACGGATCAAGAACAAGAAAATCAGTGGTGAGGCAGCAAGTGCGGACATGGCAGCGGCTAAGGAGTATCCCGACTTTTTAAAGCTCGTGATTGAGGAGGGCCAATATACACCTGACCAAATATTCAACATGGATGAGACGAACTTCTTTTGGAAAACTATGCCCAGGCGGACATTCATCACAGCCAACTCTGCCCACGTACGAGGAAGGAAGGCGATGAAGGCACGGTTCACCCTCTTGTTTGCAATGAATGCGTCAGGAACATGCCGCCTTAAACCAACAGTTATTCATTGTGCTAAACGTCCACGGGCCTACAAGCGACAGGATATGAGCAACCTGAATGTGCACTGGATGTCTTCAAAGAAGGGGTACATGTCGGCAAAGCTGTCGCAAGATTGGATGAAGGAGGCGTTCATTCCCCAGGTCAAGAAGCATTGCGTCCAAAACAACATCCGCTTCAACATTCTGTTGCTGCTGGATAATGCCCCAGGACATTCACCTCTACTGAGGGATGCAGACCCTAACGTCAAAGTTGAATTCTTGCCACCCAACAAGACATCATTGATTCAGCCCCTGGACCAGGAGGTAATATCTGTGGTCAAGTCTGCCTACTCGCGACGGCAATTCAGGATAATGAGGGAAGCTACCAAGGACGCCCAGCTCATCCAGCACCTAGTGGACAGTGATGGTGATGATGATGATGATGACGAAGTGCAAGGTGATAGTGAACATGACAGAAAAGTGTTTCTTTACTGGAAAAAGTACAATATTAAGCAAGCTGTGGACTTAATGGTGCAATGCTGGGATGATGTGACAGAAAACAATTCATCACGCTTGGCGAAATATTTTGGAGGGGTTACCTGAGGACCGACGTGGGAATGTGGCAGGTGAGCCACAGTCTGTGCAGGCGGAGATTCAGGCAGCAGTGGAAGAGGCACGGCAAATTCCTGGGACTGGCTTTGCTGACACAACGGAGGACGACATTCGCGACATGATTCAGCCACCCCCTGTTACTGCAGCCGACATCCTAGAGGAGGAGAATGTGGCAGAGGAGGACAGGAGAGTGGTGAGGAGAACATCGGTGGTGATGCTGGGAGTCTTGGGGGACTCAGCATAGCCAACATAAAGGAAATCATCGATTTGGGTGTAAGGCTACGTCATCTCATCGAGCAAGATAGCGCCAACAGTGAGGCAAATTCTTCGGCGATTATGAAGGCACTGGAAGGTTACCACCAACAATACCATGCCCATATCAACAACCTACAACAACGCCAGATAACAGACTTCCTACGCCGTCGCAACGAGGCTCAGCCCAACCCACAGCCAGGACCATCCCGTGAGCCTCAGGTGGATTCTGATAATGGAGCTGACGACTTTGAAGGTTTTGAGGGTCCCTTCCAGACTCCTGATGAAGCTGATCAATTCCTAGACGAGATAGAACGTCGGAGGGGTGGCCAGTAATACTCCACCCCAGCCTCGGAACCCCTTCAACCCACCCAAGCCCCTCATCCTCTCCAAAAACGTTAAGTAAAATGGCTTATTACAGTTAATTCTGTTTTATTTATAACCTTTATGTACTGTACTGTTGTTAATTTGCAGCATTGGTTTGTAATCCCAGGTATTTTAGTGAAGGAGATGTGAAAATAGGGTAAGGTTGGGGTAAAGTTGGAGGTCGGGGAACCAATTAGAATTTTTCCCATTAGTTCTTAAGTATGGCTATCGCGATTTTGGACTCGCGATAGCAGAGGGTTGGGTGTATTATAATATTGATCGTCCTTAAGGGCAACATTCCTAATGTGAAGCAATCTGGTTGCCGTCTTTCTAAGCGGTACTTTCTTTGAACGATTACGTAAATAAGCATTTGAAAAAAAAAAGAACTAAACATTTTAGAGCATACATTCAAAATTATTGCTAGGGAATTTAGGAGTATATGGAACTTGGTCAGGTTCTGGTATTACGTCAACACTATTGTTGGATGGAGAGGAAATATGGCGGAGTCAGCGTCAGTGATGTATGATTGTTGTTCGTGTTGTGGTGTCGCCCGGTCGCCGCGTCAGCTGTCTGCAAGCGTACAGTTATTGGTGAGGTGGTAATGATCATTTCCCCGTCAGGACAATCGTGCGGCCGGGGCTTGGCTCTGTGTAGGATAGTCACCACCAGTAAGTTACTGTTTTATCGATGTCAGATATACTAAATTGCAAATGTTTTCAATATTCTTCTTGGCTTAGAATCGGTTTGTTTTAATGTTTCATTCCCTTTGAAAGAGTTTTTAAGCTGTTGTCAATTTTATGTGTGCTCTAGTAATTATGCAAAACTGCCTTACATTTTCATAGCAGAAACTGTTAAATTTTTTGTTTCACACAACTACTGATTTTTGCATCAAATCTGAGTGTTTCCAATGGTTTTTGGTGTGATTCATTTGATTTTGCCCTTCAAATCTATCGCCAACCAATGGTTTCAAAGGAATGAATATTTTTGCAATCACTTTAGAAACAACTATTTTATTAGAAATATAGGTCAAAATGAACAGAATCACACCCAAAACCATAGGAAATATTCAGGTTTGATGCAAAACTATTTACTGTGGGCCTACTAGTTACCCTAACCCAACCCAACCAAACCTAACCTAACCTCACCTAACCCAACAAACTTAACCTAACCTAAGCTAACCTAACCCAACCCAACTCAGCCTAATGCATGTATTAATGTACTCTACCTTATTGCGAGCCAGGGTCATCGGAGACCTCGTTCTCCTCAATATCCTTCAGCGGGATTGGTAGGGCAGGGCGAGCTATGGCTGGGTTTCCAGCTCTGGCTTCTGGAGGGTAGAGGCGTGCTGCTTCCTTGAAGAATTGATGATGGCGATCCTTATGGTGCTCGTTGAGAAAGAGGTAACGAGCGAAGTACTGCCTTTAACCCCTTGGGTGCGCAATTCTCCAGCCTCGACTGCCCCTAGGATGCAAAAACAGGCCTATTTTTCGACTTTCTCAAAGGTTAAAAGTTTTATGCCTGATTTATAGAGCTTCAATTTACACACCTGAAAACGCAAACTCCACCCTCCTAGACCCAATAGTTACCGGTACCGAGCTATGGCCCGTCAAAGTTTATAATAGTCACCTGTCACGGCCACGGCAAGAAAGAAAATACGCCGCATGCACCTGTTGTCTTAACCCCTTAAACGCGGATCGTCGCATTTGCGACGGTCGGCCCAAAGGACAGAACGGCGGATCGTCGCGTTTGCGATTTGAGTAAATTTTGAATAACCGCGGGCAAGCAGGCTCCAGCTGGTATTGTCTATCAGTACCACCACCCTCTAGCTACAACTAGCATACTTTACCTTTGTACTACTGACCTCAGTTGTTGCCAAATATCGCGTTTTCCCCCCGTCCCCCCACCACCACGACCCGGCCAGCCTGGCTGTGATACATGGCAGCGCTCTGAGCACTCAGAACTGTAAATCTGCACTCTCCTCTCACAAGCAGTTTATGCTACTAGGAAACGCTTGTTTCCCCAGTTGTAACACTAGCTTTTTTTCTCACGGTTTGCCCCTGTTTAGCGTCAGTTTACTGCAGGCTTTCAAAGTGAGATTATGGCGAGTTCTAGCTCTTCCCAGTCAGTGCAAGCGGTCGACAGGAACGAGAATAAAGTGGCGGACGTAAGGCAGAATAAAAAGCGTGCCGTGGTGATCTTTTGGGAAGTAATATGATTGAAAATAATGTAGTATACATGTTTTTAGCTGTGAAAATGGAAATGTTTGTTGAGTGACGGGAAGACCACCGCCACAGTGCATGTCGGCCGTACGCTCCGTTGATTTTAGCCTTATTTTCAGTGCTTATTGTACAAATACGGATTCCTAACTACCTTTACGTTGTAGTATAAAGTTTACTGTGACAGAATAAGGCTGTGGTAGAGGGGAAACCGGGTTGCTGGAGGTGTGAAAGTGAAGATTTACCCAACTTTGCAAGTCTCCACAAGTCCTTGGGTAGTCCACGAAGGCTCAACACCTGTCTCTGGAGAAAGCTGAATGTAAGTACTATCTGCCATACCAAGTATAATGTTCTAGGGTTAATCTCTGATTTTTGGCGAATATTTTCCTACAGGTACTCAGACCGCGATACAACCCCGCCACTCGGGGGGAAAAGACTGTTCACAGCCGCGTTTAAGGGGTTAAAAAAAAAAAGTACAAAAGTTACCAAAATCAATTTTTTTTGGTGTGTATAGATGTTATAAACCACTGTAATGTGCTTAGAAGAAAATAAAATGGTGACAAACCCCCAATAAATATGATAAATAGTCAAAATTATCCTCTCATCCTCTCCCCTCCCCATACCTCCAATCCTCTCCCTCCCCTTCCCTTCCTTCCCCTCCTCTTTCCTCCCCTCCCCTCGCCTAACTTCCCCTCCCCCCTCCCCTCCCCGCCAAACTGTCAAATCTAGCTAGGGAAAATGGTCATGAACCCCCTAATAAAAATATGATAAATACCCGGTATTAAAGATTATCCTCCCCTCCGTATACCTCCAGTCCCCTCCCTCCCCTTCCCTTCCCTTCCCTTCCCCCGCCTAATCTCCCCTCCCCCCTTTCCCCTCCCTCCTCCCCTCCCCTCCGAGCTGTCAAATCTAGCTAGTTTTCCTTTAGTTTCTTGTCGTTTTTGAAGGCTTCAACATGTTTGCATGCGTCGGCAAAAAATAAAATTTCTTTTTCGAGTGTCTTTCGTATAAAGACAGCTAAAATAATTGTGGTGTGCATATCTGTATGCAAACACACATATAAATTACAGGTAATGATTCAAGGACACGCTCCTTTTAGCATAAAAAATACGCAATATTCGAGGCCGGGGAGGTAAAGATACTGTGTGCTGGGGGGGGTGAGGGTTGGGGGTTGGGGGTGGTGGTGGGAGGTGGTAAGGCCAGGAGGGGGATTATGGGCATGAGGGATGGGAGGAGACCTCCACAAGACACAAAGGAAGGGCCCCAGTGGAGTACAGGGACATGGAGGGAGAGTAGGGGGGAAATACCCTCCCCCAGTCATTGAGGGATTCACATGGGAGGGGGGGGATGCATGAGGAGGGTGTGGGAGAGGTGGTGGTGGTGGTGGTAAGAGCTGTAAGAAGTAGGGTAGCAACAAGGTAGTGGGGTAGAGGGACGTGGCGAGAGGGAGGTGGGGGGTACACCCCCACTGCCTGGGTATGGGCCTGGGTCCCCCCTCCGGTGTGACCAACACTTAGTTCTGATTGGTTAGAAGCCATCTGTGTCACTGGGGTGGAGCCAGGCCGCCAGTTTTTTGTGGAAGTTGCACGATCGATGAGATTAGTACTTTAGGGGTTAATAAGGAGTACGTAATCCTGGCCGCCTTGTCCGCTGTTTTAAATCAAGCCACAGTCTCTTGATGTTGTGGGTATGAATGTCAGGGTCTACTTTGTTCCCCCCATAGGGGGTAAGGGGGTTTCAAGAATACTCCCTCAGTATCCCTGCTTGTCGTATGAGGCGACTAAAAGGGTTGGTGGTAGGATAGTGCCCCACCCCATAAAAAGAACTATCTAAACAAGTAAATAAAGCACCTCGGACTAGGACAGACCATACGTTGACGACTAAGGAATTGATAAAGGACATTCTGAGGGTGAGGACATGGAATGTGAGAGGAGTGAATGATGAACTGAAAGAGAGAGAGATTGTGCAGGTGTTGAGGATGCAAGAGTGGATATGTGTGGATTGACTGAAACTAAATGGAAAGGTGAAAGGGTGAGAGAATGGGCTTACGGTTTAGGAATATGTGCAGGAGTTAATGAGAATGAGAGGGCAAGAGAGGGAGTACGTCTGATGAAACGCAAGAAGTAGAAGGAGAATTTAAGAGAGTATGGAACAGTGGGTGCAAGGATTGTATGGGTGAGGATGAAAGTAGGTATACAAGCTTGGGCGATTGTGTGTGCGTATGCGCCGACAGAGGACCGAGTAGCAAGAGTGAAAGATGAGTTTTGGGTGAGTGTAGAAGCATGTATGGACAAGTTTGAGAGGAGTGAGAGAGTGTTTTTGATTGGAGACATGAATGGCAAAGTCGGGAATGTATGAGTGGATGGAGTGGTTGGTCAGTGGGGTGTGCCACCTGAAGTAGACGGAAATGGTAGTGCTTTGGTGGACATCTGTGCTGGTAAGGGGTTAGCAGTAGCTAACACCTACTTTCAACATAAGATGACCCACAGGTATACATGGAGAGTTATGAGGAGGATGGATGGTGAATTTGTTGATCGAAAGGCAATGATAGACTGCGTGTGTGTGGATGAGCGAATGAGAAGACAAGTGTTGGATGCGAGAATGTGGAGGGGGGGGGGGAATGGAATCTCGGACCATCACTTAGTGATGACCAAGGTAAGGCTGCAAAGAAAATGGTTGAAGAGACAAAGGGGAAGACAGGAGGAAACAGCTCCTGTGAGAAGAGTGGAGAAATTACAAGACAGTGAGAAAATGGCAGAGTATAAGAGCAAAGTGGAAGAAAGATTGGGAAGGTATGAGTTAGAGCAGATGGAAGGGGTGGAAGACGTATGAAAGACATTCACGGAAATATAGACGCAGCGTCTGAGGTGGTTTGTGGAGTGAGGAGGAGATGCAGGGGTGTGCAAGGGACAGCATGGTGGAATGATGAGGTGAAATGAGCTGTGGAACAAAAGAAGAAGGCATATAGTGAATGGCAAGCAAGTAGAGGTTGGGGAGAAAATGAGAGAGAGAAGAGAGAGGTATATGTGAGCAGGAGAAGGAAGGTGAAGAGATTGATGAAGGAGAGTATGATAAGAAGAAAGTGGATGAAGAGTTTGGGAGGAATCTGAGTGTGAAATGGAGGGAGAGTAAGAAAATATTTTGGAAGGAGGTAAAGAAAGTAAGGCATTGTGAAAGGGGAAATAGTAGAGGAGTGAAAGATAGGAATAATAGGTTGTTGGTTGAGAAGAGAGAGAAATTGAGGAGATGGAAGGAGTACTTTGAGGATTTGTTGAATGTAGAGAGTGAGAGCAGTGCAAGTATAAGTGGTTGGGGAATGGCTGGGAGAAGAAGAGATGAGAGGAGGGAGGAAGAGATCAGTAGGGCAGAAATAATGGAAGCAATGAAGAAGATCAAGATGGGAAAGACCGCAGGAGTTGATGGAGTGTGCGGTGAAATACTGAGGTATGAGGGTGAGATTGTAGTGGAATGGATATGGAAGTTATGTAGATTGACTTGGGAATAGGGAAGGGTTCCAGAGGACTGGAAATCAGGTGTAACTGTTCCTTTATACAAAGGAAAAGGGGAGAGAGAAGTATGTGGTAACCAGAGGGGTATTTGCCTTTGTAGTGTGACTGGAAAAATATATGGTAGAATACTCAAGGTATGTGGAAGGTATTTAGAATATATGGAGTGGAGGGGAAATTGTTGAGTGCTGTGAAGAGTATGTACGAGGGAGCTAGGGCTACGGTGCGAGTGGATGGTGAGCTGATTGAGTTCTTTGATCTCGATGTAGGACTGAAACAGGGTTGTGTGATGTCTCCATGGCTGTTTAATATATACATGGATGGGGTTGTAAAGGAGGTGCAAGGTAGGGTAGTCGATGTGGGGGTGGCTCTAATGAATGAGGGTGAGATTTGGAAGATTCTGGTGTTGCTGTTTGCTGATGATACAGTATTGTTGAGTGAAGATGAATGGGAGTTGCAAGGTTTGGTGAATGAATTTGGGACAGTGTGTAGGAGGAGGAATCTGAAAGTTAATGTAAACAAAAGTAAAGTTATGGTGTTTGAGAGGAATGAAGTCACAGATGTGCAGTGAGGTTGGATGATGAGGATATGGAGAATATGAGTGCATTCAAGTACTTGGGTAGTGTGATGAGTAAGGATGGAACTTTGGGGGATGAAGTGCGTGAAAGGGTACAGCAGGGAAGGAAGGTTGTTGGTTCGCTGAAAGCAATGATGAGAAATAGGGAGGTGAGTATGGAAGTTAAGAAGTCACTGCATGATAGTATTGTGATCCCTACCCTGACGTGTGGAAGCGAGGCATGGACCTTGCAAGAGGGGAACAAGTCAAGAGTGAGAGCAGTGGAAATGAGCTATTTGAGGGGAGCATGTGGAGTGACACGGAGGGACAAGTTGACGAATGAAGAAGTGAAAGAACGTTGTGGGGTGGATGTGGATGTGGTTGAGAAGATTAGGAGAAATACACTGAGGTGGTTTGGACATGTGGAGAGAATGGAGAATGAAAGACTGAATAAGAGGGTGCATGTAGGTGAGGTGGAAGGAGGGAGAGGGAGGGGAAGACCGAAGATGAGGTGGAGGGATGGAGTTGAGAGGTATATGAGGGAGAGGGGAGTGAGCTGGGGGGAAGGTAGTCAAATGGTGGGTGACAGAGCGACTTGGAGATGTTATATCTGCGGCCACCCTTTGTGGGATTAGGGCGTCGGGCTATTAATAGATAGATAGATAGATAGACATAATGCTTGTAACCCTCATCACTGAGTTTTGAGGAAGCCTACCATCCATCACTATAAATGATGCTGCCGGGATGAATGTAATGCTTGATGATGAGCCCTAATGTTTCTGCACTTCAGTCCTTATCAGTAAGGAGCTCTATGAATTTCTTCTTAGAGTCCCGCTCAATTCCACCAAAAACCCATAGTTGCTTCAGCTGCCTTCCACGATTGTATTTACTCCTGACAAACAAACTTTCATCAATCTCCACCTTAACATCAGGTCCACCAATTGCCTCCTGAGAGTCCATCCACGATAAGGTCACTTCAGAGCAAAAACTCTGCCTGTCTACACTGGTCACTGTTGACCAATTTAAATTTTCCACAACTGTGGTATGCTTCCACTGTTTTTCAAGCCAGTGGTTACCAAACAATAGTAATTCTGATGGCTTTATGTGCACGCCTGCCAGAAAGCTGCCACTAAAATCCGAAACGGAAAAAGAGCACTGGACTCGACGCTTGGTTTTTCTAATTTTTTTACACTTTCCGCAATACCAAATGTGTTGATCCATGCGGTAATAACAATCACTGTCGCACTGAGGGAACTTAACAGATTGCAGAAGCATGTTATGTCGTCTCAAAAAGTCAATTGCTGCCTGATCTTTGTCCATGTAAGTCTTAATAAATCGCCAGTATGACCACGAGCACCCGTCACAAGACGACATCACGGACTGACTTTCAAATCAAAGCCCACGGTCCCGGGCCCTTGCCTCCTAGGCTGTCATTGGTTGATTAAGTCACGTGATTGCCTAATGTGCCACATCACTGCAATAAATTCGGTTGGTCTTCGGGAGTGATGAGCAATGGTTTTAGCTAAAATTTGAGAATGGCAGCGCTGTTATTACATCATACATCACGTGACTTCTCTTCCTCCTTCATCCTCAACAGACAGTGCTGACCGCTGAGCTCGGCTGCCATGGCCCTAGGCTCGCCTGCCATTTCTCCCTCTTTATCTGTACCGTATTTCTGTATCTCCATTATTATTCATTTGCGAGCAAAGTGCATAGAATGAAAAATGATCTATACTGGCCGAGAAGTTATTTGGTAAACATATTTTTCTAAGATTCTCTGGTTGTGCGAATCTAAAAATTGTCTGAAACTGTATTAATTATTTAGCAAATGGGCGCGGCCTTTCCATATTTTCTGCTGAAATGAGTCTTTCACAGGTTACTTGTTATTTTTCCTAGATTACCACAGCTACTGAGGATCTTTATAAACCTACCTTTGAAAGCTATAAATTAGGATTTAGAATGCATAAAGATTCTTGCATCATCTGCCAGTAGCGAACCATATTTAACATTCCTAATGTGTATTTTTAAATTTGAAAGATGGCTGTCAAAATATGCAAGTGAGTTTAGGTTTGGTTAGGTTAATTTAGGTTAATTCATTACGTTTCCTATAGCTTTGACAGGGAATACACTGATGCATCCAGTCAGAACGGTGGTTGGAAAACAACATGGTAAAAGCTGACTGAATATGGCCAGTCAGGGAGGTTGTCAGTAAACATTGCCTGGCTGCATCATTAATTATCCCCAGATAAATATATTTTGCCATTTTCTAATGATTTCTTCCACTTACAGTGGAACAGTTAACTATCTGTGATGCTTATGGACCAAAATTACTTACTGGTACCTTGAGATCATGAGTTTGATGTAACATAGGTGATATAGCCGTGCCCATTTGGTATATAATTATCGAAACTATTGACATTAATTCTGGGAATTATTTTACATTGTAGATTCTTAAAAGCTCATACTTATTAACTTTTTTGGTCAATTTTCAGTAGTTTGCATCACTTCATCCTGGAAATCTTACACAACCGTGTTGTAGACTACGTTATTTTGACGCTGTTCTGCTGTAAACTTGTGCTTGGAAATGTATATTTATTGTGGATATCCAGTATTTAATTACCTCGAATCTCCACCTATGTCTGCCAGTAGCCAGCCATATTTAATGTTCCTAATGCATTTTTTAAATTTGAAAGCTGGCTGTCAAACAAGCGAGGTTAGGTTGGATTAGGCATGGTTTGGTTAGGTTAGGTTTGGTTAAATCGTTAAGTTTCCCATTGCTTTGTTTTTGTTGAAAGACCTTCCAGATCAACAAAAACAAGGTTCAGTTTCCATAGGTGTTCAGTCTATATATGGATGGGGTTATAAAAGAGATACAAGGTAGGGCAGTGGGTGTTGGAGTGGCCCGAATGGAAACTCCCTGTACTGTTGTTTGCAGATGATATTGTGTTACTAAGTGAAGACGAAGGGGAGCTGCAAGGCTTGGTGGATTTTAGGTGAGTGTGTAAGAAATGGAATCTAAAGATGAATGTAGGGAAGAGTAAAGTTATGGTCTTCAATAGAAGTGAAGTCAGTGAATGTACAGTGAGGTTGGATGAAGAGGAAATGGAAAATGTAAGTTCGTTTAAGTACTTGGGTAGTGTGATGAGTAAGGATAGAAGTTTGGATGGTGAAGTGCTTGAAAGGGTACAACAAGGAAGAAAGGTTGCTGGTTCCTTGAAAGCAGTGATAAGAAACAGGGAAGTGAGCATGGAGGTGAAATGTGTATGTATAACAGACACAAAGTGTTGTTACATTGTGTTAATGCAACTGTTACAAAACTGTGGTTATAAATGAAATTGTAGTCTTATTGTGTTAATGCAACTGTTACACAATTGTGGCTGTAGCATAACTCCAGTTACATTGTGTTAATGCAACTGTTACATAGTTGTGGCAGCAGCATAACTCCAGTTACATTGTGTTAATGCAGCTGTTAAACAATTGTGGCTGTAACATAACTCCAGTTACATTATGTTAATGCAACTGTTACACAAGTGTGGCTGTAACACAACTCCAGTTACATTGTTAATGCAACTGTTACACAGTTGTTGTAACATAATAATAGTTACATAATTGTAGCAATTGTAGCATAATAACACTAATGCTAGTGTTTGTAGTTTTATCATTGTGACATAATTGTAGTTATATAACTGGTACATACGTATATGATTATATGATGGTAACCAAACCATACGTGCTCCTTACGTGTCAACAAGTGGGTTGATGGAGGGTTAGTGCCCCTCCCCATAAAACAAATAACTCAAAGTCAAATGGCCACCCTTTACGAGATTATGGCGTCTGGCAATAGATAGATAGAAGTCTACAGTAGTCAGTCATATCATGAATTAGCCATATGTGATGTACTTGCTATGTGAGACATAGTTCAGTACATCCCCCTAGTACGTGAGTATATGGGCGGCAGAGGATGTCACGTACTAGGAATTCGCGTACTGTGAATACATAAATTTATGGGAAAAATTACATGTGGGCGACACCCCCCTTCATGGGCAACCCTTGAGATGCCTTTCAGGCCTAAGTATTGTACTCTACAGGGAAACTATCTAAGACATATTACCTAAGATAAAGTAAACCAACAAGATTATGGCTTTACTAGGTAAATCAACAAGGAATGGCTTAACTAAACCAACAAGAATATGGCTGCTCACCTTTACCCAAGAGGACAACAGGCGTGATGGAGGTAAGAAAGATCCAAGGCAGGATGAGACACCTAGCGTGGATCTCCTGCATCACCCACCACACCACCCGACACACCACCTTCTTCACCACTTTCGTCACCAGCACTTTCGACACTTTCACTAGTTAATGCACTCACTTTGTTTATAAACCCCTCAAAGTCTATTTCTGACACCTCAGACATCAAATCAGTCTCTTGATCCTCCTCAGGATATGGCTCTTTTGATGTTGAAGGGAGTGATTCCTCAATTTGTTCAATCCGAAGGTTACGGGTGATGAGTGTTTGCTTCCGTCTTTTTACTTCCTGGTTGTACTTGTCGGTGTAGTAACGGAAGGTTTTGTCCAGTGAAGACATCACCTCCTCCACTCGCGACTGAGAGCGTTTGATGTCCTTGAATTCTTCCTTGAATTTATCAAGGGCACTCAGTACCTGGCTGATCTCCATCATGGATAAATCTTCACTCTCCATCACTGGTGTTGCTGGCTTTTCTGCTGTGATCTGCTCTGCGTCGGCCTCGTCCACTCGCTGTACGATTTCCTGGGGATCCCGCGCTGCTGCTGCCGAATGTAAACCCCTGATCTTCTCCAGCGAGACGGCTTGAAACCCGGGCACAGCTTGTGCACTTGTGAGAGTGGCTGCCTTGGCAGCGGCCAGGGACTGAAAGCCGCTTCCCAGTGCAATTTCACACAGGTGCGGTATGAGGAGGCGCCAAGCATGGTTAATTGTTGCAGTGGTTATATCTGCCCAAGAGGACAACATGAGAGTGATAGCATCCTTGAGGTTGAATGACCGCCAAAAAGCCATAATAGTCTTCTCAGGAGTTGAAGTTGGTTGTGCAGGTGCTGTGCGTGATGAGGATGAAGCGGGTAGCGAATCCAAACGATCCTCGGCGTCCATGACATCTCTCCCAACTGTGTTCAAGTCAAGAATTGCCTGCAGTACCTCACAGCTGTCTGTCTTGCTGCGGAGGTGATCGTAGAGGCGTTGGTGGTATAGCTGCTTGACTGTTGCAGTCAACTCCTGGTCTAGTGGTTGAATGAGAGAGGTCGTTCTTGGGGGCAGAAAAACGATCTTGCATTCCTTGCTGAGGTCTGCTAGCCAGGTAGGATGACTTGGGGCATTGTTGAGGATGAGAAGCACCTTGAAGGAGATGCCAAGTTCCTGAGATTTTGCCTTGGCATTAGGGGTGAAATGCCGCAACAGCCACTCGGAAATGATGCTACTCATTATCGAACCATTGGAGTTGCTGTACCAGTATTTCTCGCTGTCATCCATGCAGTGCAGATTCTTGTAACATCTGGGGTGTGCTGCGGTATGCACCACAACAGGACGCATCTTGTGTGAGCCTGATAAGTTCACGGCGAACATGACTTATCCTGCTCTTGTCGATTTTCCTGCCTCAGGCCTGGTGCTGGAGCATACTAATATAGGTACAATTCGGCATAGCCTTGTAGTATAGGGCTGTTTTATCAGTGTTATAAATTTGGTCCCTGCTGTAGCCGCCCTCGTCGATTATCCCTTTAGGATGGCTGGATAATCCCTGGCCGCCATTTCATCCGCTGATGCACGCTCCCCTGTGGGCCGAATGTGATGTAGCTCCTTCCTCTTCAGAAAGCGGCAAAGCCATCCCACGGAGGCTTTAAATGGTTTCTTTACAGCAAGCGTCAGAGCGGCAGCTTTGTAGAAAATCTTGGCCTGGTCCCTGATGTAGCGCCCGTTCAGTGGAATTCCTTCCTTCTTCCTCCTCAGGATAAATGTAGCCAGGTACCACTCCATAAGAATTATAGTCTGGTTGGTCAGCCTGCTTCTCCCATCCAATGCCGCCATCCCATATGTCTTCACAGTTTTCTTTTTGGCCTCCCTGTTAGCCCATATAGTTCACACGGACGATTCTGCCAAGCCTAGTTCCTTGCCAATGGTCGTGTTACCTTTCCCACTCTCCTTCTTCCTAATGACTTGAATCTTCATGTCATGGGTGATACACTTCTTCTTGGAGGAGGGGGCAGACATCCTGGCACTCAAAAAAAATGGCCTCAGAGTACACGGGGACGTACCTGGAACGCGAGTGTACCCTCTGTGCGCGTGTGTTTCCTCTGCTGGGACTCTCACCTCACCACCCTCCAAGCGGCGCATATGGACATCACGTGACGAGTGAGCAGCATCGACGTCACAAAGTGGGCGGAACATAAGTAACCTTTATCACTTCTTGGAGGGGCAATGTCGCGTACTCGGGGTAACCCCGGATTTGGGCCACTCTTCGCTGCCTGTCTCACCTACAAGGAGTTCAGTTCATGTACTAATAAGAAATACACTAAAATTAAAAAAAAAAAAAGGTCCTTGCGTACAAGGGGGATCGCGTACTCGGAATTCTCGTACTGTGGGGATGTACTGTAATATTATTATACAATGTGTATATTGGCATAGTTATGTTGCACAGTTTTTATTTAAATTAAAATGATATTACAGTAAACCCTTCACAAGTTGAACTGTATGGGGCTCTACCCTGGTTCGAATTACTGTACCAAATTTTCCGTCATCGAATTTTCACCTCTCCCCCCCTGAAAATTGCTAAGACAGTACCTATTACTTGTCCTTTCAACACTAAATTAAGAGAGCATATATAAATTAATAAGTTATGACAGAAAAACAATTCAGTGCATTTAATATACCTTTAACTGGTAAAAAATCATTCATAGAGGCAGTACAGACCTGTTGGGAGCTTGTGTTGGAGATGGATTTTCACCCCTCAAATTGCTAAAACAGTACTTATTACTTGTCTTTTCAACACTAAAGTAAAGAAGCATATGCAGTGTATAAATGATTAAAGAAAGAAAAAAAAAATCAGTGCACCTAATTTATCATTCGTTAGAGGAAGTACAGAGCCGTTGTCAGCTTGTGTTGGAGACGGAGGTGGTGGAGTTCACAATTTAATGTAACATTCTAAACAGTACCCAGTTTTTATTTCACTGAACATTAAGAATTAAACTTAAATGTAATCACTATAATAGACTGCAATGTAACACTTGCTATAATAATAATACTGAAAATTGGTCATGATCACTTAACACTAAGTCACACGCACACATTTTTTTTCATTTAGTCAAATTACAGTTTTCATAAACATACACACAGACACTATTCGGTGTCTGTGCCAACACTACTTGAAGTGCTGGCTATCTGAAGAGCTGTAGAAGCAGAATCACTGCTTCAATCAGGAGGAGGGAGAGGCTGATGCCTTGGCATAGGCTTAAAGAAGTCATGAATCTTCACCTGCTTCTGCTGCAAATACTGGCGACGAATAACCAAGCCTCTCGACTCCCTTACATGCGTATAAAAATTTTAAGCTTCTGCATTATCAACATAATCCAGCCAAGATACTGCAACATCCATTGCTTCACGAACTTGGGATAATTTTGTATGCAGCATGTGTTAGGAGTGTAATGCTGTATGGTAGTGAGACCTGGGCAGTGAAGGAGGAAGACATTCGCCGGCTCAGACGTACTGAAATGACAATGATTAGGTGGATGTGCAGTGCGTCCCTGCGTCCAAGGCCTGGAGGGGTTGGGTTTACAATGGAAGAGTTGAGAGGTAGGATGGAACTGGAGTGTATTGGTGTTGTGATGAGGAGAGGTAGATTGAGGTGGTTTGGACATGTGGAGAGGATGGGGGATGATAATTGGGTGAGGAAGGTGAGAAGTGTTAATATTGGGGGTGGGGTTGTGAGGGGTAGACCGAGAAAGACATGGGACGAGGTCATTAAGTGTGACCTTAGGGTTAAGGGACTGAACAGGGAGGCTGCAATGGATCGTGCAGCGTGGAGAGCCGCCATTAGGTGACCAAGGCCGACACATGCAAGCATGTTGGAGCCTTTGAAAACGAAAACGAACGAAAACGACGACGACGATTCTTGTGTCCAACATCACTGTTCTCTTCCTTGTCATCATCATTGTCATCTTCAGCTTTCTTCCCAGCCATGGACTTACCAATTTCTTCTGTTTGGTGATGATACCCAGGATCATCTGCATCCATTTCAAGCCACTGGATGACATAATTTCATTAATATTCTTCTCACCGACTTTTTGCATAACTTCAAGATAATCTGAGACTTCAAAGCCAATGAAATCAGGCAAGCAGCAGACTGGCGGCCACATGTCGGCCTGGCGCCACCTTTGTCCCCCTGCCTCCGCATCTCGTCCTATTTACATACTTGGTCTCGGCCTGAGTACGGCTTACTGAAGATTCTGTCTTTTAAAAGTTCGACTTATGAGGGGTTTACTGTATATATAATCCATATTTTGTTATTTTATATGAAATTATATATACAGTATTTACAATATGTACAGTATTCACTTAATTCCATTTGTACACATATGCTAGAGTTCTCCAATGGCTGTGAAGTCAGTCTATATATATTCACTTTACGTTCATCTTTGGGTATTGGTTGGAAGTACTCGTGTGTGGTTGAGTACAACACAGTATTGCTACCTTCATTTTTGCTGAACATTTCACTTGATTTTCCTTGTAACAATAATATGAATAATATGTGTGTACTCATATTTTACTTCTCTGGTCTTTTGAGATTTTCATATGTATTATATGTTGGTCTTTTACTGTGCATATATGTAAGGTTGTATATAAATGATGTAAATGATAGGGTACATGTTCAACTCACTGATATTAACTGTGGTGGGAATGGTGAATGTTGTGGAAGTAGTGTTGTCTGGCATGGGTTGATTGGCGTGTAATGTTGTTCTCAGCAAATGATGGCACTGCTGCCAGTCGCTGCTTTTCCCTGGTAGGTATGGACTGCTGGTGTGGTGTGTTGGTTTAGGATGCAGGTTTGGAGTGCAAATGTCGAATGATGGTGTTGTCCTCACTCAGCGAATGATGACACACTGCCGTCTTGCTGCTCCTGCATCATCACTGAAAACTCAACACTGCTTGTTTTCATGGTGGAGGATGAGTGGTGGTATTGGAGAAGAGTAGTTGGGGAGAATGGTGGGGAGAGGTGGGGGTTGATGTTGTGGGTGTCGGTATGCTGAGTTGTGCCATCTCAGCCCCGCTTGTCAGTGCTTTCCTGCAGGTCTCTTTCCTCTTGCTCCCTTAACTTCATTTTCTTGCTTCTTACTTTTTGTGATTAACTTGTAAGCTTGTAGAGTTGCCTTATCATTCTCTCATAAATGGTGGAGTTGTGGTTGGGATGGTAGGAATGGTTAGGGGTGAAGTTATGTTGCGTTGTTGCTCTGCCAGCTCTCGCTCTCTTCTTTGCTTGTTTTTATGTTTTTAGTTATTTGTGAGTACGTGAAGTAGCCAGATTGAGTGTAGTCAGTTTATTTTTCCCATAGTTGATTATTGTTTACCGCCGTCGCCAATATCATGCTGTACGTCCCATCATTTACTGCTGCCACCAATATCGATGTATGTAGCTGAAGGGTTTGATTAACTGGAGAGAGATTGGACGTGTATCGTTGATATGGCTGCTCCTCTATCACAAGTGGAGTGTGTGGGCTGCTACTAGTAAAATGGATGCATCGTCAAATAGAGTGAATTGATAGATCTCTCTCTCTATTTCACTCTCCCTCTCTGTGTTCTTCTAACTTCAGTGAGGTGAGTTATATTCACTTCTTGGGTCACAGAGCTTTATGGTACAAAGGTATATGGAGATGTTCTTGACAGCGTAACTTAGTGGAACGTAGCATAACATAGCATGATGGCTAACCACCTAACTCTCCTGCTCCACCCTCCTTCTCTCCTCCTCTGCTCTCCTCTCCTCTCCAGTTTCCCAGCCTATATATACCAGTCAGTGTATAGGTGTGTCTTTGTCTACACGTGAAAGGTCCATGACGTCACATAACTAACTCTAGTTGGCAGAACTGTGTAAACATCATGCAAGGAGATTCGAGTCACGAATTATGGGTCGACTTTCATTGTTTTTGAATTATGGAATGACTTTTCCTTGTACATCAATACGTGACTTACTGTGCAAGTGTTGCCTAATATTTTAAATGTTTATAACTATTACATATTGTCAAAACATATAAATGCCTACATGGCATCAGTCCTTACAGTATGAAGTCAGTTCCATTGTTGGACAATGCATCAACCCATCCTTCCACCACCAATCTTTGCAGCAAGAATGCATGAATCAAGGCTTTGTTCCTGCCAGCCAGCACCACTACCTTTATCCAGCCATTGACCAGGGAGTTACAGACAGTGCAAAGAGGTACTGCAGAAACCTCTTCCTGCACCAGTGTCTAATTGTGACTAAGGATAGGGTGGACCAGGAAGACTATGGGGACACCAGAGGCAAGAAAACTCTACACATCTTTAAGAAATATACCATCAAGGATGCCATCTTCTGCAGGGCAGAGGCATGGAAGAAAGTTTCTCTTTTCTTGCTCAAGCATGGGCGGTACAAACTCCTCAGAAGCCCGAAGACTACAGCACCACTGCATGATTTTAAGGGGTTTGAGCTACCAAGGACTGCAGAAATGTTGGCAGCTGCAGGGCAGAGGAACCTTGCTGAGGAACTGGAAAAGTGGCCGGATGAAGATGCTGGTGTGCCTGGCTACCATCATCAGTTGGAAGAGGAGATTGTGGTTTATCTGCAAGAGAAGACATTGGCAAAGGAGGAAGACCGAGAGGAGGAGGAGGAGGAGGAGGCACCTGGACCATCTCTGGCTGCAGACACCATCCTGACCGTGAATGTGTAGAAAAAAAAAGTGGAGGGTCTCTGGGTCATAATTATGAGATCATGTGACTCATCAGGTATGAGCTAATGCAGATGCAGCAGTCAAGGAAAATCCAAGCTAAAGATCTTCCAGTTTTTCAAGCCTGTGCCCTGTAATACTACGAAGAGGCTATGCACAATCAGAGACCTCCAATGTGTCTTTGGCATCAACATCCTCTGCCAGCCTCTATATAGCCACAGGATCCAGTTTTGCAGCCTCCAAGACCTCAACTTCCATCACCTCAGGACTTTCCATACCAGATAACTCACCAAAGGCCATCTTTGCTGACAGTATTGGTGAATGACAGTTAACTCCGTCTACAACATAATTATGAGAATATGAGTAAGAGGATTTTTGTACACCCATCCCTTGATTATCGCACCTAATTGGTACTGAACATGGTGCGTGATAATGGAATAGTGCGATCATGAATGCTCAGTACCAGCAGGATTTAGATTAATTGGTACCCGGCATCCCAGCTTCAAGTCCAGTTTTTCTCTTATGACAGTTTAGATCAGTGTTTCAAAAACTTTTTCACTCCATTCCCCACTTATGGGAATCTGAACATCCTCATGGCCCTCCTTCAGTTTTCTATGAAGTTTCTTACAAATAATGATGAAAAAAACAGATTTGGTGCTTTCCATTTATTTTGATGCTTACAACTATCAGTCAGAATGAATATTTTGTTACAGATCAGTGGGATGGATGACTTATCTTTCAGTCAGTCGACTGATTCAAGGTTGTCACTAATAATGCACATCTTATATTTGGGTCCACATCTAACTGGCTTTGGCTTATACTTTTTATGTGTAGAAGCCACAGAAGGAGGCTGTAGCATGGGCCGAACAGGGTAGTACTCCCAGGGGGATTGGGAATGCTGGTGTTAGGGAGAGCTGGAGCTCCTGTTTCACTAGCTATCTAACCATCCCCTTTTGCTGACCTTTTCAGTGTGACAGTAACATGGAGAGTAGACCAGCATACTCTCCCAGACATTTCCTTTAACTGTCATATGCACTACACCACATGCACTTTATATTTCACACAACGTATCCCAATACGTTACAGGAGTTGGTGCCAGCAAGGGAATGCGGCCAGAAAACTTTGCCCCCACTACCTAGTGGCGGCCTTTTGGGGGGAGGCGTGATGGGGGTTCTGCCAGCATAGATCATGGGTCCAGGGTGAGATGGGGTTCGTACCTGTGCTAGAGGGTACAGGGCATTGCGGTTCCCAGGCTGCCGCAATAGAGAGGGGCCTGAACCTGGGGGTAGCGCCCCAGGAGGCTGCCCTATCAGTGGGTGTATAATGGCGGTACAGTTGCAGTGCCAAGGCGCGCTTGGAGGGTGTCCCTGCAGCTGTCCTGGCGGGGTGTCCCGAGGCCACTACCACAGCCACTGGTAAGCTGGTGGGCTAGGGGTCCCAGATCCATTGCCTGGACCTGGGACTGTGCAGTGAGTGGGGCCAGTGGTATGTCTACCCCTTTTATTAATACTGACTATGACTAAAAATAAGTTTCAAAGCAAGCCTGAGGACAGTAAATCACCCAGGGGGAAGAGGGTGAGTTCATGGAATGTGGGAAGTTTGAGGGGAAAAGTGGGAGTTGTTGAGGCATTAAGTCGGTGGTGGGTGGATGTGGCATGTTTGCAGGAAGTCCAGTACAAAGGTGGATCAGCCAGAATTATTGTTGTGAAGGATTGTTATTATAAGTTGTTTTGGCAGGGGGGGACAGACAAATATGGAGGTGTTGGTGTGATGGTTGTGGAGAAATGGGTGGAATATGTCATCAGTGTTATGCGAGTAAGTGATAGGATATTGGTAGTGAAAATTCTGGTTGGAGAAATGGTAACTGCAATTATATCGGTTCATGCTCCACAAGCAGGCTTGGATGAAGTAGAGAAGGATAGATTTTGGGATGACTTAATACGTGTAGTGGGTGGTATACGGGATGATGAGATAGTGGTTTTGGGAGGGGACTTAAATGGTCATGTAGGTGAAGCAGCTCAAGGTTATGAAGAGTACATGAGGGATGTGCGTATGGTATAAGGACTGCGGAAGGAGAAAGGATACTCGAGTTTGAGGAGACAACGAACATGATTGTGTGCAACACACATTGTAGGAAAAGAGAGAGTAGGTTAGTTACGTATTAGTCTGGGGGAAATAGCAGTCAGATAGATTATTTTCTGGTTAGGAGGCTGATTGGAGGTTGGTGAGGGATGTTAAAGTTATAGGAAGTGAGGAGTGTGTGCAGCAGCAAAACCTATTGATTTGTGATATGGTGCTTAAGGAACGAGTGGTGAAAAAGAGGACTTATGTACCCAGGAGGAAAATATGGAAGCTGGAAAACCAAGTAGTAAGGGATGCCCTCTATAGTGAGATGAGGAGAGTCCAAGTAGTAAGGGATGCCCTCTATAGTGAGATGAGGAGAGTGCTGGCTGAACAGAGAGCTGTAGACAGAGGCATTAATGAACAGTACAGAGCCCTCAAGAACAACCTCTTGAGAGTTACTGATGTAATATACAGTTGGACTAGAGGCCCACCAAGACATAAAGTTACTTGGTGGTGGGATGAGGGTGTAGAAGCTGCAGTTAAGGAGAAAAGAAGGCTTTTCCTGGAATGGAAGAAGGGTAGTAATAAGGAGGAATACTTGGCTGCCAAGCATAGGGCTAGAAGAGAGGTATACAGGGTGAAATCTGAGTCACAGAGACTTTTACTTGATAACCTTAATCATGAGGAAAGGAAAAATATGATATTTAAGGAGGCAAATCAGATGAAGAGGGACAATCGGAATATTATAGGTGAGCAGTGTGTGAAGAATGATGAAGGAAGGGTAGTGGTGAACAGTGGGGATATTAACCCCTACACCGCGGGCTTGTTTACCAATGACTTGCGTGTGCCGCGGGATTATTTGGGCTCCGACAGACTCTCAAAAAATATTTGCCAAAAATCAGTTATTAGTCCTAGAATAATAAAATTACATATGCTTATGGCACATACCTTCAGCTTTCTCCTGGAATGATTGTTGAGCCTTCGTCAGTTACCGTAGGACTTGTGGAGACCTCTGAAGTAGGGTAACGAAGTCTCCACTTTACACTTCCCGACAACCCGTAATATGATAACCACAGCCAGATACAAACACTATAAACACTATTCTACAATTTTCAAGTAGTTTGGGATCCATACTAAAAAAAAAAAACACTGTGAAAGCAATGGAAATTACGAGCGCGTCTGATCGTCGCACTGGCACTAGTTCGCTCTTAGTAGTCTGTCATTTATTATTCATAAAACCCCTCACACTTTATATTTCTATTACTATATAACACTTATATATATCTACAGTCTTTATTCATAAGTTTCCTTCAGTAGTATTAGTTTATTGTCACTGTAGGGATTCAATTTCTTTCAGTAAAATACGTAGCATTCACTTTCTCGTCCTGTATACTGGCATTGAGAGTGAATGTCACTTTCATCTTCACTCTCATAACTCATAGCATTCAGACATGCTAGAGTGAAACTTTCACTTTCATTACTCCTAGGGTATATACTCGTATTCTTATAATACTACTCATTTACATTTCTGTTTACGTTCTCTATTTTATTTACGTTATTTACATTTCTGATTTATTTACACTGTGTTGTGCACTGTCACTTGAAATAACTTATAAAACTGTTTTCCATTGTTCACGTATATTTACATTCATTACTTTCACTTGCTGTTTACACATTATTTACAATTCCACTTGCACTGTTTTACTTAATAGAAAGATCGTAGTCACTCTTTTATCAATTGTCAGCCCTTTACCTCTTTCCACACGAGGTTTAGTAGGGGGTAAAGGTCACAGGGCCATTTGCATGGGGGTGAAAAAAGGCCTTGAAGTCAGCAAGAAGAAACATACGTACTCTCACTTCGGAAGTTGAGAGTAACCTGATAACGGAGGGCTAGCGTGGAGGCCTGCTAATGGGTTATTCAGGGTTACCAATATTACTTCTTGAAACAGCTAAGTCTAGCACTGATATGATTGGCAGGAAATCTAGACAATACATTATAAATTTGGTAGTTCCAGGTGAATGTAAATATCACTTAGGCTTCTCCCTTCCCTCCTTACATGTATATTTATTTCGAAAATAGATTAGAGGCCTACTTAGGAGATATATTTTCAGAGCTACCAATGTTAGATCTTGAAACATCTTTGTTTAGCACTGATATGATTGGCAGGAAATCTAGACAATACATTATAAATTAGGTAGTTCCAGGTGAATGTAAATATCACTTAGGCTTCTCCCTTCCCTCCTTACATGTATATTTATTACGAAAATAGATTATAGGGCATATTTCAAGGGGAAAAAAACAGCGAAAATTAGCGAACGAGTGCACGTGAGGTGTTGTCAGGTGATAATTAGCCAATTCCAGGTGTTTGGCACTCTCACTTACCTTATTTCTTTCTTGTATATATTATTTGGTATAAGAATAGGACATAGGGCTTATTTCAATGGATGAAATCAGTGAAAAATTCCAGGGAAGATTTACTTAGCGTAGCACGGCCGGGCAGGCGAGAGGATAGGGTAATGGAGGGGGGGTAGGGAGGGGAGTCAAGAATGGGGAGAAATGGCTAAATTGTCAACAATGGATGGGAGTACAGATGAGATTAGGAGTGCTGACTAGTGTTGGACATTGGCAGTACTGATAGATGATACAAGCCCCCACTTGGAAGCCCGGGTGAATTCAAAATAATACAGAATCACAAAAGCGACGCCCCGCGGTATGATCCCTTGCTCCCAAGCGTCACGAAAGTGACGCCCCGCGGTTAAGGGGTTAAAGACGCATGGAGAGAACATTATAACCAGTTGTTGAATGAGGAGTTTTACTGGGACAGGGAAGGTTTGGAGCCAGCAGGTCCAGTGTTTGGCCCTTGGCAATTGATTGATGCTGCTACTGTGAGTGAGGCAATAGGCAGGATGCAGGTGGGGAAGGCAGCAGGTGTGTTGGAGTTGATTACTGAAATGTTGAAGGCCTCAGGAGATATAGGGGTGAGGTTAGTCACTGACCTGATAAATATGATTATATATGAGTGTGTTGTCTCAGATAATTGGTTGAAGAGTGTAATTGTAAATGTGTTTAAAGGGAAGGGTGATGCTCTGGAAAGAGGAAATTATAGAGGTATAAAGCTCTTTGACCAGATAATGAAGGTAATGGAGAGAGTTCTAGAAGGTATGATTAGAGAAAAAGTGAATATTGATGAGATGCTGTTTGGGTTTATGGCAGGCAGGGGGACCACTGATGCCATATTCATTGTTCGACAGCTGCAGGAAAAATATATTGGGAAGAGAAGGGATCTGTATTTTGTTTTTGTTGATTTGGAAAAGGCCTTTGTCAGAGTTCCTAGACAGGTGGTGAAGTGGGCAATGAGAAAGCTTGGCTTGGAGGAGTGGCTGGTTAGAGTGGTTATGGCCATATATGTGGGTGCTCGCACCCAGGTAAGAGTGAATGGAGATTTGGGTGATGAGTTTTCCATGAATGTTGGTGTGCATCAAGGGTCAATTTTGAGCTCCTTGTTGTTTATCATGGCACTTGAAGCCCTTTCACGGGACTTCAGAAACGGACTCCCATGAGAGATGTTGTATGCTGATGATTTGGTGTTGATTGCGGAGAACGAAAGGGAGGCAGAGGAAAGATTTAGGAAGTGGAGAGATGGTATGGGGCATAAGGGCTTAAGGGTAAATACAGATAAAACAAAAGTGATGATATCAAGGGTTGGTGGCGGTACTGTCAAAGACGAGGGAGAGTGGCCATGTGCAGTTTGCCACAAGGGCATGGGAAGTAATTCCATCTTGAGTAGTGTTTGTGATAAATGGGTGCACAAAAGATGTAGTGGTATCAAAGGTAGACTGTGAGATAATGCTGATTTGATGTGTGCGGCGTGTCGGGTAGAGCAGGTGAAGATTGTCAGGAGTGATAGGATTGAACTTGCTGGTGAGTCTCTTGAGTGTGTGGAAGAGTTTTGTTATTTGAGAGACATGTCGTGTGCTAGAGATGGGGCTGGAGCTAGGTCTGTTGCTAGGGTTAGAAGTGGTTGGAAGAAGTTCAGGGAGCTGTTGCCTCTCCTGACATTGAGAGGACTCTTCCTACGTGCTAAGGGGTCTTTGTATGCAACATGTGCTTGGAGTGTAATGCTGTATGGTAGTGAAACCTAGGCAGTAAAGGAGGAGGATATTTGCAGGCTCAGACGTACAGAAATGACAATGATTAGGTGGATGTGCAGTGCGTTCCTGCGTGCAAGGCCTAGGGGGGTTGGGTTTACGATGGAAGAATTGAGAGGTAGGATGGGACTGGAGTGTATTGGTGTTGTGATGAGGAGAGGTAGATTGAGATAGTTTGGGCATGTGGAGAGGATGGGGGATGATAATCGGGTGCAGAAGGTGAGAAGTGTTAATATTGGGGGTGGGGTTGTGATGGGTAGACCAAGAAAGATGTGGGACGAGGTCATTAAGACCAAGAAAGATGTGGGACGAGGTCATTAAGTGTGACCTCAGGGTTAAGGGACTGAACAAGGAGGCTGCAGTAGATCGTGCAGCATGGATAGCCACCATTAGGTGACCAAGGCCGATGCATGCAAGCATGTTGGAGCCTTCAAAAACGAAAAGAACGGTGCAGAAACCAGATTCACATAAATATATTGTGGAAAATGGCAAGAGGACTCTAATTGCGATTGCACAGACACACTATGCTTTCCTACGTACACTAGCCTGCGTGGCCGACCTAAAATTTTGCCATGACCTCCCTGGGGGACATGGCTTCCACTTTGAGAACCACTGATTTAGACCCACTAAATACGTACACACTGTTACGGTATGCACCTGATTCACACATAGGCATGGTTAGGTAGGTTGGTTAGGATAAAAGAAAGTGATCGCAAGGGGACAGTCTATCTATCTATCTATCTATCTATCTATAGCCCGACGCCCTAATCCCGCAAAGGGTGGCCGCAGACAAAACGCCTCCAAGTCACTCTGTCACCCACCATTTGACTACCCTCCCCCCAACTCATCCCCCCCTCCCTCATATACCTCTCAACTCCATCCCTCCACCTCATCCTCGGTCTACCCCTCCCTCTCCCTCCCTCCACCTCACCTACATACACCCTCTTAGTCAGTCTTTCATTCTCCATTCTCTCCACATGTCCAAACCACCTCAGTGTGTTTCTCCTAATCTTCTCAACCACATCCACATTTACCCCACAACGTTCCTTGACTTCTTCATTCGTCAACCTGTCCCTCCATGTCACTCCACATGCTCCTCTTAAGTAACTCATTTCCACTGCTCTCACTCTTGACTTGTTCCCCTCTTGCAAGGTCCACGCCTCGCTTCCATATGTCAGGGTAGGATCACAATACTATCATGCAGTGACTTCTTAACTTCCATACTCACCCCTATTTCTCATCACTGCTTTCAGTGTACCAACAACCTTCCTTCCCTGCTGTACCCTTTCACGTACTTCATCTCCCAAAGTTCCATCCTTACTCATCACACTACCCAAGTACTTGAATGCACTCACATTCTCCATATCCTCACCATCCAACCTCACTGCACACTCTGTGACTTCATTCCTCTCAAACACCATAACTTTACTTTTGTTTACATTAACTTTCAGCTTCCTCCTCCTACACACTGTCCCAAATTCATTCACCAAACCTTGCAACTCCCATTCATCTTCACTCAACAATACCGTATCATCAGCAAACAGCAACACCGGAAGCTTCCAAATCTCACCCTCATTCATTAGAGCCAGCCCCACATCCACTGCCCTACCTTGCACCTCCTTTACAACCCCATCCATATATATATTAAACAGCCATGGAGACATCACACACCCCTGTTTCAGTCCCACATTGAGATCAAAGAACTCACTCAGCTCACCATCCACTCGCACCGTAGCCCTAGCTCCCTCGTACATACTCTTCACAGCACTCAACAATTTCCCCTCCACTCCATATATTCTTAATACCTTCCACATACCTTGCCTATCTATTCTGTCATAAGCTTTCTCCAAGTCCATGAAGGCAGCATACACTTTCCTTCCCTTTTCTAGATACTTCTCCACTAAACATCTTAGAACAAATATCTGATCTACACACCCTTTTCCCTTCCTAAATCCCCCTTGTTCTTCTCCAACTAGCTCCTCTGTCATATGCCTAACCCTATCAATGAGTATTCTACCATATATTTTACCAGTCACACTAAGAAGGCAAATACCCCTATGGTTACCACAGTAAGGGTGAATATTTAATACAGTAATCCCTCATTTATCCGGATACAATAGAGCCAAAGGCATGTCCAGGTAGTGGCAACATCCGGGTAATGAACACTATTCCCCTACCATACCCAAACCCTACCTCTAACCTATACCTAAACTATTTGTACAGTAACTATGCTTAATTTGGCAGTTTTCATGTCATTCAGGCGTACACATCAAAACACATGTAGGAATATTCAAAGTAATGGTAAACACTAAGAAGACCATGCAGAGAAACCACTGAAAACCAAAAAACACCCTACCTAAACAGAACTGTATGTACTGTACCCCTCCTTAGTTTGGCATTGTTTTCTGGTCATTCTGCTATATTTTGACATCAAAACATACATGGGTTTTTCCAAAATTCAACACTAAGAAAACCATGGGGGGAAAAAAAAAAAAAAAAACCCTACCTATACACCAGTGTATGTACAGTACCCCTCCTAAGTTTGGCACTGTTTTCAGGTCACTCTGCCAGATTTAGACATCAAAACACACATAGGATTATCCATATTAATGGTAAACATCAACAAAGCTTGCATAAACAAAAAAAATCCACAATGAAACTGACAACATTTTGAAAATCTGTTGTGTGTGACGAGTGATTTGCACCTGGGCCTTAAAAAAAAAAATTCCACAGCCAAATATACTACTGGAAATTGTTTATATTGGTATGAATGGTATACCGTCATCTTTGCTGATGTTTCTACTGTAATCTGAAAAAAAAAAAAAAAAAAAAAAAAAAAAAAAAACAGTGACATGTAAAAGTACAGAAATATAGCAAGAATAAAGTGTTCAGGAGTAAACTTACCTTCATACAAGATCACACCATCCTAGTGCAAAATTTTGCCAGCATCATCCAAAAGTTAAGCATATACTGTATCTAGATGCAGAATTTCATGAGCTTTCTCATGGTCACTTCAGAATTTCTATACGACCAATAGTAGTCTAATAAATCACAAAATAATGTGAAAACTCACAAGGTTGGGAGAGTGGACTTTCTGACCACCAGAATCAGAGTACAAATGAAATGGTGAAATAGAAGGAGGGAAGAACAGGAGGAAGTAGTTCATACAAGCAGGGTGGAAAGGTTACAGGAGGATGGAAAAAAGGCAGAATATAAGAGGGAAGTGGAGGAGCGATTGGGTAAATATGGATTGGAGCAGATGGGAGACGTGGAAGGTGCGTGCAAGATATTCACAGAAGAAATCTGTGCAGCATGTGAGGTGGTGTGTGGGATGAAGAGAAGACGAGAGAGGGTGCAGGGAACAGCATGGTGGAATGAAGAGGTGAGAGAGGCTGTGGCACAAAAGAAGAAAGCATATAGTGAATGGATGAGAAACAGGAGTATGGAAGAAGTTGAGAGACGCAAGAGAGATTTATATGTAGAGAGGGAGCGAGAGGTGAAAAGGCTAGTAAGAGAGAGTAAGAAGAGAGTGGATGAGGAATTTGGAGGGAATTTGAGTGTAAAGTGGAGACAATGTAAGAAAATGCTCTGGAAAGAGGTAGAGTTAGACAGGGTGCCAAAGAAGTTAGTAGGGGAGTGAAAAATAAAAATGGTAGATTACTAGTGGAGAAGGGAGAAAAATTGAGCAGATGGAGAGAACACTTTAAGGAATTGTTGAACATAGAGAATGAAAGGAATTTGGAAGGAATTTGAGTGTAAAGTGGAGGGAATGTGAGAAAATGCTCTGGAAAGGGGTAAAGAGAGTTAGACAGGGGGCCAAAAAAGTTGGTTGAGGAGTGAAAAATAAAAATGGTAGATTACTAATGGAGAAGGGAGAAAAATTTAGCACATGGAGAGAACACTTTAAGGAATTCTTGAACGTAGAGAATGAAAGTAATGCGAGTATAAGTGGCTGGGGAATGGCTGGGAGAAGGAGGGGTGTGAGAAGAGAGGAGGAAATCAGTAGGATGGAAGGTGTGGAAGCAATAAAGTCAAAATGGGTGTGTGGTGAAATGCTGAATCATGGGGGAGAGATAGTAGTAGCATGGATGTGGAAGTTGAACAGATTGGCCTGGGAGGAAGGTAGAGTCCCGGAGGATAAGAAGTCAGGTATAATTATGCCCCAATACAAAGGAAAAGGGGAAAATGAAGTGTGTGGTAATCATAGAGGCATTTGTCTTCTAAGTGTAAGAGGAAAAGTATATGGTAGGATACTTATTGACAAAGTTAGGGAAATAACAAAGGAATTAGTTGGAGAAGAACAGGAAAGTTTTAGGAAGGGAAGAGATTGTGTAGATCAATTATTCTTTCTTAGATCTTTAGTGGAAAAGTTTCTAGAGAAGGGAAGGAAGTTGTATGCGGCTTTTATGGATCTGGAGAAAGCATATGACAGGTGGATAGACAAGGATTGTGAAAAGTATTAAAAATATATGTAGTAGATGGGAAGTTATTGAAGGCCATGAAGAGTATGTATGAGGGTGCTAAGGCTGCAGTGTGTGTGTGGATAGTGAACTGAGTGAATTTTTCTATTTGAAGGTTGGACTGAAGCAAGGATGTGTCATGTCTCCATGGTTGTTCAGTCTTTATATGAATGGGGTTATAAAAGAGATATATACTGTACAAGGTAGGGCAGTGGATGTTGGAGTGGCCCTAGTGAGAGAGGATAGTGTTTGGAAACTCCCTGTACTGTTGTTTGCAGATGATACTGGGTTGTTGAGTGAAGACGAAGGGGAGCTGCAAGACTTGGTGGATGAGTTTGGGAGATTGTGTATGAAACAGAATCTAAAGGTGAATGTAGGGAAGAGTAAAGTTATGGTCTTTTAGAGAAGTGAAGTTAGTGAATGTACAGTGAGGTTGGGTGAGAAGGAAATGGAAAATGTGAGTGCGTTTAAGTACTTGGATAGTGTGATGAGTCAGGATAGAAATTTAGAGGGTGAAGTGCCTGAAGGGTTACACCAAGGAAGAAAGGTTGCTGGTTCCTTGAAAGCAGTGATAAGAAACAGGGAAGTGAGCATGGAAGTGAAAAAGTTACTACATGACAATTTTGCTATACAACTCTAATGTATGGAAGTGAAGCTTGGACCCTGTTGGAGGGACAGAAGTCAAGAGTGAGAGCAGTGGAAATGAGTTGTTTGAGAGGAGCATGTGGAGTCACATGGAGATGCAGACTCATAGATGAGGAAGTGAAGGAGCGTTGTGGTGTGGATGTGGATATGATAGGAAGAGTTAGATGAAGCACATTGAGGTGGTTTGGCCATGTGGAGAGGATGGAGAGCGAGAGACTGATGAGGAGATTGTTTGTGAATGAGGTGGAGGGAGGGGGAGGCCAAGGATGAGATGGAGAGATGGAGTGGAGAGGTATATGAGAGAGTGGGGTGTGAGCAGGGCAGTGAAATGGCGGCGGACAGGGCAAAATTGAGACAGTTTGTTTATGGCCACTCCTCATGGGATTTTGCCATCTGGCAATAGATTGATAGATAGATAGATAAAAAATTTCATTATTATGAATGTCTTCCCACTTTTTTGTTTAAAATGTTTATTCCTGTAATTTTTTCTTTTTTTACTCAGTTTAGGAAAGAAAGGAAAAGGAATGAGATGAGAAAGATAATGGGTGCAGGAATTTCTTTACTTTCTTACCTTCTTATTCTTAATTAAAGAAACACATGAGGGGAGCAACAGACCCATATCCACTCATAACTGATTCACGAGATATACTGACTGTTTGAGTGATTTAGAGAGTAGAGTAGGCCTGTGTCAACATCTCCCAGACCTTCATTCACTTCCCCAAAATTTTTGCAGTTTTTTACAAGTCGTGCTACAGCGACGCTGGTGGCCATTCTACAGAAAAAAACATCGTTCAATGTCATTGGCCAGGAGGGATTAAGTTAGGTTAGGTTGGTTTGGTTGAGTGGTTAGGTTAGGTTATATTGCTTTGTTAGGTTAGATAGTTTAACCCTTTCAATTCGGGTGTATTTTTGTGGCTGGAGGTTTTACACATGCAGGTTTTAAGATATATAAGAAGAATTGTTTTGATAATATATTCCACACCAAAAAAATAGACCATAATTTGATGAGTAAAATGATGTATAACAATGTAAAAAAAACAAAAAAAACATGAGCTGTCAAAACCTGTGGGGTTGGAGCTCTTCCACTGCCAGACGTATGTCATTAGGTATAATGATAAACTCAGTGCTGTTCTTATTATTATTATTTTTTTTTATAGTAGCACTTTCATTTCCATTCTCACTTTCATCTGACAACATAATCTGGGTCATCAGACATCACTTCCATCAGATCCAAGTAAGCTGCTGCAGCAGTGAAACATGTCAACTGCATGTCTTGACATACGCGTACAGTATATCTTGATATAAAATACCTTTAGATGCGATACCCCGGCTTAATGAGGGGGTAGAAATAATATCATACCCTGCCTAACAATGGCCAAACCCCAGTTTAACAATGGGTTTTGATTTTTTAAACTGATTTTGATGATATTTTAGAATAAAATTGTGTTTTATTTTTTTTATAAACTATTTTTAGACTTAGATTAGTGTGTTTTTGCCATAGGTAGAGTGAACATTGCCATTTCGGGGTACAGTTTACTAAGCTTGATTTTTTCCTGACTTGTATTTGATGATTTTTAGATTTTATTTGTTGGTTTAAATGTGTTACAACATTTACAGTTGTTAGGCTTTGGTTAGCTTTTTTTTACTGCTGTTAGGCCATTTAGATTGGCTTTAACCCCTGTGCACCAGGCATGGGTTTACCTATCCACGTCCCAGAACCGGGTTATTTTCAGGATAATAAATTTTCCCCCAAATATTATTTTTTTTTTTTCATTACAAATCAATCACAAATGACAAAAAACACCTAAAAAGCTCGTACATATGCTTTGTTGGCGATTTGGAGGTGGTGGTGTGGTGTGTGGGAGCCAGTGTGTGGCAGCTGGGCTGAGCATGTTCAAGGTCACGGTGGTGTGTTGGCAGTATTACTGGAGGGAGGGAAGAGGGATGATTACCTCATGCCAAAATAAGTGTTGAGTGCGTATTTGTTTTTCTCGCTAATTCACAGTGCCGTATGAACACAATATTGCAAATAAAATAGCAAAAAAACACAAGAAAGTAACAAATTAAGATTGGCTTATTTTATGTTTTCCATGATACATATTTACAGGGCAAAGTCTGAGTCACAGAGACAATTACTTGATAACCTAAATCATGGGGAAAGGAAAAATATATTTAGGGTGGCAGGTCAGGTGAAGAGGGATAATTGGGATATCATAGGTGAGCAGTGTGTGAAGAATGATGAAGGAAGGGTAGTGGTGAACAGTGAGGATATTAAAGATGCATGGAGAGAGCATTATAACCGGTTGTTGAATGAGGAGTTTGACTGGGACAGGGAAGGTTTGGAGCCAGCAGATCCAGTGTCTGGCCCTTGGCCTTTGATTGATACTGCTACTGTGAGTGAGGCAATAGGCAGGATGAGGGTGGGGAAGGCAGCAGGTGTGTCTGGGTTGACTGCCGAAATGTTGAAGGCCTCAGGCGATATAGGGGTGAGTTTAGTCACTGACCTGATAAATAGGATTATTTATGAGTGTGTTGTCCCAGATGATTGGCTGAAGAGTGTAATTGTAAATGTGTATAAAGGGAAGGGTGATGCCCTGGAAAGAGGGAATTATAGAGGTATAAAGCTTTTAGATCAGATAATGAAGGTAATGGAGAGAGTTTTAGAAGGTATGATTAGAGAAAGAGTGAATATTGATGAGATGCAGTTTGGGTTTATGCCAGGTAGGGGGACCACTGATGCCATATTCATTGTTCGACAGCTTCAGGAAAAATATATTGGTAGGAGAAGGGATCTTTATTTTGTTTTTGTTGATTTGGAAAAGGCCTTTGACAGAGTCCCTAGAGAGGTGGTGAAGTGGGCAATGAGAAAGCTTGGCTTGGAGGAGTGGCTGGTTAGGGTGGTTATGGCCATGTATGTGGGTGCTCACACCCAGGTGAGAGTGAATGGAGATTTGAGTGATGAGTTTTCCGTGAATGTTGGTGTGCATCAGGGGGTCAGTCTTGAGTCCCATGTTGTTTATCATGGTACTTGAAGCCCTTTCACGTGACTTTAGAAACGGACTCCCGTGGGAGTTGTTGTATGCTGATGATTTGGTGTTGATTGCAGAGAATGAAAGGGAGGCGGAGGAAAGGTTTAAGAAGTGGAGAGATGGTATGGGGCAAAAGGGTTTAAGGGTAAATGCAGATAAAACAAAAGTGATGATATCTAGGGTTGGTGGCGGTACTGTCAAAGACGAGGGAGAGTGGCCATGTGCAGTTTGCCACAAGGGCGTGGGAAGTAATTCCATCTTGTGCGGTGTGTGTGATAAATGGGTGCATAAGAGATGTAGTGGTATCAGAGGTAGACTGTGAGATAATGCTGATTTTATGTGTACGGCGTGCCGGGGTGAGCAGGTGGAGATCGTCAGACGTGAAAGAATTGAACTTGCTGGTGAATCTCTTGAGTGTGTGGAAGAGTTTTGTTATTTAGGAGACATGTTGTGTGCTGGAGGTGGGGCTGGAGCTAGCTCTGTGGCTAGGGTGAGAAGTGGTTGGAAGAAGTTCAGGGAGCTCTTGCCTCTCCTGACATTGAGGGGGCTCTCCCTACGTGCTAAGGGGTCTTTGTATGCAGCGTGTGTTAGGAGTGTAATGCTGTATGGCAGTGAGACCTGGGCAGTGAAGGAGGAAGACATTCGCCGGCTCAGACGTACAGAAATGACAATGATTAGATGGATGTGCAGTGCGTCCCTGCGTCCAAGGCCTGGAGGGGCTGGGTTTACAATGGAAGAGTTGAGAGGTAGGATGGGAGTGGAGTGTATTGGTGTTGTGATGAGGAGAGGTAGATTGAGGTGGTTTGGACATGTGGAGAGGATGGGGGATGATAGTTGGGTGAGGAAGGTGAGAAGTGTTAATATTGGGGGTGGGGTTATGAGGGGTAGACCGAGAAAGACATGGGACGAGGTCATTAAGTGTGACCTTAGGGTTAAGGGACTGAACAGGGAGGCTGCAGTGGATCGTGCAGCATGGAGAGCCGCCATTAGGTGACCAAGGCCGACACATGCAAGCATGTTGGAGCCTTTAAAAACGAAAACGAAAACGATATTTTCTAACAAATTTATGTTTATTTATTTTTTCACTATTATTTACACACTATTTACACATTATTTCACTGTTTTTAGCAACTCTTGACAGTATGATACTCCCTAAAGTCTGGCTATGGTCAGTACAAGTGTACTTAAGCACGTATACACTCTCCCTCACACCCCTTAGGGCCCCCTAGTAGCCCTCTCCACCACCCCACCCCACCCCACCCCTCCTGATCCCAACCCCTACCCCAACCCTTAACCAGTATCAGCTGGTTCCAAGGCCATACTCTCCCTATGCCGGCCCCCCACAACCCTCCACTACAGCCCTCCTTACTGCTGAGCTGCCCTCCCACCCCCTGCCCCCTTCCCTGCCCAGCCAGCATTACCCCGCGCACCAGCCATGCCGGGACAATACTTTGAGTCCATATGGCGCGCTACTAAGTTCAAACATGCCCGGGAAAAATTAAAATGTCATGTGACGTGAACCGTAGGCCTCTACCAACACGTCATATTATGTGGTCCGGCGCCTAGGAGTTAAACTTGTTTGGGGGCTCAATTTGGGTGGGTTTTGGACCTGGTTGGGGGGGATACTCAAGGCTGAAAAATGCATCCCATTACTTTCCGTATTAAATTTACCCCAGTATACGATACCCCGCCTAATGATGGGTTTTTAGCTAACCAGTTGCATTGTTAAGCCGGGGTATTCCTGTAATTGTGGTATGTGACGAAAATAATAGACAATAAAAAAGACCTCCAGTGATGGCAACATCTCAGTCTTGCTACCGCAGATACTGAACCATTATTAGGCCCCCAGCACCGGTGTGCAAATATAAGAAGTCTAGAGCATGTACATGTGCCACCCAGTGGCTACAGACATTTCCTTCATGGCACGTTGATGTGCCACCTGAGCTGGAAGGGTTAAGTTACATAAGACTTGTGTTTGAATATATGAGGTTATCCTTGTAATAAAAAATATTGATCTAGGCTCATGTTGTTGTGTCTTCAAGTATTATGGGTTATCTAGGGATGAATTTATTGACCTTATACAAAATATACTGAACTGGAGGGGTTATGTATGACTTTGAATCCAATGCAATTGCCATTTTTAACGTCCTGTGATTCTAGAGTGTTTTGTCAGTGACAGAACCTAGAATACCTCAGTGTACCAGTAGACTGGTGTTGGAAGCATCCACTCTACATTATGAAACAAACGCAAGAGCAATCAGTAGTTAGATATGTTTGGTGGTGCAGAGATGGCCCTAGGCTGATTAAATTGGCACCCATATTCACCATATAGGATTTGCCAGATCTGTGATACATTCAGTGGTAGTTTTTTGTTGCTGTTCAGCCTCAGTCTGTCTGGCTGTACAAACCCATCAGCAACAGGCAAGCAACAGACTCCGCGGGGTTGTCCTATGCAGACAGTGCCTCACCGTAGCAAGGTCTCTATCTATCTATCAATAGCCCGATGCCCTAATCCCGCAAAGGGTGGCCGCAGACAAAACGCCTCCAAGTCACTCTGTCACCCACCATTTGACTACCCTCCCCCCAACTCACCCCCCCCCCTCCCTCGTATACCTCTCAACTCCATCCCTCCACCTCATCCTCGGTCTACCCCTCCCTCTCCCTCCCTCCACCTCACAAGCAAGGTCTATCTATCTATCTATTGCCAGACACCTCAATCCCATTTGGGGTGGCCACAAACAAATCGCCTCCACGTTGCCCTGTCCCCCGCCATTTCACTGCCCTGCTTCCAACTCACACACCCCTGTCTCATATACCTCTCCACCCCATCCATCCATCTCATCCTCGGCCTCCCCCTCCTCTTCCCTCCTCCACCTCACTTACATACACTCTCTTCGTCAGTCTTTCACCCTCCATCCTCTCCACATGGCCAAACCACCTCAGTGTGTTCCTCATAACGCTTCCTATCACATCCACATCCACACCACAACGCTCCTTTATGTCCTCATTCGTCAGCCAGTCTTTCCATGTAGCTCCACAAGCTCCTCTTAAGTAACTCATTTCCACTGCTCTCACTCTTGACTTGTGTCCTTCCAACAACGTCCAAGCTTCACTTCCATACGTTAGAGTTGGTATCACAATACTGTCATGTAGTAACTTTTTCACTTCCATGCTCACTTCCCTGTTTCTTATCACTGCTTTCAAAGAACCAGCAACCTTTCTTCCCTGCTGTACCCTTTCAAGCACTTCACCCTCCAAACCTCCATCCTTACTCATCACACTACCCAAGTACTTAAACGTACTCACATTTTCCAATTCCTCACCATCCATCCTCGCTGTAATTTCACTGACATCACCTCTCTCAAAGACCATCACTTTACTCTTCCTTACATTCACCTTTAGACTCCGTTTCTTACACACTCTCCCAAACTCATCCACCAAGCCTTGCAGCCCCCTTCGTCTTCACTCAGCAACACAGTATCATCTGCGAACAACAGTACAGGGAGTTTCCAAACACTATCCTCTCTCATCAGGGCCACTCCAACATCCACTACCCTTCCTTGTACCTCTATTATTACCCCATCCATGTACAGATAGAACAACCATGGAGACATGACACATCCCTGTTTCAACCCAACCTCCAAAGAGAAAAATTCACTCAGTTCACCATCCACACGCACTGCAGCCTTAGCACCATCATACATACTCTTCACAGGATTTAGCAACTTCCCATCTACTCCATATATTCTTAATACTTTCCACAATCCTTGTCTATCCACCCTGTCACATGCTTTCTCCAAATCCATGAAAGCCGCATACAACTTCTTTCCCTTCTCTAGAAACTCTTCTACTAAAGATCTAAGAATGAATATCTGATCTACACAACCTCTTCCCTTCCTAAAGCCTCCCTGTTCTTCTCCAACTAATTCCTCTGTTCTTTCTCTAACTCTGTCAATAAGTATCCTACCATACACTTTTCGTATTATACTATCTATCTATCTATCTATTGCCAGACGCCTCAATCCCGTTTGGGGTGGCCACAAACAAATCGCCTCCAAGTCGCCCTGTCCCCCGCCATTTCACTGCCCTGCTCCCAACTCACACCCCCCTCTCTCATATACCTCTCCACCCCATCCCTCCATCTCATCCTCGACCTCCCCCTTCCTCTTCCCCCCTCCACCTCACTCATACACTCTCTTCGTCAGTCTTTCACCCTCCATCCTCTCCACATGGCCAAACCACCTCAGTGTGTTCCTCATAACGCTTCCTATCACATCCACATCCACACCACAACGCTCCTTTATATCCTCATTCGTCAGCCTGTCTCTCCACGTGACTCCACAGGCTCCTCTTAAATAACTCATTTCCACTGCTCTCACTCTTGACTTGTGTCCTTCCAACAATGTCCAAGCTTCACTTCCGTACGTTAGAGTTGGTATCACAATACTGTCATGTAGTAACTTTTTCACTTCCATGCTCACTTCCCTGTTTCTTATCACTGCTTTCAAGGAACCAGCATACCTATTATACTAAGAAGACAAATGCCCCTATGATTACCACACACTTCTTTTTCCCCTTTTCCTTTGTACAAGGGAATAATTATACCTGACTTCCAATCCTCCGGGACTCTACCTTCCTCCCAGGCCAATCTGCACATCTTCCACATCCATTCTACTACTATCTCTCCCCCATGCTTCAGCATTTCACCACACACTCCATCAATTCCTGGGGCTTTCCCCAATTTAACTTTCTTCATTGCTTCCACAACTTCTATCCTACTGATTTCTTCCCGTCTTCTCACCTCCCTCCTTCTCCCAGCCATTCCCCAGCCACTTATACTCGCATTACTTCCATCCTGTATGTTCAACAGTTCCTTAAAGTGTTTTCTCCATCTGCTTACTTTTTCTCCCTTCTCCACTAGTAATCTACCATTTTTATCTTTCACTCCCCTGCTAACCTCACTTCCACCCTGTCTTACTCTTTTCACCTCTTTCCAGAACATTTTCTTACAGTCCCTCCACTTTACTCTCAAATTCCTTCCAAATTCCTCATCCACTACACTCAAATTCCTTCCAAATTCCTCATCCACTCTCTTCTTACTCTCTCTTATTAATCTTTTCACCTCTCTCTTTCTTTCTACATATAACTCTCTTTTCTGCCTCTCTACTTCTTCCACGCCCCTATTTCTCATCCATTCATTGTATGCTTTCTTCTTTTATGCCACAGCCTGTCTCACTCTTCAGTCCACCACGCTGTTCCTTGCACCCCCCTCTGTCTTCTCTTCCTCCCACACACCACATCACAAAGGTGCTGGGGAATAATGTGGAGATTTGGTTCCTGGATGAATGCCACATTTGCATCTCTCCATCCAGTTAACAGGGGCTCCATAGCAGGCCCAACTTCACCCTGTAATGTGGTTATGTTGGTACCAATCAGAGCTGTAAATGTTTCCTGGGTTACAGGGAACTATTAGGCTTGTTACTCAGCATAGAGCCACCTGATATGGAGAGAAGGTTAATAAAAAGTGACAGGAAGGGAAGGTAAAGGTAAGGTGAGCGGAAGACAGACAGAAATAAACAAGAAAGAGGAAGGGAGAAGTAAGCAGCACTACCATACATCAAGTGAGTGGACAATCATTGGCACCATCCACTACCTTTACTCAGTGTTTAAATTATTTACAGTGGAATCACCTAAAATTGTGCATTACTAAACATTGAATTTTTAATATGCAGCAACATCTGCAACAGTTTGCAATACTGTCCTTCCTCCAATTTTGCCAGAATATGGTTGACAAAAACCCTCGCAAAATTAAAATTCGCAAAATTGAAACAATTAAATACATGAATTATAGGCAAATAGGTTGACATTACCCCAAGGTAAGCACTTTTTTCCACTCTTTTACTTGAATCAGCCTTTTAATTTTACGATGATAAATGAAACAAACATGAACTGACGTACTGTACAGTAATATTAATAAGAAAACATCATAGGTAAGAAACATAAAAACACCAAACTCCCGACCAATAGCAGAGTTACCTTTACCTGCCTTTTTCCTTACAATAATTTTCAATTTGGTCTTCAAACTTATTTTCTTGTTCTTCTTACTCGTTGGTGCCATGGTAACACTCGTGCAAGGTTAGACTGCAGGGATATTGCGAGGAGCACCACAAAATTGTGAGGGTCAGTGACTTTGGTTGGGAACAGGTGCAAACAAATGTGGTGGGGCGGCAGACCACTGAACTAGGAGGCGCAGTACACCCAGTGAACCATGACGTCACTACTCCGTGTGGCAAAGTAGTGCGGGAAGACGACTTTCCCACCACTCGACCTCGCAAAGTGTGTGATCGCTCGCAAAGTTCATAAGTGTTAAAAAATACATGACTTTTGAAACTACCTCGCAAAATTGGTGAATCGCAAAGTTAAAATTCGCAAAGTTGAAGGATGTACTGTATCAGTAATTCTTGAAAATTATATTCACAATTGCAGCCTCAAAAGTAAGTTTTCAGATGCGTTTTTGAACATCTGTTTTGCTGTGTTTGCACAAATTGTGGTTTCTTAATTAGTAAAGCTGTATATAAATGAGATTTTCCTCTGCATCAGGTAGGCAATTTTGAAGCATATAAAGATCAGGGACGAGTTCCCAGACGATGCCAGATCGATTAACACAAGCAGTATTTACTTATTTTACCCGTGTTTTTTTTTAACTCTGATGGAGTTTTGGTTGAAAGTAAATACTGTTGTTTTTTATATCTGTAACTGTGGAAAAGTGGTTTCCATTGGAATATTATGTAGGCTTACCTCCCTATGTGAGTGTGGGACAAATAAAACTTGTCTAGCAAAACAGACGACACTTACTCGTAGACCATTGCTCTCTTCACCTTAATATCCCATAATTTTTCGTCTTCATTGATCACAAGGGAGTCAGAAAAGTTGCCTAGAAGGTCTGCCAGTATTACTGCACCTAAATGCAGCATAGCCAAACCATTAATGACAAAAAGCACCAATAAACAAACACAGCATCCCCATTTGGCAGCTACCACCAGTTTGATTTGTCAGCTTTATAATATGGCTACTGTCTTGGTGTTTACGTATATAGAGATGAGGATTAAAACAGAAATCTTCAGTAGCTTAAATAGTCAGGTAAGAATCTTATGGTACTGTTAATTTCCATTAAATGTTTTACTAATTTCTTTTCCAGGTTGTTAGAGTTCACTGGTGACCAGTTTGATGTTTTGATGTTGGTTCTGGGGTAAGGGGAGGGGAAGGTAACTTTTCTGAAATGACAGACTCATAAGTAATTTTTCCGATAAGATTAGTTATTTCTAAATCTCTATCTATCTATCTATTGCCAGACGCCATAATCCCGTAAGGGGTGGTCATTTGACTTTGAGTTATTTGTTTTACGGGGAGGGGCACTAACCCTCCACCAACCCACTTGCTGACACGTAGGGAGCACGTATGGTCTGGTTATATGGTTACCACCCAGCGTTGTAAATGGTTTCTTGGCTTACAGGAAACCATTTGGCTTGTCACTCGATGTAAAGCCACCTGTAAGGGAAAGAAAAGTAATAAGAAGTGACAGGAAAGATGGGAGAAAGAGGAAGAGAGGAGGGCAGGCACAGAAAAAGAATGGTAAAGGCTAAGGAAGAGGTAGGCAGCGCTACATCAAGTGAGTGGATGATGGTCGCTACCACGTTATTATCAAATTGTGGCATGTGCCCAGTCTCATAAGACCGCAATTAAGGAGATTCCACTGTAATTACAATTACTGGACAGGCAACCTTCACGCAATAAACACTCAGACAATGAAAATTTCGTTTAACAAAAATTGTGTTTTACTACCCTTCGTTTGCACAAGAAATGCCTAGACTCGGTTTAACATTTTTTTTTTTTTTTTTTTTAACCAACGATCAGCTGTACTGTCCATCAGAGAAGCCAGTTGCACATAGTGACTAGTAGATATTGACAGCAGTGCCTCTAGTGACACAACGCTTGTACCTGTATTCAAAACAAAACTGCTCTAGTCCTCCTAAGCTCTCACGTGCATTACTACATTACTTTCGCTCACCATGCCTAAATGACCTGCAACTAGCCCTAGCCAACAAGCAGCCAAGGCCTCCAGGAAGAGCCTTACCCTCGAGACTAAGCTGGATATAGTAAGGCAGCACGAACGTGGAGAAAAACAAACTCTATAGCTCGCCTCCATGACCTGGCTGTGTGGTAAATATTTTATTCTCCACTTGCATGCTGTATGTATTTGTAGAATGCAGATGTTCTGTATGTACAACAGTTGTAGAATATGGGTTGTGGACTCATAAGATACACAAACATTTATTCATAATAAGCAAAGAAGGGGGAATACTAGTGGATGGGGGGGAGGGGAAATTGAAAGTCTGGAACCAAACCCCATTGAACCCATGTTATAATGGGCTTGTGCAACGAAAATTCACGTAACGAACAGTTTTCCAAGAACCTAACTCATTCGTTAAGTGGGGGACTACTATATTTATCTTTCTTTAAGAAATACTTGACATTTAAACTTTACTGGTTTATGTGTTTCCTCAAGAAGTGCACAGTAATCTCTTGATTACAGTTCATTGATGTCTAACACTATTATATGGTTCCACTGATGTAACATTAAGTACTTGTCCACTTGATAGTTTACTGTTCTGTATGTAATTAAGTGATGTGTGATTCAGGTGTGTGGTGAGAGAGACACTGGTCATGCACAAGGCAGCTTGCAGTCATTTCATCAGAGGAGCTGACGTGGACTCTGCAGACTCCAGCTAAAAGGTACTGATTGTGCGGAGACTCATATCTTCATGTTGATATTTCTTGCTCAGCCTGTATTGAATGTTGTACTGTAAGCCATTGTTTTGTATGGCTAATGTATACACAAGTTATGTTGTACGTTGTGCAAGTGGATTCTGCACAGAGAGATGCTTAAGAATCCCCCTCCCCTTTTTTTTTTTTGTAATGAGAAAAAGTTAATCAGAAATATTCCCCAAAATCCTTCTTTTGGCTCAAGTTTTTTGCTGTCTTCAGTACAGGAATGATGTACAGTACACCATGGCTTACTGTCAAACTGTGCCACCATTGATGTTATTCATGTCTCATGCTCAGTAATTACGTGGCAGGAAATTCTAATAAATTCCAAAAGTAATATAGAGCTACTTGATTATTACTCATGGAAGGAATGTCACATTTAAGATGTATTAATCATGAATATCTCAGTAAAGTTATAATAAAAGTAAAATAAATTGTATTTTTTGTGTATAACACTTAAGCTGTTTGCAGAGTTTTGCAAACCAGCCCATAATGATACTGAGAGACAGCATTTTTTCTGTAGATGTTTTTATATACATTTCCATATGTCTTTTCTTGTGCAAATTAAATAACCATAAACTTGAATCTGTACAGTCGCCCCAAGTAGTGATGGCAGAGTTTCAGATTGGTGCGATCACTCTGCACTGTCATACGTTCAGTGAAAACTAAGTGAATATGATGTACAAATTCTGTGCCTTTATCATGTCGTATAAAATAAAATATATACTATATGACACTAAAAATTACGTAAAATGAATAACACAAGGCAGTGATATACCGGTATTAGAAGTTAACACTTAGATACGTTACACAATTTGAATGAATGTGTAATGTATTACTCCGCTCATAGCATGTAGTATGCCCCCATGTTCCTGATGTATTTGGTTCCCAGGATTTCAAAACCAAATACTTTAGTTTCGAAGACCAGTTAAGGAAAATTCCTGTGACTGCAATACACTACCTTATATTCAAATGCTATGGTGATGATATAGCAACAATAAGGATGCCACAACAATGAAACTGTTCTTAGTAAAACGAGTAGGCTAATACCCTACCTGCGGTAGCAGCAAGACCATTCTACCTTTACTCTTTGTCTTCTCCTCACTTATAACAATTATAATTAGCTACTTTATTCCTAGTGATGCAGACTTATTTACAGTTGTAAGGAGGTATGACAGATTTTACCCTTTTCTCTTACACTAGGCAATAAAGAGGACAAAAACATGAGTTTACGAGTATAAACTCTTGCATTGCGGAGCACATATTGCTCTATCTTTTAGTCTGTAACATCTTTCATTTTAATTAAACTGCTGTATCCTGACTGAAAATGCTGGTTTCGAAGTTTGAACTCAGTGAATTTGTTTATGAGCATCTACATTTTATTACTCTTGTTTGTGCACTGAGGATACAAGGTTATGACAGAAGTTGATATTCTCCAAGGAGCTCCGATTTTTGGCAAATTTCCGAGATTCTTTCTTTATATTTCATTCACTGGCATATATTAATTCTTCCAGAGATTTTTCTCAAAGGAAAACTGGCCAAATGCAGAGTACTGTAATAACTGCATGTCTTTGAGTAAAAGTTGTCTCCTTTCGTGCTAGTTGATTGAACCATTTAACCTTCCCAGGCACGTTGACATGAAACGCATTCTTTGTGGTTTGGCACATAAACGCACATTGACGCGAATCACATGAAAAAGCAGAAAAAAATGCTGTCAAAAGAAAAGTTTTTGGCCGATTTGCGTCAAATTTGGACGCGTTATAGCAGGCGCATCCCTCTTCCAAGGTAAACACTTGGCAACACTGTAGAGCCTCCTTGGAGTCTGCCTGTAGCGAGAAACCTCAGTACCTCAGAAGGAGTCAGGGTGTAAGGTCATGTCGCATGTGCTGTCCCTTTAAATCACCCCAATTCTCCCCCTCACGCCCGAGTCGAAGCCGCAATGGACTGAGTGATAATATATTATTTCTGAACATAACTTGAAGTGATTTTGTTGGTGGAACATAGATATATATCTTGAGAAGAAATGGTGCCCGTTATCAGTCATTAGGCCTAGGGGCAAGACGTGTGTTCACTGTAGCGGGGTTTCGCCACTCCACCTCCCCTGGGCCCTATGCTGTGACTACATTTACATATATAGTGAAGCCAATGCCGAAACTGTATAATGTGTGAAAGCTTTAGTGGCTGGCTTTGTGATATATTGGAACTAGCATGCGTTACATACGCCATAGCCATAGTGTGGAATGGGGCAGGCTTTGCCTGTACGCCGTAGTTGGGAAGGGATTTTAGAGGTGTTTAAGGATGGAATTTGATTGTGATGTTGTATATGCATATGAATTTGTGTGAACTATAAAGCCAACATGCTGCAAGTGTTCGTGAAGGAGAGTGGTGTGTGCCAATATACTGGTGCATCGTTAATCTCAAGGCGAAAGTGCTGCATCATGGTCACATTGCACAGCAGTAAGGAACGTAAATAATTGCAGAGGTAAGGGTGGAATCATTGTGGTAGTCATGTATTTGCATATGATTTAGTGTAAAGTGTATGTGAATTGAGCTGTGAGTGTTCGTGAAGGGATAATTTTAGGGTGCGTATCGTATGTTAGTGATACCTTAACGTCAGGTGCGCGGGGACGTAAGGACGCCTAGGAACCATGGAACATCATTGAACAGGTACTGTAACTTGCTAAGACGTTTAATGAGAACTTATACATTATGTACAATGAACGTGAAATGTGCAGTGAGTGTCTGTGAAGGAATTCTGTGGGTGCATAGCGTAGGTTAGCGATACCTTACTAGCAGGTGTGCGGGGATGTACGGACGCCTAGCAATCATGTGCGTCATTGAACGGGTACTGTAACTTGCCAAGACATTTGTTGATTATTTGTAATTTATATAAAATGTCTGTGATATGTGCCATGAGTGTTCTGTGGGATATTATGGGTGCATAGCGTATGTCAACGATACCTTAGTGGCAGGTGTGCAGGTGACGTAAGGATGCCGGGCAATGACGGACATCAGTGGATAAGTACTGTACCTTGCCAAGACATTTGTTGATTATTTATGACTTATAATAAAATGTTAGTGATATGTGTCACGAGTGCTTATCGAGAGATGGTATCATGTGTTGGGGGAACCTTGGGGGAAGGAGGAAAAATAGAAGTATCTGTCTGTCTGTTTATCTATCTTATATATATGTATATACATATATAAATATATATATATATATATATATATATATATATATATATATGTATATGTACATATACACTCAGTCCTTGAGTAACACGTGGTTGAGTAACACGTTTTTGTTCTAACGCAGTCAGTATATTGAGACAAGTCATGTCAACACGCGGAAAAACTTGAGCTAACGCTGGAAGTCAGCTGGCCTGGCGACTAAATTCGAAAGTCGCGTGCGATGACGTCACCCTCTAAACTCTGGGTACCTTTCCTAGGCACATATTTCCATTCTGTATGGGTAATTATCTCAGTACCAATTCCAGCCACCTTAGCCATGCAGCCCTAGTGGGATAGGTTAGGTTAAGTTAGGTTAGGTTGAGAAAATTTTGCCTGGGAAACACTGTGCATATGTTCGAGAAAAACCTATGGTTAGTTTTGAAACGACTGGGCGAGCATCGTTCCTGGCTGAGGGTTCCCGGTGATGAGATGAATGCGCATACAGAATGGAAATATGCTCTCTGGGCACACTCAAGGCCGAATAGTTAGACGAAACTTATGGGTTTGACAATTTCAGGGAACGAAATGGTACGAAAACGTATGTTAATCAGAAAAAAAAAAAATTATCCATGAGTTCTCGTAAGTTAGGATTCAGTTCCACATTCTTCGATCAATTTCATGCTTCCCAACACATTTCGGACCAACTGGGCTTATGGTTATCAGTCTTTTCTCATGCCTCATCTAGTTCTTACCCACTCATAATGGGTTTTGCAGTTTTAAGGGACGAAATGAAATGAAAATGTCTGCTAATTAGAGAAAAATTTACTCTTTTATCCATGTGTTCATAAGTTAGTGTTCAGTTCCATATTCTTCGTTCGATTTCGTGCTTCCCAACACATTTCCAACTAACTGAGCATATGGTTATCAGTCCTTTCTCATGCCTCACCTAGTTCTACCCCACACTCAAAATGGGTTTCGCAGTTTCAGGGGACGAAATGGAACGAAACGTTTGCTAATCAGAAAAAAAAAAAAAAACTTTCATCCATTTGTTCTCGTACGTTAGTGTTCAGTTCCACATTTTTCATTCGCTTTCGTGCTTCCCAACATGTTTTGGACCGACTGAGCATACAGCTATCAAGTCCTCGCGTCTCACTGACTTTACCTGACAATCAAACAGGTTTCGCAGTTTTAGGGGACAAAACTGAACGAAATGTTTGGTAATAAAAAAAAAAAAACTTCCATCCATGTGCTCTCGTAAGTTAGGATTCAGTTCCACATTCTTCGCTCTTCTTCTTCTTGATAGTCTTATATTTTTTGGATTACTTCTGGGTGGTAAATACATGTTTCATGCTAAATCTGTTTCCTTGTTGTTTTTAGCTGTGTTCCACTGTGTCAGCCCGATTGACTCGTCAGGGTTATGGCGAAAGGACCTGCCCTAAGTGTTTAACTACATTTGACCTAACCTAGCTTTAAAAGTACCTAATAATTAAACCTAACCTAACCTAGAATCCAGACCCAGTTGGGAAGGTAGGAGATCAAAATCATCTTTGAGTACGTCAAGACAGTTGTAGGTACGGCTTAAGGAACGTGATGATAAAAAGTGGGAAATTTTTCAACAGGAAATGGTAATTTACCACCCTGAAAATGGTCAGAAAAACACAGAAAACAAACTGGAGGAATGTGAATTGTATTGCTAAGGTCCTTCTACTGCTTTAAGTAAAGTGTACGTTTACTGAAATGGCAAAAAAAGAATGGCATAAATGAAAGCACCATCATAACAATTTGGAAGGACCAAGAGAAGAAAAAGATCGTGTGCAGGAAGTAATGCAAACCTGGCAGCTGTGAAAGTTTATATGTTGTCCTGAAGCTGACTGAGAAGCTTAGGCCTATAGGGCATTATATGGAGCATCAGAGAAATTCTCACTCTTACTCCTTCTTACCACCTTACCCTACATAAATTACCCCCACTTATAAACACCATCAGATAAATCAGTGAAAGAGATCTAATTATTGTAATTAAGAACATCAGTGCAAGTCGGACTGGGTACCCTTGTGTTGATCCGTAGCTTCCCAGCACTCTTCGCCCACCCCCAACCCATTATATCAAAGTCCTGCCGTCTTGTATCATGTGGCCTTCAGGAGAGACGTTGGGCCATATGGTTTGACTAATATTTATGGGGGTGGCAGTTTTAGGGGACGAAATGGAATGAAAATGTTTTGCAAACCAAAAAAAAAAAATACTCTTCCATCCATGTGTTCTCATGAGTTAGCGTTCCGTTTCACATTCTTCGTTCGTTATCGCTTTTCCCAACACATTTCAGACTGACTAAGCAGTTTAGCCATATGCTTAGTCTGTCAGAAATGTGTAGGGAAGTGCAATATCAAACTAAGAATGTGAAACAGAGAACACAAGGATGAAAGTAATTTCTCCTGGTTAGCACAAATTTTTTGTTCTATTTCGCCCTCTAAAACTGTCAGACCCATAAATTTTTGTCTAACCGTACGGCCTAAGGTCTGCCCTGAAGGCCACATGATACAAGAAAAGGTGAAACTTTGACAACAACATCGGGAGTGAGGGGCGGGAGGAAAATACCAGGGAACTACGTATCAACAAAAGGGTACCCAGCCCAACTTCTGTTTTTGTTAATGCTATTTTTAATACCATTGATGTTTTTAATTGGAATAGTTATATCTCAGTGTTTTACCTGATGGTGGGTGCAAGTGGGGGTAATTTAGAAGGGGTTAGGTTGTAAGAAGGGGTAAAAGTGAGAGTTATTGGAAAGTTGCCAGAACACATTGTACCATTATACATGTAAACATATTGTCTGAGTGACGCGGATTTGAGTACCACGGTCCTTGTCCAGTCCCTATTGCCCGCGGTACTTGAGGTTTGAGTGTATATATATATATATATATATATATATATATACTGTATATATATATATATATATATATATATATATACAGTATATATGTATATATATATATATATATATATATATATATATATATATATATATATATAGTCCTGTATATATACAGTATACAATATATATATATATATATATATATATATATATATATATATATATATATATATACAGTATATATGTATATATACAGTACATATATATATATTTGTGTGTGTGTGTGTGTGTGGCACATGCCCACGGACGACAGTGGACAGGTATTACACTATGCAAAGACACTGAAAAGTTATCGTTTATGTGAACTGGTGGTAAATGGTGCAGTGATTGGCCGTTTGGAAAGATATAACATCACTTGTGTAGCGCTACTCTCAATGGAAGGTTTTGCGTGACAGTGAATAATATCTCTTGTTTTTCAGCTGAGAACCTAAAGCTGATACTGGTCTTTCTATTTGTCAGTGCTTGCCACAATGGAGAAGAAGGATTTGTCTTCTGAGGAGTGGCAGAAGGTTCTCTTCGAGGAGGAGACCGAGAGCGAGGAGGAGGAGCAGCTGAGCGATGCTTCAAATGGGGAGTACTGGGCCAATGTCCCGCGCCGTTCCTGTCAGGAGGCTTTGTCCTGACCCCTACCACCACAGGAGCAGACACTACCACCAGTGTCAGGACCATCAGCCGAGCCATCATCTTCACTTGGATGACAGGCATCGCTTTTGCTTGGACCTCTAGCTCCAGCAGCCATTGCAGTCTCTCCACCTCTAGCCTCCAGTTCCTCCTTGGCTGAGCCCATGTCACTGGTAGCAGGGCCCAGTTACGTGACACTGGCACCTGCATGTGGCGCAGTGTCTGCGGCACAACTGGTGCAGGATGCAACTGTGTCATCGTCCCCTGCCCGGTCGACAAGGGCGCTGTCTGTGACAGCATTCATCCCCCCCTCACGTTTTGCAGCAGCAGGAGGCAGCCTCGTCATTGTCATCATCGGAGCCATCACCACCTCGACAAGGCTGGTGTGGTCCATGGCCCGGCTATGGGGGGCGACCAAGGGGTGGCCGAGGAGGCAGAAGGGTGTCGGTAGGCCGACCCACTGCCACCAATGTGGGAGGTGTTGCTGCAGAGGATCCAGGTTGGAGCAGTGGCCTATTCACACCAGGTACTGGGCCCTTCACAGGTCCTCCAGGAATGAGGGTGGATCCGCCAGCAATGCCTTTGCATCTCTTCCAGCTGTTGTTCATCAGGGAGTTGTTGACATATTTCACCCACGAGACCAACAGCTACACGTCATTCCTGGGGACTGTGTTGTACCCATGGTTCATCTGTAATGAAGAGGAGATGGCCAAGTTCCTGGGGCTCTACTACTTCATGGGAGTGGTCAATATGCCGACCATCATGCATTACTGGAGGAGATCCCGTCTCCATAACTACCCCATTTACCACTGAGTGATGAGCGGGAGGCATTTCAGGGCCATCCTGAAACACTTCCACGCCTTCAACTCACTCACTATACCCCAGGACAATCGCGATCAGCTCTTCAGGGTTAGCACAGTGATGGAGTACCTCATTCAGTGGTTCCAGGACACCTACCTACCTGAGGAGTACCTCAGCCTGGATGAGGGCTCGGTGGCGTGGAAGGGGCGCCTCAGCTTCCTCGTCTACAAGCCCATGAAGCCCTCGAAGTACTCCATCAAGTTTTATATCCTGGCTGAGGCTTCCTCGGGGTACATCTGGAACTTTGAGATGTATACAGGGCAGAAGAAGGCACTGGAGACCACCGTTTGGAGCCTCGTAGAACTGCTGAAGGATCAGGGATACAAAGTTTACATGGACAATTATTATAACACTGTATTCCTGTGCGAACACCTCTCCAGTGCAGGAACCTATGTGTGTAGGACCCTACGCCTGACAAGAGGAGCACCAAAGCAGCTGCAGGACATCTCCAGGGCCAAGAACCTGCCAGAGGGGGGCATGGCAGCGATGCACAAGGACAACGTGATAGTGTTGCTGTGGAAGGACAAGCGCATCGTCAACATGGTCTCCACCTTCCACAGCACAAGTACCTGTACCGTCCAGAAGCAGGTTCGAGGGAAGACCAGGGGTCCTGACGGGGGGACAACCTATGTCAAGAAGACTGTGGACAAGCTCGTCGTGGTGGAGGACTACAGTCGACACATGGATGGGGTGGGCCACTTTGACCAGATGGTCCAATATTACCCCATCCAGTGGCGGACTGTGAAATGGACCAAGAAGATCACGTTTTATTTAATCCATTTTCAACCCGTTCACCCTGTACAAGAAGTGCTTTCGTGGGTCAGTCAGTCTGTTGGAATTAATGGAGGAGATAGTTGACAAGCTCCTCCACTTTGATGAAGCAGAGTGGCCTGCATCAGTGCACGTCATCTACCATGCCCTTGATCTTCCACCCTGATGGCCAGCGGCACCTCTGGCTCTTGCAGCACCTGCAGCATCACCAGCACAGGTGCCAGCACCACCATCTCCTGGGCCAGCACCATCTCCTGGACCAACACCAGCACAGGTGCCAACACCACCACCTCCAGGAGGAGGACCACCACAGGAGCCAACGCCACCATCGCCTGCAGGACCAGCATGGGTGCTAAAATGACCAGCAGCAGTTCCTGGTCCACTGGGAGAACCTGCTGCCACTGCCATGCCTGGCCCTGCAGCTGCACCTCCAGGACGACAGGACCGGGGAAGACCAGGAGGACATCCAGCTAAGCATTGGAGAGTCATCAACGACAGAGTGCAGTTGGATCACACACTGGGCCATCGACGGGAGAGGATCTCCAACTGGAGGAGGCTCCGGTGCGCCCTGTGTGCACTGGCAATGATGAGGAGGGACACAAGTCACATGTGTCCTGTTTGTGATGTGCCGCTTTGCGTGGGTGATTGCTTCGAACAGTGCCATACTGAGCGAACTATTCCGCTCTCAGCTCCCCTCCGGAAGGATAAAATCTGACAATCATGACCATCAAGTGATCCTGACCAACCTGGTGAATTACACACACACACACACACACACACACACACACACACACACACACACACACACACACACACACACACACACTACATAACTCCTTCAAATCCCACAAGGTCCTGCAGTTAGCTAGGAAGTGAGTTTTCCAAATTTTGTTGATATGTATATTGACCTGTTTTGTGGTAGTTGGGGGTGCTCACCATCCACTCACTCAATGTAGTGCTGCTTTGGGTGTCTGCCCTTTCCTCTCTTCCTTTCATCCTCCTCTGTCTTTCTTTCCTTCATTCTTTCCTCTTCCTTCTGCCTGTGGGTGACTTTACACTCCCTCTTCTGTCTTTCTTTCCTTCATTCTTTCCTCTTCCTTCTGCCTGTGGGTGACTTTACACTCCCTCTTCTGTCTTTCTTTCCTTTATTCTTTCCTCTTCCTTCTGCCTGTGGATGACTTTATACTCCCTCTTCTGTCTTTCTTTCCTTCATTCTTTCCTCTTCCTTCTGCCTTTGGGTAACTCTACACTGAGTGACAAGCCAAATGGTTTCCTGTACACCAGGAAACCATTTACTATGCTGGGTGGTAACCATATAACCAAATTATGGCGCCTGGTGGTTTAGTGGGTAATTAAGACACTCCAATCGGATTGAGCCGGTGCAGGTTTATATCCAAGGGGTGGTTGGGGTTTATTGCTCACGTAATGCCACTCAGAGATGAGTGAGGCTGGTCACTCTCATCTTAATTGTCAGGACCAACTTGCCTAGCCCCGGGCTCCTACGCTTCTCATGGAGCGACATAGGATTGGATGATGGATGGATGGATGGATATATTTACCTATTATCAATAGCCCTATATTTTTCACACACACAACAATTTTCTTCTACATATTACACATATGACAGAAAGTATAGTTTCATTAACAGTAACTAGTAAAAAGTAGTGTCCATTTCTAGTAGGTTATAACACTATAAAAACAACCCTTGGAGATTTTACAGTCTGTACATTAAAAAAAAAAAAAAAAAAAAAAGTTTTGGGATCATGGTCTTCATGTAAAAGGGGGGAAGGCAGTGTTTTTTTTTTTTTTTTTCCCGCTTCCGGTAAAACTAGGTAGCGATCAGAAGAGTAATGTAGCTTTGTCGTCCTATTACTTGAAAACTATTGGACGTATAGACTTCCTGTAAGAACCATGATAAAGATCAGTAAATTCTACGTATGTTCATTACCAAAATATAAGCCTTTGGGAGCATATTTTGTAGGAAAAGGTGGGGGAACAGTGTGTGTTTTTTTTCTTGGTTGTGGTAAAAGTAGCAGGCGCTTGGAGGAGTAATCTCACTTTGTTGGGCAATTACTCGAAAGCTATTGGATGTATTGATTCCTGTAAGAACCATGATAAAGAGCAGTAAATTCTTCATATGTGCAGGACATAACGATGTAATATCACTGATAAAAAGTTGTCTTACTTAGGCGGGAATGTAGCATTTGCTGTGCGCGCATGACACAAGATCAGCACGGCCATGAGTACCCAGTTGTTTTTTGCGATTTACTCAGAAGCTGCGAGGCCTATAAAAAATCGGTGGTTACCATGAGAAAGCTCATGAAATTCTACACATTATTATAAAATAAAAACACAAGATGTGCGAGAAAAGTTTTGTGGTAGGGCTTCCTGTACAAATTTTTTTTTTTTTTTTTTAATGGCTTTCAGTTTTTGGCTATTTTCTCAAAAACTACAAATCTTATCACAACCGGATGTCTTTCATTAGAAAGCTGATGAAATTCTCTTTCAAAACTTCTAATAACATTTTTCTTTATGATAGAAAGCATTCAAATTGTGATGCTGGGAAGTGAGATTGACATTTCAAAATGTTTATTCACAGTCACCTAATGTACAGTAGTTTTATTCGTTTTTTTTTTTTTTTATCATCTAGAACAAACATCAATGAAAAAGATAATATAGGTTTCATGGCAGTATATTGAGGTTTGGGTGGTGAAAGTAAGACGAGAATAGCTGTTTTCAGTGGCACACGGGCAGGCTGGCCGGGCGGCCAGTCGAGTAAAATTGTGTGCCGTGAAACTTACTGAAACTTATGCATTCACAAGAGGGTTAAGATAGTCCTACTTACTGACACCGCTTTCCCGCTTTTTGTCGTTGGCCATGGAGAAAACAGAAACGGAAATACTCTACTTTAAATGATTTCCGGTTATTGTAAGTGTAATAATTTTATATATAATAATGGCTGATTTTATTTCATTATTGAATCTCTCTTCTTTTCAGTCTTAGGCTACTAAAAATGATTGCATATTACCATTCTTGATATGAACTCTGCAAATTATTCCTGATTGTCCCTGAGCGATAGTTTTGACATTTCTATTAGTTCCGTTTAGGATTTCCTATTATCATAATGAACGCACTGCTTCCCACAGTTTTGAAATATACTGGTATGTTGGCGTTCACTTATTGTTTTCTGTAACAATTTTACATAATAGGTTTCACCTTGTAAAGATACAAGGAGGAGTATGTGCATCACCGCTGACCGATAACTTCTGGATATTCTGCCGTCACTTCTTAGGGCGACTGTACATATATATATTTTCTCTTGTCACATAGCATAAATGAGCTCCATGCAAAATCAGGGTTCACTGGACAGTGTTGTTAACTTCATGGAGATGCTAATCTAATGGCAGCTATTGTTCCAGGTTCACAGCAGAAGTCTGAGCAGTAAAGCAGTCATAAACAGTGTCATCATCAGGGTGTTGCCTGAATGATAAGTATAAAACAGGATTGTGTTAGCAGGTTGTGTTAGCACATCCAACAAGAGGTACCTTGGCCAACAACTTATGGGTTACACTTCATGTAGTGTATCGTGGATGATTTCACCCCCCCCCCCCACATAAGAGCTGATCTTGGATGATTTACCTGGTGAGATATCCTTTGCAGTATCTGTTGCTGCAGAGATAATAGATGACAGGTATTGAAATAAGAAAGACAGTGGTAACTTCAGCCTGAAATGAGATGATTTACCAGTGATGGCCTCTATATTTAAGGTTATGGTTCAGAAGCATTCACCTGTGTTATTAATTGAATGTATATTTAAAGGAATAATTGTCTGTATTGAAATTTAATCACTTATGTATTTACAAGTATTATCCATTAATAGTGATGAATTTTTGAGTAATTGTTCAGTTGTAATTTAAGCATTGTACAGCTGAGCTTTGTTACAGTAAATGTAGGTAATCCTATTGTGGTGGACAGTAAGACAAACACCAAGATAGAGTAGTTGAAGTATGGTGGAAATTAAGAGAGGTAGAAGGAATGATAAAATGGAGGCGATAAAGGAAGAACCAAATGTAAAGTTAGAGCGTGAGGTGAGTGATAAAATAATAAAGTGGTAAAGGAAGAACCAGATATAAAGTTTGAGTGTGAGATGAGTGATAAAATAATGGAGGTGGTAAAGGAGGAACCAGATGTAAAGTTAGAGTGTGAGGTGAGTAATAAAATAATGGAGGTGGTAAAGGAAGATCCAGATGTAGAGGTAGGGTGTGAGGTGAGTGATAAAATAATGGAGGTGGTAAAGGAAGAACCAGATGTAAAGTTAGAGTGTGAGGTTGGTGAAGAAGTGTTCCTCAATGAGAATGAGATTATCCAGGACACAGTGGCCCTCTCACTTGAAGTTAAGCAGTACAAATGTTTAGAGTGTGGTAAGGCATTTCCTTTTAAGAAGAAGCTTATCCAACATGTAGTAGTTCATTCAGGAGTGAAGAATTTAAAGTGCAGTGTTTGTGGAAAACTGTTTAAATCAAAAAATGCTCTCACTAGACACCTAGTAATTCATTCAGGAGTAAAGAATTTCATGTGTGATGAATGTGGTAAACTGTTTGGTCAGAAAGATCACCTAGTCAAGCACCAGTTAGTTCATTCAGGAGTTAAGAATTTCAAATGCATTGAATGTGGTAAACTATTTTACCTCAAAAGTAATCTAACTCAGCATCTATTAGTTCATTCAGGAGGGAGGAATTTCAAGTGTGATGAATGTGGTAAACTGTTTGTTCGAAAAAGTAATCTCACCAAACACATATTAATTCATTCAGGAGTGAAGAATTTCATGTGTGACGAATGTGGTAAACTGTTTGGTGAGAAACGTGATCTCTCCCAGCACCTATTAATTCATTCAGGAGTGAAGAATTTCAAATGTGATGAATGTGGGAAGCTGTTTGGTAGAAAAAGTGATCTCACAAAACACGTATTAACTCATTCAGGAGTGAAGAATTTCAAATGTGATGAATGTGGGAAACTTTTTGGTCGAAAAAGTAATCTCTCCACACACATATTAATTCATTCAGGAGTGAAGAATTTTGAGTGTGATGAATGTGGTAAACTGTTCAGTCAGAAAGCTGGTCTCATCACACACCAGTTAGTTCATTCAGGAGTGAAGAATTTCGAATGTGATGAATGTGGCAAACTGTTTCGTCGGAAAAGTGCACTCACCACACACCTATTAATTCATTCAGGAGTTAAGAACTTCAAATGTGATGAATGTGGCAAAGTATTTAGTCAGAAACCTAATCTCATCAGACACCTATTAATTCATACAGGTGTGAAGAATTTCAAGTGTGATGAATGTGGTAAACTGTTTGGTCCTAAAACTGATCTCAACAAACACCTATTAATTCATTCAGGAGTGAAGAATTTCAAATGTGATGAATGTGGCAAAGCTTTTCGTCGGAAAAATGATCTCAGCAAACACCTATTACTTCATTCAAGGTTGAAGAATTTCAAGTGAGATGAACGAGGTAAATTGTTTCCTAGGAAATGTGATCTCAGCAAACACTATTTAATTCATTAACCCTTATCGTGTGTTGTATACAGCCTACATGGATATGGAGAAAGCATATGACAGGGTGGATAGACAAGGATTGTGGAAAGTATTAAGAATATATAGAGTAGATTGGAAGTTGTTGAAGGCCTTGAAGATTATGTATGAGGGTGCTAAGGCTGCAGTGCATGTGGATAGTGAACTGAGTGAATTTTTCTAGTTGAAGATTGGATTGAAACAAGGATGTCATGTCTCCATGGTTGTTCAATCTGTATATGGATGGGGTTATAAAAGAGATACAAGGTAGGGCAGTGGATGTTGGAGTGGCCGTAATGAGAGAGGGCAGTGTTTGGAAACTACCTGTACTGTTGTTTGCAGATGATACTGTGTTGTTAAAGTGAAGATGAAGGGGAGCTGCAAGGCTTGGTGAATGTGTTTGGGAGAGTGTGTAAGAAATGGAATCTAAAGGTGAATGTTGGGAAGAGTAAAGTTATGGCATTTGAGGGAAATGAAGTCAGTGAATGTACAGTGAGGGTGGATGATGAGGAAATGGAAAATGTGTGTGCATTTATGTATTTGGGTAGTGTGATGAGTAAGGATTGAAGTTTGGAGGATGAAGTGCTTGAAAGGGTGCAACAGGGAAGGAAAGTTGCTTGTTCCTTGAGAGCAGTGATAAGAAACAGGGAAGTGAGCATGGAAGTGAAAAAGCTACTACATGACAGTATTGTGATACCAACTCTAACATATGGTAGTAAAGCTTGGACCCTGTTGGAGGGACAGAAGTCAAGAGTGAGAGCAGTGGAAATGAGTTATTTGAGAGGAGCATATGGAGTGACATGGAGAGACAGACTGACAAATGAGGAAGTGAAGGATCGTTGTGGTGTGGATGTGGATGTGATTGGAAGCGTTAGGGGAAGCACACTGAGGTGGTTTGGACATGTGGAGAGGATGGAGAGCGAGAAACTGACGAGGAGAGTGTATGTAAGTGAGGGGGAGAGGGAGGGGGAGGCCAAGGATGAGATGGAGGGATGAAGTGGAGAGGTATATGTGAGAATGAGGTGTGAGCTAGGAGCAGGGCAATGAAATGGCAGGGAACAGGGCAACATGAAGGTGATTTGTTTGTGGCCACCCCCTGCAGGATTAAGGCGTCTGGCGATACGTAGATACTGTGGATAGATGTGATGACTGAGGGGTTGTAGCTCCTTGGGTTCACAAGATTTGACATAATACCTGCTATACTGTAATGTGAACAGCTAACCCATAAATATGGTGTCAGGTGGCCTCTTGCATATCAGTAAAGTCAGCTAAGTGCATATCAGGCAACATTAGTCAGGCACATGCCTCTGTAGTGGGAAATTATGATGTCGCTTCATTTAATTCATTATCCACCCATCTCCAGTGCACCACTTCCACCACCGCCACTGTCCTCCCCAGCTCTCCTTCCCCCCATAATTTGTTATCACAAGAGGAGACACATCACATGGAGAACATGGCACCAGCTTAGCTCCCTTCCTCTTGTGTGATGCCTTGCCACTCTCTCTACCCTCCTCTCCTACAATACATTCCTGGTCAAAGTTGATATGTTTCTGTGTGTGTGTGTGTGTGTGTGTGTGTGTGTGTGTGTGTGTGTGTGTGTGTGTGTGTGTGTTTTCCTTGGTTTACACTCCCACAATTGAAGCAGTGTTCTCCAGTGTTGTTTGTAAACAGACTACAGCAGTGATGTTAAAACATATTGTGCACAAATTATGTGCAAGTAGCAGGTGACGTGAAGAGTGCAACAGGTATGTAGCAGCAACTAATTTAATTCACAAAAGTGACATGATAAAATAATGTGTGCAGCAGTGACATTTATATATTTTACAATATATATAAGTATAGTAAACCTCAGTATAACTAACTACAGTGATTGGTACCAGACCCTGGACGGTAAAGCCGAACACCGTGCTCTTCAGTAATTTCCCAGGCATTGAGGCTTTTACCAAAGAACGATTGTTAAATACAGAGCATCGCTTGGCTGTACACTCTTATACAGTAACATACAGCTAGGTCTAAATGGCTTTTTTTCTCAGTAAATGCTCTATTTACTTATGTGTTCATTGTTACCTTTCAGGAAGTAATTGCACTGCAGATAAAGACTGCAAGTAGGCCTTGGATAAATCTATGTTCGTTCTTCGTTCAGTATTTTCAGGGAAAGTGTTGGTAAAGAAAACTCATACTGTACAGTACATTGTTATGTATGGCTGAGACACATTACTTATATGGTATTCATGTGGAGTATTCAGAGCATTTAGTATTCATTTGTGTTATTAGTATCACGCTTAGCCCTTCTGTGAATAGAGAAGAATTATATAAATATCTAACCATGGGAAACAGGACAGCTGTGCATAGTTATATCATTTTGTGAAATTTACCAGTAAAAGTGTCTATCATTGACTGATATGTAATTCTGAGCCTTTCTGATGTTTAAGCTAATGCACACATCAATTCTACAAGGTTCTATTCCCCTTATTGTTGCCATTAGAGCTACGTTCCTGTATCTGCCCATGTTAGTTTCAACCTTATCAGTGAGTTTCTGTTACGCCTTTCGTGCTTCTGTGAGTTAATAAGCCACACTGTCTGTTACTAGGTTGACTTTGTGGCTGAAGTTTGGACTGGAGGGTTTGGTGTGTGCTCTGCTGTAGGACTTTTTATACATAATTGTATATATGCCTTGTGGTAGGTGGGGGTGCTCCCCAACCACTCACTCAATGTAGTGCTCCTGTCGGGTGTCAGCCTTTTCCTCTCCTCCATCCTTCTTTCCTTCTATCCTCTTCTGTCTCTCTTTCCTTCATTCTTTCCTTGTTCTTCTGCCTACGGGTGACTTTACATTCCCTCTTCTGTCTTTTTATTCCTTCATTCCTCTTTCTTCTGCCTGTGGGTGACTCTACACTGAGTGACAAGCCAAATGGTTTCCTGTACACCAGGAAACCATTTACTACGCTGGGTGGTAACCATATAACCAAATTTTGGCGCCTGGTGGTTTAGTAGGTAATTATTGCACTCCAGTCGGATTGAGCTGGTGAAGATTTATATCCGAGGGGTGGTTGGAGTTGATTGCTCATGCAATGCCACTCAGGGATGAGTGAGGCTGGTCATTTTCATCTTAATTGTTGGGACCAACTGCCTAGCCTCGGGCTCCTATGCTCCTCATGGACAATGTAGGATTGGATGATGGATGGATGGTATATATGCCACACATGAGTTACTGTTTATTGGTTAAGAGTATCAGCACACGATCTACTGATAAAGTTGCATTTACTGGTATTGGTGGTAGGTGGGGGCACTCACCATCCACTCACTCAATGTAGTGCAGCTCTCGAGTGTGTGCCCTGTCTTCTCCTCCACCTTTCTTTCCTTCTATCTTCTTCTATGTTTCTTTCCTTGATTCTTTCCTCGTCCTTCTGCCTACGGGTGACTTTACACTCCCTCTTCTGTCTTTCATTCCTTCATTCTTTCCTCTTCCTTCTGCCTGTGGGTGACTCTACACTGAGTGACAAGCCAAATGGTTTCCTGTACACCAGGAAACCATTTACTACACTGGGTGGTAACCACATAACCAAATCTTGGCGCCTGGTGGTTTAGTGGGTAATTATTGTGCTCCAATCGGATTGAGCCGGTGAAGGTTTATATCCAAGGGATGGTTGGGGTTTATTGCTCACGTAATGCCACTCAGGGATGAGTGAGGTTGGTCACTGTCATTTTAAATGTCAGGACCAACTGCCTAGCCCGGGGTTCCTACGCTCTTCATGGGGCAGTGTAGGATTGAATGATGGATGGATGGATGGTATTATTTACTTTTTAAGAACTAATTTTGAGTCACTAGTTCTTCTTGCTAATATCATCCAATTTATTCAAGTGTTGAGTCGGTATGTTTAATTTTATAGTCTTTGTTGCACCCACCAGCAGTTTAGCAACCTAGGTGGCCAGTTTCAGTGTTCTGGTTTACCATTCTTATTGATGTTTGGAACTTTAGGATAATTTGTGCAAGTCTTAGTTTGACAATCCTCTTTTCAAACCTGTTTGATTTTTGTTCACTCAGTAGTTTAAGGCAGTGTTAAGTAAGAGAAGTATTTTTAATTGCCTATTTCATTCCCCCTTTTTGTCATTGCCATTAGATTGAGACTTTATTACTGTTTCCCCCCTTTATGCTTACGACTTGTTGTGGTTAGTCTTCCCCCATTGACTCTACTTTCCTTTGTGTTAATCTTTACGCAGTCAGATAGATTTTTAACCCCCACCACAATGTAACAACGTGGTGACCTCGCCAGGATTGTCAATACTAGGTTTTGTAGAATTTAACCTGCTCCATCCCGACCGATTTTCTACCACTGACTCCCCCCAGTCCCGACCAATTTTGGAAAAAAAATTTTTTGGCTCAAACCTCCGCTTTTGGTGAGAAACATTGAAAATTCATAGAGAAATTGCTCACCTGAGGTTTTAAATACTCGATACAGGTACCAGTACCCGTTACCTTACTGGGTTTCCTATCAGGCTGGCACCAAAGAAAACGAGTTCTATTCCACGCCACTCATAAACGGTATTTATTTTTGGTACGAATTTATATGTAGTACGAGAGTATATTGGTTTTCACATGTAATATAGGCAATATAAGCATTGTTTCACTCATCAAACACATTAACATACCTGACCTTTTTTGGCGACATTACCTGATCATCATTTCTGACTGTTTCATCCTCTAATGCTACGTAAACTTTGTCCTCCACATTGTCATCGATTGGGGAATAACTCTGGCCCTGAATTTTGTACCGTGGCACAACATGTCTTTACTGGCCACGTCACTGGTAACAGGTGAATTGCCGAGACAATGGCGTGCGGGGGGGGGGGGAGGTCATGTGGGGTAAGGCATTTTCCCTGCCTGTCATCTTGTAGTGGAAGGTGTCCCGTGTATACGTACCAAAAATCACTCGCGAAAATTGACAAATGTGCAAATTAGGGGCCTTGCAATTGATGCACGTTTATTTACGTCAACGGGAGTCACAGTGACAAAACGTGTGGACTTATATATACGTCAACGGGACGCGGTGGGTTAATCAAGCTTGTGTAAGCTATCGTACCCGCTGAGTGCTGTATATTTATTGGTTGTAGTGCCAGACCATAACCACCATGTAACATGTAACCCACAGCTCTCCTACCGTCCCTTTTCATGTTTCAGAGAGAGATGCTCTTGTGGATTCCTCAACTGTGCCCGAGAGAGTTGTAAAGTCAGAGCTTCATTCACCTTGTCCTAGTTTAGCTGAACGGGGTTCCCTTCTCTTTAATACAGACTTCCAGAACACATATTTCCAGGGTGTCGGGTTTGAGCATGCTTAGTGTGACTGCGAGGCTCAGTTAGAGAAGATAGTAGAGCTAGAGATGGCAAAGATTGAGCAGGCTGGAGAACAGGCAAGGATAGAACAGGGCAGAGAACAGTCAAGGATAAAACAGATCAGAGAACAGGCAAGGGTAAATCAAGTGAGAGAACAGGCAAAGTTGGAGCAGCAGGCAAAGTTAGAACAAATGAGACTTGAACATGAGTACCGTATGAAACCCTCGGAAGGCCAGACAAGTTCTTCTCATTCCTCCACAGACTTCAGCCCTACTAATCCCACCAAATTTTGATGAAACATATGTTTTGGACTTCTCACATTTTGAAAAAATTGCTGTTGGGAATAAGTGGCCTAAAGACCGATGGCCTACCCTAGTTCATATTGTACTTAAAGGCAGGGCCCTCAGAATGTGTGTTAAGTAAAGTTTTGAAGAGTGCTTAAATTAAGAGATTTTGAAGGGTCATTTTTACGTGCTTGTGAATCAAAACCTGAGGCATACCGTCGTTGGTTTAGGAATGCTAAGAAGCATCCTCAGGAGTCTTACTTAGAATTTGCTAGACATGTGGCTGACACTTTCCAAATGTGGATTTGCAGTGAAAATTTGGCAAGCTGTGATAACCCAAGCTGTACCAGGTTGAGGAATATTGTAATCCTTGAGAATTTTATTGATAAATTAGACAGTGAATTAAGGATTCATATATTAGACAAGCAAGTCAAAACAGTTTCTGAAGCAGCTGTCATTATTGATGATTATTTATTGAACAAATATGGTAATAAACCTAAGGAATTCCCTAGGAATTTCCCCTCTAAGAAGTATACCCCTCAGCAGAGTAACCAACACTCAGTTAAGTCAGACTTTGCTGTTAATTCCAAACCTAATCCCCCTTCTGTGCTCTTTAATATCTCTTCTAGTTCTCTCAGGCACCCTTCTCACTTTTGTACTTGTAAGCATCCAGGTCACAGTATTGAAAAGTGTTTTAAGAAGAATGTTCCATCTAAGCCTGTTAACCTTGTTCAAGGTGGACCAGTGGTGACTCATGTTCATCCTCCAGGCCCAAAGACGAATGGAGATGCTTGTGTTTCTGCCCCCTCTCAGCTTGTTGTTTCAGAGGATGGGGATGAGGAGCCCACTGTTCCGCCCGTTCCTGATGCCACTTCACCTTCTGGAGACGTTGTCCAGGAGGCAGTTAGCAGCATTGCCCCTGCCTCCTCATTTGCTCCATATCTGTATTCTGGCATGATACCTTTGGACGGAGCAAAATTTCCTGTGAGAATTCTGTGTGACACTGGAGCTTCGCTGTTATTGTGGATAAGCCCTGAACTTAAGGAATTTGTGTTGATTCATGGAGTAATTGATGCAAAAGTTATCCCCGTGGTTACTGTAGACTTGAAATGTAACATGTTTGAAGGACAAGGGTGCCTTAGGCTAGTGGATTCTTTTCCTCTTGAAGAGGTTGACCTTTTGCTGGGAAATGACTTGGCAGGTTGAAATAAAGGTATTGCCTCTGTACTGTTAGAGACGCCTGTTTCTGATGATCCCCCACAGGTTGATAAAGTGGATGTAGATGTGTTTCCAACATGTGTCATGACTAGATGTATGGTGTGGGCAGAGCAGAGCTGAGACAATGTGCCACTCAGCGAAGAGGAGTCTGATGATCCTGCAGCTATAGTGAAAACTCGCCCAAAGTCAGCGACCGAGGACTCTGACGAGAGAGGCTCCAACAGTTGCTTTTTCCTGGAAGATACATTCATGAATTTACTCAACGATAACTCTCCTGTCCCGATTGAGGAGGTGAGTGTTGAGAGATTGAAGGAGTTGGAGGCTGGTGACCCAGAGATTCAGAAGCTGAAATTAGTAGCAGTGGAGGATTGTGCTGTTGAAAAGGGCGGTTGCATTTATGTCAAGGATGATGTATTGTGGAGGCGCTGGCATCCCCCGTATGTTAGTGTTGACGACGGATTGTGGGATTGTCATCAGGCTGTTGTGCCCAGTGCTTGTAGAAAGGAGTTTTTGAAGTTAGCTCACTGTACCCCCTTTTCAAGCCACATGGGTGTGAGGAAGACTCTGGAGCAGCTGCATGCAGAGTTCTACGGGCCGCACATGGCTGCAGGTGTGGACCAGTTCTTGTGGTGCTGCCATACTTTCCAGCTGGTGGGGAAGCCTAGTCAACCAATACCTAAGTCACCTCTCGTCCCCGTTCCTACCTTTGACCCTCCATTTACTCGTATTGTAATTGATATGATGGGACCCCTGCCTCCTACATACTCTGGCAATTAGTATTGTTGACTGTAGTTGATTCTTCCACTAGATACCCCAAAGCTATCCCCGTTCATTCCCCGAAGTCTAAAATAGTTCTTCAGGCATTGATTGATTTCTTTACTAAATTTGGGTTGTTGAGGGAGATGCAGTCTGACTGAGAATCTAATTTTCTTTGAAATACCTTCTAGCAGTCCATGCTCAGCTTGGTATCGTCCATGTGAAGAGTAGTGCTACCATCCTGAGAGCCAGGGTGCCTTAGAGAAATACCATCAGACCCTGAAGACAGTTCTTCAGAGGTGCTGCATGGAGCACTCAAAGGACTGGGATCGAGGAGTGCCGTTCTTCCTGTCTGCCACCCGTGAAGTTCCTCAAGGGAGTTTGGGTTTCTCCCCTAATGAGCTAGTATTTGCCCACAAGGTAATAGGTCTGTTATTCATCATTAAAGAGGCTTGGTTTAGTGATTCCACTACGAGCCGTAGTGTACTTGAGTATGTTAGTGATTTCAAGAACAGGATGTCTAAATGCTTGAAAGTGGCTAGAGAGAATTTTTAACAGGTTCAAGACAGCATGAAGCAGTGGTATGATAAGAAAGCTCATTTGCGAGAATTTAAAGTTGGTGATGAAGTATTAGTGTTATTGCCTTTTCAAGGACAGCCTTTTGCTGCAAAATTTTGTGGCCCTTATCCTGTGGTGCATAAAGTGGGTAGTACTGTTTACTTAGTGGAGACCCCAGACAGGCACAAGAAACATAATCTTTGCCTTGTTAACATGCTAAAACTTTATTATCTTGGTCCAAAGGCTCCTGTACCTGTGCATCTAGTCTCTGTTGAACAGAGTGAGGAGGTTTCCAGTGGTTTGGTAACCCAGGAACAAAATGAGGACAACTTTGACTTCAGTACTGTGAGTGCCTTGCAGAGCATTGCTGAGGCCAGATTGTTCCTTGAAGAAAAGGTTTCGCATTTGCCAGCTGATTGATCTCCACAACTTGTAACACTTCATTCTTCATTTAAGAATGTCTTTGGTAGCTCCCCTGGATCGAGCATGATGTTGACATGGGTGACGTGCTCCCTGTTAACATGCCGCCTTATCATGTCTGCTTCCAGCATCTAGGAGTCCTGTGCCAGGAGTAGTAGTTGTTCCCTAGGCAGTCTGGCTGAACAGCCCCGAGTACCTAAGGAAGGCCACGGCCAAGACCGGTCTTTCCCACAGAGCTCTCAGGGAGTGTGAGTTGTGTTGTTGGCATAGGTGATTGTATGATACGCAGTCTTCCATAATGTGCTTAATAGTATGGGGTGTTGTGTTACATCCTGGACAGGTATCAGCGAGGAAGTCATCAAGCCTCTTCTGGTAACTTAAGAGGGCTGGATAATGCCCACATCTCAGCCTGGCCAGGTGGACCCTGTCCTCACGAGGGATATAGGATTCAGAAAGGTGGATATCAGGAGGCCATGCATGCAGCTGTGTGTTGTCTTTAAGTGACTGAATGGAGCGGTGAGTTATATGAGTATGGATATGCTTCTGGAAGCTGGTCTGATGCGGACGAGAGGGGAGACATGACCGTATTTCTGTATGATATCGTGTGCTGGGTGTCGTTTTGGCATTCCTTGGTGTGTGTGTGTGGATGTGCTGCCATGTAGTATAGTGGATGTTGTGGGTTTGTGGAGGCTGCAGCGAGAATTTGGGTGCCTCTTATGTCAAGGTGATCCTTGACTTTGAGGACTTTGGTTTGTTGATGTAGGTGGTCTGTGGGTGTAGTAGCTGTGCAGCCTGTGATTATTTTTAGGGCCTTGTTCCATATGGTCTATAGAGTATTCTAGTGCGTTTTAGGGAGGTTAGGAGCCCAAGCAGGGCTTGCATAATTCATCACTGAGCGTATATATTGTTTGTATATTGTGGTGGTGGTTTCTTTTTTGTGTTCAAATGTTGTATGGGCAAGTGACCTCAAGGCATTGAGTGTTGGTGTTATTTTATTTTTAATGTTTGTGATGTGTTGTTTAAATGACGTTGATGTATGTAATACCAAGGATTGTGTGTGTGTGTGTGTGTTTGTGTGTGTGTGTGTGTTCTTACCTAATTGTATCTTTACAGGAATGAGTCAAGCTCGTACTGTCCCGTGTCTTAAACCATATTTATCGCACATATCCTTAAATTTGTGAATTGTTTTAGCACACACTATATCATTCAGTAGTGCATTCCATTGATCAATGGCTCTGTTTGGGAAACTGAATTTCCTTACGTCTTTATCACCTCTCTTCTTATGCAGTTTTTTGCAGTGTCCTCTTGCTGATGCTTCCCCATAGTTTAAGTAATCATTTATGTCTATTGTCTCCTTCCCTGATATGCATTTATATAGCATTATCATGTCACCTCTTTTCCCTCTCTCCTAAAGTGTTGGTAGATTCAGTTTATTTAGTCTTTCTTCATAGCTTAGATTCCCTTAAGCTTGGTACCCATCTTGTTGCGGCCCTTTGAACTTTTTCAGTCTTGTCTATGTGTTTTTTGAGATGAGAACTCCAGACTACTGATGTGTGTGTATGTGTGTGTGTGTGTGTGTGTGTGTGTGTGTGTGTGTGTGTGGTAGGGGAGTGTTGTTTATGGTGAGCTGTGGAATGTGACTGTTCTGCTCTCCAGTTTGTGAGAAGGGTCACAGTAGATTTGGCTGGGGCTATTTTGAGCCTGTTTGAGGTGAACCATTCGTGTAGTGTGTTGAGGTAAGGTTGGAGGATGTGTGCAGCTGTGTTTGCATTCTGGTGTGTACATGTAAGAGTTATGTCTTCTGCATAGGAAGCTATGTGTATCTGTGGGGTGTGGGTACATCGTGCATGTATAATTTAAAGCGTGTAGGGGACAAAACAGATCCTTGGGGACGCCATTTGTGAAGTTTCTGATGTTCAAAGACTGACTGGCAAATGTTACGTGTTCACATCTGCCTGCTAAGGAGTTTGCCAGCCATCTTTTTGTGTTATAGTGCATGTTTGTGTCGAATATTTTGTTTGTGAGGTTTTGGCGTGGGATAGCATCAAAAGCTTTGCTAATGTCTAGTGTGATTAGGAGTGTTCTGTGTGGTGGCCTAGCTAAATCCATGCCATCAAAAACTCTCTGTTTAAGGTCTGTAAGGAGAGTGTTTGTGGAGTCCAGTGGCCTAAAGCCATGTTGTGATGAGGCTAGGGGGGTGTGAGGTGTAACTAGTTGTAGTACCAGTCGTTCAGTGAGTTTAGAGAGGGTGCAGAGGAGTGTGATGGGACGGTGTGAGGAGGGTAACGTGGGGTCTTTGTTGGGTTAAGGGATAGTGATGATAATGCCATGCTTCCAGATGTTGGGTGTTATGTTGTGTGAGTAGCTGTAGTTTGATATATTGGTGAGTGCTTTTATGCCTTGTGGTCCAAGGTGTTTAAGGTGAATGTTGCTTATGTTGTCTGGTCCACAGGCAGTTGAGTGCTGAAAGTTACTAATGATGCGCTTTGTCTGGTTGTAAGTGAAAGGTACATAGTCTGGGTCTGTGGGGAATAGTCTCTTACGTCGGATGATACATCGGTCGTCGCGATGGGAGTTTCGATAGCTGACATGTGAAAAGTGATTGATGAGAGTGTTTGCTGGCTGTTTGTTTGAAGGTATGGTGTCTGTTGTTATGATGGCAGCATGTGATTGAGTAGTGTTTCTGTTGAAGAGCGTGATGCTGTTTTGTGTTCTGTAGAGTTTGCTGGTGTTTGTTTTGTGGTCAAGTGTTTGGAGGTAATTATTCCAATTCCATGTTCGCTGTTCTCATATTTTATTATTTATTTGAGTGCCGAGTTCTTGTATTTGCTGCACGGTGTCTTGTGTATGGGGTGTTGGGGAGTGTAGTGTGTCCCGTTGACTGATGAGGCCTTGAATTTCTGGTGTGAAGTTAGCGTTGTGTCTCTTTCTGTTGGCTGTAGGGATGTGTCATTTGTGTGCGTTTTGTATAATTGTATTGAAAGTGTTCACAGCGGTGTTGATGTTTGTGATGGATGTACTGTTTAATGTTGCAAAGTGCTGTTCTGTTTCAGTTGTGAAGGCCTCCCAGTTGGCTCTCTTATAATTTGTGTATGTGTGTCTGTGGCCAGCTGGGGTGACACTGGTTTTGGCAGTGATGATGACTGGGAGGTGATCAGATCCAAGGGTTTTGACCACTCTCCAGGATGTTGTGGGGACGAGGGTTGGGGAGCAAAAGGTGATGTCTGGGGATGATGGAAGGAATAGGGTGTGGTGTGGGATATGGGTATATTGATGGATATTATTCAGTATGAAGGCCGACGCCTTGGCGTTGAAATCACCACCCAGGATGATGTTGGGTAGTTAGTGATGTGGTGTATTTGTGGAGAGTATTTGTGTGGTACTGTGGGAGATGACGGGGGGGGAGGGAATGTATGTGTTCGCGATTGTTATATGTGATTTGTTGCCAGTGCGTATTTTAATTGTATTTCTGTTGTGGTGTCATGTTGGGGGAGAAGTAACTTTGTGTGTGCACTGGCATCTGAACAGTGGATGGATTTGTCTACCAGGGTGATGAGTCCACCGCCACTGCCGTCGGCCCAGTCTTGTTGAATGGTGGTGAAATTATGGAATGTATGTGTTTTTTGTGTTCTGTGTAGTTTTGATTCTTGTATGATGGCAATGTATGTTTTGTTGTTTGATGAATTGTGTGAGATCTTGTTTTTTGGTGTTTATGTCATCTATATTTGATTAAAGGATGTTTATGTTGTGTGTGCAGTGTGTGTTGGCTGCTGCATCACGAGGGGGAGGTGGTGGTGTGAGTGGAGGGGAAGGGGTAGGAGAAGATTGTGATGGAGGTAAAGGTTGGGGTGGAATGGGAGGGGTTGGGGGATTGGATGGTGTGGGAAGGATCAGTGGTTTAGGCTGAGGAAGTGTGGAGGAGGTAGGAGTAGGATTGGTGGGGGAGTTGGTTGGTTGGGGGAAGGAGGATAAGGAGCTGGTCCAGGTGTTTGTGTAGTGTTTTCTGGATGCAAGTGTTGTGCAGGTGTAATGGGTCCGTTTTTGCAGGAATTGCACTGAACTGAACCTTTTGTCTGTCAGCTCGACTTAATAAGTTTTGAGCATGTTGGACATATGTATTTGTTGGTGGGTCCTGGATTGCTCTCAATGTCCCTGGCTAGAAGAAGTCGTCGAGAAATGACTGCTGGGGAATCATGTCTCGGTGTAGAAAAAAACGGTGTTGTTGTATATGTTGTGCTGAAAGATGTGGTACTTGCCCAGGCTACTGAAGCCACTCCCAGGTTCTCGGGCCCCGTGAGGGGCCAGGGGGGGTTGTGGTGGTTTGGCTCCCATGCTGTCCTCCTCTTCTGCATTGACAGCCTCTGGGGGGTAGATCCACGGCGAAGACGCCACCGCTCCAGGTCCTCTGCCGGGAGTTATTGGACAACAATCTTATCTCCCCCTGTGTGAGCCTGTGGAGCTCCCCTGTGAACCTACAGCCTAAGCCCAACGAGACAGCGAGATTCTGCTTCGACTTCTACAGAGTCAAGGCTCTGATTAGAACCAACACATATCCGCTACCCCTATTAGAAGACTGTGTTGACAGCATTGGTTTGTCCCACTACATTAATAAACTGAATCTAAAGGCTAAGGAAGAAGTAGGCAGCACCACTCACTTGATGTAATGCTGCCTACTTCTTCCTCAGCCTTTATCATTCTTTTTCTGTGCCTGCCCTCCTCTCTTCCTATTTCTCTCATCTTTCCTCTCACTACTTATTGCTTTTCTTTCCGTTACAGGTGGCTTTACATTGAGTGACAAGCCAAATGATTTCCTGTAATCCAAGAAACCATTTACAACGCTGGGTGGTAACCATATAACCAAACCACACGTGCTCCCTACGTGTCAAGTGGGTTGGTGGAGGGATAGTTCCCCTCCCTGTAAAACAAATAACTCAGAGTCAAATGGCCATCCCGTAAGGGATTATGGCGTCTCTGGGGGAGGCGGTGGCTGAATTGGTAGAGAGTCGGCCTGTGGTCCTGATGGACCCAGGTTCGAATCCCAGCTGGGGCAGGGAACAGTTTAAGGATTTGAATTTCATAAAAAGCAGACTTTCCTGATCTACCAGATGACCAGCCGACGTGTAAAAATACCCACGCTAATACCAATACACCAGTCCTGTATGAGACAGCCCTAGTATGTATTCAATATGGATGGTGGGTGTTAGTGCCGAAGTGGTGACATGTGGAGGTGTAGGAGGACTACTGGGCCTTGGGATAGACTACTGCCCCCGAGATATAGGCCCTGAAGCCTTTGCCCAGAGTCGGACAAAAAAAATAAATAAAAAAAATAAGGCTTCTGGCAGGTGCCTTTGACCAAGTGGGCCAAGGAAGTCTCATGTTTTTTGGCAGATGGCCAAACATATTGTGGCAATGTGATGCTATACAGGATGGAAAATGTCCCAGCTGCCTTCCAGAGACGTATGAACAAAGTTGTTAGTGGACTTTCAAATTGCGTGGTGCACTTGGATGATGTTCAGTGATACTTAGGAGGACCACACAGAACAGTTGAATAAGTTGCTTTCAAGGCTTTCGGAAACTCACCTTGTTGCTAATTTAAAGAAATATGAATTTGTTCAGGCTCAAGTTCAGTACCTTGGCTACATAGTAGGTCATGGTCGTGTCTGCCCTCCTTCTTAAACAGGGCTCTTGCTAACTGCCGATGGTTGCGAGATATTTGGCTCCTAAGGTTTCAGATTTATGAGCCAAACAAATTTTTAGTAGCCAAACTATGAGGCGAAATATTTTACATTGTGATGATTAGAATCATATAATGAGGTTTTAAACTCACAGTGGCGACAAGAAAGACTTAATAATCGATCACAACGTGTTTTTTTGTTCATTTAAGTGAGATTTGCTTATTTTGTAGTTTACTGGGTTTTGAAGTGGATGTATTTTCTCCTCACCAAAAGGCGACATGGATGCAAAATTTGTTCGCCGAAGGGGAAATATACTCGCATTTGCGAGCTGTACGAACAGCCCTGTTAAATGTGGAGGTTTGCCGTATCTAAAACCAGGCTTGAGCTTCGGAGGTTCTTGAGCACTGTAGGTTATAACAGATGGTTTATTAAGAACTTTTCAAATGTTGTGGTCCCACTGAAAGACTTGTTAAAAATAGAAAAGAAATGTGATCGGACTGAGGATTGTGAGAGTGCATTAAAGTTTGTAAAGGGAATTCTGTGCTGACATCCTACGATGCTTGTGCCTAATTTTTCAAATCCTTTCAAATTGGCCTTAGATGCCAGCAATGTGGGAGCAGGATGATCTGGGCATAGAGCATCCTGTTTGCTACTGCAGTAAAATGTTTTCTAAGGCCCAATGTAATTATTCAGTTGTTGAAAAGGAACTACTTGCCCTGATCCTTGCCTGTTTGCTACTGCAGTAAAATGTTTTCTAAGGCCCAGTGGAATTATTCAGTTGTTGAAAAGGAACTATTTACCCTGATTCTCGTCCTGCGGAATTTTTCTGTGTAAATATGTGCTTTTGGGCTGACAGTAACTGTTTACAGCGATCATCATCCCTTGAAGTTTTTGAACCAGCTTATTGATAAGAATAGAAGGTTGACCCATTGGAGCCTCTTTTTGCAAGAGTAGTCTTTAACCTGAACAAAGCATATCAGCGGTGTCGGTAACATGATTGCCGATTGCCTGTCATGCTTTTAAGAATGAATTTACAACTGAAAAATTCTTTCTTAGGTGTGGGCATGTTACGTATGGCTGATACACATTAGTTATTGAAATGCGTGGCTTTAACAGACACACATACGGTACTCCGGAATATTCCGGAGAATACCATAGTATCCCCGACAACGAGGCGAACCAGAAACAACGGAGTTCGCCCACGAGAATGCCGACACCCCCACTCGGACCCCACGGGGTAGCCGCCACCAGCCACCACCATTCCGGGCAACAACGACGCATTTCAGCCCGGGCCGTGCGCCCCTGTGACATGCAATCACCACGCCGCCGCCACCGTAGGCGAAAGACACTACCTTCGCGTGGTGGAATCACCGAGTTAGCTAGGGGTGGAGTCAGAAACTATACTCCAGGCAGCGCCTCTAAGGTAGAGACGATCTATGGTCGCTCTGATAGTGCTAAGGTAGAGACGATCTATGGTCGCTCCCATAAAAACCCGGTAGAGACGATCTATGGTCGCTCCCATAAAAATCAGGTAGAGACGATCAATGGTCGCTCCCTGAAAGCTCAGGTAGAGACGATCAACGGTCGCTCCCTCAGCACTCCGGTAGAGACGATCAATGGTCGCTCCCCTAAAAACAAGGTAGAGACGATCAATGGTCGCTCCCCTAAAAACAAGGTAGAGACGATCTATGGTCGCTCTCATAAAAATCAGGTAGAGACGATCAATGGACGCTCCCTTAAAGCTCAGGTAGAGACAATCAACGGTCGCTTCCTCAGCACTCCGGTAGAGACGATCAATGGTCGCTCCCCTAAAAACCAGGTAGAGACGATCTATGGTCGCTCCCCTAAAAATCAGGTAGAGACGATCAATGGTCGCTCCCCTAAAGCTCAGGTAGAGACGATCAACGGTCGCTCCCTCAGCACTCCGGTAGAGACGATCAATGGTCGCTCCCCTAAAAACCAGATAGAGACGATCTATGGTCGCTCCCCTAAAAATCAGGTAGAGACGATCAATGGTCGCTCCCCTAAAGCTCAGGTAGAGACGATCAACAGTCGCTCCCTCAGCACTCCGGTAGAGACGATCAACGGTCGCTCCCCTAAAAATCAGGTAGAGACGATCAATGGTTGCTCCCCAAAAGCTCAGGTAGAGACGATCAACGGTCGCTCCCTCAGCACTCCGGTAGAGACGAACGATGGTCGCTCCCAGGGTATAGTGAGGAGAAAGACGTCTCCACGACCGGAGGTTGAACTCCAGGGGTCTCGCTCCGGAAATTCTCGGAGAGACCCCCCTGTTTCCCCCGGCCTCAGTTCCCTATGCGTGGCCTTTGAGAAGACCCACCTGTCGGGCCCCCATGACAGCCGCTGCCGCAGTCCTCCCCTGACGGCGCCCCTGCTCGTGGGAGACCACAGTCTGTCGCCTCCTCCGGCCTGCCCTAGGACACCCGGGCGAGACCTCACCACGCCCCCGCGATGCCGGGACCTGACCCAGAGGTTCCTAGACCTCTTCGGCCCCAGTTCTAAGGGCCTTACACCGGAGCCCAGTCCGGAAACCCCCGGACGTGAGAGGACGCCCTCGTGAGTCTCCCCGTGCCCTTTCGGCTCGCCCCGCCCTGACGACGCCCTCAGTCCGACCGGATCACCGATGATGTGTCCGTGTTTCTCTTCATGAGAAAATACGAGTGATCCTGTACCAATCGTGAAGTAGGTTAAGTGTGACTCCTTTTCTCTTAGAATAAGTATGTTGCAGTAATTTTATGTAATCTCCATTGGGGCAAACCAGGACATAATACCCAGTGAAGGGCGAGAGTGTGGGTTGAGACCTCAAGTGAAAATACGTGTGAGTGTCATCCCGAAGCTTTCTAAAGACATATCGCTAGAGCCCGAAGAAAGACTAAAATATTATTGGAGTGCTATTGGCTAATCTCTGAGTAATATGGTGGAATAGTATTTACGAGTGTTCCGACTTTGTTACGCGTTGTGAAGCGAGAGTCTACATAGCATATCGGGGAGATGTGTAACGAATAAGTTGTGCCGACAGAAACCTAGTGCCACCAAAACAACAAGGACAGCGAGTAATAACGATATTCCCCTGCTCCGCACACTATTCCTAAAAACTCTCTCCATTCCTCGCTTCCCCTCTTAAAGTCAATGTAAGAATCAGAGTTAATTGTCAAAGAATCTTCACCAACAGAAAACACCTAAACTCCCTTGCTAATATCGGGCATCCTTAAATATTACCATAACTTTCTCCTCGCCGTTTTAAGTCACTCTCCGTGTCTCCCCTACCTCCTCCTGGTGGATCACAAACCCCCCCCCTCTCCCCTCACGCGCTCCGCGCGCACGGGTATTTACTGCACTCCTAGTACTAAGATTTGTTGTATTGTCATTAGTATCTAGAAAGCTAGTATCCTGCGAGATACACAATATTTTAGATAAGGTTTTTGTATTGCTCTATATTGTGATGTAATGTCTACTGAAGTGTCCTGTGTCTGACTGAAGTAATATACGTGTATGGTGTTGCCGAAGGTTTTTATGTCCTACCTCTCTTTATTGCACAAGCTCCGGTCTCGAAAGAGGACCCCGCTCCGCGTTGAGTTGAATTGGTACGAGAAGTCGAGCCAAATTCAACCCAGCATTACACTGGTGGCCAGCGGTGGTTCTAGATCCGAGCGTAGAAGAGAGATAAACAGGAAATATTTGGGAAAATGGCAACTAAACCGCACGTTCAGTTACCCAAGTTTGACCCTGACCAGTATGACATACACACATATCTTGCAATAGTTAAACCCTTACTAGATATTGGCTTCGATAATGACCAACAAAAAATTGCAGTCACACAACCACTACTGGGTAAAGCCGCAGCGAATATTGCGCCAAAATTTGTCCCAGAACTCACCTGGCAGAACTTTACCAAGTTCGCGGTCCAAGCTATCACCCCATCACTAGGGAAAGTGGTGGCTCTATCCAAATTGGATAGTTTTACTTATGACGGGGATTTAGATAATACCCTGTTACAGGCAAGACGCCTGGTTACTGCTGCCTACCCGGAGGCAGATGAAGAAACCCGGCATCAGCATACATTTAATACTCTGCTCAGAGTACTCCCAAGTGTTGTAAGACAACACTTCACTATCCATGATCCAACAGGAGACATGGATAGAGATATCAGTTTAATGAGGCGCCTTTTAGCCATCCATGCCACCCCTCAACGCATCGGCGAAATAAATCAATTCCTCGTTGACCTCATCACCATCAACCCGTGGGAAGTTTCTCCGTGCTACCACGGATGTCCGATCCACGACATCCGTGAGCAGCTAGAAGCTGCCCAGTGCAGCCAAATGACACGAGGGCGCTTACAAACCCCCCCACCATACGCAAATTCCCCTAAGCCCCAGGGGAAGAAAAAACAAAAAGGGAAAAACAAAAAGCGCCCCCCTGCCCCCGCATTCCACTGTAATGGCGGGGGCCACCTCACCTCTCCCCCAGTCTACGACAGGGGAGAACGTCATCTTTCCTTTTCCCCCCCTCTCACTATCTCTTCTGTTCTACCTTCCCCTATTCCTGCCCCTAGTTCTAACCTTCCCACCGCCATCACTTCACCACCGTTCGCTTTCCCCGCCCACAAGGTTAACTCATTCACCTTCCCTATCACACCCTCCTCCTCATCCCCAAGCATTCAAACAACCCCGCGAAACCGCATCTCCCCGCCACCACCGTCTCTCTCTCCCCCTACACTTCACCCCACCTTTCCTCGGCTCCGACGGCACACACCACCTGCCACATCCCACTCCACAGCCCCTGCCAGGCCACCACGGGTTCAGCACCGCACACCGTCCGCCATCGCCCCCACCCCCGCACCATCCCCTAGTTTCGTACCCACCGCCCACCCCACACCACTAGCACAGAGCCCTGCTACCGCCCAGACCATTCCACCACCAAACACCGGGATGGCACCACAAGATCGCACTCCCTCCTCGCCACCTACCTTCCAAGCCAACTCTCCTGCCACCTCACCGCCACTACCAACCTCGCAACCCCAACCCCCCCCTGCTCCAGCACCGCCTGACACTTCCACATACGAGTGCGATAGTTCCTCCTCTCCATTCCCCTCCACCTCCCCTACCACCTCAGCCTCCACCGCCTCCACCACCCCCTGCACCACACCTGACATCTCACCCACCACGCCTTGCTCACCCTCACCCCTTCCCTCCGCCGCCTCACCCTTTCCACCCAAGCCCACGTGCCCCGCCCACCCCGCCACCCCCGCAGGACAACCCACTACCACCGCCCTCTCCCCTCCACACCTACGCACGCCTGCTTCCCCACCCACACCCACCCTCAGAACCACCCCCACCACCCCCACCGGCCGACTCTTATCCCCACCCACCCGATACACACACACCGTCAAGCTACATCAGGCCCAAATCCCCTCTACCTCTACTCCCCAGAGACTCAACGCCGTATTACCACGACACAAGACCCGGCCTTCACCCACACTGTCCAGCATTCAGCCTCCAACCACACCGACAGCCACACCAAGCAACATGAGGATTAAGCGGGCCGTATGGGCCCCTACCCTTACCAAGAACCACCGACTCCACGGGCCACACCACCTGTTAAATATCCTCCAGTCGACCACCGCCCCCTCCACCCTCTTCCTCACCTATGACCAAGCACAGGAGGAAAATTCCTACACTGTCGCCTGGCAGAACACACTCCGACACCTCCAGCCCATTTACACCACCCCCAACACTCTAGCGTTCCACCTCCAGCCACAGGGACGTGACTTTTTTCAAGAACACGGTGGTGAAATCCGTGGCTTTAACAGACACACATACGGTACTCCGGAATATTCCGGAGAATACCATAGTATCCCCGACGACGAGGCGAACCAGAAACAACGGAGTTCGCCCACGAGAATGCCGACACCCCCACTCGGACCCCACGGGGTAGCCGCCACCAGCCACCACCATTCCGGGCAACAACGACGCATGTCAGCCCGGGCCGTGCGCCCCTGTGACATTCAACCACCACGCCGCCGCCACCGTAGGCGAAAGACACTACCTTCGCGTGGCGGAATCACCTAGTTAGCTAGGGGTGGAGTCAGAAACTATACTCCAGGCAGCGCCCCTAAGGTAGAGACGATCTATGGTCGCTCTGATAGTGCTAAGGTAGAGACGATCTATGGTCGCTCTGATAGTGCGAAGGTAGAGACGATCTATGGTCGCTCCCATAAAAACCCGGTAGAGACGATCTATGGTCGCTCCCATAAAAATCAGGTAGAGACGATCAATGGTCGCTCCCTGAAAGCTCAGGTAGAGACGATCAACGGTCGCTCCCTCAGCACTCCGGTAGAGACGGTCAATGGTCGCTCCCATAAAAACCCGGTAGAGACGATCAATGGCCGCTCCCCTAAAAACAAGGTAGAGACGATCTATGGTCGCTGTCATAAAAATCAGGTAGAGACGATCAATGGTCGCTCCCTGAAAGCTCAGGTAGAGATGATCAATGGTCGCTCCCTGAAAGCTCAGGTAGAGACGATCAACGGTCGCTCCCTCAGCACTCCGGTAGAGACGATCAATGGTTGCTCCCTTAAAGCTCAGGTAGAGACGATCAACGGTCGCTCCCTCAGCACTCCGGTAGAGACGATCAATGGTCGCTCCCCTAAAAACCAGGTAGAGACGATCTATGGTCGCTCCCCTAAAAATCAGGTAGAGACGATCAATGGTCGCTCCCCTAAAGCTCAGGTAGAGACGATCAACGGTCGCTCCCTCAGCACTCCGGTAGAGACGATCAATGGTCGCTCCCCTAAAAACCAGGTAGAGACGATCTATGGTCGCTCCCCTAAAAATCAGGTAGAGACGATCAGTGGTCGCTCCCCTAAAGCTCAGGTAGAGACGATCAACGGTCGCTCCCTCAGCACTCCGGTAGAGACGATCAACGGTCGCTCCCCTAAAAATCAGGTAGAGACGATCAATGGTCGCTCCCTCAGCACTCCGGTAGAGACGATCGATGGTCGCTCCCAGGGTATAGTGAGGAGAAAGATGTCTCCACGACCGGAGGTTGAACTCCAGGGGTCTCGCTCCGGAAATTCTCGGAGAGACCCCCCTGTTTCCCCCGGCCTCTGTTCCCTACGCGTGGCCTTTGAGAAGACCCACCTGTCGGGCCCCCGTGACAGCCGCTGCCGCAGTCCTCCTCTGACGGCGCCCCTGCTCATGGGAGACCGCAGTCTGTCGCCTCTTCCGGCCCGCCCTAGGACACCCGGGCGAGACCTCACCACGCCCCCGCGACGCCGGGACCTGACCCAGAGGTTCCTAGACCTCTTCGGCCCCAGTCCTAAGGGCCTTACACCGGAGCCCAGTCCGGAAACCCCCGGACGTGAGAGGACGCCCTCGCGAGTCGCCCCGTGCCCTCTCGGCTCGCCCCGCCCTGACGACGCCCTCAGTCCGACCGGATCACCGATGATGTGTCCGTGTTTCTCTTCATGAGAAAATACGAGTGATCCTGTACCAATCGTGAAGTAGGTTAAGTGTGACTCCTTTTCTCTTAGAATAAGTATGTTTGCAGTAATTTTATGTAATCTCCATTGGGGCAAACCAGGACATAATACCCAGTGAAGGGCGAGAGTGTGGGTTGAGACCTCAAGTGAAAATACGTGCAAGTGTCATCCCGAAGCTTTCTAAAGACATATCGCTAGAGCCCGAAGAAAGACTAAAATATTATTGGAGTGCTATTGGCTAATCTCTGAGTAATATGGTGGAATAGTATTTACGAGTGTTCCGACTTTGTTACGCGTTGTGAAGCGAGAGTCTACATAACATATCGGGGAGATGTGTAACGAATAAGTTGTGCCGACAGAAACCTAGTGCCACAAAACAACAAGGACGGCGAGTAATAACGATATTCCCCTGCTCCGCACACTATTCCTAAAAACTCTCTCCATTCCTCGCTTCCCCTCTTAAAGTCAAAGTAAGAATCAGAGTTAATTGTCAAAGAATCTTCGCCAACAGAAAACACCTAAACTCCTTTGCTAATATCGGGCATCCTTAAATATTACCATAACTTTCTCCTCGCCGTTTTAAGTCACTCTCCGTGTCTCCCCTACCTCCTCCTGGTGGATCACAAACCCCCCCCCCCCCTCCCCTCACGCGCTCCGCGCGCACGGGTATTTACTGCACTCCTAGTACTAAGATTTGTTGTATTGTCATTAGTATCTAGAAAGCTAGTATCCTGCGAGATACACAATATTTTAGATAAGGTTTTTGTATTGCTCTATATTGTGATGTAATGTCTACTGAAGTGTCCTGTGTCTGACTGAAGTAATATACGTGTATGGTGTTGCCGAAGGTTTTTATGTCCTACCTCTCTTTATTGCACTAGCTCCGGTCTCGAAAGAGGACCCCGCTCCGCGTTGAGTTGAATTGGTACGAGAAGTCGAGCCAAATTCAACTCAGCATTACAGTTATATTCATATGTACTATTCAGAACATTTAGAATTTATTTGTCTTTTTAGAGTCATGCTTAGCCCTTCTGTGAATAGAGGAGTTATACAAATATCTAACCGTGGGAAACAGGCCAGCTGCATGTAGTCATATCTTTTTTGTGAAATTTACCAGTAAGAGTTTCTGTCACCGACTGAAATGTGATTTTGAGCCTTTTTGATGTTTGAGTTAACGTGCATATCGGTTCTAGAAGTTTCTGGACCCTTTATTGTTGCCTTTAGAGCTACCTTCCTGTATCTGCCCATGTTGGTTTCAACCTTGTTAATGAGTTTTTGTTACGCCTTTCGTGCTTTTGTGAGTTTATGATAAGGCCGGGCTGTCTGTTACCAAGTTGACAGCGACTGAAGTTTTGACTGGAGGGGTTGGTGTGTGCTCTGCTGTGGGATTTTTTTGTATATAATTGTATATCTGTCACAGGTGAGTTATTGTTTGTTGATGAAGAGTATCAACATATGATCTGCTAATAAAGTTGTACTTACTGGTGTTGGTATTATTTACTTTATAAGAACTAATTTGGGACACTAGTTTTTCCTGCTAATGTCATCCATTTTATTCAAATGTTGAGTCTTTATGTTTAATTTTATAGTCTTTGTTGCACCCACCAGTGGTTTTGCAACCTAGGTGGCCAGTTTCAGTGTTCTTGTATACCATTATTAGTGATATTTGGAACCTTAGGATAGTTTCTGCAAGTCTTAGTTTGACAGTTCTCTTTTCACACCTGTTTGATTTTTGTTCACTCCGTAGTTTAAGTTAGTGTTAAGTAAAATAAGGTGAGTATTTTTAATCGCCTGTTTCATTCCCCTATTTATTTTTAATTGCCTGTTTCATTCCCCTTTTTGTCATTGACATTGGATTGAGACTTTCTTGTTTCCATCATATAAGCTTATGACTTGGTGTGGTTCATCTTCCCCCTATGACCCCAATTTCCATTCCGCACTTTAAGTTAATCATCACGCAGTCAGATAGACCCTTGGCCCCCACCACGTCATAACAACATTAACTGTTACATTATGGTAATACTACTTATTAGAGAATAGCAAAGCAAATAGTTCAGAACAGCTGCATTTACATTAAACAAACAAACAAACAAACAAAAAAACTCGGCCTTGGTTGTTGGGAGAGAAGCACTTTCAGGTCATGATGCTGTGACTTAAGGCAGTAGAGGTACAGTAGTACAGTATTTGGTTAATTTGCGGATTGATGGAGGAGGTCCTCACGATGCATTCACCCAGAGACTGATGTCACATTTTGCGGGATGTGGAGGTGTGTGGCTTTGTGTGTGTGTGCGTAGCGATGCCGTGCGGGCCAATGTTTCCTGCCCATCCATTCTTTTATTGAAAAAAAATTGTTAAATGAACATAATGTTCAGCCAGGTCAAGGAGGTCATTAAAACCAAAATGTGTTAAAAAGAGGGTTTGGCATAATGAGGGTTTACTGTATAGGATTTTTAAATTTTTGTCATCATCATCATCATCTGGACCTCCTTTCCCACCCTAGGGGAGGGTGAAGAGTAGCAATGGCCAGACAGCCCAAATTTGCCCAAATCCAATGGTCCACACTTGCACTCACTCATCATTCAAGCCCCTGGAATCCTAGCTCTATTGGATACGCCAGAAACATTCACCACGTTCTGTAGCTTAACAAAAATATATCCGACAGACTCATTCCGGATGCTGCCATGTTAACCCCTTCGTGGCCGCCGACGTCAAATGACAGCTGATAAATGGCCGCAGGCGTTGTTTGAGCGCGGCCTATAAAAAACTGCAAAAATTTTGGGGAAGTGAACGAACGTTCTGAACGTCTTCACACTGACCTACACTACACTCCCATACACCCCATCAAACAGTTCAGAGCTTGATGCTGTGATGAGTGGATTTTCAATTTTTTCTCTCCTGGCCATGCCAAAAAAAGCACAACTACATCCATTATCTCGACCCAGGCAGAAAATATCATCTTTGTCCTCTCTTGCAAAAACACACAGCCACCTGTTTATGAATATGAAGTAATACAGGCACATACAAAAAAGACATGATAATAAGTGAAAAATACATTTTTGTCTTGGTATCTTTATCCATTTCCTCAGGTTTCCTGTAATGGTTTGGATCATTAGATGCAGTGCAACTTGTAGAAAAGTGTGAAAACTTTCGGGAGGTGAACGAAAATTTGGGACATGAGACTGACCTTGACTTCACCCTCTCACATATCACCTGCTGTCATGACGAGTGGATGTACAATTTTTTGCTCGTGGCCATGCCTAAAAACACATAGTTACACCCATAATCTTGACCTAGACAAAAAATACAATCTTGTTCTTCCCTTGCAACACACACACAACCAACACCTTTACGAGACAGCAATATATATTGCGAAAATAACAAGGTAAAATGATAAAGATGAACGTAAAATAATAAAAATGAACATGTTATTACAGAAAAAATACATTTTACCCCGTCTGTAAATGTATTTCTTCTTTATCTCTGTATTCGTAGTAATTATACTTATTCTTAGTTCTGAAACTTCATTACGATTCTATTTTTGGCCATGGTCGTGGTGTGGGAGCTCGAAGTTGCGATTCAACTTCCGTATTGCTAATCGCATCTGACCTTCCACTTTGTTCTCCCGTGGCAGAGCCTAGCCTCGGAGGACGTGCAGTTTTCTCATTTAATTCTGAAACTTCAACCCTTTCACTCCCTTTTCCAAGCATGGGCACAGTGATAACATAAAAAATAACTCAAAACTACCATAAACATATTTGATATCAAAAAGGTGAAAAAGTATTCATAAAATTTTTTTTTTCCAGCCTTTAATATATTATGTACTGAAATCATTCGATATCATCATATCTCACATAGGCGCAACATTTCAGCACCATTCACATTGTTTTGGGAAGTAAAAAAAAACAACAAACCTGCCTAGTTGCATTCTGGCAGCACTCCTGGGCGGCGGATATCGGTTGCCGATATTTCTGCAACTTCCGCGCTCCATTGCAAGCCACAGAATGCGTCTAGGAAGCTGGGATTTGCACTGTTAGGTGCATCAGAACTTTCTCTTCAATATGGCAAGAAAAAGAAAATCAGTTTTCGAAACTTCAAAAAATGGTCCCGGTATCGGCCTGGCGTGCACGGAAAATTCTGGGCCTTCGGCCATTGATGGGTTAAAAAGAGATGCCAAATCCCTGATTGTGTACTTCTTCTCACAACACTCATCCAACCACCTTGATCACTTGTCAGTTCCCTAGCCTCACCGACTTCCAAACCTCTCTTCCTCACACACCCATCCACCATCTCTCTCCACCTTCCCTTTGGCCTGCCGTGCCTCCTCCCTCCTTCAGTTCGCTCAGATATACCTTTTTCGCCATTCCATTGTTATCCATTTTCTCCACATGACCATACCATCCCGGTACACTCTCTTTGCTTCAGGTGTCCACCGACTTCCTCATGCCACATCTTTCATGAATCACATTATTTCGTATCCTATCCACCCTCTGTACTCCACATACATTCCTTAGCAGTCGCATCTCCACTGCTCTTACTCTTGACTTTTCATTTTCATGCCACACCATAGTCTCACATCCATATGTTAAGTTGGCACTAACAATCCTTTATGTAAGCCTCATGCAGCTGCAACACTCAAGCCTCTGTTTCTTAACAAGGCTTTCATTGCACCAGCTACTTTTCTTCCTTGTGTCAATCTACTTTCAACTTCATTTGCACATATTCCTCTCTTTTCTACCATTGTACCCAGGTATTTGAACTCTCACCAATTCCAGTCTCTCTCCGATCACTGTAACATCGCACTGAGAGTCACCTTCTCTCTCAATAACCATCACTTTCCCCTTTTCTACATTTACTCTCAAGGCATGACGTTCACAGGCATCAGCAAAACTCTGCACTAGCCTACCAAGTTCTTGTCCAGTATTTGCAAATAGTACTGCACATCAGCACAGAACAAATTTGAGATATTCCATCCATCACCATTCACTACCAACGGCATCCCCCTCTCCATTACTCGTGTTTTCACTTCTCTCATCACCCCATCCATATATATATTGAACAACCATGGGGACATAACAAAACCTTGTTGCACGCCCACACCGATCGTGAACCATTCAGTTAGATGCCCATTAACCCTTACACATGCTTCACAACCATAATAAACATTCTTGACAGTACCTAGCAGCTTACCATCAACACCGTACCGGGTACATGTGCAAAACACTCCACACTCCTTGTCTGTCCACTTTGTCATGCTTTTTCCAGATCCATGAAGGCCATAAACACCTTATGGTCCTTCTCACAAGCCTTCTCTGCTCTGTCTTACTGCAAATATTTGATCCATACATCCTCTGCCACTCCTAAAGCCACCCTGTTCATTACTCACTAGGACTTCTGTTATCTCTTACTTTCTCTGTAATAATTCTTCCATATACCTTCCCTACCACACTCAGTAAACTTATGCCACAATAATTCTTGCACTCAATTTGCTCACTTTTATTTTTGTACGGGGGCAATCACAGCCTTTTTCCACTCCGTTGGCACAGTTTCACTCATCCATGCCTTCTTACATATCTCCAACAAGCACTTCAGTCTCTTCTCTCCACTAAACTGAATCATCTCTGCATATACCTCTTCAACCTTTGCTGCTTTCCCATTTTTCAGCCACCTCACAGCACCTGTGCTAGTGTCACGTCTTCTGGCACTGCATTCCTTCTCTGCACACCCCTTAATCCAATCGTGTTTACAGCCGCTCTGCTCCCTCTATTCCCACTCATCAGGCTTTCAAAATATTCTTTCCATCTGGTCCTTAGTTCATCCCCATGGGTTAATAATCTACCACCTACATCCTTCACACCATCACATTTCTTTCTGCTTTCACTTCTACATTTCTCCTCCTCTTTCCAGAATAACTTCCTATTTTCAGAGTAGTTGGCATTCATTTTTCTTCCTAGATCCCCATTTACCTCCCTCTTTTTCCTCTTCACTAGTCTCTTTGTTTGCTTCTTGCTCTCAATATATTCAGTTCTTATTTTAACTGAACCCCTGTCTTGTAACCACTTTAGCCACTTCTTCCTCTTTTCCTCCACTGCTTTCTTAACCCCCCCCCCATCCCGACGTTTTCTGGGCAGTGGTACGCCCCAGTCCTGACATTTTTGGACCTTTTTTTTTTTTTTTTTTTTGCTCAAACATCCGCTTTTGGTGAGAAACATCGAAAATTCATAGAGAAATCGCTCACCTGAGGTTTAAAATACTCGATCCAGGTAGGAGTACCTCCTTACCTTACAGGGTTTCTATCAGGCTGGCTGCAAAGAAAACGAGTTCAATGGGAGGATAACTATTCCACAGCACTCATAAACAGCATTTATTTATTTATTTGGTACGAATTTATATGTAGTACGAGAGTATATTGGTTTTCATTCGGTAATATAGGCATTATAAGCATTGTTTCACTCACTAACTCATCACCATTCCTGACCTTTTTGTGCCACATTACCTGATCATCATTTCTGACTGTTTCTTCCTCTAATGTTTGTCCTCCACATTGTCATCGATTGGGGAATCACTCTGGCCCTGAATTTCGTACCGTGGCATGACATGGCTTTACTGGCCAGGTCACTGATAACAGGTGAATTGCTGAGAAAAGTGCATGCAGGGGGGGGAGGAGGTCATGCTGGGTAAGGCATTGTCCCTGCCTGGCATCTTGTAGTGGAAGGTGTCCCATGTATACGTGCCAAAAATCACTCGCGAAAATTGAAAATTGTGCAAATTAAATTGAAAATTGTGCAAATTAGGGACCTTGCAATATTGCCGCGTTAATTTACGTCTCCGGGATATGAGTGCACGTCATGTGAGGACGTGAATTCACGTCTCCGGGACGGGGCGGGTTAACCTCATCATCGCACCATGCCATACCTTTCTTCTTTGTTGTTACTCTCGACACACCACACACCACTTTAGCATTCTTAACTAAGCAGTCCCTATATGCATTCCACAGGCTGTCCGGATCCATTTCATTCCAGTTCCCTGATTCCAAGGTCCAGAGAATACCAGATCAGTCCGTGAAGGGACGAAAATGGGTCCCTAGCTGTGGGTGATGTCGCTAGGCCTGCTGTCTCAGTTTGACCCAGGCCACCACACTGATTGGCTCGTGCTAAAAGTTGAAAAATGCCAGATTACTGTGCAGTTTATTGTTGCAATTCTTCTTATTCACACAAAAGAACCTATTCTCTACTCAGATGTCTCACAATGAACTTAGAAGTGGATTAATCTGTGTTGGAGAAAACACAGTTTCAGTCCCCAAAACTCAAGGATATGTAGTTTACATTTTGAAGCTGACTCCTTTAGAAGAAATATAAAATATGAACTGGACATTCCAGTTCTAGCAAAGATTCGAAAATTAGCGGTGAATGCAGTACCAACTTTGTGCCTTCTCACATCAAGAGGCAGGTGTGGACATGTATACCGTACAGCTTTATGTGACATTCGTTTCACTAATATTTAACCCACTGCATCCCAGCAGATTTTTCACGGATCACCCCCCCCCCTGAGTCCCAGCAGATTTTTTATTTTTTTTTTTTAACTAAAACTTCCACTTTTTATGAGAAACATTGAAAATTCAGGGAGAAAGTGCCCACCTGAGCTTAGAAATGCCCAGCACAGGTGATCTTCCCCTCACCTGGTACCATCTTCTATTGAGCCCGGCTCCAGAGAAAATATTTTCTATGGGAGGGGGTAACTATTCCAAACCACTCAGAATAGGTAGATATTTATTTATTTAGTACGAATTTATATGTAGTACAAGAGTATGTTGGTTTTCACACATTAATATAGGCGATATAAGCATTGTTTTGCTCACCAAACACATCAACATACCTCACGTCCCTTGGCGATGTTCCCTCCTCATCAATTCTGATCGATTCTTACTCTGGCACCACGTAAACTTTGTCCTCCACGCTGTCATTGATTGGGGAATCACTCGCTTTGAATTTCATACCGTGGCGCAAGATGTCTTTACTGGCCGGGTCACTGGTAACAGGTGAGTTGCTGGGACAATGGTGTGTGGGGGTAAGTCACGCGGGGTAAGGTTGTCCCCGCCTGGCCTTGGGTAGAGGAAGGTGTCCTGCATATACGTACCAAAAATCACGCACAAAATTTGAAAAATGTGCAAATGACGGAACTTGCAATTGCAGGGCATTTATAAATGTCAACAGGAGTCACAGTGACAAAACTTTCGGGCTCATATGTACATCAACTGGATGGAGTGGGTTAAAAGTAAGATTTTTAAAAAATATGATCTTAACAATAGCTTAAGAATGTCGATTAAAAAAAAAAAAAATAGTATGCCCAAGCAATGGGGATAAATGCAGGAAAGCATATATATTAACAAACCTACAATTGCTTAAGAATGTTGATTAAAAAAAATAGTAGCCTATGCCTAAGCTATGGGGATACACGCAGGAATGCATATACAGTATATTAAGCCTGTTCTGGCTTAAGAATGATTTAAAAAAAAAAAATAGTATGCCTAAGCTATGGGGATAAATACAGGAAAGCATATATATATATATTTTTTTATGCGAGGAAGAAGGAACCAAAAGCCATGAGCCCGCAGTAACAGTTCCCTCCAAGAGAAAAACAAAATACAATAGAGAGCCAAATTCAAGATACGATCATTTTGAGATGCCTGGACACACTGCGTTTGAAAGCCTGGAGATCATAGGCAGCAGGAAATACAGACAGAGGGAGACAGTTCCAGAGCTGACCTGTTGCATAAATGAAAGACTGAGAGTAACGGTTAACTCTTGCATTAGAGAGTTGGACAGAAAAGGGCTGAGAGGTTGCTGCCAGACGGGTGCTACGCGCCTGTCGTAGAGGTGGAGGAATGCAAGCAGACAGTTCAGAGAAGCAGTGACCATTAAAGTAGCGATAGAAAAGAGATAAAGATGCAACAGTGCAGCGAAGAGACAGAGGTTGAAGGGAGTCAGTAAGAGGAGGAGAGTTAATGAGACGAAAAGCCTTTGACTCCACCCTATTGAGAAGAGCTGTATATGGGGAGCCTCCCCACACATGAGAGTTGTACTCCACATAGGGGCGGATAAAACCCCTGTATAGAGTCAACAATTGTGCAGGGGTAAAGAAAGAGCGGAGTCGGCTTAGCACACCCAATCTTTTGGAAGCAGATTTTACAAGAGATGTAATATGATCTATCCAAGATAAGTCCAGAGTAAATGAAACCCCAAGCATGTTCAAGGATGATGCAAGATTAAGCTGAATATTATTAAACGTTAGTGGGTATACCTGTGGAAGATTTTGTCGGGTTGATAGGTGTAAGAACTGAGTCTTAGATGCATTAAAAACTACCATATTATTTTTACCCCAGTCAGAGATACGAGCCAAGTCAGACATTAGGTGTGCCATAGCCTCATCCCTTGTTTGTTGAAGTAACTGTTGAGATGGGCGTTGCGGGAACCAAATGGAAAGGTGAAGGGTGGAGTCATCAGCGTATGAATGGATAGGGTTAGATGTACAGCTTAGAAGATCATTGATGAATAAAAGGAAGAGAGTTGGTGATAAGACAGAGCCCTGAGGAACACCACTGTTGATAGATCTAGGAGAAGAACTATGGCCATCTACAACTGCGGCTATAGAACGACCAGAAAGGAAGCTAGCGATGAAGGCACAGATAGAAGGATAGAAACCGTAGGAGGGCAGTTTGGAAATTAAAGATTTATGCCAGACTCGATCGAAAGCCTTTGAGATGCCAAGTGCAATGGCAAAGCTTTCGCCAAAGTTCCGAAAGGAGGATGACCAGGAGTCTGAAAGGTAGGTGAGAAGATCGCCAGTGGAGCGTCCCTGACGGAACCCATACTGACGATCGGAAAGAAGGTTGTGATAGGAAAGATGCCTTAAAATTTTTCTATTGAGAATTGACTCGAAAACTTTTAAAATACAGGACGTTAAAACAATTGGACGATAGTTGGAGGGTTGGGAGTGGTCACCCTTCTTTGGGACTGGCTGAATGAGAGTAAACTTCCAGCAAGAAGGAAAGGTACAAGTTGACAGACAAAGGCGAAAGAGTTTGCCTAAGCAAGGTGTAAGCACAGAAGCACAGTTCTTGAGAACAACGGGAGGGACCCCATCAGGCCCATATGCCTTGTTAGTACCGAGGCCAGTGATGGCAGAAAATACATCAACTGAAGAAATTTTAATGTCAGCCATGAGGAAGTAAGAGAGGGGAAGTGATGGAGGAACAGCACCGGAATCGTCTAAGGTGGAATTGGAGGAGAAAGTCTGTGCGAAGAGATCTGCTTTATCAGTAGAAGAAATAGCTACAGAACCATCAGAGTAGAAAAGAGGAGGGAAGGATGATGAGGTAAAGTTGTTAGAAAGATTTTTGGCAAGGTGCCAGAAGGAGCGGGAAGAATTCGAGTTGGAGAGTTGAGAGCATTTAGTATGGATGAAATTATTTTTAGTAGAGCGAAGAACAGACTTAGCACGATTCCGGGCAGAAACATAAAAGATGTGATTCAGTGGTGGGTTGGCTCCGGTACCTTTTGTAGGCCCTCTCCTTGTTGCGGACAGCATTAGAACAAGCGTGATTAAACCAAGGCTTTCTTGCATTAGTCAAAGGATATGAGAAAGGAATGTATGCTTCCATGCCCAAGAGAATAACCTCCGTAATGCACAAGGCACACTCAGATGGCTCCCGGCTATGGAAGCAATAATCATTCCAGGGAAAATCAAAGAAGTACTGCCTGAGGGCCTCCCAGTCCGCGGCTCCAAAATGCCACAGACGACGTTTCCCTGGAGGGTCCACAGGCCGTTCCGGAGTGATAGGACAGGTTAAGGTAATAAGGTTGTGATCGGAGGAGCCCAACGGAGAGAAAAGATTAACAGAGTAAGCAGAAGGATTAGTTGTGAGGAAGAGGTCAAGTATGTTGGAGCTCTCTCCAAGTCGGTCAGGGATATGGGTAGGATGCTGTACAAGCTGCTCTAGGTCATTAAGGATAGAAAAGATGTAGGCTTGTTCACCAGGTGGATCCGTGAAAGGAGAGGAGAGCCAAAGGTGGTGGTGAACGTTGAAATCTCCTAGAATGGAGATTTCAGAAAATGGAGAAATGGATAGAATGTGTTCCATCGTAGAAGTAAGATAGTCGAAGAATTTTTGATAGTCAGTAGAATTAGGGGATAAGTAAACAGCACAGTTATATTTAGTCAGAGAATGACAGGAAAGCCGATGCCAGAGTGTTGAGAATTCAGAAAAATCGAGTTCAGGAACACGAGAGCAAGATAAGTCGTTACGTATATATACACAACAGCCACTTTTGGCTTTGAAATGAGTATAGAGAAAGTAGGAGGATACAGAAAAGGGTTTGCTGTCAGTTGCCTCAGACAGCTGAGTCTCCGTTAGAAAAAGAAGGTGAGGTTTAGAGGAGGAGAGGTGGTGCTCAACAGAGCGAAAGTTAGAGGAAAGGCCGCGAATGTTGCAGAAATGAAGAAGAAGAGAGTCAGACAGTGGTTCCAGGCACCTCGAGTCGTCACCGGGAGAGGGGCGGATGGTGTGGGCATTTATGGTCCCCCCTCCTGGGGACTCCGAGGCTTGATGAGGAGACGCCATTTTTGTTGAATTTTGAATAGGAAGTGTAGTGTGTACTGTGCATGTAGTTTGGTGTAGATAGAGAAATTTTTTACTGGAGAGCATGCTGGCCTACTGTCTGTGTAACTGAGATGCTGAAAAAGTTCAGCAAAGGGGAATGGTCAGGAACTAGCCCTGAGGGCTGATGAAACGGGAGCTCCAGCACTCCCTGTCATCAGCTTTCCATCCACCTCGGGAGTACTGCCCTGCTCGACTGGTGCTACAGTATGGGGATAAATGCAGGAAAGCATATTTATTAATAAATCTAATAATATACTGAATATATACATATATATAAATATATACAAGTATATACTGTACATATACAGATATACATGCATATATAAAGAACAAGGTTGTGGTTTAATTTTGAACACTGAGTGAGTGTGAGCTGATCCCGGGAGAAAGAGAGCGGGGGAAGGGAGGGATTTAGGAAAGGAGGTGAGGCAAACTCATAGTCGTGACACGCAACTGAGGTTGTTATTATCGTGCTTTGGCAACTTACCATTCAAAAGTGTATCTGATTTCATGTATGAGACGCATGTGATTCGTATATAATATGTTCGTGGATAATAATAATTCGTATATATGGTTCAAAATTGGACACACTTTTGAATGGCAGATTGCCAGGATACGATAATGACAACCTCAGAATAATGCACCGCGACTATAGTAGGAAAGGAAGGGGATGCGGCTTTTGTAAAGGAATTACCACTTGGAGGTGAAAAGTAAGATGGAGTGGTGTAAGAGGAAAGGAGTAGGGTGGAGGATAGAGGAAGAAGGAAGAGGAAGGGGAAAAGGAAAAGGAGGAGGGGAAAGAAAAGAGGAATGAAGGAAAGAGAAATGTAGACTTAACACACACACACACACACACACACACACACACACACACAGGGATTCAATCTAGGCAGACATGTGACACCGGCGCTCCGTACCAAATCATCACGGCCAGTGGCATTACCTAAATAGTATCTTTGTATGAGTCAAGCTCAGTACCAGGTTAGACTAAATGATTGTTCATTATAAAAAGGAAAAAAATAATAAGTTTAAACAAGACTTGTAAAAACAGGAAATAAAACCAAGACGAAAGAATACGCTGAGTCATCTCTGAGGTTTGTTTAGACTACAACAACACGGAGATTGTAAGTACATGTTTTGCACTTTAAGTATTGCAAAATGGATACATACTTCAGTAAAACAAATTTGGAAAAGAAAAGGGATAAAGGTAAAAAGCAAAATGATAATTTCTACCAAGAACTGGTTGAAGTAGAGACCCACAATAGACTGGTTGAACGTGTAAACAAACTAGAAATGGCTTTCAAAAATGAAATTGATGAAATAAAGAAGCAGATGCACTTGCAAAAGGAAGAAATAGAAAAACTAGGAAGGGAAGCCAGTAAGAAAGACACAACCATCAGTGAACTAACCGTGGAATTGAGTACACTTAGGAAGAAAATGAGTGAAATGGCAAGTACAGTAGTCAATCACGAGAGTGTTATGGAAGAGTTCAAAAATGACACAGAGACAATTAGGCAAGTTAGCAGTCTTATTGACCAGAGCAGTGATATTGAGGAGAAGATAACACAAGTGAATGAAGCTGTGCAAAGCTACAAAAATGATGTAGAAACCACGTATGCTGAAATGGTGAAAGTAAAGAAAGACAGAAACAAGGATGGAGGAAAAAAGCATTAAAAAGGAGGTGAAAAGAATAATCCAAAACAATCCAAAGTTAGTCAGAGATTCAGTAGAGATAAACAAATCAATAGTAATCACTGGTATAGAAGAGGAAGAAGTTAAAAACAAGATCACAAGAGACAAAAAGGAGATGGCAAATGTAATGAGCTTACTGAAAGAAGTATCAGAGGAAATCTGTAGTAAAGACATAGAGGAACACAAAAGGTTAGGGAAATACGAGAAAAGCAAGACAAGACCTCTAAAGGTGACTTTCCAGAGTGTAAACACCGTGGAAGAGATACTAAAAAATGCAAAGAATCTTAAGGAAAAAGAGGAGTTCAAAAATGTATGGATAAAAAGATGCCTAACACAAGAGGAACTGGAATTACTGAAAGAGAAAAGGGAGGAAACAAAAACAAAAAATGAGGGAAGATCAGAAGAGGAGAAGAAGAAATTTTTTTACAAAGTAATAGGATTGCAGGTACGAAAGTGGTACACAAACAGGATGGAAGAAAAAGGAGGAAGGTAGTAGAACCATGTCATGACAAGTATATAAACAAGATGATAAAGTTGATGTACTCAAATGTGGATGGAATGGTATCTAAATTACTAGAGATGAATGATTATGTCAGAGAAAATGAACCACAAATAATATGCCTAACTGAAACAAAATTAATACCAAGGATATCAAATGACATACTAAACTTAGAGGAATACAATATATGGAGAAGAGACAGATATTTTAAAAAAGGAGGAGGAATTATAATATTAACTAAGAAAAATCTAAAAGTCAAGGAAATAAAACTAGATATACCATCACAAGTAGAACTGATTGCAGTAGAGATCGACACATCTGAAGGTAAAGTAATTGTAGCCAATTTGTATATGCCACCCAGATCAAACACATGGGAAAAAGACGAATATGAGGACCTGGCAGAGAGTACAATTCAGACTGTAAGATCATTGCTACATAAAATGGAAGAGAAATCGGAAAGAATTATACTAACCGGGGACTTCAATACAAATATAAATTGGAATACTCTAGATATAAATAGCCAAGAAAGCTGTTGGGACGAAAAGCTCCTGGATCTCGTACAAGAATTTTTCTTAACGCAACATGTGAGGGAAACCACCAGAAAAAGAGGACTTGATGTACCTTGAGTGCTAGATCTAATATTTACAAGGCAAGAAAATGATATTGACAGTTTAATATATCACCCTCCACTCGGCAAAAGTGATCATGCAGTACTGAATTATAACTTCAGGATAGCATATGACATAGTAAACAGCAATGATAGTTACAAAAAGAGCCTAAACTATAAAAACGGAAATTATCAAGACCTAAAGAAGTATTTCTTAGAAGTCGATTGGGAAAATGAGCTTAGAGGACAAGATTTAAAAGCTGTATATAAAAAATTTTGTGAATTTTATGAAATAGGAGTCCGGAAGTACATCCCACAGCACAAAGAAGCAGATAAGAAAATACAGAAATGGTTCAATACAGAATGTAGAAAATCAAAAGAAAGAAGAGCTTTGTTGTGGAATAGATACAGAAGACACAATAGTGAAAGGGCGTATAATAATTACAAACAGGCAAGAAACGACTATACAAGAATGAGGGAAACCCAAAAACAGTTTGAGGAGGATATAATAAATAAAAGTAGTGATCAACCAAAGCTGTTTTACAGCTATATCAGAAGCAAAACTAAAGTAAAAGATATAATACAATCCATTACGGACGAGGGAATCACTTATACACAAAAGAAAGATATTTGTGAAGCACTAAATAAGAATTTCCAATTAGTTTTTACAGAAGAAAAAAATTTTGAGAGGGACTATGTGGAACACGCATGTCCACACATACTACCAGATATACAAATAGAAGAAAAAGTAATACAGGAGGAGTTAAGTAGATTAGACAGAGGAAAAGCAAGTGGTCCTGATGAAATTTCATGTTGGGTATTACGAGAATGTGCAAAGGAGTTACGTAAACCATTATTTTTAATTTTCAAGAAATCCTTGAGTCAAGGTAAACTACCTGATATTTGGAAAAAAGCAAATATTGTCCCCTTATTCAAGAAAGGAAATAGACAAAATCCACTCAACTACCGACCAGTATCACTGACCAGTGTTGTAAGCAAGGTATTAGAAAAACTTATAAGAAAAGCGTGGGTAAAATAGAAGAACACAGTATGATAACAGAAAGACAGTTTGGTTTCAGAAAAGGAAAATCATGTGTTACTAATCTGTTGAGCTACTATGACAGAGTAACAAACACAATACAGGAAAGGGAAGGATGGGTGGACAGTATCTATTTAGATTTCAAGAAAGCTTTTGACACAGTACCACACCAAAGACTTTTATGGAAACTGTACCATCAAGGAGGAATTCGAGGCAAACTGTTTTGTTGGATGCAAGAGTTTCTCATAAAAAGAGAAATGAGGACAGTACTAAGAGGAAACTACTCATCATGGAAAGAAGTGACTAGTGGAGTACCACAGGGTTAAGTGCTGGCACCAATCATGTTTTTAGTGTATATAAATGATATAAACAGTAACACTGGAAATGAGAGCTATCTGAATATGTTTGTAGATGATGCAAAAATACAAAGGAGAATTACTAACACAGACTCTTGTAAAGAGCTACAAGAAGAATTAAATAAACTTCATGAATGGAGTAGTACATGGCAAATGGAATTCAATGTGGACAAGTGTCATGTAATCAAGTTTGGTAAAAGTGGAAAAAGACCTGATTGGGATTATAAGTTAGGAAATAAAACCCTATACACATCAGAAAGAGAGAAAGACCTAGGTGTGATTATCAATAACAGACTATCTCCAGCTGACCACATCAGCGAGAAGGTACGGAACATGTATACACTGCTTGCAAATATGAGAATAGCATTCACATACATAAAGGAAGACATGCTAAGAAGAATAATAACATCATTCATTAGACCAACCCTGGAATATACATCAGTAGTCTGGAGTCCTCATCTCAAAAAGCACATAGACAAGATTGAAAAAGTTCAAAGGGCCGCTACAAGATGGATACCAAGCTTAAGGGACCTAAGCTACGAAGAAAGACTAAATAAACTGAATCTACCAACACTACAGAAGAGAAGGAAAAGAGGTGACATGATAATGCTACATAAATGCATATCAGGAAAGGAGAAAATAGACATAAATGATTACTTAACATATGGAGAAGCATCAGCAAGAGGACACTGCAAAAAATTGCATAAGAAGAGAGGTGATAAAGACGTAAGGAAATTCAGTTTCCCAAACAGAGCAATTGTTCAATGGAATGCACTACCGAATGAAATAGTGTGTGCCAAAACAATTCACAAATTTAAGGATATGTACGATAAATATGGTTTAAGACACGGGACAGTACGAGCTTGACTCATTCTTGTAAAGATACAATTAGGTAAGAACACACACACACACACACACACACACACACACACATACACACACACAAACCTTTCACAGTTATGTAAACCAGATTTATAGAAAGTAAGTACAGATATACATAAATGCAGCACGGTAGATTGTATATATTTATGAGAATGAAACTAGAGTGAGAGGGGAAAGGAAGAGAAGGAAGGAAAGAACAGAGTAAGGGAAGGAAATACATGAAGGAAGGAAAGAAGAGAATGATGGAAGAATGGATAAGGAAAGAGAGGAGAGAAATGAGGAACGGAAGTGAACAATGGGATGGGGAATGAAAATGATGAAGGTGGAGAGGACAGACTAAGAAATGTAATAAATGAGAAAAATTTGAGGGAAAAAAGGAGAGGGAGGGAGGAGGAGCAGGTCAGCTGTCATCAGGCCTACTGACGTCATCGCTGTCTCGCCCCCATGTGCACGGACTGACCTGGTATTCTCTGGACCTCGGCTGATTCTACAGACTGGAAATAAATGCCGCCCCAGGTGGCCAATGCAGAAGGGGCTTTACAAGGAAATTACAAGGATTCTTTATGGACATTTTATTCCTCCTGTTCTATCTATCTATCCATAGCCCTACGCCCTAATCCCGCAAAGGGTGGCCGCAGACAAAACGCCTCCAAGTCGCTCTGTCACCCACCATTTGACTACCCTCCCCTTAACTCACCCCCCCTCCCTCATATACCTCTCAACTCCATCCCTCCACCTCATCCTCGGTCTACCCCTCCCTCTACCTCACCTACATACACCCTCTTAGTCAGTCGTTCAATCTCCATTCTCTCCACATGTCCAACCACCTCAGTGTATTTCTCCTAATCTCAACCACATCCACATCTACCCCACAACGGTCCTTCACTTCTTCATTCGTCAACCTGTCCCTCCATATCACTCCACATGCTCCTCTCAAGTAACTCATTTCCACTGCTCTCACTCTTGACTTGTTCCCCTCTTGCAAGGTCCACGCCTCGCTTCCATACGTCAGGGTAGGGATCACAATACTATCATGCAGTGACTTCTTAACTTCCATACTCACCTCCCTATTTCTCATCACTGCTTTCAGTGAACCAACAACCTTCCTTCCCTGCTGTACCCTTTCACGCACTTCATCCCCCAAAGTTCCATCCTTACTCATCACACTACCTAAGTACTTGAATGCACTCACATTCTCCATATCCTCACCATCCAACCTCACTGTACATTCTATGACTTCATTCCTCTCAAACACCATAACTTTACTTTTGTTTACATTAACTTTCAGCTTCCTCCTCCTACACACTGTCCCGAATTCATTCACCAAACCTTGCAACTCCCATGCATCTTCAGTTAACAATACTGTATCATCAGCAAACAGCAACACCGGAATCTTCCAAATCTCACCCTCATTCATTAGAGCCACCCCCACATCCACTGCCCTACCTTGCACCTCCTTTACAAGCCCATCCATGTATATATTAAACAGCCATGGAGACATCACACAACCCTGTTTCAGTCCTACATTGAGATTAAAGAACTCACTCAGCTCACCATCCACTCTCACCGTAGCCCTAGCTCCTTCGTACATACTCATCACAGCACTCAACAATTTCCCCTCCACTCCATATATTCTTAATACCTTCCACATACCTTGCCTATCTATTCTGTCATATGCTTTCTCCAAGTCCATGAAGGCAGCATACACTTTCCTTCTCTAGATACTTCTCCACTAAACATCTAAAACAAATATCTGATCAACGCACCTTTTTTCCTTCCTAAATCATCCTTGTTCTTCAACTAGCTCCTCTGTCATATTCCTAACCCTATCAATGAGTATTCTATCATATATTTTACCAGTCACACTAAGAAGGCAAATACCCCTATGGTTACCACATACTTCTCTCTCCCCTTTTCCTTTGTATAAAGAAACAATTATACCTGATTTCCAGTCCTCTGGGACCCTTCCCTCTTCCCAAGCCAATCTACACAACTTCCATATCCACTCCACAACAATCTCACCCCCATACCTCAGCATTTCACCACACACTCCGTCAATTCCTGGGGCCTTTCCCAACTTGATCTTCTTCATTGCTTCCACTACTTCCGCCCTACTGATCTCTTCCTCCCTCCTCTCATCTCTTCTTCTCCCAACCATTCCCCAACCACTTATACTCGCACTGCTCTCACTCTCTACATTCAACAAATCCTCAAAGTGCTCCTTCCATCTCAATTTCTGTCTCTTCTCCACCAACAATCTATTAGTTATATCTTCCACTCCCCTACTATTTCCCCTTTCACACTGCCTTACTTTCTTTACCTCCTTCCAAAACAATTTCTTACTCTCCCTCCATTTCACACTCAGATTCCTCCCAAACTCTTCATCCACTTTCTTCTTACTCTCTTTCACCAGTCTCTTCACCTCTCTTCTCCTGCTCACATTTACCTCTCTTCTCTCTCTCATCTCCCCTACCTCTACTATTACCTACCTATTACATCTTGATAATCTGTTTAATCCCATTTCATCCCAGTCATTCCCGTAAAACTGAAAAATAATAAATTCTTCATCTAAGAAACAAACTTAAACATTTAACTTCTTATTTTGCGTAATATCAGTAATCGAACATGTTAGGTCTTCTTCAGGTATGTCTTAACATTATGATGCATCATTCACGTATTTTGGTCTTCTTCAGGTATGTCTTAACATTATGATACATCATTCACGTATTTTACTACAAGCATATATAACAGGATAGCGTAGATATATTGAAATATCATACTGTACCTCGGTCACCTCTTAGCTTGGCCCTTGAGTCCATGGTGTTATGATAATCACAAGATGGTGGCCCGTTCGCAAATGACAAATCAAAACAGATCCGGATTTGTTTACAAACTGCTAAAACGAAAGAAGTGACACCTTTCGCACAGTGTTACTAAAAGACAAATGAAGGTACAGTTCTTATCATTAATAAATATTATGCGGGGTGTTTTTAGTCAGACCTCTCGTCCTAAAAACGCCCGCGACTGAGCGGGGTCCTCTTTTCGGAACGGATGTAAAGCACCAACAAAGGAACAGGGCATAAAAACTCTGCAATATACCTTAGCACATCTATTGTCTTAATTCAACACACCTTACAATACAAAAACAAATTGACATTGGATACAGAATGGACAGGGTGACAGAGTTAGTTTTCAGATACAAAGTGTACACAAACACAACAGTGATGTCGAGGGCAGTGAAATGCGTGGCATACAGCATAGTGCCCCCGAAAACGAGATGAGTGGTGTACAGCATAGTGTCCTCGGAAATGCACCGACACCCCCACCCGGACCCCACGGAGTAGCCGCAGCCAAACTACGGGATGCTGTGCGACAACGGCATAAGTCATCCCGGCCTGTGCCCCTATGACACCCAGCCGTCGCACCGTCTCCCTAGCAGGAGGAGGACACTACCTTCGGGGAGTGGGACTGCTGTATCAGCTAGGGGTGGAGCTGCTCATTCAGCTCCAGACAGCGCCCCTCAGGAGACTGTCTACTGCCGCTCCTGCCTTCACCAGACGGCCGATTGACGCCCTTGCAGAAAATCAGTAAGACTACTCTCCCGAGAAATCCTCTGTAGTAAGATACTCCAATGTCCTTTGTTACAAGAAAACAGTAGAGAAAGTGTTAATAATATTCTCCCTCTTGTATTACCGTAAACACAGCGAATTCCCAGTGTCATCCTCTCTCTTTACAAACCTCCTCCCAGCAGCTAGCATGAACGTAAATGAGAAATAGAATCAATTGTCAAAACCCCTTTGCCATTAGAAAATACCAAGTTTGAATTAATAATACTTACTCTCTCCCAATATTACTATAACTCTGTCCTGACCCGCTGCGAGTCACTCCCCTCGCCCCCCCCCCTTGTGAGACTCACTCCCCGTGCTCCCATGTGCGCCTGTATTCCCTGTACAATTGTGCACTAGAATTAATGTGTTGGCATCAGTACCAGTTAAGCCAGTATCCTGCGAGATACTAATATCCTAATTAAGGATTTATTTCTTTGCCATATACTGTGTTGTAATATCTGCTGCTTTTGTCCTGTGTCTGACTGTGATAATATACGTGTAAAAGTTATTGCCTGAAGTTTTTGTGTCCTACCTCTCTTTATTGCACTAAGCCCCGGTCTCGAAAGAGGACCCTGCTACACGTTAGGTGCTTTAGGACCGAGAAGTCGGGCCTTTTCCGCCTAGCATTACAGGCAGAATATCATGATAGTCACATAATTATACAGATATTGTCAGTCACTAGAGCATGGCATAGGTGTCATCTTCTAGGCATAACTGTCATTTAATATACCCAACTGGATGCTATATGTGAATGGAATAAAAGGTCAGGTTGGTTGATTTTACGATACACTTGACATGACGCGAGCCGTGGCACACGGAATTGTCACTTAGGTGCGGCGACACTATTTCACTGGTATTGTCTCTGCTGGCTGGTCTTAGTCTTTTTCGGGGCCCCACTAGTATAGACACGGCATTTCTATATATCACGATTGTCTTACGATTCGTGCTCACTGACCCTTGGTTTCTGCCCTTGTATTGATATACACTGTTTGTCTCTTTATATTATGTTCTCACGGTTCCACTGTCACTTTTCCTTTGACTTAGGTGCGACTCAGGAGGTGCGTTGAAGTCGCCACTATGCCCCTGGTTCCTGGGCAAACAGAGGTGGTGCCTGGGTGTGGGAGGGAGCCCTTCTGGAGAGTCCTCCTGCAGGAGGCAATGTACGGCCCGCAGGGGCGTCATTGCCTGGGCCTGCTCCATCAGTGGGGTGCAGGGAGGCCCTCCCGTCTGGGGGCCTCAACCTGATAGGTGGCCCTCATGCTGGGGCCTCGTCGGTGGGGTGCAGGGAGACCCTCCTGTCTGGGGGCCTCGACCTGATAGGTGGCCCTCGGGGCTGAGGCCAAACAACTTCAGGAGGCAGACCTGCCGCCTCTTACTCCGGGCAGAGGGCCGGCGGAGAGTGGGGCCCGAGTGGCTCTGCTCTGGAGCTTGCTGACTGGCCCTGGGAGACAGGGTGCTGTGGTCGCCTACTGAGTGGGGCGCCGTAAGGAGTATACTGCAGCACCTCTTCTGCCGGGCGTCCGTCAGGGGCCAGTGTCATCCGGGGGTCAGCTGCAGGACCAGGACAGGACCTCACCACCACTCTTGGAACAGCAACATCTCCGGGGAACCACACCTGGAAGGAGAGAGGGTAGGGCGTTCCACGCAGCCAAGAGGTAGTGAGCCAGCTGCGCAAGGAACCTTCTCCTCCAGGAGAACCCTAGAGACTACGGATGAAGGGCGTACTGTGGCCACTCCTTCCCCTACACATACCATGGCTGTTCCGCAGTCCCTAAGGGTAGCAGCTGAAGGGCGTACTGTGGCCTCTCCTTCCCGAGTACGTACTGTGGCCGTGACCGCGGTGCTGCTCCCGAAGGAGGAAGAGGCAGATGAGGGGCGTACTGTGGCCTCTCCCTTCCCGACACGTACTCTGACGGTTGTCGTGGCTCTGCCTGCCCAACGGGAAGTAACTGAGGGGCCTACTGTGGCCGCTCCCTCCCCGGTACATACTGTGGCCGTGACCACAGTGTTACTCCCGTAGGAGGAGGAGGAGGTGGATGAGGGGCGTACTGTGGCCGCTCCCTCCCCGGTATGTACTGTGGCCTTGAGCGCGGTGTTGTTTGGGACTATCTGGAGCAGTCCCACCCCGAACCTGGTGAAGGCTGCTCCGTTCGTGAGTCGTCTCTCATTCCTGCTTGGTTGTTGTCGGGTTGGTTGAGAGGAAGAGGGACTCAAGGTAGGGGTGCCCCGGCGTGCTTTTCGCTCTGGGTCAGTGTCAGATTGACCTGGCCTGCCGTGGTGTCCTCCTGGGGTGATGGTGGGGCTGCGGCTCGGTAGTGGGGTGGGGGGTGGCGGGGTGGTTGGTCCGGCGGCGGAGGAGGTGTGTATTTTAATAAATATATACAGTGTACATATAATGGCATGCAAATAATGAATATGACATTTACAAATGCCGTTTATATTTTTACACCTTACCTCTTAATATCCCATGTTTTTATACATTTTTACCATTATGTTATGTGTTCTTTACATCAGTTCAGCATTAATATATTTTTTCAGTTGAACAATGCCACTTAAGATTGATATATTACAATGAGTTCCTATATATTTTGTAATATTTATCCACACTATTGAAATGAAATATAAGTACAGTAGTTTGAAAGTTTTATCATAAGGGTCCCTAAGAGGAGGTTGAGTTCTTTGTGAGGGAAGAAAATGCTCTTCCTCTCTGTCTCCCTGTATTTTGACTTCTCAAGGACAAGGTTGTTTCCTCCTGCACGGAGCTTTTCCTTCTAGCCCCATTATGAGTTAGTGTATCAACCTCTAATCCCGTAAAAGGAATTTTCTACAGTACAGGCCGTCCCCAACTTACGAAAATAATTGGTTCCCTAAGGTCTTTTGTATTTTTTTTTCTTAAGTCCATCTTTTCTCTTGCAGACACTTCATATCATTCACCAAGATGAACTCCTCCCCTTAAACTTCTATCAATCTTAGCAGCCCCTATTTTCGTGTGTGTGTATGGTTAATATACACACTTACAGTAAGTCTTTCCATCTTTTCCATGACCGCACCTCGTCTCTTGCTTATGTTTTTTTTTTTTTTTTTTTTTTTTTTTAATTGATGTGTCCGACTCGGCATAGGCTTCACAGCCTGCACCCAAGGCCCTGAGTTCTACATGCCGCACACCTCTACATGTCACCACTTCGACGCTAACACCCACCGTCCAAATTGAATACATGCTAGGGCTGTCTCGTACAGGACTGGTGAATTGGTACACCTTGCTTTCCATGTTCGAGAATACATTCCTTCCTTTAAAAGTGTTCCTACAGTCGAGGGATTCAGTGTAAATGCACATGCCATGCCACTTAGCATCTCTTTCTCCACTCTCTTAATTATGTCCACTTTGGTTTCCATTGCAATTGAATGCCGCTTTCTACTGCTTCCATTACCACTCTCACTACTTTTCTGTTTCTCTGACATGTTGGGAGAAATAAGTCTAAATGACGAAAATCACAGCTGATGTTACTTGTGTTAATAACAACAGTGCTCCGTCACAATACAATTGCTGAATTTACACCATATTTCCTGTATAATTAGCAGAAGGCAGTGAGGGTGTGAAGGGGGTAGAGGAATTGGTAGGGGGGTGGTACGGGAGCAGGTAGGGTAAGGAAGGTGAAGTCCTAGGGGGAAAGGGATTACAGCTCCCGGCACAAGGACGAAAAGAAAGAAAGAAAAAAAAGGACAGGTGAAGTGAGAAGTCCTTTAGGAAAGGGACGGAATGTTGGGAAAGGAAATTGAGGTCACAGGGGGAAAAGGGATTGTCGATCCCAGCACGGGTATCTTCTTACCTAATTCTAAGAACAATCGGGGAAGAATACACTCGTACTTGAGTAACAGACTCTACCACCAGTCGAGCAGGGCAGTACTCCCAAGGTGGATGGAAAGCTGATGACAGGGAGAGCTGGAGCTCCCATTTCATCAGCTCTTGGGACTAGTTCCTGACCATCCCCCTTTGCTGAACTTTTTCAGTGTTTCAGTAATACATAGAGTGGTCCAGCATGCTGTACGATACAAGTTTCTCTAACTGTCAGCACCAGTCTACATGCACAGGACACACTACACTTCCTTAAAAAAAAAAAAAAAAAAAAAAAAAAACGTTAACCAGGCCTCGCAGTTCACGGGGGGGGAAGGGGGTGTCATAAATGCCCCTACCATTTGCCTCTCTCCTAGTGATGACTCAGTGATATGATACAACTGTCTGACTCACCTCTTCATTTCTGCAACATTCCCGGTCTTTCCTCTTTCTCTCCGCTGAGCACCACCTCTACTCCTCTAAACCTCATCTTTTCTTAACTGAGACTCAGCTGTCTGAGGAAACTGACAGCAAACCCTTTTCTGTATCCACCTACTTTTTCTATATTCATTTCAAAGCCAAAGGTGGCTGTTGTGCATATGTATGCAACGACTTACCATGCTTTCATATTCCTGAACTTGATTCTTCTGAATTCTCTACTCTGGCTTCGACTCTCCTGCCATTCTCTGACTAAATATATCCGCTGTTTACTTATCCCCTGCTTCTACTATCAAAAATTCTTCGACTATCTTCTACAATGGAACACATTCTATCCATTTCTCTTTCCTCTGAAATCTCCATTCTAGGAGATTTTATTATTCACCACCACATTTGGCTCTCCTTTCCTTTCACTGATCCACCTGGTGAACAAGCCTACTTTTTTTTTTTTTTTTTGTATCCTCGATGACCTAGAGCAGCTTGTACAGCACCCTACCTGTATCCCTGACCATCTTAGAGAGAGCTCCAACATACTTGACCTCTTCCTTGCAACTAATCCTTCTGTTTACACTGGTAATCTTTCCTCTCTGTTTGGCTACTCATCATAACCCTATTACCTTATAACCTGTCCTATCGCTCCAGTACGGCCTGTGGGCCCTCCAAAAAAACGTTGACTGGCACTTTGGAGCTGTGGACTGGGAGGCCCTCAGGCAGTGTTTCTTTAATTTTCTTTGGAATGATTATTGCTTCCATGACCGGGAGCCATCTGTGTGCCCCTTGCGCATTACGGTGGTTATTCTCTCGGGTATGGAAGCATACATTCCTTTCTAATATCCTTTGACTAATGCAAGAAAGCCTTGTTTTAATCACGCTTGCTCTAATGCTGTCCATAATAAGGAGAGGGCTTATAAAATGTACCAGAGCCAACCCACCCCTGAATCACATCTTTTTTATGTTTTTGCCCAGAATCGTGCCAAGTCTATTCTTCACTCTGCTAAACATACTTTCATCCGTACTAAATGCTCTCAATTTTCCAACTTGAATCCTTCCCGCTCCTTCTGGCACCTTGCCAAAAACCTTTCTAACAACTTTACCTCATCATCCTTCCCTCCCCTTCTCTACTCTGATGGCCCTGTAGCTATTTCTTCTACTGATAAAGCAGAGTTCTTCACTCAGACTTTCTCCTCCAATTCCACATTAGACGATTCCTCCTGTTCCTCCATCACATGAAATGCTAATTTTCGTTCCTCTTCCCACTGGCATACAGCATCCTTTTTTAGTCGAATGAATAGCGGTTGTGCTATATGTGAGAATTGGTTAATAAAAGAGCAGTAATAACCCGCTAGTCCCCAAAACTGTTTTACTTCATCTGTATTTGTGGGCTCTAGGAAATTCCTTACCTGTATTTTGTTCTCAGACGTGTGAATACCTTGGGCATCTAATCTATGGCCTAAGAATTTTATTTCCTTAATGCAAAATTTGCATTTAGACAGCTTAATTTTTAAACCAGCATCAGCAAGCTTTTGTAGGAGCTGGTCTGGTTTCTGTACAGTAGATGTTTGTCTAAACTTGAGATAGCTATAATAATATCATCTAGATAGACAAATGTTTCTTTCCCCAGCATGCTAGACAATACGTAATTCATCAGTCTTTGGAAAGTGCCTGGTGCTGTCTTCAACCCCATAGGCATTCGTTTGTATTGGTTGTGCCCTGTATTTGTGGAGAAAGCAGTGTCTTTGCGTGATTCTTGCCCGAGGCTAATTTGGTAATAGCCATTGAGCAAATCGATTGTGGAAAATACATTATTTTCTGGTCCAATATTTTGTAAGACGTCACTTAACAGTGGCATAGGAAACCAGTCAGGGACTGTGTGCTGATTTAATTGACGGTAATCTACTACCGCACGCATTTCTCCGTTTCGTTTGGGCACGACAAATAATGGGGTATTCCACGGGGAGACAGATGGTTCAATAATACCTACTTTTAACATTTCCTTAACATACTGATTTGCTGGGGTGCGTTAAGAATGCGCGACCCTATAAGCTGGTGTATATACCGGTTGTGTGTCCGGATGTTTGTTAATCTTGTGTGTAATCAGGTTAGTATACCCTAACTGTTCTCCAGGTAATGCTACCGTTTGTCTAGGTTTCATTAATAGATCTAAGAGATCTATTTCTACGTTGAATTGACCTGAGTGAATCAAATTCTCCTTTATGCACTCTCTGTCCGACGAGTTTACTCTGCTCGACGTCCCTGCTACTGTCACTTCACGTATAGGAGCTGGGCAAATTTCCAACTTACAAATACAGGTTCCTTTCTTAATCTTCACATCTCCATTCATGGTGTTAGCTAAAATGACATTCGTCTCGCTCTTGTCATTCATCCAGCACAGGGCGCTCTCTATGAAAAGGCCATTTATTCTAACCGTCTCTTCTAATGCAATGAGATTACGATTTCTCAATTTACTCTTAATTGTAACTTGCATGAATGATTTTGGTGGTAAATTTATACCATAAATAATGCTGGCTGGGTAAGTGGATGAGTCACATTTGCACTGTGAGTGAGTGAGGAGTGGGGGTTGGGCTGTGGCAGCTGGTCTACGCGCCCATTTTCTTTGAGAAGTTGTACGTACATCGGACTCCCCCATTTTGGTTTTGTGTGTAATCGTTCTTGTGACGCTAGTTTTCCTATAATTGCTGATTGTATTATCAGGAGATGAAATTTTCTCTATGAATTCACTGTCATAATGAATTCCATTGAAATGTGGCATCAATATTATATCTTGTGTTCTCATTGTGTTAAGTCCAAGCAGCATCTCTCCTCTTATTGATAATTTTTGTACTACGTAGAAGGTGGTAATGAATGATTTTGTGGTCTCTGTGAAATTCATGTTTAACTCAAACATACCAATAACTGGTATTTCTTTACCATCCACTGTGCATAAATTTAAGTTTGAGTTTTCCAAAAACGTCACTTTTCTTCTAAAATGCAGTGTAGTGCCATGGAGGGCGACCTAACACCCCAGGAAGGAGCCCACCGAGTAGAACCTACAGCGCACCGGGACTCTGGGCGACAATGACATAAGTCCGCCCGGACCGCACACCCCTATGACCCGGAGCTCTTCCGCTGCCACCATAGCAGGAATACAAGACTACCTTCCGGGTGAGCCAACCACAGGATATAGCTGTTAATTCAGCTCCAGTCAGCACTCCTGAGACGGCCGGTAGCTGCTCAAACCTCCTACAGGAGATGGCCTGTAGCCGCTTTGGAGGAAAACAGGAGACGGCCTGTAGCCACTCCCTCCTTCGTCAGGAGACGGCCTGCAGCCGCTCAACCCTCCTGTAGGAGACTACCTGTAGCTGCTCCAGAAGGAATCATGAGACGGCCTGTAGCCGCTCTGAAGTTGCCCCTAACGAGACAGCCTGTAGCCGCTCGACCCTCCTACAGGAGACGGCCTGCAGCCGCTCCGGAGGCAAACAAGAGACGGCCTGTAGCCACTTCCGCCTTCATCAGGAGACGGCCTGTAGCTGCTCTGAAGGTGCCCCTCGAGAGATGGCCTGTAGCCGCTCTGAAGGTGCCCCTCGAGAGACGGCCTGTAGCCACTCAACCCTCCTGCAGGAGAAACCCTGTAGCCGCTCCAGAGGGAATCAGGAGACGGCCTGTAGCCGCTCTGAAGGTGCCCCTGAGTCGGCCTGTAGCCGCTTCCTCCCCCAGGCCATGGCCAGTAGCAGGGTCTTAGCGACGGCCTGCAGCCGTGCCCCCAGAAGACCACGGCCAGTAGCCGGGCCCTACGGCAGGAGACGGCCAGTAGCTGCTCCTCTGTCAGTTGCTGACTCCTGTTCACCAACCTACGAAGCAGAGGAAGCTCTCAGCCTGGAGGAGTACTGGAGAGGCCCCTTGACTTCCACCGGGCTCGTCTCTCTGCAGCTGGATCCAGAGAGGACTCGCCTGACGGACCCCGATGTAGGCCGACGCCGAAGCCCCCTCTTGACAGCATCTCCAAACACCGGGGACAGCATCCCTCGGGACATCCAGACCGCCCCCAGGACCCGCAGGCGGGACCTCCCTACACCCAGTCACCGAAGATCTTCATCCTCCATCAGGCGCCTGAGCGAGAAGTTCAGGCAGCTATTCAGCCCCAGCCCTGAGGGCTGGACTCCCGTCCCAAGCCCCAAAAGTGTGGGACCCTTCGCCACCAGCAGCCCCGGACGAGAGAGGATGCCCCTACGCATGATCCCGTGACCCCTGAACACAGGGGTCCCCAGCGGAACCCAGCCCTGTCAGTAATGAGGCTGAGTCACCTCCGCTGCCCTTATACCTGACTGCCATGACGCCCAGGCCCGAAAGGAGTGACAGTGAAAGCACAGTGTCTGTGACCTAATGAAGTGAAGGCAGAGCAGTGAATTAACAGTGTAAAGGAAGTCAGTGAGAAAAGCATCAGTGACAATGTAAAAGAGTGGTGGAGTGAGTAAAAATAACAGTGAAACCGTGAGCACGGCAAGGCAGTGAAATACGGGTCTACTGCAATGAATATGCTACCAACTAATAACGCCGCATCATACTAAGACCATACTCAGACCCCAGCGTTAAAGTAATAATTACCAACAGTGAAATAGTACCACCCACTCCACCAATATAGACTTCCTGCATTAATAGTATATAACCTCTCTGCCCTAATTAGTGCTATTCACCTTACCAAACCTTGACCTAAGTAGTATCATGCGCGATACTGATAACTCATATCTAAGCCTAAAAATTACACTGGTTTACAAAAAAAAAAAAAAAAAAAAAAAAAAAAACTGAGGCAAGCATGTGAACAGGTGTTTTTGACTAATTTTGATATGCTTAATTCAAATTTCTAAACAGTTTTGCTCTATCATCTCTAGTTTTTTGCTTTCACATATCCCGTTTTTTTATTGTAATGCATATATTTATAATATAATGAGTTTATTTCATATATTAAAATAGCATATTACAGAACGAAACAAATCAAACACAGAACACTGACAGAACTAAATATTACTATTACTTGGATATAAGCATAAATATACATCATAGTACTACAGACAGTCAGAAGTGAGTTTTGGACGATCTGGTATACGTTGCCTCCGGGATGTCGTGCAGGAGCATCCAGCAGAAGTCCCTCATCATGCTGGGGTTCCACTTGCCTTGGTAATTGCTCTCCATCTCAGTAATATCTTGGTGGAACCTTTCCCCATGTTCGTCATGTACTGCTCCTAGGTTCTGGGAGAAGTTGAGGTGGGAATGGAGAAAGTGAATCTTGAGAGACATTTGGCACCCCATATCCTGATAAGCCTGCAACAACTTCTCGACACGCTCTTGGTAATCTAGTGCCCGTGTGTTACCAAGGAAGCCATGGCAGTCTGACTGAAATGCTTCCCATGCTCTCGGTTCCTTCAAGGTGAGCTTCTCCCCGAATACCTCATCCCTCAGCACCTCCCAGATCTGATGTCCGAAGAAGATGCCCTCTTTGAGCTTAGCAGAAATGAGAGCTGGGAACAGAGTGCACAGGTATTGGAAGGCAGCGCCATCCTTGTCCATGGCCTTCACAAAATTCTTCATAAGGCCAAGCTTGATATGAAAAGGGGGAAGAAGCACCTTGTTCATGTCCACCACAGGATTTTCTTGGACACTGCTTCCCAGGCACGAAAGTGCTCCTAGACCCCCAGTAACCTACTGGTGTTCCCAGCCACACAATGCACATGTTTGACCTTTTTGTGGTGCGCGTTTCAAACTAAGTTCCAAGAAAATAGGACGGTAAATGGATTTCTGGCGAATATTTTGGGTCTAGGCCTATATGTATACATGTCTATACATGTATAAATGTATATCTCAAAAACTAGAGGTGATGGGTGAAAACGGATTTCGAAACTGAAATCTGCACCCCAAAATTAGGTTAGAACACCTAATTTCATGCTTGCCTCAAATTTTTTGTACACCAGTGTTATAATTATCCAGTATACCTGTATTCGTGACATCTGCCCGTTCCACTATAGAATTTAGTAATACACATGTAAGGTTGTTGCCCTGAGTTTTTGTGTCCTGCCTCTCTCTTACTTGTCTAAGTCCCGGTCTAGAAAGAGAACCCAGCTACACACTAGGCGTTACAGGGACGGGAAGCTGACCCTAAAACACCTAGCATTACATCTTCTATTTCTAAAAATTTTTGCTAACTTATCTTGCGTTATTAAATTCACTGGTGAGCCAGAATACAAAAATAAAGAAATCTCTTCCTCCTCACATAAAGCAGAGACCAAAATGCATTCATTTCCAAAAAGCCTTCCTATGTTGACTGTTTTTTTGGGTGTTTTATGTGTCGTCGTCTTTTGTGCTGGTACGATCTTCCCCCGATCTATAGATGGATAAAAATGTTTCTATCGTTCTACAATCTGAGGTCCAGTGTCCGGTGGACCTATGATATCTGCGAAATGCCTCGAAATCTCTTGCCTTTTGCCTGTTTTCTTTCGTTTTAGTGTAACACTCCGATTTTGTGTGACCAGGCTTTGCACAATAATAACAGACAGTGTTACTTGAGTTCGACCGATGAGATGATCTTTCATTTGTTTGTCTTTGTGCCGATCGATGTCTGCTGGGACTTCGGCCAGACTTTTGTACCACCCTGTTACCTGGTGTTCGGGAACGAGTCCTTGAGCTAACCTGACTGTGTGCTTGTTTCTGAAGTGGTCGAGATTGTCTCTGGTCCTTGCCAGGACTTGGCTTATTTATCCCTGCTACGATTTCTGGCACATTGATCTCTATTCTGTTTGCCTGTGATGTGTCAGTCACACCAGTTTTACTGCAGTTTAACTCCACCTCATAAATGAAATCAAGTAAACTCATCCCTGGATTATATGGGATGGTTTTTGAAATTTTTAATATCCTGTCAGGAAACTGGCATAGAGCTATGTAGCCAAAGATGTCAACGACAAGCACTGGTGATATGTATTACCATCCTCTGTGACCCAGTCTGAGTTTTCTAGGCTAGATAAAACGGTCTTCTTAATGGTGGAAATATCTGCTGTAATCTCCCCTAGGTCTGAGCCTGAGTGTGTTTGCCTAAGTAGGTCTACAATTTTGAGTAATTCTGGGATTATACCACCAAGAAAATTCCTGCCTCCAGAGAATTTCCTAAGGAATTCTGTTTTAAACTGCTCAAACGTTGAAGCTCTCAACAGCTTGTCTGACCGTAACAAATTTCCTGCTGGGCATCGTTCCTGGTTTATAAAGCTGAAATAAGAGCTATTTTTCCTTTCTCACCCGTAATGTGTCTCCTAATGAAATACTGCTGACATTATTCAATAAGTATGTTTATGTCAACCTTATCTTTTTCCTTACCAGAGAATTTTGGGAGTTCATTGTCTTCATGTCAAATAGACACTGGAAATGGAGTATTACTGGGATTTTGTGGAGAAGGTACTGCACTAGTACTTGCTTCATCTACATTAGCCATCTTTACAGTGTTTTTCTTGCAGTCGTTACTTACTTTCAATTTATATTTTTTTTTCCCGATCTCAATACTCTATGGTCTGAGTTATAGTAAAATGGAAGGGAATTTTTATGAAGTTCACTATCTACATGTGAAATTTCTGAACAAGTGTCATCGTCATTTACTTCAGCGTAAATTGCATATGTTTGCTGTTCTTTATCTGGTGTGTGTTTTGCTTCCTGAGTTTGGTTTTCCGCTTGTTCTTGTGTTTCTGATGGTGTATAGGAATTTATATTTTGTTGATCGTTTTCTGGTGTTTGTGTCAGGGTATTTGTCACTGTTAATGTTGATCCTTTGAGCACTAATTGTGGAACTTTACTTAGCATAATGGGATTACACAATAAATCATATTTTACTTTTCTCTTGATTGCTTATAATCTAAAAATTATAAAACACATATGTAAGTGTAAATCGTGTAATTGTCTCTCACTGTGTAGTTCGTAATATTTATGATGAATATATATACAGGGGTTTTATCCGCCCCTGTGTGGAGTACAACTCTCATGTGTGGGGAGGCTCCCCACATACAACTCTTCTCAATAGGGTGGAGTCAAAGGCTTTTCGTCTCATTAACTCTCCTCCTCTTACTGACTCCCTTCAACCTCTGTCTCTTCGCCGCACTGTTGCATCTTTATCTCTTTTCTATCGCTACTTTAATGGTCACTGCTCCTCTGAACTGTCTGCTTGCATTCCTCCACCTCTACGACGGGCGCGTAGCACCCGTCTGGCAGCAAACTCTCATCCTTTTTCTGTCCAACTCTCTAATGCAAGAGTTAACCGTTACTCTCAGTCTTTCATTTATGCAACAGGTCAGCTCTGGAACTGTCTCCCTCTGTCTGTATTTCCTGCTGCCTATGATCTCCAGTCTTTCAAACGCAGTGTGTCCAGGCATCTTCAAAATGATCGGATCTTGAATTTGGCTCTCTCTTGTATTTGCTTTTCTCTTAGAGGGAACTGTTACTGCGGGCTCATGGTCTTTGGTTCCTTCTTCCTCGCATAAAAAAAATAAATAAAAAAAAATGTATATATTTACAGTATATATATATATATATATATATATATATATATATATATATATATATATATATATATATATATATATCTCCATCATCCAATCCTACACTGCCCCATGAGGAGCGTAGGAGCCCGGGGCTAGGCAGTTGGTCCCGACATTTAAGATGAGAATGACCAGCCTCACTCATCCCTGAGTGGTATTACATGGGCAATCAACCCCAACCATCCCTTGGATATAAACCTTCACCGGCTCAATCCGATTGGAGTGAAATAATTACCCACTAAAACCACCAGGCTCCAAAATCTGGTTATATGGTTACCACCCAGCATAGTAAATGCTTTCCTGGTGTACAGGAAACCATTTGGCTTGTCACTCAGTGTAGAGTCACCCACAGGGTGAAGGAAGAGGAAAGAATGAAGGAAAGAAAGACAGAAGAGAGAGTGTAAAGTCACCCGGAGGCAGAAGGACAAGGAAAGAATGATATATATATATATATATATATATATATATATATATATATATATATATATATATATATATATATATATATATATATATATTGCCAGACGCCTCAATCCCGTTGGGGGTGGCCACAAACAAATCGCCTCCAAGTCGCCCTGTCCCCCGCCATTCCACTCCCCTGCTCCCAACTCACACCCCCCTCTCTCATATACCTCTCCGCCCCATCCTTCCATCTCATCCTCGGCCTCCCCCTCCCTCTTCCCCTTCCACTCACTCACATACACTATCTTCGTCAGTCTTTCACCCTCCATCCTCTCCACTAGGCCAAACCACCTCAGTGTGTTCCTCATAACGCTTCCTATCACATCCACATCCATACCACAACGCTCCTTTATATCCTCATTCGTCAGCCTGTCTCTCCATGTGACTCCACAGGCTCCTCTTAACTAACTCATTTCCACTGCTCTCACTCTTGACTTGTGTCCTTCCAACAACGTCCAAGCTTCACTTCCATACGTTAGAGTTGGTATCACAATACTGTCATGTAGTAACTTTTTCACTTCCATGCTCACTTCCCTGTTTCTTATCACTGCTTTCAAAGAACCAGCAACCTTTCTTCCCTGTTGTACCCTTTCAAGCGCTTCACCTTCCAAACCTCCATCCTTACTCATCACACTACCCAAGTACTTAAACGTACTCTCATTTTCCAATTCCTCACCATCCAACCTCGCTGTACATTCATTGATTTCACCTCTCTCAAAACCATAACTTTACTCTTCCCTACATTCACCTTTAGATTCCGTTTCTTACACACTCTCCCAAACTCATCCACCAAGCCTTGCAGCTCCCCTTCGTCTTCACTCAACAACACAGTATCATCTGCAAACAACAGTACAGGGAGTTTCCAAACACTATCCACTCTCACCAGGGCCACTCCAACATCCAGTACCCTACCTTGTACCTCTTTTATTACCCCATCCATGTACAGATTGAACAACCATGGAGACATGACACATCCCTGTTTCAACCCAACTTTCAAAGAGAAAAATTCACTTAGTTCACCATCCACACGCATTGCAGCCTTCGCACCATCGTACATACTCTTCACAGCATTCAACAACTTCCCATCTACTCCATATATTCTTAACACTTTCCACAAGCCTTGTCTATCCACCCTATCATGTGCTTTCTCCAAATCCATGAAAGCCGCATACAACTTCTTTCCCTTCTCTAGAAAATTTTCCACTAAAGATCTAAGAATGAATATCTGATCTACACAACCTCTTCCCTTCCTAAAGTCTCCCTGTTCTTCTCCAACTAATTTTTCTGTTCTTTCTCTAACTCTGTCAATAATTATCCTATCATACACTTTTCCTATCATGCTAAGAAGACAAATGCCCCTATGATTACCACACACTTCTTTTTCCCCTTTTCCTTTGTACAAGGGAATAATTATACCTGACTTCCAATCCTCCGGGACTCTCCCTTCCTCCCAGGCCAATCTGCACATCTTCCACATCCATTTTACTACTATCTCTCCCCCATGCTTCAGCATTTCACCACACACTCCATCAATTTCTGGGGCTTTCCCTGATTTAACTTTCTTCATTGCTTCCACAACTTCTATCCTACTGATTTCTTCCTGTCTTCTCATCTCCCTCTTTCTCCCAGCCATTCCCCAGCCACTTATACTCACATTACTTCCATCCTCTATGTTCAACAATTCCTTAAAGTGTTCTCTCCATCTGCTCACTTTTTCTCCCTTCTCCACTAGTAATCTACCATTTTTATCTTTCACTCCCCTGCTAACGTCACTTCCACCCTGTCTTACTCTTTTCACCTCTTTCCAGAACATTTTTTTTCAGTCCCTCCACCTTACACTCAAATTCCTTCCAAATTCCTCATCCACTCTCTTCTTACTCTTTCTTACTAATCTTTTCACCTCTCTCTTTCTACATACCGGTATAACTCTCTCTTCTGCCTCTCAACTTCTTCCACGCCCCTATTTCTCATCCATTCATTGTATGCTTTCTTTTTTTGTGCCACAGCCTGTTTCACCTCTTCAGTCCACCACGCTGTTCCTTGCACCCCCCTCCGTCTTCTCTTCCTCCCACACACCACAACACATGCTGCACATATTTCTTCTGTAAATATCTTACACACACCTTCCACGTCTCCCATCTGCTCCAATTCATATTTGCCCAATCGTTCCTCCACTTCTCTCTTATACTCTGCCTTTTTCTCATCCTCTTGTAACCTTTCCATTCTCCTTGCAACTACTCCTTCCTCTCGTCTTTCCCTTCTTCTATTCCTCCATCTTACTTGAATCCTAATTCTGGCCTCCACCAAGTAGTGGTCAGAAAGTCCACTCCCCCAACCTCTATACACTCTTGCATCCTTTACACATCTTCGCATCCTTTCATCCACACACACATAATCAACCATTGCCTTCCTTTCATTCAGTTCACCACCCACCCTTCTCATCACTCTCCATGTATATACTTGTGGATCATTTTATGCCTGAAGAGGGTACTGGCTATCACCAACCCCCTCCCAGCACAAATGTCCACTAACGCACTCCCATTCTCATCTATCTCAGCAGGCACACCCCACTCACCAACTATTCCATCCACCTTCACATTCCCAACTTTACCATTCATATCACCGATCAAAAACACTTTCTCATTCCTTCCAAACTTTTCCATGCACACTTCTACATTTGCCCAGAACTCTTCTCTCACTCTTCTAGCACGATCTTGCATTGGCGCATACATACACAGAATCACCCACATTTGTATTCCAACTTTCAACTTTACCCTCACAATCCTTGACCCAACTGATCCATACTGTCTTATGCTCTTCTTCCATCTTTTACTCACAACTATACATACTCCTTTCTTTGCCCTCTCATTCTCACCTACTCCTGCACATATACCCCATCCATACTCCCATTCTCTCACACTTTCTCCTCTCCATTTTGTTTCAGTTATTCCACATACATCCACTTTCGCATCCTCAAGCACCTGGACAATCTCTCTCTCTCTTTCACCTCATCATTTGCTCCCCTTAAGACCCTATCACACGGTACCTCGTACCAGGAACGGCCGAGGAAGATTTAAGTGGAACAAAACTTGGACGCTATCACCCATGTTCCTCGTATCCTCGACAAAGGACATGCTTCTCACACTGTTGCCAGAGCCCCGTCTCTCGACTGTGGACAGTGATCGCTGTCGCTGACTCGGTAAAGAATAAGGAGAAGCAACTTTTGTTTACAAACTGGTACACACGCGGAACTGCCTCAATTTCTCTATAAGGGCGAATTCAGCTGCCCTTGTCCAGGAAATCGATGATAAAGCCATCAGTATGTTGTTGTTGTGGTGGTGTTTTCAGGTGGCGACTGGTTCGTCTACTTTACCTGCAGTGGAGTCCTCAGTTGTAAACACGTGATATTTTATCACAGTTTCCTCAGTGTAGGAAATATTAATCCTTTATAAGGCCTTCAAAACGATTGATATTTATTATAAAATATTAATAAGTATTCAGTGTTAGGCTAAATGTTTAATAATGTAGTATGATGTATTCTCTGTCGAGTAGCCTGGGTTTTGGTAACACTGTTTTGCCCGTCGTATCCTCGGCAGGAATCCATCCAGATGGATTCCAAATGCCCGTGGTATCGTCGGCAATTTTACCACATTACCGTTCCGATTTACCATCGTATCCTCGGCAAACCTCGTATGATGTGCCGTGTGATAGCCTTCCACGTTCCTATAACCATGTCCTTTGTCCGGTCCTTGGTCGTCATCGTTTGGTCAGTCCTTGTCCGAGGCTTATTGTTTGTTTTTTTAGTTAGTTGTTTTCCGGGGAGAGGCACTAACCTTCCGCCAACCCTTTTAGTCACCTTTTACGACAAGCAGGGATACTGGGGGAGTATTCTTGAAAAAAACAATATCCCCAGGGGGTATATATATATATATATATATATATATATATATATATATATATTATATATATATATATTATATATATATATATATATATATATACATATATATATTTATATATATATATATATATATATATATATATATATATATTATATATATATATATATATATATATATATATGTATATATATACATATATATGTATATATATACATATATATATATATATATATATATATATATATATATATATATATATATATATATATATATATATTGTTACATAGCCTATGATTTCATCATCCTTTGTGTAATTCTAACGTACAGTATGCTGCATGTTTGATCACGAGCATGTTCTACCTCGCTCCCCTCTCCTCCCTTATAGTAGAGTAAGTCGTTCTTTCGGTTGTTCAGAGCAGGAGTGTCAACTCTTTGTCCCCTATGGCTTCATTTGCGCGTCCTTCTTACAAGTTGTATCAAGCTCTGCCGGCCCCTATATAATGAGCTCAGTCTCTGCATTAATTGCCACTTAGATCTACTCCTCATTTTGTTCACATCTCTGTCCTCCCCTGTACAGTTGTTATTATTTTTGTGAGTGCTCAGGAAGTCTTCAACCATCTAGCTGCTGTGTAATTTGAGTATAAGTGTTATTACTTTTTTTTTCTTGTACTGTATAGCATAAGGTGTTAATTCGTAGACCTAGTGAGGTTTTTGTGATTAATGTGGAGTTTTGGCTGTTAGCCAGTAGTAATAATATTTTGTATCTGTAATAATATATCTTGCATTCACTGAGCATTATCCGGTTTTCTCATTTTATCAGGGCTGACTTGGATAAATTTACACTTGCTAATTTTGTGTTAATAGAGGCTATTACAGTTAACCATATATTTAAGCTGTTTTTGCCATTACATTATCCTTATAAGTCCTGAATGTTTAGTTGTTAGTTTGAGCATTAAACTTTAACTTGTAATTTTACCTAACTCTCTTGTTTTGAACCTGGAACTTTGCAGGACAGTTTTGTCTGTTCCGTAAATATAAATTTGGCGACCTCGCCAGGATATTCAGGAAATTATCATAAGGATATTGCTTGATATTTTGTGACTGTGATTGATTCATGATGTCTACTATTAGTACTCTTGATGAAGCCAAAGATTTTTTGTCAAATGTGCAAACAGTGTGTGATGTAGAAAACAGAACAAAGAATGAACTTAAGCTTGTTGCTTAACAATTGGGAATTGCTGTTCGCTCTCATCATTCTAAAGATCAAATTGTTGACATGATTAATGAAAGCTTGTTTAATGTAACTCCTCCAAATGAGCAAACGCAGATTGAAATAGCTAAGTTACAGTTAGCCCTGCAGGAGGCTCGTGCTAAGGAGGCTGAGTTTCAGGCAAATGCTAAGGAGGCTGAGTTTTAGGCAAAAGCTAAGGAGGCTGAGTTTCAGGCTCGTGCTAAGGAGGCTGAGGCACAAGTTGAAATTGCTAGGATTCAGGCAGACCATGAGTATCGCATGAAACAAGGTGGAACTGGATCATCTAGCTCTGATGATTTTGATGTGGCTAAAAATGTTAAACTTGTCCCTCCTTTTAATGAATCTGATTTAACAAAGTATTTTCAGTTGTTTGAGAGGGTAGCTACAGGTTTTAATTGGCCCAAAAAGTATTGGTCAATACTCCTTCAAACTGTTCTCACCGGTAAAGCTCAAGTAACTTATGCATCTTTGCCTCAGGATCAATCTGATAATTATGATGTAGTTAAGAGCTTGATTCTTAAGGCCTATGAGCTTGTTCCTGAAGCCTATAGAGTAAAATTTAGGACAACTTATAAGCAAGATAAGCAATCCCATGTTGAGTATGCAAAAATCAAAGAAGATTTGTTAGAGCAGTGGTTAAATTCTAAGAATGTGGATTCTGATTTTGGTAAATTTAAGCAGATGATTCTGCTGAAGGAATTCAAAAGGTGTGTTAATAATGATGTAATCCTATATCTTGATGAGAAAAGAATAGATAATTTCTCTGATGCTGCAGTTTTAGCTGATGAATATGTTCTCACTCACAAGAGATATTCTAAAGAAAAAAGGAAAGCTGAGAGTAAGTACGTTGCCTCTACTGAGAGTACAGGTAACAGGAAAGAGAATAAAGATGATGTTTCTCAGGAAGTAAATACCAGCTTCACCTCTAGATTTCAGAAAAGTAAATGTACTTATTGTAGTAAGCTTGGTCATACTACGGAGAAATGTTTCAGGAGACAGAGTGATGTGAACAAAAAGGAGTCTTTAAATATTCAGTCAGTTGGTCTAGTGTCCACCCTTGAGAGTTCCCAGAATTCTTTAACTGAGTTAACTGAACCTGCTTTGAGGGGTAATTTAAATTCTCATGATGAAGCTCCTCTTTTGAGCAGTAACGTGGGTGACACTCTCAAGAGTTCATGTGCTAATTTCCTGTCTGATGGTTTTGTCAGTCCTCTGGACAGTAATGACAGGAAATCAGTTAAAATATATCGTGATACAGGTGCTTGCCAATCCCTTGGCTGACCAGTGTTCTAGGCTCTAATGTTAATTACTCTAATGAAACTGTAATCTTACAACTTGTAGGGAATAATTACTTCTCTGTCCCTCTGTGCAGAGTGAATTTAGAGTCTGGTTTTGTTGATGGTTCCGTTATGGTTGGGTTGGTTGAGACACTCCCAATGTCAGGTGTAACTTTCTTACTTGGAAATGATATTGGTGGAAGTCAAGTGTGTTCAGCTCCTCAGTTGTCTAGTGAGCCAGTGGCTGCGACCCAGGATTGTGATATCCCTGATGTGTTCTCTGCATGTGCTGTCACTAGGGCTAAGTCTAAAGTTACTGGTGACTGAGAGGATAATGATGATGATGATGTTATCCTAGCTGGCACTTTTCTTGCTAATTTGGACCACTCACCAGATGAGGCAGTACCCCGTAGTGTTGATAATTTGTCTCGTCAAGAGTTGGTTGAGTTGCAGGTTGCTGACCCTGAGTTGAAAGGTCTAGCTAACTCTGCTTGCAGTGAGGAAGAGTCAGCCGGTGCTTCTACTTGTTATTATATAAAGTCAGGAGTACTTATGAGGAAGTGGAGACCCCCAACAGCATCAGCCGACTGTGAATGGGAGGTTGTACATCAAGTTGTCATCCCTCGTGTTTGTAGGCAGGATATCATTAGAGTGGCTCATGATTCCAGTTTGGCAGGACACCTTGGAGTGAGGAAGACTGTGACACGCATTTTGAAACACTTCTACTGGCCAGGTATCTTCAGAGATGTTTCCTGGTATTGTAAGTCTTGTCACACCTGTCAAGTTGTGGGGAAGTGTAATCAGACCGAAAAGGTTGCACCTCTAGTTCCCATTCCTTCTTTTGAGGCGCCATTCACCCGTGTGTTGGTGGATATTGTGGGCCCTCATCCTAAGACTTCTTCAGGATTTTCTTATGTGTTGACCCTGACTGATATGGCTACTCGTTATCCTGAAGCCATTCCACTTAGAAATATCTCAGCAAAGAACGTGGTTAAGGAAATGCTAGGGTTCTTCAAAAGTTTGGTCTGCCCAAGGAGGTACAGTCAGACCGGGGAAGTAATTTCATGTCAAATGTTTTCAAGCAGTCTCTGAAAGAGTTGGGCATCACCCAGATCACGTCTTCAGCTTACCATCCCCAGACCCAAGGAGCGTTGGAGAGATATCATCAAACACTCAAATCGATGCTCAAGAAATACTGTTTGGAACATCAGAAAGACTGGGATAAAGGTCTTCCATTCGTTGTGTTTGCTGCAAGAGAATCTCCAAATGAATCACTGGGCTTCTCACCCTTTGAACTACTGTTTGGCCATGAAGTAAGAGGACACCTTAAGTTACTCAAGGAATGCTGGCTGTCGGAGGAAGATGACGTCAACCTGCTGGAGTATGTGATGAAGTTCAAAGAACGGCTGTCCACTGCTTTAGAGCTGGCGAGAGAGAATTTAGGAGCTGCTCAGGAGAAGATGAAGACTTGGTATGATAAGAAGTCCAGGTTACGCCACTTTCAGCCAGGAGATTAGGTTTTGATTCTGCTACCGGTGCATGGGCAACCTCTTCAAGCCAAGTTTAGTGGTCCTTATTTCGTGGGGAAGAAACTCAGTGATGTCAACTGTCATCGCCACACCAGATTGTAGAAAGAACAAGCAACTTTTTCACATCAACATGCTAAAGTTATATCACAGGCGGGACAAAAATAACCCAGTCTGCACTGTAGCTGTTCCACCCGAGTCTGCAAGTGAAGCTCGCCCATGCAGCATGAGCCTGAGTGATAGTTTGGGGAAGAATCCTGATATCATGAATGATCTCCAGACTAAGCTTTCTCATCTAGCTCTCGAGGAAAGGCAGGAGTTTTCGGCATTGCTGCAGGAGTACCCGCAAGTGTTCCGTGCCACTCCAGGAAGAACCACTGTGTTGATGCATGATGTCGATGTTGGAGACGCAAAGCCAATTAAATTGCCTCCTTACCGTGTGAACCCAGTGAAAGTTCCTCTCATCCAGAAGGAGCTTGGCTACCTGTTGGACCACAAGATGACTGAGCCCTGTCAGAGCGAGTTGAGTTCTCCTGTCACTCTAGTTCCTAAGCCAGGTGGGTCACAGCGGCTTTGCATTGACTACAGACGTGTTAATCAGATAACCAAAACAGACACCCTCTCCCTTGCGTGGAAGATTGCATAGACAAGATCGGCAAGGCTAGGTACATAAGTAAGTTTGATTTGTTAAAGGGATACTGGCAAGTACCTATGACTGAACGTGCTAGGGAGATCTCATGTTTTGTAACAGTAGGAAAGACTTTTGCATGTTCTGTAATGCCATATGGTATGAAGAATGCACCAACCACATTTCAGAAGCTCATGAATGTTGTAACAGAGGGTTTGGCAGGGTGTGTTGTTTATATTGATGATGTATTAATCTTCAGTGAGAACTGCAAAGATCACCTATGCCATGTCAGTAAATTTCTTGAGCGTTTGGTTCAGGCTAATCTTGTAGCTAATTTATCAAAGTGTGAGTTTGGTCAAGCTAAAGTTCAGTACCTTGGGTACGTAATTGGTGATGGACATGTTGCACCACCAGGAGCTAAGGTTCAGGTTATAAGTGATCTTCCCAGACCTAAAAGTGGGAATGAGCTACAAAGATTTTTGGGAATGGTAGGTTATTACAGGAGATTTGTTCTTAACTTTTCAATTCTTGTATCACCACTTACAGACCTATTGAAAATCTATCTATCTATCTATATACCTAGGCTGCTTCCCCCAAGGAAAGGGAGGTAGCCGAGACAGGACGACTCACTCTCCATTTACTCATCCATTCAAACACATTCATTCGCATCTTAGCCCCAAAGGGGAGAACGGACAGATCCTCACCGCATCACACCGCACAAGGGTCAACTGCGCAATGCAATCAGTGACATCTGCAGTAGGGCCCGACAGCAGAACTGGTTTACCCCTGCCACATCATAACAGACCCATCCCCTTACCCGCACCTGACCTGACTAGCTGATCAGACCAAATGCGGGAGAATATCCCCTCAGGGCTGCGTCATCATTTATTCATTCACAATTTCTCTCCATTTATTTCTGTCATGCACAGCCACTCTTCCTTGCTCAACAGACATCCCTCTTGCATCCAGTGCTCTCTTCATACTGTCCATCCATCCTATTCGTGGTCTCCCTCTCAGAATACACCTCTCACATCGGATCTAGTTATCTTTTTCACCAATCGTTCATTATCCATTCTCTCCATATGCCCAAACCATTGCAACACCCTCTGCTCAACTCTACAAGCCATCTCCCGAACAACTCCAGTTCTCCTTCGCACTTCATCATTTCGCACTCGATCCATACGCGTCACTCCACACATACTCCTCAGACATCTCATCTCCATTACATTCAAACTTTTCCTCTCTGCTACACCCACATTCCATGTTTCAGCCCCATATAATGCAGTTGGTACCACAACACCCTCATACAGCCTTCTCTTTACATCCATTCTAAGCGAACGACATTTAAACACTTTTTCATTCCTCCCAGCACCTTTCCTACTTCATTTATTCTAAACTTCACTTCTGCATCTATTCTTCCATCCACAGCAACATGTGACCCTAGATATTTAAAACAATCTACCTCCTCAAGCAACTCACCATTCAAAACTATATTCATCCCCCTACCATCTATCAACCTCGTACACTTCATCACTTTACTCTTATTCTCATTTACTTTCAATTTCCTCCTTTCACACACCCTTCCAAACTCCTCTACCAACTGTCTCAATCTCTCCTCTGAATCAGTCACCAGTGCAGTATCATCTGCAAACAGCAGCTGCTTCAGATTCCACTCTCCTCCATCAACATTTACCAGACTCAGACCACCTAAAACTCTTGCATTCACCTCCCTTACAACACCATCCATGTAAATATTAAACAACCAAGGCGACATCACACATCCCTGTCGCAGCCCCACTCTCACGGGAAACCAATCACTCACAGCATTTCCCACTCTTACACACGCTCTACTATTTACATAAAAACTTTTCACCCCTTTTAGTAACCTACCATCAAGTCCATACAATCTTAAAACAGTCCACAAAGCCTCCCTATCAATTCTATCATACGCTTTCTCTAAATCCATAAATGCTCAAAACACATCCTTGCCTTTCGCTAAATACTTTTCACACACTTGTCTCACAGCAAACACCTGATCAACGCATCCCCTCCCTCTCCTAAAGCCACACTGCTCATCACTAATCACTCCCTCTGTACCCTCTCTAACTCTCACAATTAACACTCTACCATACACTTTACCTACAACACTCAACAGACTTATACCCCTAAAGCTAGTACATTCATACTTATCACCCTTGCCTTTATACAACGGGACCACACAAGCACTTGCCCAGTCAATTGGCACCATACCTTTCTCAAAGCACACATTCAACAATCTTACTAACCAGTCAACAATAGTCACTCCACCACCCTTCAGGCATTCCACAGCACACCCATCCATACCTGCAGCTTTCCCTGTTTTCATCTCCTTTACTGCCTTCTCCACTTCTTCCTTCGTGATCAAAGAATCATTCAACTCTCCCAACACATTTATTCCTTGCACCCTTCCATCCGCCACAATCTCAGCCACCCTTTCCTCCTCTACATTTAACAATCTTTCAAAATACTCTGCCCATCTCTTCCTTACTGCATCCATCTCAATTAACATCCTTCCATCCTCTGCTTTTACTCGTTCTTCCTTCCCAGACTCTCCCTTTCGCACCCTTTTCACCTCCTTCCAAAACATTTTCTTATTCTGTTGAAAATTCTCTGTCAGCCGCCTACCCCACCTCTCATCTGATGCCACTTTAGCATCACGCACAGCCCTTCTCGCTCTATTCCTCTTTTCCTTATACCTTTCATATGACATCTCATCCTTCCTCTGCAGCCACACTTCATATGCCCGTCTCTTCTCAGCCACAGCCATACTTACTTCCTCGCACCACCATTCACTTCCTTTTCTTACACCACCACCCACACGTCTCACACCACACACCTCTTCTGCATGCCCCACCACAGCACTCTTAAACAACTGCCATTCCTCCTCCACGCTGCCATTTTCCCGATCTTTCACTGCGTTCCACTCATCTTTCAATTTCTCCTGATACTCTATCTTTTTCTCTCTTTTATCCAACTCACTCACTTTCAAAACCTCAATGCCACACCTAACCCTCCTAGCTCTCACCCATCTCTTACCTACTCTTAACTTTCCCTCCACCAGGTAGTGGTCAGACATACCTCCACCCTCCCCTCTCAGAACTCTCACATCCAACAATCTTCCTATTACATTCCTAGACACAACCACATAGTCCATCAAGGCTCTATCAACAACCCTTCCACCCTCCTGTCTCACGCATGTATACTTATAAATATCTTTCTTCTCAAACAGCTTATGCCCAATCACCATCTCTCGCTCAACACACATCGCTATCATTCGTTCCCCATTTTCATTTCTTCCAGGCACACCATGCATACCAACTACGCCTTCAACTGCTACATTTCCCACTCTAGCATTCAGATCTCCCATCATTACCACATTCACATTCGCTCCAAAACTCTGCAGACACTCATCAACATCATTCCAGAAAGACTCCCTCTCTTGTTCATCCCTTTCACTACCAGGCCCATATGCACTAACAAACACCCACAACTCACGTTCAAATTTCGCTTTCACCCACATCAGTCTCGATGACATCTCCTTCCATTCAATCACACACTGCTGTACTTCCGGACTCACTAACAAGGCCACACCTTCTCTTGCCCTTCCTCTATCAACACCTGACAATCTTCCATTCACACTTCCAAACATAGATTCCCCCTTCCCTTTCATCTTCGTTTCACTCAAAGCTAACACATCCAACTTTCTTCTCACAAACATTCTCCCAATCTCCTCCCATTTAGCCTCAATTGTACTACATCCACGCACATTCATAGACCCAATCTTCAGGGTACGGGGATAACTCCATCCCCCATCCCTTTCTCTGGCCTGTCTCTTTTTAGGAACTAAAAAACAGAGGAGGGGGTCCCTAGTCCCCTCAACCCGCCCCTTTTAGTCGCCTTTTACGACACGCAGGGAATACGGTGGCAGTATTCTTCCTAACACAACCTGGCTGTAGAGTAGTAGTACCACCCCACAGTGCGGCCAGGTTGTGTTCCCCCCGCCACAGGGGGTTAAATTTGTCTGGACCGATAACTGTGAATCCTCTTTCAGCAAACTTAAAGCTATCCTATTAAGTCAGCCAGTGCTCGCTACTCCAAATTTTGCTAAGCCTTTTAAGATGGCTGTTGATGCAAGTGATACAGGAGCTGGGGCTGTTATGCTGCAAGAGGATGATCAGGGTATTGAACACCCTGTATCTTATTACAGTAAGAAGTTCACTCCATCTCAAAAGAACTACTCAACTATTGAGAAAGAGCTTTTGGCCTTGATTTTGGGTTTACAGCATTTTTCATTTTATTTGTGTTCTGGTTTTGACCCCATAGTCATTTATACCGATCATAACCCACTGAAATTCCTTAGTAAGTTTAAAGATAAAAATCAGAGATTGACAAGATGGAGTCTACTTCTTCAGGAGTATTCATTAGACACACAACATGTCAAGGGGAAAGAAAATGTTATTGCAGATTGTTTATCTAGACTTTAGACAGATTGTTTTCCTTTGTAAATTTCTTTTTCTTTGTGGGGAGGTGTTACATAGCCTGTGATTTCATCATCCCTTGTATACTTCTAACGTACAGTATGCTGTATGTTTGATCACGAGCGTGTTCAACCTCACTCCCCTCTCCTCCATGATGGTAGAGTAAGTCGTTCTTTCTGTTGTTCAGAGCAGGAGTGTCAACTCTTTGTCCCCTATGGCTTCATTTGCGCGTCCTTCTTACAAGTTGTATCAAGCTCTGCCGGCCCCTATATAATGAGCTCAGTCTCTGCATTAATTGCCACTTAGATCTACTCCTCATTTTGTTCACATCTCTGTCCTCCCCTGTACAGTTGTTATTATTTTTGTGAGTGCTCAGGAAGTCTCCAACCATCTAGCAGCTGTGTAATTTGAGTATAAGTGTTATTACATTTTTTTTTTCTTGTACTGTATAGCATAAGGTGTTAATTCGTAGGTCTAGTAAGATTTTTGTGATTAATGTGGAGTTTTGGCTGTCAGCCAGTAGTAATAATATTTTGTATCTGTAATAATATATCTTGCATTCACTGAGCATTATCTGGTTTTCTCATTTTATCAGGGCTGACTTAGATAAATTTACACTTGCTAATTTTGTGTTAATAGAGGCTATTACAGTTAACCATATATTTAACCTATTTTTGCCATTACATTATCCTTATGAGTCCTGAATGTTTAGTTGTTAGTTTGAGCATTAAACTTTAACTTGTAATTTTACCTAACTCTTTTGTTTTGAACCTGGAACTTTGTGGGACAGTTTTCTCTGTTCCGTAACAATATATATATATATATATATATATATATATATATATATATATATATATATATATATATATATATATATATATATATATATATATATAAAATTTTAAGAGAAGAGCAAGCGGGATTTAGAAAGGGTCGAGGTTGTAATGATCAGATTTTTGTTGTAAGGCATCTAATGCAACAAGCTAATGAGATGAAAATGCTACTTAGTATGTTTTTCGTGGATTTTGAGAAGGCGTTTGATAGTGTTTCACGTGGAGCTATGTTGAAAATTATGAGATTCTATGGTATACCAGAAAAGTTTGTAAATATTATCAGAAGCCTGCATGAAGGTACTTTTTGTCAGGTAATGGTGGATGGTTCTTTGAGTGATCCATTTCAGGTTAGGTCAGGAGTGATTCAAGGAGTTCTTTTGCCATTGTTGTTTGTTTTGGTTATGGATTATGTTTTGAAAAAGGTTGTAAGGAGAACAGGTGCAGGAATTAACTGGAAAGGAAATAAGAAGTTGATGGATTTGGACATGCTGATGATATTGTACTGATTTGAGGAAGTATTTCCGAGATGCAGAGGGTGCTTGATTGTCTGGTGGAGGAAGGAGAAACAGTGGGATTGGTAATAAATTGTGCAAAGACTGAAATTATTAATATGAATGTGGAGAACCAAATCGGTGTGGAGAACCAAATCGATTGTGTAATTGGGAATAATGTGGTGAAGAATGTAGAAAACTTTAAATATCTGGGAACTATTGTCTCATCTAATGGATCATTAAACAATGAAATTGAGGAGAGGATTAGACAGGCTTGGCGAGCTATTGGAATGTTGAAATCTGTTTGGAATAATAATATGCTTTCGGTACATACTAAAGTGAAAATTTACAAGTCCATGGTTAGACCAATTTTAATTTATGGGCATGAGTCATGGTACAGTACAATTGCAACAGATCAGAAAGTATTAGGATTTGAGAATAAAATACTGAGAAGGATTCTTGGGGTAAAGTGGCAAGACAGAGTTACAAATGCAAGAGTAAGGGATATTACGAGAGTGGAACCAGTGAATGAATATGTGAGACTGTCTCGCTGGAAGTGGCTGGGGCACATATACAGAAAAGAAGGTAGTTTAATACAGGATGTGCCAGAGTGGACAGCTAAAAGGAAGAAGAGGTAAAGGTAGGCTGAGGGAAACCTGGTTGAGGACAATGAAAAAAGAAGCAGGAGAGGAATGTTGGTGGGACCTGAAGGAGATGGCAAGAGACAAATATTGGTGGAGAGAGTTCATTGAGGCCCTATGCATCCCGTGGGGTGCCACAGGAAATGATATATATATATATATATATATATATATATATATATATATATATATATATATAGATAGATAGATAGATAGATATAGACAGATATATATATATATATATATATATATATATATATATATATATATATATATATATATATATCGCCAGATGCCTCAATCCCTTTTGGGGTGGCCACAAACAAATCGCCTCCAAGTCGCCCTGTCCCCCGCCATTTCACTGCCCTGCTCTCAACTCACACCTCCCTCTCTCATATACCTCTCCACCCCATCCCTCCATCTCATCCTCGGCCTCCCCCTCCCTCTTTCCCCCTCCACCTCACTCACATACACTCTCTTCGTCAGTCTTTCACCCTCCATCCTCTCCACATGGCCAAACCACCTCAGTGTGTTCCTCATAACGCTTCCTATCACATCCACATCAACACCACAACGCTCCTTTATATCCTCATTCGTCAGCCTGTCTCTCCACGTGACTCCACAGGCTCCTCTTAAATAACTCATTTCCACTGCTCTCACTCTTGACCTGTGTCCTTCCGACAATGTCCAAGCTTCGCTTCCGTACGTGAGAGTTGGTATCACAATACTGTCATGTAGTAACTTTTTCACTTCCATGCTCACTTCCCTGTTTCTTATCACTGCTTTCAAAGAACCAGCAACCTTTCTTCCCTCCTGTACCCTTTCAAGCACTTCACCCTCCAGACCTCCATCCTTACTCATCACACTACCCAAGTACTTAAACGTACTCACATTTACCAATTCCTCACCATCCAACCTCCCTGTACATTCACTAACTTCACCTCTCTTAAAGACCATCACTTTACTCTTCCTTTAGATTCCGTTTCTTACACACTCTCTCAAACTCATCCACCAAGCCTTGCAGCTCCCCTTCGTCTTCACTCAACAACACAGTATCATCTGCAAACAACAGTACAGGGAGTTTCCAAACACTATCCTTTCTCACCAGGGCCACTCCAACATCCACTACCCTACCCTGTACCTCTTTTATTACCCCATCCATGTACAGATTGAACAACCATGGAGACATGACACATCCCTGTTTCAAACCAACTTTCAAAGAGGAAAATTCACTTAGTTCACCATCCACACGCACTGCAGCCTTCGCACCATCGTACATACTCTTCACAGCATTCAGCAACTTCCCATCTACTCCATATATTCTTAACACTTTCCACAATCCTTGTCTATCCACCCTGTCATATGCTTTCTCCAAATCCATGAAATCCGCATAGAACGACTTTCCCTTCTCTAGAAACTTTTCCACTAAAGATCTAAGAATGAATATCTGATCTACACAACCTCTTCCCTTCCTAAAGCCTCCCTGTTCTTCTCAAACTAATTTCTCTGTTCTTTCTCTAACTCTGTCTATAAGTATCCTACCATACACTTTTCCTATTATACTAAGAAGACAAATGCCCCTATGATTACCACACACTTCTTTTTCCCCTTTTCCTTTGTACAAGGGAATAATTATACCTGACTTCCAATCCTCCGGGACTCTATCTTCCTCCCAGGCCAATCTGCACATCTTCCACATCCATTCTACTACTATCTCTCCCCCATGCTTCAGCATTTCACCACACACTCCATCAATTCCTGGGGCTTTCCCCGATTTAACTTTCCTCATTTCTTCCACAACTTCTATCCTACTGATTTCTTCCTGTCTTCTCATCTCCCTCCTTCTCCCAGCCGTTCCCCAGCCACTTATACTCGCATTACTTCCATCCTCTACGTTCAACAATTCCTTAAAGTGTTCTCTCCATCTGCTCACTTTTTCTCCCTTCTCCACTAGTAATCTACCATTTTTATCTTTCACTCCCCTGCTAACTTCACTTCCACCCTGTCTTACTTTTTTCACCTCTCTCCAGAACATTTTCTTATTCCCTCCACTTTACACTCAAATTCCTTCCAAATTCCTCATCCACTCTCTTCTTACTCTCTCTTACTAATCTTTTCACCTCTCTCTTTCTTTCCACACATAACTCTTTCTTCCGCCTCTCAACTTCTTCCACGCCCTTATTTCTTATCCATTCATTGTATGCTTTCTTCTTTTGTGCCACAGCCTGTTTCACCTCTTGAGTCCACCACGCTGTTCCTTGCACCCCCCTCCGTCTTCTCTTCCTTCCACATACCACATCAGATACTGCACATATTTCTTCTGTAAATATCTTACACACACCTTCCACGTCTCCCATCTGCTCCAATTCATATTTGCCCAATCGTTCCTCCACTTCTCTCTTATACTCTGCCTTTTTTTCATCCTCTTGTAACCTTTCCACTCTCCTTGCAACTACTCCTTCCTCTCGTCTTTCCCTTCTTCTATTCCTCCATATATATATATATATATATATATATATATATATATATATATATATATATACTTGTATATATATCCATATATATATCCATATATATATCCATATATATATATATACATATATATATATATATATATATATATATATATATATATATATATATATATATATATATATATATATATATACATGTATACAGTAGTCTCTCCAATATCCGATGTAACAGAGCCAGTGGCATGTCCGGATAGTGATCCCGTCCAGATATTGGGCCCAAGCTTCTTGATTTGTAGATATGGATCCTAACTCAGAAAAACACCTATACAACTTCCTCTGGACATGCATAGCACCTATTTAAGACCCAAATCACACCAATAAAGGACATAGAAGACTGAAATAAATGCAAAAGAACCATAAAATGAGGTTTTTGAGGTAGATTTATACAATATTAACATTCTGGGTATTTACAAGTCCCTGGCTCCTGGACTGGTAGTTATGGACCCTAACCTCAGAAAAACACCTCCCTACTGCACATGTATAGCACCTAAGACACTATTCACACCAATAAGGGACATAAAAGAGTGAAATGAGGTGTTAAAGGTAAGTATGGAAAATACAGTACAGTACAATATGAAACATTCTGGGTACTTACAGCAAGTCCCTGGCCATCTTGATGAATTACCCACCTCCTCACAGACTCTGACGGTAAGAAGGAGTTCCTGAAGCACTTGCAGTACACTGTTCATGGAGTCTTGCACAGAACTTAGTCATTTGCACTCAGAATTACATTCTCTTAACACTGCGCACTCTTGTCTAACTTGCCTCCATTGTACCTTAATGAAATAAGTGTTGCACTATGCACTTTAAGTCTTTCCACTCTTAAAACCATTTTCTAAACTAAACATACTCAAGTTTATTTACGTTACATTTACAGTCCATTAAATTTTTGTCTTTTCACTCTGAACTCTAATTCCTTAACACTATGCACTGTTTTTTTCACTGCACAACACCGTAAATTCCTGTGTGGTCTAGTGGAGACGTTCTTGGCATCTAATCACTGTCAGAGTCTGAGAGTAGCACATGCAGGTGACCTAGGGGTGCGTCGCTGGGTCGTGGTGATGGCGTACCCACTGAAGACGACTCTGAAGAGAGGCACAAACTCACGTTGAGTGGTGACTCCACCGTGCTTGATGTGCTGGGCTGTGGCTCGGAGCATGAGGGCCTGTCTTGGGAAGGCAATGGAGTGGAGCCAGGGCTGGGCACAGAGGGGGTCACGAGCCTGAAAAAGCTGTCAATCGTTGATTGACGCAAGGAACGACGATTTTGACGATTAATGATGCGCTGCCTGAAAGTGAGCACTTTCTCCACAAGTCCCAAGGGCCCCATCTCCCTGTCGCAGTCCGGGTGCTCCAGGTAGTCCATAATGAACTCTAGGGGTTCCTGGAGTGTGCTCAGCTTGGGGATGGCTGGAGTAGTGTCACGCTGAGAGGAGTCCGCATCATCGTCGCCAACCTTGTTGGAATCTTCAAGCTGGGTACTGACACCTACAACTGAAGATGCGATCTCGATATCAGACATTGGTCTGATAGCCAGGATCGCCCTCGTCATCATCCAACCACTTACGCACTTTGTCCACATCAACATCGTTGCCATGCGCACATAGACGTGCATGGAAGTCATCCACATCAAAACCTAGGAAATCGTGCTCCACATCCATTCTGAGAAGCAGACAAGACCAACCATTTTGTAGAGTCTTGACAGGGGTTTCCTTCCATGCACTGGCCCAGTTGTAGATGGCAGACTTGATGTTGTAGCGGCGAATGTTTTCCAAAGTCCGCCGGCCTCGCGTGTCCCGTCCCTCCCTGCGCTCGTCCTCGTCCTCAAAGACAACCATTACCTTGTCCAGGAACTTCTGCCGGTACAGCCTCTTCATTGCCACGATCACTCCTTGGTCCATTGGTTGGATGAGAGCAGTAGTATTAGGTGGCAGAAACATGCACCTAATGCACCCATTCTCAGCCACCAACTCCTTGTCGCACGGGTGGGCAGGTGCATTGTCGAGGACAAGGATGGCCTTTACCTGGTCGCGTGGGATTCCCAGTTTCTCCGTCTGGTAATGGATGACCTCCTTGACGAAATGGCGGTGGAACCAGTCTTTGAAGAGCTGGGCTGTGAACCATGCCTTCAAGGAATGGTACCAGACGACAGGAAGGACATCCATCACCCCATGAAGACACCGAGGCTGCTTTGCACGGCCAACAATAACGGGCTTGAGCCGGTGCATGCCGTTAGCATTGGCACAACACAAAGCAGATATTCGTTGCTTGCAGAGCTTGCAGCCAGATACACGCTTCTTTGTCTCCTCGGCTAGAGTGTTCATAGGCAAAGAACGATAGAATAAGCCAGTTTCGTCAGCGTTGTAGACTTGACCGAGAGTTAGGCCCTCCCTGTTGATCAAGCCCTTCACCTTGTGTCGAAACTCGTCAACTCCATCCTCGTTGGCGTCCAAAGCTTCACCATGAGACTTACGGCTGGTAAGGCCATGTTGTAACTTGAACACGAAGAGCCAACCATCGGATGCCTTCAAGTCTAGGGCATCGTTAAGCCTTACAAACTTCTCAGCAGCAGCCTTCAGCTCCGTGCCACGCACCATCACACCAGCAGCACGTTGCTGTCGATACCAAGTCAACGTAGAGCGGTTGACTTCTGCATACTTGGGAGTATACATCACCTTCCTCTCCACGTTGCGTTTGCTTTTAGATGAGAAGTCAGCCGTGTACTGCATGTGGTTGTCGTGGGATCTCTTGATATCAAACAAGGTAAACCGGACCAGGTTGAATTCATGGAGGATACGTGAGGTAGACCATCCCACATCCACCTTGTCCAATATCTCCCTCTTCTTCTCCACAGTCAAAACCACTCTCTTCCTCTTCTCAGGTGGCGGGGCCATCATCACACACATGAAGGAGAGGCACGAGAGCAACAGGAGAGCCTGCAGCAGGTAAGGCACCACCACAAAAGCGAGCACGTGGGCAGCCATGACGATGAGCGTGCACACACAACAAGAGATGGGCAGTAAGTGAGGAGGATGCAGGGGCGCTCTAGCGGATGTCGGCGGAACAACGCACCAAAACACAACTCGCCCGCGCAGTGTGGGACAACTTCAAATTACGGGCGAGAAAAAGCCGGATTTTTTTTCATTTTTTTTGCGGTTTTTGGCCCATTTTGGGAATATTGGATCCCGGGACAAAAATGTCCAGTTATTGGGGATGTCAGGAAAATGGGCGTACGGATATTGGAGGGATTACTATTTACATATATATATATATATATATATATATATATATATATATATATATATATATATACATATATATACATATAAATATATATTATATACATATATATATATATATACATATATTTATACATATATATACATATATATATATATATATATATATATATATATATATATATATGTATATATCCCTGCTTGTCATAAAAGGCGACTAAAAGGATTGGCGGAGGGTTAGTGCCCCTCCCTGGAAAACAACTAACTAAAAAAACAAACAAGAAGCCTCGGACAAGGACTGACCAAACGATGACGACCCAGGACCGGACAAAGGACTTGGTAATGAGTACATGGAATGTAAGAGGAGCGAATGATGAGGTGAAAGAGAGAGAGATTGTCCAGGTGCTTGAGGATGCGAAAGTGGATGTATGTGGAATAACTGAAACGAAATGGAGAGGAGAAAGTGTGAGAGAATGGGAGCATGGATGGGGTATATGTGCAGGAGTAGATGAGAATGAGAGGGCAAAGGAAGGAGTGTGTATAGTTGTGAGTAAAAGATGGAAGAAGAGCATAAGACAGTATGGATCAGTTGGGTCAAGGATTGTGTGGGTAAAGTTGAAAGTTGGAATACAAATGTGGGCGATTGTGTGTGTGTATGCGCCAACACAAGATCGTGCTAGAAGAGTGAGAGAAGAGTTCTGGACAAATGTGGAAGTGTGCATGGAAAAGTTTGGAAGGAATTAGAGAGTGTTTTTGATTGGGGATATGAATGGTAAAGTTGGGAATGTGAAGGTGGATGGAATAGTTGGTGAGTGGGGTGTGCCTGCTGAGATAGATGAGAATGGGAGTGCGTTAGTGGACATTTGTGCTGGGAGGGGGTTGGTGATAGCCAATACCCTCTTCAGGCATAAAATGATCCACAGGTATACATGGCGAGTGATGAGAAGGGTGGGTGGTGAACCGAATGAAAGGAAGGCAATGATTGATTATGTGTGTGTGGGTGAAAGGATGCGAAGATGTGTAAAGGATGCAAGAGTGTATAGAGGTTGGGGGAGTGGACTTTCTGACCACTACTTGGTGGTGGCCAGAATTAGGATGCAAGTAAGATGGAGGAATAGAAGAAGGGAAAGACGAGAGGAAGGAGTAGTTGCAAGGAGAGTGGAAAGGTTACAAGAGGATGAGAAAAAGGCAGAGTATAAGAGAGAAGTGGAGGAACGATTGGGCAAATATGAATTGGAGCAGATGGGAGGCGTGGAAGGTATGTGTAAGATATTTACAGAAGAAATATGTGCAGCATGTGATGTGGTGTGTGGAAGGAAGAGAAGATGGAAGGGGGTGCAAGGAACAGCGTGGTGGACTGAAGAGGTGAAACAGGCTGTGGCACAAAAGAAGAAAGCATACAATGAATGGATGAGAAATAGGGGCGTGGAAGAAGATGAGAGGCGGAAGAGAGAGTTATATGTGGAAAGGAAGAGAGAGGTGAAAAGATTAGTAAGAGAGAGTAAGAAGAGAGTGGATGAGGAATTTGGAAGGAATTTGAGTGTAAAGTGGAGGGACTGTAAGAAAATGTTCTGGAGAGAAGTGAAAAGAGTAAGACAGGATGGAAGTGAAGTTAGCAGGGGAGTGAAAGATAAAAATGGTAGATTACTAGTGGAGAAGGGAGAAAAAGTGAGCAGATGGAGAGAACACTTTAAGGAATTGTTGAACGTAGAGGATGGAAGTAATGCGAGTATAAGTGGCTGGGGAATGGCTGGGAGAAGGAGGGAGGTGAGAAGACAGGAAGAAATCAGTAGGATAGAAGTTGTGGAAGCAATGAAGAAAGTTAAATTGGGGAAAGCCCCAGGAATTGATGGAGTGTGTGGTGAAATGCTGAAGCATGGGGGAGAGATAGTAGTAGAATGGATGTGGAAGATGTGCAGATTGGTCTGGGAGGAAGGTAGAGTCCCGGAGGATTGGAAATCAGGTATAATTATTCCCTTGTACAAAGGAAAAGGGGAAAAAGAAGTGTGTGGTAAACATAGGGGCATTTGTCTTCTTAGTATAATAGGAAAAGTGTATGGTAGGATACTTATAGACAGAGTTAGAGAAAGAACAGAGAAATTAGTTTGAGAAGAACAGGGAGGCTTTAGGAAGGGAAGAGGTTGTGTAGATCAGATATTCATTCTTAGATCTTTAGTGGAAAAGTTTCTAGAGAAAGGAAAGAAGTTGTATGCGGCTTTCATGGATTTGGAGAAAGCATATGACAGGGTGGATAGACAAGGATTGTGGAAAGTGTTAAGAATATATGGAGTAGATGGGAAGATGTTGAATGCTGTGAAGAGTATGTACAATGGTGCAAAGGCTGCAGTGCGTGTGGATGGTGAACTAAGTGAATTTTCCTCTTTGAAAGTTGGTTTGAAACAGGGATGTGTCATGTCTCCATGGTTGTTCAATCTGTACATGGATGGGGTAATAAAAGAGGTACAGGGTAGGGTAGTGGATGTTGGAGTGGCCCTGGTGAGAAAGGATAGTGTTTGGAAACTCCCTGTACTGTTGTTTGCAGATGATACTGTGTTGTTGAGTGAAGACGAAGGGGAGCTGCAAGGCTTGGTGGATGAGTTTGAGAGAGTGTGTAAGAAACGGAACCTAAAGGTGAATGTAGGGAAGAGTAAAGTGATGGTCTTTGAGAGAGGTGAAGTTAGTGAATGTACAGCGAGGTTGGATGGTGAGGAATTGGAAAATGTGAGTACGTTTAAGTATTTGGGTAGTGTGATGAGTAAGGATGGAGGTTTGGAGAGTGAAGTGCTTGAAAGGGTAAAGCAGGGAAGGAAGGTTTCTGGTTCCTTGAAAGCAGTGATAAGAAACAGGGAAGTGAGCATGGAAGTGAAAAAGTTACTACATGACAGTATTGTGATACCAACTCTAACGTACGGAAGTGAAGCTTGGACATTGTTGGAAGGACACAAGTCAAGAGTGAGAGCAGTGGAAATGAGTTATTTAAGAGGAGCCTGTGGAGTCACGTGGAGAGACAGGCTGACAAATGAGGATATAAAGGAGCGTTGTGGTGTGGATGTGGATGTGATAGGAAGCGTTATGAGGAACACACTGAAGTGGTTTGGCCATGTGGAGAGGATGGAGGGTGAAAGACTGACGAAGAGAGTGTATATGAGGGAGGTGGAGGGGGGAAGAGGGAGAGGAAGTCCGAGGATGAGATGGAGGGATGGGGTGGAGAGGTATATGAGAGAGGGGGTGTGAGTGGGGAGCAGGGCAGTGAAATGGTGGGGGACAGGGCGACTTGGAGGCGATTTGTTTGTGGCCACCCCAAACGGGATTGAGGCGTCTGGCTATATATATATATATATATATATATATATATATATATATATATATATATATATATATATATTTTATGTATAAATATATATTTATGTATAAATGTATATGTATGTATAAATATATATATATATATATATATATATATATATATATATATATATATATATATATATATATAAATATATATATATATACATACATTTATACATACATATACATTTATACATACATATACATTTATACATACATATACATTTATACAATATATATATATATATATATATATATATATATATATATATATATATATATATATATATATATATATATATATATTTAAATATATATATATTTAAATATATATATATATATATATATATATATATATATATATATATATATATATATAATATGTATTGTTACGGAACAGAGAAAACTGTCCCGCAAAGTTCCAGGTTCAAAACAAAAGAGTTAGGCAAAATTACATGTTAAAGTTTAATGCTTAAACTAAAACTAAACATTCAGGACTCATAAGGATAATGGAATGGCAAAAAACAGGTTAAATATATGGTTAACTGCAATAGCCTCTATTAACACGAAATTAGCAAGTGTAAATTTATCTAAGTCAGCCCTGATAAAATGAGAAAATCGGATAATGCTCAGTGAATGCAAGATATATTATTACAGATACAAAATATTAATACTACTGGCTGATAGTAAAACTTTACATCAATCACAAAAACCTCACCAGGCCGAAGAATTAATACATTATGCTATACAGTACAAGAAAAAATGTAATAACACTTATACTCAAATTACACAGCTGCTAGATGGTTGGAGACTTACTGAGCACTCACAAAAATAATAACAACTGTACAGGGGAGGACAAAGATGTGAACAAAATGAGGAGTAGGTCTAAGTGGCAATTAATGCAGAGACTGAGCTTATTATATAGGGGCCGGCAGAGCTTGATACAACTTGTAAGAAGGACGCGCAAATGAAGCCATAGGGGACAAAGAGTTGACACTCCTGTTCTGAACAACAGAAAGAATGACTTACTCTACTATAAGGGAGGACGAGGGGAGTAAGGTAGAACACGCTCGTGATCAAACATGCAGCATACTATACGTTAGAATTATACAAAGCATGATGAAATCATAGGCTATATAATACCTCCCCACAAAGAAAAAGAAATTTACAAAGGAAATTTCTTATTACTCTAAAACAATCTGTCTAAAGTCTAGATAAGCAATCTGCAATAACATTTTCTTTCCCCTTGACATGTTGTATGTCTAATGAATACTCCTGAAGAAGTAGACTCCATCTTGTCAATCTCTGATTTTTATCTTTAAACTTACTAAGAAATTTCAGTGGGTTATGATCGGTATAAATGACTATGGGGTCAAAACCAGAACACAAATAAAATGAAAAATGCTGTAAACCCAAAATCAAGGCCAAAAGCCCTTTCTCAATAGTTGAGTAGTTCTTTTGAGGTGGAGTGAACTTCTTACTGTAATAAGATACAGGGTGTTCAATACCCTGATCATCCTCTTGCAGCATAACAGCCCCAGCTTCTGTATCACTTGCATCAACAGCCATCTTAAAAGGCTTAGCAAAATTTGGAGTAGCGAGCACTGGCTGACTTAATAGGATAGCTTTAAGTTTGCTGAAAGAGGATTCACAGTTATCGGTCCAGACAAATTTAACTCCTTTTTTCAGTAGGTCTGTAAGTCATGATACAAGAATTGAAAAGTTAAGAACAAATCTCCTGTGATAACCTACCATTCCCAAAAATCTTTGTAGCTCTTTCCTAATTTTAGGTCTGGGAAGATCACTTATAACCTGAACCTTGGCTCCTGGTGGTGCAACATGTCCATCACCAATTACGTACCCAAGGTACTGAAATTTAGCTTGACCAAACTCACACTTTGATAAATTAGCTACAAGATTAGCCTGAACCAAACGCTCAAGAAATTTACTGACATGGCATAGGTGATCTTTCCAGTTGTCACTGAAGATTAATACATCATCAATATAAACAACACACCCTGCCAAACCCTCTGTTACAACATTCATGAGCTTCTGAAATGTGGCTGGTGCATTCTTCATACCATATGGCATTACAGAACATGCAAAAGTCTTTCCTAGTATTACAAAACATGAGATCTCCCTAGCACGTTCAGTCATAGGTACTTGCCAGTATCCCTTTAACAAATCAAACTTACTTATGTACCTAGCCTTTCCGATCTTGTCTATGCAATCCTCCACGCGAGGGAGAGGGTGTCTGTTTTGGTTATCTGATTAACACGTCTGTAGTCGATGCAAAGCCGCTGTGACCCACCTGGCTTTGGGACTAATGTGACAGGAGAACTCCACTCGCTCTGACAGGGCTCAATCATCTTGTGGTCCAACAGGTAGCGAAGCTCCTTCTGGATGAGAGGAACTTTCACTGGGTTCACACGGTAAGGAGGCAGTTTAATTGGCTTTGCGTCTCCAACATCGACATCATGCATCAACACAGTGGTTCTTCCTGGAGTGGCACGGAACACTTGCGGGTACTCCTGCAGTAATGCTGAAAACTCCTGCCTTTCCTCGGGAGGTAGATGAGAAAGCTTAGTCTGGAGATCATTCATGATATCAGGATTCTTCCCCAAACTATCACTCAGGCTCATGCTGCATGGGAGAACTTCACTTGCAGACTTGGGTGGAACAGCAACAGTGCAGACTGGGTTATTTTCGTCCCGCCTGTGATATAACTTTAGCATGTTGATGTGACATAGTTGCTTGTTCTTTCTACGATTTGGTGTGGCGATGACATAGTTGACATCACTGAGTTTCTTCTCCACGAAATAAGGACCACTAAACTTGGCTTGAAGAGGTTGCCCATGCACCGGTAGCAGAATCAAAACCTGATCTCCTGGCTGAAAGTGGCGTAACCTGGACTTCTTATCATACCAAGTCTTCATCTTCTCCTGAGCAGCTCCTAAATTCTCTCTCGTCAGCTATAAAGCAGTGGACAGCCGTTCTTTGAACTTCATCACATACTCCAGCAGGTTGACGCCATCTTCCTCCGACAGCCAGCATTCCTTGAGTAGCTTAAGGTGTCCCCTTACTTCATGGCCAAACAGTAGTTCAAAGGGTGAGAAGCCCAGTGATTCATTTGGAGATTCTCTTGCGGCAAATACAACGAATGGAAGACCTTTATCCCAGTCTTTCTGATGTTCCAAACAGTATTTCTTGAGCATCGATTTGAGTGTTTGATGATATCTCTCCAACGCTCCTTGGGTCTGGGGATGGTAAGCTGAAGACGTGATCTGGGTGATGCCCAACTCTTTCAGAGACTGCTTGAAAACATTTGACTTGAAATTACTTCCCCGGTCTGACTGTACCTCCTTGGGTAGACCAAACTTGGTGAAGAACCCCAGCATTTCCTTAATCACGTTCTTTGCTGAGATATTTCTAAGTGTAATGGCTTCAGGATAATGAGTAGCCATATCAATCAGGGTCAACACATAAGAAAATCCTGAAGAAGTCTTAGGATGAGGGCCCACAATATCCACCAACACACGGGTGAATGGCGCCTCAAAAGGAGGAATGGGAACTAGAGGTGCAACCTTTTCGGTCTGATTACACTTCCCCACAACTTGACAGGTGTGACAAGACTTACAATTCCAGGAAACATCCCTGAAGATACCTGGCCAGTAGAAGTGTTTCAAAATGAGTGCCACAGTCTTCCTCACTCCAAGGTGTCCTGCCAAACTGGAATCATGAGCCACTCTAATGATATCCTGCCTACAAACACGAGGGATGACAACTTGATGTACAACCTCCCATTCACAGTCGGCTGATGCTGTTGGGGGTCTCCACTTCCTCATAAGTACTCCTGACTTTACATAATAACAAGTAAAAGCACCAGCTGACTCTTCCTCACTGCAAGCAAAGTTAGCTAGACCTTTCAACTCAGGGTCAGCAACCTGCAACTCAACCAACTCTTGACGAGACAAATTATCAACACTATGGGGTACTGCCTCATCTGGTGCGTGGTCCAAATTAGCAAGAAAAGTGTCAGCTAGGATAACATGATCATTATCCTCTCAGTCACCAGTAACTTTAGACTTAGCCCTAGTGACAGCACATGCAGGTAACACATCAGGGATATCACAATCCTGGGTTGCAGCCACTGGCTCACTAGACAACTGAGGAGCTGGACACACTTGAGTTCCACCAATATCATTTCCAAGTAAGAAAGTTACACCTGACATTGGGAGTGTCTCAACCAACCCAACCATAACGGAACCATTAACAAAACCAGAATCTAAATTCACGCTGCACAGAGGGACAGAGAAGTAATTATTCCCTACACCTTGTAAGATTACAGTTTCATCAGAGGAATTAACATTAGAGCCTAGAACACTGGTCAGCATAAGGGATTGGCAAGCACCTGTATCACGATATATTTTAACTGATTTCCTGTTATTACTGTCCAGAGGACTGACAAAACCATCAGACAGGAAATTAGCACATGAACTCTTGAGAGTGTCACCCATGTTACTGCTCAAAAGAGGAGCTCCATCATGAGAATTTAATTTACCCCTCAAAGCAGGTTCAGTTAACTCAGTTAAAGAATTCTGGGAACTCCCAAGGGTGGACACTAGACCAATTGACTGAATATTTAAAAACTCCTTTTTGTTCACATCACGCTGTCTTCTGAAACATTTCTCCGTAGTATGACCAAGCTTACTACAATAAGTACATTTACTTTTCTGAAACCCAGAGGTGAAGCTGGTATTTACTTCCTGAGAAACATCATCTTTATTCTCTTTCCTGTTACCTGCACTCTGAGTGGAGGCAACGTACTTACTCTCAGCTTTCCTTTTTTCTCTAGAATATCTCTTGTGAGTGAGAACATATTCATCAGCTAAAACTGCAGCATCAGATAAATTATCTATTCTTCTCTCATCAAGATATAGGCTTACATCATTATTAATACAGCTTTTGAAGTCCTCCAGCAAAATCATCTGCTTAAATTTGTCAAAATCAGAATTTACATTCTTAGAATTTAACCACTGCTCTAACAGATCTTCTTTGATTTTTGCATACTCAACATGGGATTGCTTATCTTGCTTGTAAGTTGTCCTAAATTTTACTCTATAGGCTTCAGGAACAAGCTCATAGGCCTTAAGAATCAAGCTCTTAACTACATCATAATTATCAGATTGATCCTGAGGCAAAGATGCATAAGTTACTTGTGCTTTACCGGTGAGAACAGTTTGAAGGAATACTGGCCAATACTTTTTGGGCCAAATAAAACCTGTAGCTACCCTCTCAAACAACTGAAAATACTTTGTTAAATCAGATTCATTAAAAGGAGGGACAAGTTTAACATTTTTAGCCACATCAAAATCATCAGAGCTAGATGATCCAGTTCCACTTTGTTTCATGCGATACTCATGGTCTGCCTGAATCCTAGCTAGTTCAATTTGTGCCTGAGCCTGAGCCTGTGCCTCCTAAATACGAGCCTGACACTCAGCCTCCTTAGCCTCAGCCTCCTTTGCACGAGCCTGAAAGTCAGCCTCCTTAGCACGACCCTGAAAGTCAGCCTCCTTAGCACAAGCCTCCTGCAGGGCTAGCTGTAACCTAGCTAATTCAATCTGCATTTGCTCATTTGGTGGAGTTACATTATACAAGCTTTCATTAATCATGTCAACAATTTGATCTTTAGCATGATGAGAGCGAACAGCAATTCCAATTGTTGAGCAACAAGCTTAAGTTCATTCTTTGCTCTGTTTTCTACATCACACACTGTTTGCACATTTGACAAAAAATCTTCGGCTTCATCAAGAGTAGTAATAGTAGACATCATGAACGAAATCACAGTCACAAAATATCAAGCAATATCCTTATGATAATATCCTGAATATCCTGGCGAGGTCGCCAAATTTATGATACGGAATAGAGAAACCTGTCCCGCAAAGTTCTAGGTTCAAAACAAAAGAGTTAGGCAAAATTACAAGTTAAAGTTTAATGCTCAAACTAACAACTTAAACATTCAGGACTCATAAGGATAATGTAATGGCAAAAAACAGGTTAAATATATGGTTAACTGCAATAGCCTCTATTAACACGAAATTAGCAAGTGTAAATTTATCTAAGTCAGCCCTGATAAAATGAGAAAATCGGATAATGCTCAGTGAATGCAAGATACATTATTACAGATACAAAATATTAATACTACTGGCTGATAGTAAAACTTTACATCAATCACAAAAACCTCACCAGGCCTAAGAATTAACACCTTATGCTATACAGTACAAGAAAAAAAGTAATAACACTTATACTCAAATTACACAGCTGCTAGATGGTTGGAGAATTCCTGAGCACTCACAAAAATAATAACAACTGTACAGGGGAGGACAGAGATGTGAACAAAATGAGGAGTAGGTCTAAGCAGCAATTAATGTAGAGACTGAGCTTATTATATAGGGGCCGGCAGAGCTTGATACAACTTGTAAGAAGGACGTGCAAATGAAGCCATAGGGGACAAAGAGTTGACACTCCTGGTCTGAACAACAGAAAGAAAAAGGGTAGAAGGGGGGAGTGAGGTAAAACACGCAAGCCTAGTCACTATGGAAGCCACGAGGCAAATCGCGATCAAACATGCAGCATACTGTACGTTAGAATTATACAAAGGATGATGAAATCATAGGCTATGTAACAATATATATATATATATATATATACTGGTTTTTGAAAGCAGTGATAAGAAACAGGGAAGTGAGCATGGAAGTGAAAAAGTTACTACATGACAGTATTGTGATACCAACTCTGACGTATGGAAGTGAAGCTTGGACGTTGTTGGAAGGACACAAGTCAAGAGTGAGAGCAGTGGAAATGAGTTATTTAAGAGGTGCCTGTAGAGTCACATGGAGAGACAGACTGACGAATGATGATATAAAGGAACGTTGTGGTGTGGATGTGGATCTGATAGGAAGCTTTATGAGGAACACACTGAGGTGGTTTGGCCATGTGGAGAGGATGGAGGGTGAAAGACTGACGAAGAGAGTGTATGTGAGTGAGGTGGAGGGGGAAGGAGGGAGGGGGAGGCCAAGGATGAGATGGAGGGATGGGGTGGAGAGGTATATGAGAGAGGGGTGTGTGAGTTGGGAGCAGGGCAGTGAAATGGCGGAGGACAGGGCGACTTGGAGGCGATTTGTTTGTGGCCACCCCAAATGGAATTGAGGCATCTGGCAATAGATAGATATATAGATATACATATATATATATATATATATATATATATATATATATATATATATATATATATATATATATATATATATATATATATATATATATGTAAAATTGCTTGATTCATTAACTAAGTGATATTATTTTATGGATATTTATGTAATTGGTGAAGTGTTAACTAATACAGCTTTGGCTAGAATAAATCAACTCACTAGAATAGCAGTGGAGATACAGTCGTGGTGTTTGTTGATTGTTGATTACATCTGGGGTCAAGACACTCGCTCTCCTTTTCCTCGTGGTGGAGGTCAGATGTCACTCACGTCACTTAGGGTTTGGTTGAGGTAGGTTAGGTCCTGGTATGACAGAGTCAGCACTCGGTGTCGCTGCTAGTGTAGGCAGACAGGCTGGCAGGCAGGCAGGTGTAGGATGGCAGGCTGGTGTTGTCAGGCACTCGGACTGATTGACGGATTATGACGACTTAAGCTAATGATGACAGTGCTGAGCTGCTTGCCTCACTGTGGTAGTGGTGGTGGGGAAGAAGATGGTGGTGGTTGTTGGGGATGGAGAAGGTGGAGAACTTGGTGAAGGGTGGTGTTGGTTCAAGGAGGGAGAAAATATGCTGAAGTGGGGTGAACACACAGATGCCCGTTCTTCTTTCCTTGTTCATTTGTAGTGTTTGATTTTCCTTACTTGTTGAGATTAACTTGCTCGCTTGTAGAGTTCTTGATAGACGTAGTTTATCGTTGATACTGTTTCTCATAATCATGGAGTTGTGATTTAGGAGCGATTAGGGACGAAGTTAAGCTGCATTGATGCGACGCCTGCTCTCGCTCTCTGCTTTGCTTGTTTGTTTATTGTTTGATTGCATGAAGTCGCCAATTTGTGCGTAGTCGTGGATTTCTGTGATTGAGACGTTAATCGGCTTCGTTTACAGTTCGCCACCACTCTCAGTGAACGTAATGAGATAGAAATCATAGTATAAACTCGTAAGGCGTAAGTTAACTGCTGCTATCAATGCAATTGAGGGTAGTAGGTTTGTTTGTACCACTGCTCACCAATGTAAGTGAGGGTAGTAGGTTCGTTTGTACCGCTGCTCACCAATGTAAGTAGACGTAGCCAAGGGGTGTAATTATACAGAGAAGGTTATCTGGCCACCAATCTCGATAGTGTAGTTTTAGGTACTTGTAGTGAGATAGGGCACTTGATTATGAATCGTTAAGCTCAGCCAGAATTAAGTAGTGAGACGTAGTGTCAACGAGGTGAGTTACAGCACTCTTGGGTTACAAAGTTTATTGCACAAAGTTATAAAAAGATGAGCTACAGTTTAATAGACAGTGTTACTAACGTTGGACCTTTTCACCAGCCTTCTCTCCCCTTTCTCTCTGTAACCCCCTTCTGATCTGAAGGGAATCTCTCCGACATTATATAGAGCGTGGGGAGGATGTGTATGGTAAATTTCCTATCATGTGGACTAACTGGCTAGGGCTGGTTACTTCACGTGTTTGAATACGTCATGAAATTCTTGTTTGTCTGGTCTACAAGGAAGTTTGAGATACATCGTATGGCTTAAGAATTCTTGATGGTCTGAGACAACAAGGGTTATGGATATACATTGTGTGAATTGACATTCCTGGTTCACCTAGGCAAGGGGATGTGTTCTTTAACTCTTCTTGGAGGACTCAGACATAACTACCTGTTTTACATACTGTTACCTATAGCTATATACAGTAGTTACATACAGTATTGTGTTATATTATGCCTACACAGCAACTTCTCAACTTCCACACTCACCTCCCTATTCCCCATCACTGCCCTCAGCAAACTAACAGCCTTCCCTCACCGCTGCACCCCCTCAAGCACCTCACTGCCCAAAGTTCCATCCCCACTCATCACACCACCCAAGTACCCGAATGCACTCACATTCTCCATATCCACTCACCAATCTCACTGTCCAACCTCACTGTGCACTCCGTGACCCCATTGCTCTCAAACATCGGAACTTTACTCTTGTTTACATTAACTTTCAGATTCCTCTTCCTACACACTGTCTCAAATTCATTTACCAAACATTGCAATTCCCAGTCATCTTCACTCAAAAATACTGTATCATCAGCAAACAGCAACACCGGAATCTTCCACATCTCACTCTCATTCATTAGCCTGTCATGTCCTGACTGATTTCGCACCTCCGATAACCCCCAATCCTGAGCTATTTTGGATTTTTTTTTTTGGCAAAAACCTCTGCTTTTGGTGAGAAACATCGAAAATTCATAGAGAAATCGCTCACCTGAGGTTTAAAATACTCGATACAGGTAGCAGTACCTCCTTACCTTACTGGGTTTTCTATCAGGCTGGCTCCAAAGAAAATGAATCGTATGGGAGGGTAACTATTCCACACCACTCATAAATGGTATTTATTTATTTGGTACGAATTTATATGTATTATGAGAGTATATTGGTTTTCAAACAGTAATATAGGCATAATAAGCATTGTTTCACTCACTAACTCATCAACATACCTGACCTTTTTTGGCGACATTACCTGATCATCATTTCTGACTGTTTTTCTCTAACGTCATCGATTGGGGAATCACTCTGGCCCTGGATATCTTTATTGGCCAGGTCACTGGTAACAGGTAAATTGCCGAGACAATGGCGTACGGGGGGGGGGGAAGTTATGTGGTGTAAGGCATCGTCCCTGCCTGGCATCTTGTAGAGGAATAGAGGAAGGTGTCCCGTGTATATGTATCAAAAGTCATGCGCAAAAATTGAAAATTGTGCAAATTATGAACCTTGCAATTGAGTGACGTACCAGTACGTCGTCAGGACTGGCAGTTACATAATGTTGTAACGTACCCATATGTCGATGGGACGCCTCGGGTTAGAGCCACCCCCATATCCACTGCCCTACCTTGCACCTCCTTTTCAACCCCATCCATGTATATATTAAACAGTCATGGAGACATCACACATCCCTATTTCAGTCCCAGATTTAGATAAAAGAACTCACTCAGCTCATTATCCACTTACACTGTAGCCTTAGCTCCTTCGTACATACTCTTCACAGCACTCAGCAATTTCTCCTCCACTCCATATATTCTTAATACCTTCCACATACCTTGCCTATCTATTACATAAGCTTTCTCCAAGTCCATGAAGGCAGCATACACTTTCTTTCCCTTCTCTAGATACTTCACTAAACATCTTAGAACAAATATCTGATCTACACACCCTTTTCCCTTCCTAAATCCCCCTTGTTCGTCTCAAACTAACTCCTCTGTTATATGCCTAACCCTGTCAATAAGTATTCTACCAGTTTCCAGTCAAAGGCAAATACCCCTATAGTTACCACATTTATCTCCCCTTTTACTTTGTAAAAAGGAACGATTATATCTGATTTCCAGTCCTCTGGAACCCTTCCCTCTTCCCAAGCCAATCTACACAACTTCCATATCCACTCCACAACAATCTCACCCGCATACTTCAGCATTTCACCACACACTCCATCAGTTCCTTGGGTCTTTCCCATCTTGATCATCTTCATTGCTTCCACTACTTCCGCCATACTGATCTCTTCCTCCCTCCTCTCATCTCTTCTTCTTCCAGCAATTCCCCAACCACCTATATTCACACTGCTCTCACTCTCTTCCTTCAATAAATCCTCAGTGTTCCTTCTATCTCCTTAATTCCTCTCTCTTCTCCACCATCTTTCACTTCCCTACTATTTCCCCTTTCACGCTGTCTTACTTTCTTTACCTCCTTCCAAAACAATTTATTACTCTCCCTTCTTTTACACTCAGATTCCTCCCAAACTCTTCATCCATATTCTTCTTACTCACCTTTACCAATCTCTTCACCTCCCTTCTCCTGTTCACATATACCTCTCTCTTCTCTCTCTCTCTCATCTCCTCCTCTACCTCTACTCGCTAGCCATTCACTATATACCTTCGTCTTTTCTTCCACAGCTCGTTTCACCTCATCGTTCCACCATGCTGTCCCTTACACACCCCTGCATCTCCTCCTCACTCCACAAACCACCTCATACACTGCTCCTATCTCTTCCGTGAATATCTCACATACATCTTCCACCCCTTCCATCTGCCCTAACTCATATCTTCCCAGTCTTTTTTCCACTATGCTCTTATACTCTGCCATTTTTCCCCCTATCTTACAACTTCTTTACTCTTCTCATAGGAGCTGTTCCTTCCTGTCTTCCCCTTCATCTCTTTACCCATTTTCTTTGCAACCTTACCTTGGCCATCACCAAGTGATGGTCCGAGATTCCATTCCCCCACTCTCTCCACATCCTTGCATCCAACACTTATCTTCTCCTGCGCTCATCCACACACATGTAATCTATCATTGCCTTTCGTTCAACAAGTTCACTGTCCATTGTCCTCATGACTCTCCATGTAAACCTGTGAATCATCTTATGCCGAAAGAAGGTGTTGGCTATTGCCAACCCCTTACCAGCACAGGTGTCCACCAAAGCACTACATACCCATCTACTTCAGCTGGCACACCCCACTGACCAACCACTCCATCCACTCGTACATTCCCAACTTTGCCATTCATGTCTCCAATCAAAAACACTCACTTGTTCCTCTCAAACTTGTCCATACATGCTTCTACACTTGCCCAAAACTTATCTTTCACTCTTGCCACTCGGTCCTCTGTCATGGCATACGCACATACAATCGCCCAAGCTTGTATACCTACTTTCATCCTCATCCATACAATCCTTTCACCCACTGTTCCATACTCTCTTATATTCTCCTTCTGTTTTTTGCTTATCATCACACATACTCTCTCTCTTGCCCTCTCATTCTCATTAACTCCAGCAAATATTCCTAAACCGTAATCCCATTCTCTCACCCTTTCACCTTCCCATTTAGTTTCAGTCAGTCCACAAACATCCACTCTTGCATCCTCAAGCACTTGAACAATCTCTCTCTTTCACTTCATCATTCACTCCTCTCACATCACCTGTCCCCACCCTTTGTCCTTTGTCCGTTCCTTAGTCGTCATGGTATGGTCTGTCCTGGTCCGAGGCACTTTATTCTCTTGTTTAGTTAGTTTTTTTTACGGGGTGGGGCACTAACCCACCACCAACCCTTTTAGTCGCCTCATATGACAAGCAGGGATACTGGGGGACTATTCTTGAAACCCCCCTACTCCCAGGGGGTTTCATACACGGAGAAAAATCATGGCTGATTCGATTCACGGTGCGCCATACATCGTTGAACTGTCTTCAGATACTCCCTGGCTAGCGCTATGGTGATGATGCATGAGCTGAGCCCTGCGAGCGCCGATAGAGTGCGTGCAAGTCGAGAGAGCATGCATGACGTGGCCATTCTCGCAGTGTTAATCTCCGTTTGCATGAACACATGTTTGCAGTTCTATTCACCTCCGTGTACTTCATGTACGTGTATGGTGTATGCAATCCCCGCGTTCTTCATATGCATACACCACAGGTTTAGCTAGTTCCCTCGGAGAACATAACTACAACAATTTCTATTTTCCTATGTTAGTTTTTTCATGCCAATGAGGCAATGAAAGCAGAAATATTTTGCCTAGATGTTCAGTTGTTTACATAATATTAAATTCTGTAAATATATTTCCTCCCTTACAGGTGTGTAGCCAGGATTTTGAAGAGATGGGGGCCAAGTCAGACATCAGCGGCTCCCAACCTTTCGAGTTATGACCCTTCAGAGCTTCCAAATGGCTATCACGGAGGCCTGCAGTGACTTCTGTGACCTTTTTAGAAGAAATCAGAATATTTTCTAGTGTTTCACAGTCACCCTCGTATTTCATACAACTTATTCACCTATGAGCGGGAGGCCCATGACCATGTGGCCCAATGGCGTTTCTAGCCCCACTGAAGTGGGGGGGCCACCTGGGGGCCGATAAATCATTTGTAGTAGCAAGAAGGGCAGTGAGCAGACTCGAAAGAGAGCTCCTTTCAAGAAAGAAAGTTAGTGAAAACTGTTCTCTTTAACACATAGTGGGTACGACCGTAAGAAGTATTTGGAGCACTTATGGAAGTAAAATATATATTTTATGTTTATGATTATTTTTTGCTTCCCACCTCTGTATCCCGAAACTCCTTTGGTCTCTTGTGTAATTATCCAGAAAAATAGGTAATCCTTCTTGACCGTTCACGAGAAATGAAAGATGAATATGTTGTGTATGGAACGTTTGGGCACGGGTAAAGCTCGGACAGAAGTGCGAAATTTAGTATTCCGAAAACCAGCTTTCGCATGAGGAAGATACAGCTAACCACGAGTACGATGACACTGACAAAGTATGCAACACCATACACTGTAACTTGAAAACCGTACTTTCAAAAGTTTAAAAACTTAAAAAACTTTCAAAAGCCGTAACATTGGTGTGCAGGGCCGTAGAGAGCTATGACCATTTCCTGGGGTGTCTGGAAAAAGTTTGATCTGGGCCCGAAAAAGAAGCAAAATTGTCACAGTCCTGGTGTGGGCCCTGGCCCCTCCATACTCTTGAGTTTTGCCCCCGGAAATTATCTCCATTGTCCTCTTCTCTCTTTCATTCAACTTTTGTGCGATAATCAACTTAAATTCGTTTAAAAAGTGCTGAATATCACATCGATACATAATCTGCAACTGGGTGATTGGGGTACTAATGCACTTACTCGAGTGGGTGAGATGCCCGAGAAAACTGCAGGCTGCAGCTACTTTTCATTCATTCATTCAACAGACATATAAATTCTTGGTCTTGGTCTCGGAGGGTCTGGTCTTGGTCTTGGTCTTGGTCTTGGAGGATCTGGTCTTGGTCTTGGTCTCAGAGGGTCTGGTCTTGGTCTTGGTCTAGAGGTGCCTGGTCTTGACTACAACACTGGTTCTTACCTAATTGTATCTGTACAGGAATAAGTCAAGCTCGTACTGTCCCGTGTATTACACCATTTTTATCATACATATCCATAAATTTATGACTAGTTTTGGCACATACTATTTCATTCGTTAGTGCATTCCACTGATCAATTACCCTATTTGGGAAACTGATTTTCCTTACGTTTTTATCGCCTCTCTTTTTATGTGTTTTTTTTTTTTTGCAGTGTCCTCATGCTGATGCTTCCCCATAGGCCATTAAGTCATCTGTCTATTTTCTCTTTCCCCGAGATGCATTTAAATAGCATAATTATGTCTTCTCTTTTCTTCTTTCCTGTAGTATTGGTAGATTCTGTTCTTCTAGTCTTTTTTCATTGCTTAGATTCCTGAAGCCTGGTACCCATTTTGTAATTGCCCTTTTTATGTTTTCAATCTTATCTTTTTTTTTCTTTTTTTTTTTAGATGAGGATTTTAGGCTACTGATGCATACTCCAGGGTTGATCTGATGTATGATGTTATCTTTCTCAGCATGTCTTCATGTATTTATGTGGATGCTATTTTCATATTAGCAAGCACTGTATACATTTTACATACCTTCTCACTGATGTGGTCAGCCGGAGATAGTCTGTTACTGAGAGTCACTCCTGTGTCCTTCTCCCTTTCTGATGTATGTAGGGTTGAACTTCCTAACTTATAATCCCAATCTGATCTTTTCCCACTTTTACCAAACTTGATTACATGATATTTGTCCACATTAAATTCCATTTGCCATTTATTGCTCCATTCATGAAGTTTATTTAATTCTTCTTGTAGCTCTATGCAAGAGTCTGTTAGTAATTCTCCTTCGCATTTTAGCATCATCAGCAAATATATTTAGATAGCTTCCATTTCCAGTGTTACTGTGTCATTTACTTACACTAAAAACATAATTAGTCCCAGCAGTGAGCCCTGTGGAACTCCGCTAGTCATTTCCCTCCATGATGCGTAATTTCCACTTAGTACTGTTCTCATTTCCCTTTTTCTGAAAAAAATCTTGCATTTAACAGTACAGGTTGCCTTGGATTCCTCCTTGATGGTACAGTTTCCATAATTGTCTTCGGTGCGGTATACTGCCCAATGCTTTCTTGAAATCTAAATGGATACTGTCCACCCATCCATCTTTTTTTGTTGTAAAATTTCTGCAACTTTATCATAGTAGCTTAACAGTAACACAGGGTTTTCCCTTTCTAAAATGAAACTGGCTTTCTGTTATCATACTGTGTTGTTCCAGATGGTTTACCCAAACTTATTAGCTTTTCTAGTATCTTACTTACAACACTGGTCAGTGATACTGGTTGGTAGCTGAGTGGATTCTGTCTATTCCCTTTCTTGAATAGGGGAACAATGCATGCTTTCTTCTAAATATCAGGGAGTTTACCTTGGTCTAAGGATTCCTTGAATATTAAATATAATAATCTGCTTAACTCTTCTGCACATTCATGTAGCACCCAACCTGAAATTTCGTCAGGACCATTTGCTTTTCTTTGGTCTAATTTACTTAGCTCTTCCTATACTTCTTTTTCTGGTATTTGTATATCTGGTACTATGTGTGGGCATGCATGTTCCATATTATCTCTCTCAGAATTATTTACTTCTGTAAAAACTGATTGGAAATTTTTATTTAGTGCTTCACAAATATCCTACTCTTGTGTAGATGATCTCATTGTCTGTAATGGTCTGTATTTTATCTTTAACTTTGGTTTTGCTTCGGATGTAGGCAGTAGTAGTTGTTGTTGTTCCCTAGGTAGCCTGGTCGAACAGCCCCGAGTCCCTAAGGAAGGCCACGGCAGAGACTGGGTTTTCCCACAGAGCTCTCAGGGAGTGTATGTTGTGTTGTTGGCGTAGGAGATTGTGTGCAATGCAGTCTTCCATAATGTGCTTAATAGTATGGGGTCCTGTGTTACATCCTGGACAGGCATCAGCAACAGAGTCATCCTGCCTTTTCTGGTAACTTAAGACGGCTGGATGATGCCCACATCTCAGCCTGGCCAGGTGGACCCTGTCCTCACGCGGGAGATAGAATTCAGAAGAGTGGATATCAGGAGGCCGTGCATGCAGCTGTGTGTTGTCTTTAATTGACTGAATGGAGCGGCGAGTGATTTGAGTATGGATATGCTTCTGGAGGCTGATCTGAGGCGGGCAAGGGGAAAGAGATGACAGTATTTGTGTATGATATCGTGTGCTGGGTGTTGTTTTGATGTTTCTTGGTGTGTGTGGATGTGCTGCCATGTACAGTAGTGAAGTGGATGTTGTGGGTTTGAGGTGGCTACAGTGAGATTTTGGGTGCCTCTCATGTCTAGGTGATCCTTGACTTTGAGGACTGGGTTCTTGATGTAGGTGGTTGGGTGTAGTAGCTGTGCAGCCTGTGATTATTTTGGAGGCCTTGTTCTGTATGATCTGTAGAGTGTTGTAGTGTGTTTTTGTGAGGTCAAGAGCCCACGGAGGACTTGCATAATTCATCCCTGAACGTATATATTGTTTGTATACTGTGGTGGTGGTTTTTGTTGTGTCCAAATGTTGTATGGGCAAGTGACCTCAAGGCATTGACTCTTGGTGTTATTTTATTTTTAATGTTTATGATGTGTTGTTTAAATGACACTGATGTATTGTATGTCACACCAAGGATTTTGGATGTGTGTGTGTGTGTGTGTGTGTGTGTGTGTGTGTGTGTGTGTGTGTGTGTGTGTGGTAGGAGAGTGTTGTTTATGGTGAGGTGTGGAATGTGACTGTGTTCTGCTGTCCAGTTTGTGAGAAGGGTCACCGTAGATTTGGCTGGGGCTGTTTTGCGCCTGTTTATGGTGAACCATTCGTGTAGTGTGGTAATGTGTGCAGCTGTGTTTGCGTTTTGGTGTGTACATGTAAGTGTTATATCATCTGTGTAGGAGGCTATGTGTATCTGAAGTGTGTGGGGTGTGGATATGTCGTGCATGTATGGGTTAAAGAGTGTAGAGGACAAAACAGATCCTGGGGGGACGCCATTTGTGAAGTTTCAGATGTTCGAAGACTGACCAGCAAATGTTACATGTGCACATCTGCCTGCTAAATAGTTTGCCAGCCATCCTTTTGTGTTATTGTGAATGTTTGTGTTGAATATTTTGTTTGTGAGGTTGTGGTGGGGGATGGCATCAAAAGCTTTGCTAATGTCTAGTGTGACTAGGAGTGTTCTGTGTGGTGGCCTAGCTGAATTCATGCCATCAATAACACTTTGTGTAAGGTCTGTAAGAATAGTGTTTGTGGAGAGTAGTGGCCTAAAGCCATGCTGTGCTGGGGCTAGTGGGGCGTGAGGTGTAGCTAATTGCAGTACCAATCATTCAGTGACTATAGAGAGGGTGCAGAGGAGTGAGTTGGGGCAGTGTGAGGAAGGTAACGTGGGATCTTTGTTGGGTTTAGGGATAGTGATGATATTGCCATGCTTCCAGATGTTGGATATTATGTTGTGTGACTAGCTGTAGTTTGATATGTTGGTGAGTTTTTTTTTTTTTTTTTTTATGCGAGGAAGAAGGAACCAAAGGCCATGGCCCGCAGTAACAGTTCCCTCCAAGAGAAAAACAAAATACAATAGAGAGCCAAATTCAAGATCCGATCATTTTGAGATGCCTGGACACACTGCGTTTGAAAGATTGGAGATCATAGGCAGCAGGAAATACAGACAGAGGGAGACAGTTCCAGAGTTGACCTGTTGCATAAATGAAAGACTGGGAGTAACGGTTAACTCTTGCATTAGAGAGTTGGACAGAAAAGGGATGAGAGTTTGCTGCCAGACGGGTGCTACGCGCCCTGTCAGAGAGGTGGAGGAATGCAAGCAGACAGTTCAGAGGAGCAGTGACCATTAAAGTAGCGATAGAAAAGAGATAAAGATGCAACAGTGCGGCTAAGAGACAGAGGTTGAAGGGAGTCATTAAGAGGAGGAGAGTTAATGAGACGAAAAGCCTTTGACTCCACCCTATTGAGAAGAGCTGTATGTGGGGAGCCTCCCCACACATGAGAGTTGTACTCCACACAGGGGCGGATAAAACCTCTGTATAGAGTCAACAATTGTGCAGGGGTAAAGAAAGAGCGGAGTCGGCTTAGCACACCCAATCTCTTAGAAGCAGATTTTACAAGAGATATAATATGATCTTTCCAAGATAAGTCCCGAGTAAATGAAACCCCAAGCATGTTCAAGGATGATGCATGATTAAGCTGAATATTATTAAACATTAATGGGTATACCTGTGGAAGATTTTGTCGGGTTGATAGGTGTAAGAACTGAGTCTTAGATGCATTAAAGACAACCATATTATTTTTACCCCAGTCAGCGATACGAGCCAAGTCAGACATTAGGTGTGCCATAGCCTCATCCCTTGTTTCTTGAAGTAACTGTTGAGATGGGCGTTGCGGGAACCGAATGGAAAGGTGAAGGGTGGAGTCATCAGCGTATGAGTGGATAGGGTTAGATGTACAGCTTAGAAGATCATTGATGAATAAAAGGAAGAGAGTTGGTGATAGGACAGAGCCCTGAGGAACACCACTGTTGATAGATCTAGGAGAAGAACGATGGCCGTCTACAACAGCGGCTATAGAACAACCAGAAAGGAAGCTAGCTATGAAGGCACAGATAGAAGGATAGAAACCGTAGGAGGGCAGTTTGGAAATTAAAGATTTATGCCAGACTCGATCGAAAGCCTTTGAGATGTCAAGTGCAATGGCAAAGCTTTCGCCAAAGTCCCGAAAGGAGGATGACCAGGAGTCTGAAAGGTAGGTAAGAAGATCGCCAGTGGAGCGTCCCCTGACGGAACCCATACTGACGATCGGAAAGAAGGTTGTGATAGGAAAGATGCCTTAAAATTTTTCTATTAAGAATTGACTCGAAAACTTTTGAAATACAGGACGTTAAAGCAATTGGACGATAGTTGGAGGGTTGGGAGTGGTCACCCTTCTTTGGGACTGGCTGAATGAGAGCAAACTTCCAGCAAGAAGGAAAGGTACAAGTTGACAGACAAAGGCGAAAGAGTTTGCCTAGGCAGGGTGTAAGCACAGAAGCACAGTTCTTGAGAACAACAGGAGGGACCCCCATCAGGCCCATATGCCTTGTTAGTACTGAGGCCAGTGATGGCAGAAAATACATCAACTGAAGAAATTTTTAATGTCAGCCATGAGGAAGTCAGAGGGGAGAAGTGATGGAGGAACAGCACGGAATCGTCTAAGGTGGAATTGGAGGAGAAAGTCTGTGTGAAGAGATCTGCTTTATCAGTAGAAGAAATAGCTACAGAACCATCAGAGTAGAAAAGAGGAGGGAAGGATGATGAGGTAAAGTTGTTAGAAAGATTTTTGGCAAGGTGCCAGAAGGAGCGGGAAGAATTCGATTTGGAGAGTTGAGAGCATTTAGTATGGATGAAATTATTTTTAGTAGAGCGAAGAACAGACTTAGCACGATTCCGGGCAGAAACGTAAAGATGATGTGATTCAGGTGTGGGTTGGCTCCGGTACCTTTTGTAGGCCCTCTCCTTGTTGCGGACAGCATTAGAACAAGCGTGATTGAACCAAGGCTTTCTTGCGTTAGTCAAAGGATATGAGAAAGGAATGTATGCTTCCATGCCCGAGAGAATAACCTCCGTAATGCGCGAGGCACACTCAGATGGCTCCCGGCCATGGAAGCAATAATCATTCCAGGGAAAATCAAAGAAGTACTGCCTGAGGGCCTCCCAGTTCGCGGCTCCAAAGTGCCACAGACGACGTTTCCCTGGAGGGTCCACAGGCCGTACCGGAGTGATAGGACAGGTTAAGGTAATAAGGTTGTGATCGGAGGAGCCCAACGGAGAGAAAAGATTAACAGAGTAAGCAGAAGGATTAGTTGTGAGGAAGAGGTCAAGTATGTTGGAGCTCTCTCCAAGGTTGTCAGGGATACGGGTAGGGTGCTGTACAAGCTGCTCTAGGTCATTAAGGATAGAAAAGATGTAGGCTTGTTCACCAGGTGGATCCGTGAAAGGAGAGGAGAGCCAAAGGTGGTGGTGAACATTGAAATCTCCAAGAATGGAGATTTCAGAGAAAGGAGAAATGGACAGAATGTGTTCCATCGTAGAAGTAAAATAGTCAAAGAATTTTTGATAGTCAGTAGAATTAGGGGATAAGTAAACAGCACAGATATATTTAGTCAGAGAATGACAGGAAAGCCGAAGCCAGAGTGTGGAGAATTCAGAAGAATCAAGTTCAGGAACACGAGAGCAAGATAAGTCGTTGCGTATGTATACACAACAGCCACCTTTGGCTTTGAAATGAGTATAGAGAAAGTAGGAGGATACAGAAAAGGGTTTGCTGTCGGTTGCCTCAGACAGCTGAGTCTCCGTCAGAAAAAGAAGGTGAGGTTTAGAGGAGGAGAGGTGGTGCTCAACAGAGCGAAAGTTAGATGAAAGGCCGCGAATGTTGCAGAAATGAAGAAGAAGAGAGTCAGACAGTGGTTCCAGGCACCTCGAGTCGTCACCGGGAGAGGGGCAGATGGCGGGGGCATTTATGGTCCCCCCCCCCGGGGACTCCGAGGCTTGATTAATAGTGCTTGTATGTCCTGTGGTCCAAGGTGTTTAAGGTGAATGTTGTTTATGTTGTCTGGTCCACAGGCAGATTAGTACTTAAGGTTGCTAATGATGTGCTTCGTCTGGTTGTAAATGAAAGGTGCGTAGTCTGGGTCTGTCAGAAATACAGTATTTGACGTTGTATAAATCGGTATAATCGGTCGAGCACCAAGATGCAAGAAATTTCTAGTATTTTCTAGTGAACTACTTGTAGGTCCTTACTCGTCACTAAAATTGTCCTTAAGTAAAATCATAGGGTTAGGTGAACCGTAACTTACACGTTAACTCACCTAACTATTTCTCTTCTATCTCCTAGCTAATCCCCCCTTGAATTGGACAATTCTTAAAGGTTACTTAGCTAGGGAGTGTCGGACAACAGATGATGACGAGCCGCTTTTCTGTCTGTTGGTTGGGCTGTCAAGCGTCCTTGATGTGTGTACAGTATATACAAACGTGCTTGGACCTTATCTAGGAGCAGAGTGAGCGAACTAGGCAAGCCTCTATCTCCCTCATAGAATGGTAGACGTGCCAACTATTAATTACAATATTAAATAGAGTTAGATTACATCATGATATATTCAGGGCGAATCTAACAAACTAATCTTAGTTTTAATTAAACTAAACTCAAACCAAATATTCCCTTTATCTATGTAATATGCTAAACATACAACTGCCTATTATATGAGGGCCCTTTCATCTCTGACACGTCATCTAACGTGCAGACGCAGTTTAGGTCAGTGGAAATTTCCAAGTAATTATATGTATTTACAATATGGTTGTCCACGAGGGTTAAAAGCAGTAGCATTTAATTTATCAATAATAAAAATTATTAAAGAGAACGTAATTTCTGGGTTGTAAAAACCCCTTGAATAGTTGTTAACGATCTCAGGTTTTCCTCTGCACTCTAACAAGGGACGAATGTTTTAAAAACTAGAGAGCGCAAATGCTCTGGGGGAAAATATTTCCCACAGGGTCTGTGGCGAACTGTCTTTTACGTCGGATGATACATCGATCATCGTGATGGGCGTTTAAATGGCTGACATGTGAAAGGTGATTGATGAGAGTGTTGCTTGTTGTTTGTTTGAAGGTATGGTGTCTGTTGTGATGGCAGCATGTGATTGTGTAGTGTTGCTGTTGGAGGTGTGATCCTGTTTAGTGTTTTATAGAGTTTGGTGTTTTGTGATCAAGTGTTTGGAGATAATTATTCCAGTTTAGTGTTTGTTGTTCTGATATTTTATTGTTAATTTGGGTGTTGAATTCTTGTATTTGTTGTACGGTGTCTTGTGTATGGGGTGTTGGGGAGTGTCGTAGTGTGTCCCATTGACTTATGAGGCCTTGATTTTCTGGTGTGAAGTTGGAGTTGTGTCTCTTTCTGTTGCCTCTAGGGATGTGTCTTTTGTCTGCATTTTGTATAATTGTATTGAAAGTGTGCATAGCGGTGTTGATGTTAGTGATGGATGTACTGTTTAATGTTTTGAAATGTTGTTCTGTTTCATTGTGAAGGCCTCCCAGTTGGCTCTCTTATAACTGATGTATGTGTGTCTGTGGCCAGCTGGGGTGATTCTGGTTTTGGTAGTGATGATCACTGAGAGGTGACCAGATCCGAGGGTTTTGACCACTCTCCATGATGTTTTGGAGGCGAGGTTTGGGGAGGAAAAGGTGATGTCTGGAGATGTTGGGCAGAAGAGGGCTTCGTGTGAGATATTGGTATGTTGATGGAGATTATTCAGTATAAAAAGATGATCTGTCTGGGATTGTAGTACCAGCCCTCTGTCTGTGTCAGGGTTGTTGACATGCCAGGCCGACGCCTTGGCGTTGAAATCACTACCCAGGATGATGTTGGGTATGTTAGTGATGTGGTGTATTATTTTGTGGAGAGTAATTGTGTGGTACTATGGGGAGCGACTGGGGGGGAATGTATATGTTGGCGATTGTTATATATGATTTATCAATGCGTATTTTAAATGATTGTACAGTATTTCTGTTGTGGTGTCATGTGGGGGGAGATGTGACTTTGTGTGTGCACTGGCATCTGAACAGTTGATGGATTTGTCTACCAGGGTGATGAGTCCACCGCCACCGCCGTCGGCCCAGTCTTGTTGAATGGTGGTGAAATTATGGAATGTAGGTGTTTTTTGTGTTCTGTGTAGTTTTGTTTCTTGTAACATGGCAATGTGTATGTTATGTTGTTTGATTAATTGTGTGAGATCTTGTTTTTTGATGTTTATGCCATTTATATTTAATTGGAGGATATTTATGTTGTGTGTGCGATGTGTGTTGGCTGCTGCAGCACTGGGGGGAGGTGGTGGTGTGGGTGGAGGGGAAGGGGTAGGAGAAGGTTGTGATGGAGTTTAGGGTTGGGGTGGATTAGGATAGGGTGGAATGGGAGGGGTTGGGGGATTGGATGATGTGGGAAGGGTCGGTGGGTTAGGCTAAGGAAGTGTGGAGGAAGTAGGAGTAGGGTTGGTGGGGGGGTTAGTGGGTGGGGGGAAGGAGCATAAGGAGCAGGTCCAGTTGTCTGTGTAATGTTTTCTGGATGCAAGTGTTGTGCAGGCATAATGGGTCAAGTTCTTGCTGGAATTGCACTGAACTGAACCCTTTGTCTGTCGGCTCGATGTGATAGGTTTTGAACATGTTGGCCATATGTATTTGTTGGTGGGTCCTGGATTGCTCTCAATGTTCCCAGCTACAAGAAGTCGTTGAGAAATGACCGCCGGGGAGTCATTTCTCGGTGTAGAAAAAACGGTGTTGTTGTTTGTGTTGTCCTGAGTGATATGGTTGATCACTTTTATTTATGTCTTCCCCAAACTGTCCCTGAGCTTCTCTCCTTATCCGTGTATAATAATTTCTTGCCTGTTTATATTTGTTTATTTGCCCTCTCACTATTGTCTTCGGTATCTATTCCACAGCAAATCTCTTGTTTCTTTTGACTTTTACATTCTGTATGAAGCCATATCATTATTTTCATTTCTGATTCTTTATGCTGAGGGATGTAATTTTGGACACCTATATTTCATAAAATTCACACAAAATCTTGTCCTCTAAGCACCTTTTCCCAATCTGTTTCTAAGAGTTACTTCTTTAGGTCATGGTAGTTGCCCTTTTTATAGTTTAGGCTCTCTGTGTAACTCTCGTTACTGTTAACTATGTCATATGCAATCCTGGAGTTGAAATTAAATACTGCATGGTCGCTTTTGCCGAATGGAGGGTGATGCATAATATTGCCAACATCATATTTTTGCCTAGTAAAAATAAGATCTAGTACTGAAGGATCATCAAGTCGGTTTTTTTCTGGTGTTTTCCTTAACATGTTGTGTTTCAAAGAACTCCCGCACAAGACCCAGGAGTTTCTGATCCCAACAGCTTTCATGGCTTTTTATATCTAGCGTATTCCAATTGATATTTGTTTTCAAATCTGCTGTAATATAATTCTTTCAGATATCTCATCCATTTTATGCAGTAATGCTCCTAAACTCTGAATTGTACTTTCTGTCAGGTCTTCATATTCAACCCTTTCCCTAGTGTTTACTTTGAGTGGCATGTATAATATTGCCACAATTACTTTCCCATCAGATATGTCAATCTCCACTGCAGTCAGTTCCACATGTCGGGGTATATCAAGTTCTATTTCTTTGACTTGAGATTTTTCTTTGCCACTATTATAATTCCTTTTTTTCTTAAATTTCTGTCTCTTCCCCATATATTGGATTCCTCTTAGTTTAGGGTATCGTTTGATATTTTTCGGGTTAATTTTGTTTCAGTTAGACAAATAATATGTGGTTCATTTTCTTTGGTATAGTCGCTCATCTCTAATAAATTAAACACCATTCCATCTACATCTGAGTACATGAACTTAATTATCTTGTTTACAAACTTGCCATAGCTTGAGTCTACTACATTTCTTCTTTTTATTCCCTGTTGGTTAGCCTATGCACCACTTTCGTACATGAAGTCCAATTACTTTGTAAAAAAATTTACTCCCTTCTTCCCCTGATCTTTCTTCGTTCTTTGTTTTTGCTTCTTCCCTCTTCTTGAGTATTCTCAATTCCTCTCTATTTTTTTTTTTTAATCCATACATTTTTAAAATTCCTCTTTTTTCCATGATTTTGCATTTTTTTTTTCTTTTTAGTATTTCTTCCACAGTGTTCACACTCTGGAAGGTTACTTTTAGGGGCCTTGAATTATTTTTCTCATATTTCCCTAGCCTATTGTGTTTCTCTGTGTCTTTATCATAGGTGGAATGTGTGGTGAAATGCTGAAGCATGGGGTAGAGATAGCAGTAGAATGGATGTGGAAGATGTGCAGATTAGCCTTGGAGGAAGGTAAAGTCCTGGAGGATTGGAAGACGGGTATAATTATTCCCCTTTACAAAGGAAAAGAGGGAAAAGAAGGGTATGGTAATCAAATGGGCATTCGACTTCTTAGTGTAATAGGAAAAGTATGTGGTATGATACTTATTGACAGAGTTAGGGAAAGAACAGAGAAATCAGTTGAAGATGAACAGGGAGGTTTTAGGAAGGGAAGAGGTCATGTAGATCAGATATTCATTCTTAGGTCTTTATTAGAAAAGTTCCTAGAGAGGGGAAAGAAGTTTAAGGGGCCTTCATGGATTGGAGAAAGCATATAACAGGGTGGATTGGCAAGTGTTGTGGGAAGTATTAAGAATATATGGAGTAAATGGGAAGTTGAATGCCGTGGAGAGTATGTATGAGGGGTACTAAGGTTGTAATGCGTATGGACAGTGAACTGAATAAAATTTTCTAGTTGAAGGTTGGATTGAAACAGGGATGTGTCATGTCTCCATGGTTGTTCAATCTGTACATGGATGGGGTTATAAAAGAGATACAGGGTAGGGTAGTGGATGTTGGAGAGGTCTTAATGAGAGGGGGACAGTGTGTGGAAACTCCTTTGTGCTGTTGTTTGCAGATGATGCTGTTTTGTTAAGTGAAGATGAGGGGAAGCTGCAAGGCTTGGTGAATGAGTTCGGGAAATTGTGTAAGAAACGGAATCCAAAGGTGAATGTAGGGAAGAGCAAAGTTCTGATCTTTGAGAGATACGAAGTCACTGAATATACAGTGAGGTTGGATGAGGAGGAAATGGAAAATGTGAGTGCGTTTAAGCACTCGGGTAGTGTGATGAGTAAGGATAGACGTTTAGAGGGTGAAGTGCCTGAAAGGGTACAACAAGAAAGAAAGGTTGCTAGTTCTTTGAATGCAGTGATAAGAAACAGGGAAAAGAGCATGAAAGTGAAAAAGTTAGTGCATGACAGTATTGTGATACCAACTCTATCGTATGGAAGTGAAACTTGGACCTTGTTGGAGGGACACAAGTCAAGAGTAAGAGCAGTGGAAATGAGTTATTTGAGAGGAGCATGTGGAATCACATGGAGAGACTGGCAAATAAGGAAATTAAGAACCGTTGTGGTGTGGATGTGGATGTGATACGAAGGGTTAGGAGAAACAGAGTGAGGTGGTTTGGCCATGTGGAAAGGATGGAGTGCGAGAGACTTATGAAGAGAGTGTATGCGAGTGATGTGGAGGGGTGGAGAGGGAAGGGGAGGCCAAGGATGAGATGGAAGGATGAAGTGGAGAGGTATATGAGAGGGGGGGGGGTGAGCAGGGAGCAGGGCAATGAATTGACGGGGGACAGGGCGAGATGGAGACGATTTGTTTGTGACCACCCCTTACGGAGTTATGACGTCTGGGAATAGATTGATAGATCGAGTTCTTTCAATATGTTCATTATTTTTACTATCTCCTTTTTGTCTCTTGAAATTTTGTTTCGTATTTCTTATTCATCCATACCAGTAATTACTATAGATTTCTTGATATCTGATGAATCTTTGGCTAGTTTTTGGTTTGTATTTAATGATTTCTTTGACTTCCTTTCTAATCCTTTTTTCTTCGACTTTTGTTTCTAAGTCTTTCCTTACTTTCATCATTTTAACCTATATAGTTTGTACTTAGTCTTTACAATTTCTCATCATTTCGTTCCCCTGGGTTATCTTTTGTTATCTTTTCCTCAGTATCACTGCTTTGGTCTATCAGACTGCTTGCATGCCTAATTGTCTCCATATCATTTCTGAACCCCTTCATAATACTCTCATAGCTGACAACTGTACTTGCCGTTTCAATAGTCTTCCTTCTAGGCAAAACTACCGTACCCCAACTGACAGCTCATCTATTGTTGTGTCTTTTGTTCATTTCGTCTACTAATCTTTCATTTTCTTCTTAACCCTTACACCGCGGGCATGTTTACCAATGTTTTGCGTGTCTTGCGGGGTTATTCGGGCTCCGACAGACTCTCAAAAAATATTTGCCAAAAATCAGTTATTAGCCCTAGAATATTAAAATTAAGTATGCTTATGGCACATACCTTCAGCTTTCTCCTGGAATGTTTGTTGAGCCTTAGTCTGTTACCGTAGGACTTGTGGAGACCTCTGAAGTTGGGTAACGAAGTCTCCACTTTACAATTCCCGACAACCCGCAATATGATTACTACAGCCAGATATTAACACTATAAACACCACTCTATGATTATCAAGTAGTTTGGGATCCATACTCCAAAAAAAAAAAAACACACACTGTGAAAGCAATGAAAATTACGAGCGTGTGTGACCTTCCCACTTGGTACTCTGTCATTTATTATTCATAAAGCCCCTCACACTTTATATTTCTATTACTATATAACACTTATATATATCTGGAGTTTCTATCCATAAGTTTTCTTCAGTAGTATTAGTTTATTGTCACTGAAGTCATTCAATTTTTCATTTAGTAAAATACGTAGAGAGCCACGGATTCACTTTCACTGTCATAACATAAAGTATTTATACTCATATTCTTATATTACTAATTACTTACATTACTATTTACATTTTCTATTGTATTTTCAATATTTACCCTTCTATTTTACTTACACTATCACTTTCAGTAAGATAAAACTATAATACACTGTTCAATCATATGTACTGAACATCCATTGCTTTCACTTGCTATTTGCACATTATTTACACATTACTCTCCTTTCCCACTTGCACTTTTAGAACTGCTTCTGGCTGTGGTAATCAAAGAAGCAGGTAACACAGAGGGGAACCTGGCACTCAGCGCACTGCCAAGAGGTGCGTTTGTGCTCAGGTGTGCGTCGGGTGGTATGTGCACACACCTGGCACCTGCGGATCACAGCCTTCCTCTTGCCTGTGGCAGGCATTAGCACCAGTCTGTGCCGATCCATATACGCCCTCTGCTCAAGTCGGTCGGGAAGTGTTACTGGATGGCGCCTTGGAGTTGCTGCTGTCACCCTACCATATCTTTCCAGCAGCTGCTGAACACAAGTCCTGGAGAACAACCTCAGGGAGAAGGACTTGGGTGGCTTGACCTTCATCTTGTACAGGATGAAGGCGTTCAGCATCGTCATGTCTATGAGATGCAGAAAAACTTTCCTGTACCACCTAGTATTCTTCCTGAGGCAGTCGATCTCACCAATCATCATGTCGGACTTGTCCACCAGCAGCATGTTGATATTGTAGTCTAACACAGCATCAGGTTTCATCACAGGTTCGCCTGTCCTATGGTCGACCTTCCCACTGTCTGTCATTTCCCCCTTATGTATGGTGGTGAGCATGTGCACGACCCTCTCGTCATGCCACCGTATTGCCAGCATCTTCTCAGACTTGCGTAGGTGCACGTCTCCTCGCTGCGAGGTTCCTGCCTCTGGGAATTTAGGGAAGTGGGCACGATTACTTTTGACAGTGCCGCAGGAGCCAATGCCGTGCTCTGAAAGGTATTTGGCAAGTTTCGGTGCTGTATAATAGTTGTCTGTATACAGCACATGATTCCCACCAAAATACTTTTCAAGGAGCACTTTCACTACACAGCCTGAGAAGCCAAGGGGGTGTGTTTTATCCAGATCGACAGTGCTGGCTGAATAAATGACGAAGTCAAGGATGTACCCCGTCTTACAGTCGCACAGTACAAAGAACTTGATTCCAAAATGATGGCGTTTGCTTGGAATGTACTATACAAGCCGAAGACGTCCTCTGAACAAAACCAAGGATTCGTCAATGACAACCTTCTGAAACGGGTGGAAGAATGACATAAACTTATCCTTCATTCTGCTCAGAATCTCCCGGATCTTCCAGAGTGGGTCGGTTTGGGAAGGTACATCATTGTCGGCAAAGTGCAGGTTTCCCATGATGTTCCGGAAGCGATCTCTGGACATGTACTTATTGAAGGTGGGTGAGGGTAGTAAGGGGTCCATGGACCAGTATTCTTCCAACTCATGCTTCTTTGAGTGTGGCATGAGAAGCATGAGGGTGAAGAACACATACAGCTCCTGCACGCCCAGCATGGACCACTGTTGCATCTTGGCTGCACCTGTACCACTTGCAGCACGTTGTGATTCATACCTGTTGGTCTCATCACATATGTGCTGCATGACTTCGTCGTCTAGGAAAGCCAAAAGGAAGTCCATACACTCAGCATCATCATCAAGAGTGGAGGCAGGCTGTACTCCTGAGGAACTCTCATCAAAAACTAAATGTTCTGGCACAAAATCGGACCCTTCCGTCCATGCGAAGGCGTCCAGGATTCCCTGCCGTGGCGGTGTAGGATAGGTGAGGATGGTGGGTGGCTGTGAGGGAGATTTACCCCGTTCAAGGTCACTCGCACTGACCCTGAGTTGCCGTACAGCACTAGCAGCCCTTACTCTAGTAGCAACTCTACTTTTACGGGTCAGGGATTTACCTCTTCCTCTACGGCCTGCCTTCACTGTTGATGCTGGTGGTGACTCCGACGACAAAGACTCCGGAGATAATTCAGCAGAAGAAGAGGAAGAAATGAGTAAAGTGGGGCTTGGGGAATGGGGAGGTGAATCAACTTGGGACTCATAGCGGGCTGGGTCATGCAGGGCCATTGTTCTGGGGCTAACACGCCGCCTTTTCACTCCCTTCCCAAATTCCTTCCCTTGCTGCACTAACGGCTCCTTTCCCTTGGAGCTAGGGATAACTTTCGACACTGAAGCACTCCTACTAGTACTTTCTGGCACGCTTTCCTCACTCGGCTCATCACACGATTCCCCCTAAGGGTCAAAATCACTATCCATCACCACCATTGACAATTCCGCTAGTTCACGTTCCACTGCAGAGTCACTTAGTCCTTTCCTGCTTCCCTCACGACTTTTTCTGGATGTAGAGGTCACGGGGCCCTTTGCAATGGGTGCAGAAGCGGCAGAAATGGCGGGGCGCGAGTGCGACATGTTTTGACCACAGCGGAGGACAAGGAACTAAATGCCGCGGCTTATCTGAGAAGGCAAGGGTTGACAATGACAATGAAGATGACAGCTGCTAACTTACATGCTAATAAATTATTGGTAGAAAATCTCAGCAATACATAAAGAAATAGGTAGTTCCAGGTGAATATAAATGTCACTTAGGCTTCTCCCTTCCTTTCTGATATATATTTTTATTACAGACAGATTACAAGGCATAATTTAAAGGGGAAATTACCGTAGTAATGTAGCGAATGAATGCATGTGAGGTGTTGTCAGGTGATAATTAGCCAATTCCTGGTTTATACCACTATCACTTACCTTATTTTTTTTTGGTATATATTATTTTGTATAAGTATAGGGCATAGGACTTATTTCAATGGATGAAATCTGTGGAAAAATCCGGGGGAGATTTGCTTAGCGCAGCGCGGCCTGGGAGGTGAGAGGACAGGGTAATGTAGGGGAGGTAGGAAGGGCAGTCAGGAAGGGGGGAAAATCGCTAAAATGTCAACAATGGATGGGAGTACAGATGAGATTTGGAGTGCTGACTAGTGTTGGACATTGGCAGTACTGATAGATGATACAAGCCACCACTTGAAAGCCCAGGATAATTCAAAATAACACAGAATCACAAAAGTGACGCCCCACGGTATGATCCATTGTGCCCGAGCATCATGAAAGTGTCGCCCCGCGGTTAAGGGGTTAATTTCATCTATTTATCTTTGAAAAGTTTCTCCAGTTTATTCAGTTTCTCTACTAATTTATTACAGTATATGTTTCCATTTCAATCAGTTCTTGGAAGAAATTATCATCCTGTTTTTTACCTTTATCCCTTTTCTTAACTCCTTCCATATTCACTTTACTGAAGATGTGCTCATCTTGCGATAATTCTTACTTAGAAAGATAACTTTTACTTACAGGTTTGCATCTCCCTGCTACCCGCCTGGTGATAGAGGACACCCAGCTGATGATGCATTGTATCAGTGTATTCTTGCACTAACTGGATGTTTTCTATTATTTGGATAACACTTTTGCTTATACTTGCTCTACTATGTTACAACATCACTTAATTTAACCTAGTACAGATCTTGACCCATATGAAGATACTATTTAGGTGTGACCAGTTGCGGCCGAAGGTGGCCAGTGCAGAGCGAAGTGACAGACGTTCTCCTCTCTACCAGAGTGTGTGTGTGTGTGTGTGTGTGTGTGTGTGTGTGTGTGTGCACAAGTGTTGTATAGATGAGTAAGAAGCTGGAAGAAGAGATAGGCTGGGGATGGATGGGAAGAAAAGAGGGGAGATGTTTTGAGTTTAGGCAGTGTGGAGTGACAATATATTTGACCACAGAATTCTACAGGTGATAAGACTCGCAGTTTTGTTCAGTGATATTGGAAGATAATGTGAAAACTTCCTCAAGACATTTGCATCTTTTTATCTCTTCTTCCTTTTACAAAATTTTTGTCTCTTCCCACTTCATTACGTGAGCTGGATTAATTCTGTAAGGTACACATGCAGTGTTGATGTACCTGCTCATTGCATATTTGTGTTCTTTTATTTTCTCTTTGTGGTAGGTGGGGGTGCTCACCATCCACTCACTCAATATAGTGCTGCTCTCGGGTGTCTGCCCTTTCCTCTCTTCCATCCTTCTTTCCGTCCAGCCTCTTCTGTCTTTCTTTCCTTCATTCTTTCCTTGTCCTTCTGCCTACAGGTGACTTTACATTCCCTCTTCTGTCTTTATTTCCTTCATTCTTTCCTTTTCTTTCTGCCTGTGGGCGACTCTACACTGAGTGACAAGCCAAATGATTTTCTGTACACCAGGAAACCATTTATTACACTGGGTGGTAACCATATAGCCAAATTTTGGCACCTGGTGGTTTATTGGGTATTTATTGCGCTCCAGTTGGATTGAGCCGGTGAAGGGTTATATCCAAGGGATGGTTGGTGTTGATTGCTCATGTAATGCCACTCAGGGATGAGTGAGGCTGGTCACTCTCATCTTAAATGTCAAGACCAACTGCCTAGCCCAGTGCTTCTACGCTCCTCATGGGGCAATGTAGGATTGGATGATGAATGGATGGATGGATTATTCTCTCTTCCAAATCATGCCCTGGGAAAATTCAAAAATTTTGTACAAGGAAGTAGACTTAAAAAGACACAAGTGTCTTGAGGCAGCTGCTATAGCATGTTCCAATACCTTTGAAAGGAACAGTGGATCTTATCACTTACCGAATCCTGTGGCCAAATATATTGTCAGTATGAAATCTTCCTCACACCACCCTCCCTAAATTCAAAACATCCCTCCACCTTCGTTCTCATCCATCCCCACCCCCTCTCTTCACCCAGCTACTTTCGCATCAATACAACACTTGTGTGAGCTTGCAGAACGTGGGGAAATAACGCTTAATCAACAGTGAAAAGGAGGCCTGCTTATTGTGATTGTGTAATTTTAGTTTGTGAGTGATGGTCCCGTCTGCATTTAATGAAAATAAGCCTGAGGATTCGGTCAAATAAAAGTAAAACACAGTGGAGGTTTCTAATTTTTGTACAACCGCATCATGGCGAAAGCAAGTAGTCCATTGTTTACATCCAGTGATGGTGAGTTTGTGGGGTTCTCCAGTGAAGACCGAAACAAAGGAGGTATTAAACTGAACCAGACAAGAGTTGCAGGTGTGGAGTAAATGGCTGAGATGAATGCCTAGGACCATGTATGAGAAGTAATTAGGGAATTGCAGGAACGAATTTCAAATCAAGAAAGTGAGATTAAGGAGCTTAAAAAAAAAAGCTTGAGTGTCTGTTCATGCAGTGTTGACCAGAAGAGAAAGGTTGCAGAAATAAAAGTGAGCAATGAACAGCTAAAGAGGGAAAAGAAGAGACTAGATGGGGAAAGGGACAGGGTGAAATGTAAACTTGAGTATGAATCGAAAACCAGGATGTAGGATGAACATCTCAGGGAAATCAAAGCACACAAGGGGTGGAGAAAAAATTAGTTTTAACTCATCCTGTCTAGCACATTATCCTGCGAACTCTTCCCACAGCCGGGCATTCCTGAGAAAATCGTGAAAATCGTATATTTTTAAACCTTCATATCTCCTCCTCTTACTGGCTCCCTTCAACCTCTGTCTCTTCACCGCAGTGTTGCATCTTTATCTCTTTTCTGTCCCTACTTCAATGGTCACTGCTCCTCTGAACTGTCTGCTTGCATCCCTCCACCTCTATGATGGGCGCGTAGCACCTGTCTAACAACAAACTCTCATCCCTTTTCTGTCCAACTCAATAATGCAAGAGTTAACCGTTACTCCTAGTCCTTCATTTATGCAACAGGTCAGCTATGGAACTGTCTCCCTTTGTCTGTATTTCCTGCAAGCTATGATCTCCAGTCTTTCAAACGCAGTGTGTCCAGGTATCTCGAAATGATCGGATCATGAATTTGACTCTCTCTAGAGTTTTGTTTTTCTCTTGGAAGGAACAGTTTTTCCGGGCTCGTGGCCTTTGGTTCCGTCTTCCTAGCATAAAAAAAAAAAGTTAATACTTATGGTAACCAAAACAACAAAACAAAGTGTCAATACTCACCAATCCTGTGACTTCAAGTTGATCGCATAAGATGATCCGTGAAGTGCGTGTAGGAAGAGTGAATGGGGAATGGGGGAATTTTTTTTTTTTTTTTTTTACTGGTGTTTGTATGCATGGCAGAGGTTTGGTGACACAATTAACCCGCCCCGTCCCGTCGACGTATGGGTACGTTGCAACGATTTGCATTTGCCAGTCCCGGCGACATACCGGTACGTTGTGCAATTGCAAGGTCCCTAATTTGCACAATTTTCAATTTTCGTGCATGATTTTTCGTATGTATACACGGGACACCTTCCACTATTCCTCTACAAGATGCCAAGCAGGGACAATGCCTTACACTGCATAATCTCCCCCCTCCCCCCCTCAGCCATTGTTTCTGCAATTCACCTGTTACCAGTGACCTGGCCAATAAAGACATTCAGGGCCAGAGTGATTCCCCAATCGATGACAATGTGGAGGACAAGGTTTACATAGCATTATGGGAAGAAACAATCAGAAATGATGATCAGGTAATGTGAGAAAAAAAAGGTCATGAATGGTGATTAGTTAGTGAGTGAAACAATGCTTATAATGCCTATATTACTGCTTGAAAACCAATATACTCTCATACTACATATAAATTCGTACCAAGTAAATAAATAAATACCGTTTATGAGTGGATAAAATAGTTACCCTCCCATAGAACTCGTTTTCTTTGGTGCCAGCATGTTAGAAAACCCAGTCAGGTAAGGAGGAACTCCTACCTGGAATGAGTATTTTAATCCTCAGGTGAGCGATTTCTCCATAAATTTTCGATGTTTCTCACCAAAAGCGAAGGTTTTAGCCAATTTTTTTTTTTTTCGAAAATACCTCGGGACTGGGGGATGTCGGAGGGGTGGAAAACCTCGGGACTTGACGGGTTAAGGCTTAGACTAGCCCTGCACAATAATAACACTTCGATAACACTTTGAGAAGACCGCAGTCCACCACAAGCATTATTTACGTGAAAAATTTTCCATAATTGGGCGTACTTGCTGCTAGGAGGCTGGTGTCACATAGAATATTGACCCTCATGGAAAGCTGACCCACAGGTCACTTTTATATTATAGAATTCTGACCCTCTTTAAGGAAAAATGACCCACAGCCTAACTTAACAACCTAACCTAACTTATCCTATCCTAACCTAACCTAAATTTCATATATGGGGTCTATTTTCTATAGGGTGGATCAGTTTTCTATAATAGAAAAGTGACCCGGGGGTCAGATTTCCATGGGGTCAGATTTCTATATGACACCGGTAACCATACCAACGACCTTGAGGCAAGCTGCCTGCTTGTCTCATCATCACACTGCCTTACACACACACACACACACACACACACACACATTTGAGGCATCAGAGAGTCAACACTTCATATCATCTCACTCCGAGCTGACCACTCTTGGTTACAACTGGCTATACCTAAATAGTATCTTTATATGAGTCAAGCTCTGTACAGGGTTTAACGAAATGGTATTATAAAATAATAGAACAAGTTTAAGCAAAAGTGTTGCCCAAATAACAGAACACGGCTAATTAGCACAGGAATGTGTTGATCAAGTTCCAGCTGTCTCGACTACAGCACCACTGGCAAGTATAATGCACAATTGTAAGTAAAAACTTTTCTCTGATAGTATTAACAGAACAGGACCACCGTATTACGTGAAATGAATATGACAGGAGCTGGGAAGTGGGAAAGGGTTAGAAAACAGGATGATTTCTACCAGGAACTGGTGGAAATGGAAATATTCAGCAAATTAGTAGAAAGGGTGAACAGATTGGAAAGGGCATTTCAGAGTGAAATGGATGGAATTAAGAAGCAATTGAGCATGCAGAAGGAGGAAAATGAAAAATTAGTAAAGGAATTAAACAGAAAAGACCAACAATAGATGAGCTGTCAGTTGAGGTGAGTTTACTTAAAAGGAAAATTGGTGAAATGGCAAGTACAGTTGTCAACCATGAAAGTACTATGGAGGAGTTCAAAAATGATACAGAGGCAATTAAGCGAGCAAGTAGTCTGATAGACCAAAATAGTGATATTGAAGAGAGGATAATCCAGGTGAATGAAGTGATGCAAAGTTATAAAGATGATGTGGAAACTACGTATGCTGGAAAGGTGAAAGTAAGGAAAGACTTAGAAACAAGAGTCGAAGAAAAAAGCATGAGAAAGGAAGGGAAATAAAAATCCAAAACAACGCAAAAATGGTCAAAGATTCAGCAGATATCGGTAAATCTATAGTAATCACTAGTATAGAGATGGAAGAAATAAAAAACAAAATTTCGAGAGACAAAATGGGGATGGCAAAATATAAATGAGCATATTGAACGAAGTATCAGAGGAAATCTGTAACAAAGACATACAGGAACACAAAAGGCTAGGGAAATATGAGAGAAATAAGTCAAGGCCACTGAAAGTAACATTCCAGAGTGTGAACACTGTGGAGGCAATACTAAAAAATGCAAACAAACTCATGGAAAAAGAGGAATTAAAAAAAGTATGGATAAAAAGATGCCTAACTCAAGAGAAATTGGGAATACTAAAAGAGAAGAGGGAGGAGGCAAAAAAGGAACGAGGGAGAGCAGACGAAGAGAAGAGTACTTTTTTTTTTTTTTTTTTTTTTACAAAATAATTGGATTGTAAGTAAGAAAGTCAGAAAGAAAACCAGGAAGAAGGCCAGGAAGAAACCCAGGAACGAAAGCCAGGAATAAAGCCAGCCAGGAAAAAACTCAGGAAGAAGTCAGCCAGGAAGAAAGCCAGCTAGGAAAGAAGTCAGGAAGAAAGCCAGCCCCAGGAAGAAAAATAGGGGAAAAGCCAGCCAGGAAGAAAGCCAAGGGAAAAGCCAGCCAGGGAGAAAGCCAGGGGAAAAGCCAGCTAGAAGGAAAGCCAGGAGAACGTCAGGAAAAAAGAAACTAAAGCCGGGAAGAGCGCCAGGAAGAAAGTTAGTCAGTCATCACTTCTCTCAATTAAAAACTAAGTCACTTTTCTCTTAATGTCACTGTCTTTCGCCTATTAGATTAGATTTAGATGAGAGAGAGAGAGAGAGAGAGAGAGAGAGAGAGAGAGAGACTGGTGGATGGTTTGATGGACAGATGGATGGATGGAAGGGCTGGTGGATAGATAGATATATAGACGGATGGATGGATTGGTAAATAGATAACTTCACACACACACACACACACATCTGGTTAGTGGAGGAATGTGTTGATCAAGTCAAAGTTGTTTCGACTACGGCACCACAGGCGAGTAAGATGCACAATTGTAAGTAAAAGCTTTACGTTCTTACTATTAACACAAAAGGACCATCATATTAAGTGAAGTGAATACGGAAGGAGCTGGGAAGAGGGAAATTGTTAGAAAACAGTATAAATTCTACCAGGAACTGGTCGAAATGGAAACATTCAACTAATTAGCAGAAAGGGTGAACAGACTGGAAAGGCAATTTCAGAGTGAAATGGATGAAATAAACAAGCAACTGCTCATGCAGAAGGAGGAAAATGACAAAAGTAGTAAAGGAATTAAACAGGAAAGACACAACACTAGACGAGTTGACAGTTGAGGTAGGTTAACTTAAAAGGAAGCTCAGTGAAATGGCAAGTACGGCTGTCAACCATGGGAGTATTATGGAGGAATTAAAAAATGGTACAGAGACAGTTGGACACGCACGTAGTCTGATAGACCAAAATAATGATACTGAAGAGAAGATAACCCAGGTGAATGAAGTGATGCAAAGTTATAAATATGATGTCGAAACTACGTATGATGATATTGTGAAAGTTAGGAAAGACTTAGAAACAAGAGTCAAAGAAATAAGCATTAGAAAGGAAGTGAAAAAAAAAAAAAATGGTCAAAGATTCAGCAGATATCAATAAATCAATAGTAATCACCGGTATAGAGGAGGAAGAAATAAACAATAAAAAAAATCAAGAGACAAAAAGGAGATGGCAAATATAATGAGCATATTGAAAGAAGTATCAGAGGAAATCTGTAATAAAGACATAGAGGAACACAAAAGGCTAGGGAGATATGAGAGATATAAGTCAAGGCCCCTGAAAGTAACATTCCAGAGTGTGAACACTGTGGAGGCAATACTAAAAAAATGCAAACTCACGGAAAAAGAGGAATTTAAATAAGTATGGATAAAACGATGCCTAATTCAAGAGGAATTGGGAATAGTAAAAGGGAAGAGAAAGGATGCAAAAACAAAGAATGAGGGAAGATCAGACGAAAAGAAGAGTACTTTTTTTTTTTTTTTTTTACAAAGTAATTGGACTGCAAGTCAGAAAGTGGTACATAACAACCAGGGAACAAAAAGAAGGAAGGAAGTAGACTCAAGTTATGACAGGTATATAAACAAGATGGTTAGGTTGATGTAGTCAAATGTAGATGGAATGGTGTCTAAATTATTAGAGATGGACGACTATAGTCATACAAAAAAAGGAACCACACATTATCTACCTAACTGAAACAAAACTAACCCCAAACATATCAAACGATACCCTAAAATTAGATGAATACAATATACGGGGAAGAGGCAGAAATTTAAGAAAGGGGGGAGGAACTATAATATTAAAAAAGAAAAATCTGCAAGAAAAAGAAATAAAACTAGATATACCCTCACATGTACAGCTGATTGCATTGGAAATTAACATATATGAAGGGAAATTAACTGTGGCAAATTTTTACATGCAACCTAAAACAAACATCTGAGAAAGAGGCGAAATGAAGACCAGGCAGAAAGTATAATTCAGGGTTTAAGAACATTACTACACAATGTGGAAGAGAAATCTGAAAGAATTATATTAACCGGAGACTTCAGTTCAAATATAAATTGGAATACTATAGATGTAATGAAGCATGAAAGCAGTTGGGATCAAAAGTTCCTACAGCTTGTGCAGGAGTTCATTCTAACACGGCATGTAAAAGAAAAAAAACAGAAAAAGAGGACTTGATGATCCATCAGTACTATATCTTAAATTTACCAGACAAGAAAATGAAATTCACAATATAATGTATCACATCCCCCTTGTGGCGGGGGGGACACAACCTGGCCGCACTGTGGGGTGGTACTACTACTCTGCAGCCAGGTTGTGTTAGGAAGAATACTGCCACCGTATTCCCTGCGTGTCGTAAAAGGCGACTAAAAGGGGCGGGGTGAGGGGACTAGGGACCCCCTCCTCTGTTTTTTAGTTCCTAAAAAGAGACAGGCCAGAGAAAGGGATGGGGGATGGAGTTATCCCCGTACCCTGAAGATTGGGTCTATGAATGTGCGTGGATGTAGTACGATTGAGGCTAAAAGGGAGGAGATTGGGAGAATGTTTGTGAGAAGAAAGTTGGATGTGTTAGCTTTGAGTGAAACGAAGATGAAAGGGAAGGTTGAGTCTATGTTTGGAAGTGTGAATGGAAGATTGTCAGGTGTTGATAGAGGAAGGGCAAGAGAAGGTGTGGCCTTGTTAGTGAGTCCGGAAGTACAGCAATGTGTGACTGAATGGAAGGAGGTGTCATCGAGACTGATGTGGGTGAAAGCGAAATTTGAACGTGAGTTGTGGGTGTTTGTGAGTGCATATGGGCCTGGTAGTGAAAGGGATGAACAAGAGAGGGAGTCTTTCTGGAATGATGTTGATGAGTGTCTGCAGAGTTCTGGAGCGAATGTGAATGTGGTAATGATGGGAGATCTGAATGCTAGAGTGGGAAATGTAGCAGTTGAAGGCGTAGTTGGTATGCATGGTGTGCCTGGAAGAAATGAAAATGGGGAACGAATGATAGCGATGTGTGTTGAGCGAGAGATGGTGATTGGGAATACGCTGTTTGAGAAGAAAGATATTTATAAGTATACATGGGTGAGACAGGAGGGTGGAAGGGTTGTTGATAGAGCCTTGATGGACTATGTGGTTGTGTCTAGGAATGTAATAGGAAGATTGTTGGATGTGAGAGTTCTGAGTGGGGTGGGTGGAGGTATGTCTGACCACTACCTGGTGGAGGGAAAGTTAAGAGTAGGTAAGAGATGGGTGAGAGCTAGGAGGGTTAGGTGTGGCAGGGAGGTTTTGAAAGTGAGTGAGTTGGATAAAAGAGAGAAAAAGATAGAGTATCAGGAGAAATTGAAAGATGAGTGGAACGCAGTGAAAGATCGGGAAAATGGCAGCGTGGAGGAGGAATGGCAGTTGTTTAAGAGTGCTGTGGTGGGGCATGCAGAAGAGGTGTGTGGTGTGAGACGTGTGGGTGGTGGTGTAAGAAAAGGAAGTGAATGGTGGTGCGAGGAAGTAAGTATGGCTGTGGCTGAGAAGAGACGTGCATATGAAGTGTGGCTGCAGAGGAAGGATGAGATGTCATATGAAAGGTATAAGGAAAAGAGGAATAGAACGAGGAGGGCTGTGCGTAATGCTAAAGTGGCAGCAGATGAGGGGTGGGGTATGCGGCTGACAGAGAATTTTCAACAGAATAAAAAAATGTTTTGGAAGGAGGTGAAAAGGGTGCGAAAGGGAGAGTCTGGGAAGGAAGAACGAGTAAAAGCAGAGGATGGAAGGATATTAATTGAGATGGATGCAGTAAGGAAGAGATGGGCAGAGTATTTTGAAAGATTGTTAAATGTAGAGGAGGAAAGGGTGGCTGAGATTGTGGCGGACGGAAGGGTGCAAGGAATAAATGTGTTGGGAGAGTTGAATGATTCTTTGATCACGAAGGAGGAAGTGGAGAAGGCAGTAAAGGAGATGAAAACAGGGAAAGCTGCAGGTATGGATGGGTGTTCTGTGGAATGCCTGAAGGGTGGTGGAGTGACTATTGTTGACTGGTTAGTAAGATTGTTGAATGTGTGCTTTGAGAAAGGTATGGTGCCAATTGACTGGGCAAGTGCTTGTGTGGTCCCGTTGTATAAAGGCAAGGGTGATAAGTATGAATGTACTAGCTTCAGGGGTATAAGTCTGTTGAGTGTTTTAGGTAAGGTGTATGGTAGAGTGGTAATTATGAGAGTTAGAGAGGGTACAGAGGGAGTGATTAGTGATGAGCAGTGTGGCTTTAGGAGAAGGAGGGGATGCGTTGATCAGGTGTTTGCTGTGAGACAAGTGTGTGAAAAGTATTTAGCAAAAGGCAAGGATGTATTTTGGGCAATTATGGATTTAGAGAAAGCGTATGATAGAATTGATAGGGAGGCTTTGTGGACTGTTTTAAGGTTGTATGGACTTGATGGTAGGTTACTAAAAGGGGTGAAAAGTTTTTATGTAAATAGTAGAGCGTGTGTAAGAGTGGGAAATGCTGTGAGTGATTGGTTTCCCGTGAGAGTGGGGCTGCAACAGGGATGTGTGATGTCGCCTTGTTGTTTAATATTTACATGGATGGTGTTGTAAGGGAGGTGAATGCAAGAGTTTTAGGTGGTCTGAGTCTGGTAAATGTTGATGGAGGAGAGTGGAATCTGAAGCAGCTGCTGTTTGCAGATGATACTGCACTGGTGACTGATTCAGAGGAGAGATTGAGATAGTTGGTAGAGGAGTTTGGAAGGGTGTGTGAAAGGAGGAAATTGAAAGTAAATGAGAATAAGAGTAAAGTGATGAAGTGTACGAGGTTGATAGATGGTAGGGGGATGAATATAGTTTTGAATGGTGAGTTGCTTGAGGAGGTAGATTGTTTTAAATATCTAGGGTCACATGTTGCTGTGGATGGAAGAATAGATGCAGAAGTGAAGTTTAGAATAAATGAAGTAGGAAAGGTGCTGGGAGGAATGAAAAAGTGTTTAAATGTCGTTCGCTTAGAATGGATGTAAAGAGAAGGCTGTATGAGGGTGTTGTGGTACCGACTGCATTATATGGGGCTGAAACATGGAATATGGGTGTAGCAGAGAGGAAAAGTTTTAATGTAATGGAGATGAGATGTCTGAGGAGTATGTGTGGAGTGATGCGTATGGATCGAGTGCGAAATGATGAAGTGCGAAGGAGAACTGGAGTTGTTCGGGAGATGGCTGGTAGAGTTGAGCAGAGGGTGTTGCAATGGTTTGGGCATATGGAGAGAATGGATAATGAGCGATTGGTGAAAAAGATAACTAGATCTGATGTGAGAGGTGTAAGGCTGACAGGAAGACCACGAATAGGATGGATGGACAGTGTGAAGAGAGCGCTGGATGCGAGAGGGATGTCTGTTGAGCAAGGAAGAGTGGCTGTGCGTGACAGAAATAAATGGAGAGAAATTGTGAATGAATAAATGATGACGCAGCCCTGAGGGGATATTCTCCCGCATTTGGTCTGATCAGCTAGTCAGGTCAGGTGCGGGTAAGGGGATGGGTCTATTATGATGTGGTAGGGGTAAACCAGTTCTGCTGTCGGGCCCTGCTGCGGATGTCACTGATTGCATTGCACAGTTGACCCTTGTGCGGTGTGGTGCAGTGAGGATCTGTCCGTTCTCCCCTTTGGGGCTAAGATGTGAATGAATTTGTTTGAATGGATGAGTAAATGGAGAGTGAGTCGTCCTGTCTCGGCTACCTCCCTTTCCTTGGAGGAAGCAGCCTAGGTATATAGATAGATAGATAGAAATCCCATTCGGCAAAAGCGACCATGTAGTATTAAACTGTTACTTCTGGATTGCATATAACATTACCAGCAATGAGAGTTATGAAAAGAGTCTAAATTACAAAAAGGGCAACTAACATGACCTGAAAGTACTTCTTAGAAACAGATTGGGGAAAGGAACTTAGAGGATTAGATTTAAATATTATATATAGAAAATTCTGTGATCTTTATGAAACAGGAGTCCAAAATTACATCCCAAAGCACAAAGCAACAGAAATGAAAATAAAGAAATTGGGTAATACAGAATGTAAGAAAGCAAAAGAAAAAAAAGAATTGGTGTGGAATAGATACAGAAGACACGACAGTGAGAGGACATAATTATAAACAGGCAAGAAATGATTTTACAAAGATAAGGAAGGAGGCTCAGAGACAGTTGGACGAGGACATTGCAAATAAAAGTAGTGATCAACCTATGCTCTTTTACAGCTACATCCGAAGTAAAAACAAATTTAAATATAAAATACAGTCCATTACGGATGAGGGGATCGTCAATACACAAGAGGGGGTTTTCAAGAATACTCCCCCAGTATCCCTGCTTGTCGTTAAAGGCGACTAAAAGGGTTGGCGGAGGGTTAGTGCCCCTCCCCAGAAAACAACCAACTAAAAAACAAACAAGAAGCCTCGGACAAGGACTGACCAAACGATGACGACCCAGGACCGGACAAAGGACTTGGTAATGAGTACATGGAATGTAAGAGGAGCGAATGACGAGGTGAAAGAGAGAGAGATTGTCCAGGTGCTTGAGGGTGCGAAAGTGGATGTATGTGGAATAACTGAAACAAAATGGAGGGGAGAAAGTATGAGAGAATGGGAGTATGGATGGGGTATATGTGGAGGAGTAGGTGAGAATGAGAGGGCAAAGGAAGGAGTATGTACAGTTGTGAGTAAAAGATGGAAGAAGAGCATAAGACAGTATGGATCAGTTGGGTCAAGGATTGTGTGGGTAAAGTTGAAAGTTGGAATATAAATGTGGGCGATTGTGTGTGTGTATGCGCCAACGTAAGATCGTGCTAGAAGAGAGAGAGAAGAGTTCTGGACAAATGTGGAAGTGTGCATGGAAAAGTTTGGAAGGAATGAGAGAGTGTTTTTGATTGGTGATATGAATGGTAAAGTTCGGAATGTGAAGGTGGATGGAATAGTTGGTGAGTGGGGTGTGCCTGCTGAGATAGATTAGAATGGGAGTGCGTTAGTGGACATTTGTGCTGGGAGGGGGTTGGTGATAGCCAATACCCTCTTCAGGCATAAAATGATCCACAGGTATACATGGCGAGTGATGAGAAGGGTGGGTGGTGAACTGAATGAAAGGAAGGCAATGATTGATTATGTTGTGTGGATGAAAGGATGCCAAGATGTGTAAAGGATGCAAGAGTGTATAGAGGTTGGGAGAGTGGACTTTCTGACCACTACTTGGTGGTGGCCAGAATTAGAATGCAAGTAACATGGAGGAATAGAAGAAGGGAAAGACGAAAGGAAGGAGTAGTTGTAAGGAGAGTGGAAAGGTTACAAGAGGATGTGAAAAAGGCAGAGTATAAGAGAGAAGTGGAGGAACGATTGGGCAAATATGAATTGGAGCAGATGGGAGACGTGGAAGGTGTGTGTAAGATATTTACAGAAGAAATATGTGCAGCATGTGATGTGGTGTGTGGAAGGAAGAGAAGACGGAGGGGGGTGCAAGGAACAGCGTGGTGGACTGAAGAGGTGAAACAGGCTGTGGCACAAAAGAAGAAAGCATACAATGAATGGATGAGAAATAGGGGCGTGGAAGAAGTTGAGAGCCGGAAGAGAGAGTTATATGTGGAAAGAAAGAGAGAGGTGAAAAGATTAGTAAGAGAGAGTAAGAAGAGAGTGGATGAGGAATTTGGAAGGAATCTGAGTGTAAAGTGGAGGGACTGTAAGAAAATGTTCTGGAGAGAAGTGAAAAGAGTAAGACAGGGTGGAAGTGAAGTTAGCAGGGGAGTGAAAGATAAAAATGGTAGATTACTAGTGGAGACGGGAGAAAAAGTGAACAGATGGAGAGAACACTTTAAGGAATTGTTGAACGTAGAGGATGGAAGTAATGCGAGTATAAGTGGCTGGGGAATCGCTGGGAGAAGGAGGGAGGTGAGAAGACAGGAAGAAATCAGTAGGATAGAAGTTGTGGAAGCAATGAAGAAAGTTAAATCGGGGAAAGCCGCAGGAATTGATGGAGTGTGTGGTGAAATGCTGAAGCATGGGGGAGAGATAGTAGTAGAATGGATGTGGAAGATGTACAGATTGGCCTGGGAGGAAGGTAGAGTCCCGGAGGATTGGAAGTCAGGTATAATTATTCCCTTGTACAAAGGAAAAGGGGAAAAAGAAGTGTGTGGTAATCATAGGGGCATTTGTCTTCTTAGTATAATAGGAAAAGTGTATGGTAGGATACTTATAGAAAGAGTTAGAGAAAGAACAGAGAAATTAGTTGGAGAAGAACAGGGAGGCTTTAGGAAGGGAAGAGGTTGTGTAGATCAGATATTCATTCTTAGATCTTTTAGTGGAAAAGTTTCTAGAGAAGGGAAAGAAGTTGTATGCGGCTTTCATGGATTTGGAGAAAGCATATGACAGGGTGGATAGACAAGGATTGTGGAAAGTGTTAAGAATATATGGAGTAGATGGGAAGTTGTTGAATGCTGTGAAGAGTATGTACGATGGTGCGAAGGCTGCAGTGCGTGTGGATGGTGAACTAAGTGAATTTTTCTCTTTGAAAGTTGGTTTGAAACAGGGATGTGTCATGTCTCCATGGTTGTTCAATCTGTACATGGATGGGGTAATAAAAGAGGTACAAGGTAGGGTAGTGGATGTTGGAGTGGCCCTGGTGAGAGAGGATAGTGTTTGGAAACTCCCTGTACTGTTGTTTGCAGGTGATACTGTGTTGTTGAGTGAAGACGAAGGGGAGCTGCAAGGCTTGGTGGATGAGTTTGGGAGAGTGTGTAAGAAACGGAATCTAAAGTTGAATGGAGGGAAGAGTAAAGTGATGGTCTTTGAGAGAGGTGAAGTTAGTGAATGTACAGCGAGGTTGGATGGTGAGGAATTGGAAAATGTGAGTACGTTTAAGTACTTGGGTAGTGTGATGAGTAAAGATGGAGGTTTGGAGGGTGAAGTGCTTGAAAGGGTACAGCAGGGAAGAAAGGTTGCTGGTTCTTTGAAAGCAGTGATAAGAAACAGGGAAGTGAGCATGGAAGTGAAAAAGTTACTACATGACAGTATTGTGATACCAACTCTAACGTACGGAAGTGAAGCTTGGACATTGTTGGAAGGACACAAGTCAAGAGTGAGAGCAGTGGAAATGAGTTATTTAAGAGGAGCCTGTGGAGTCACGTGGAGAGACAGGCTGACGAATGAGAATATAAAGAAGTGTTGTGGTGTGGATGTAGATGTGATAGGAAGCGTTATGAGGAACACACTGAGGTGGTTTGGCCATGTGGAGAGGATGGAGGGTGAAAGACTGACGAAGAGAGTGTATGTGAGTGAGGTGGAGGGGGGAAGAGGGAGGGGGAGGCCGAGGATGAGATGGAGGGATGGGGTGGAGAGGTATATGAGAGAGGGGGGTGTGAGTTGGGAGCGCGGCAGTGAAATGGCGGGGGACAGGGAGACGTGGAGGCGATTTGTTTGTGGTCACCCCAAACGGGATTGAGGCGTCTGGCAATAAACAGATAGATAGACTAAGAAAAAAAATTCAATTAGTTTTTACAAAAGAAAGAAATTTTGAGTGACAATATGGAATATGCATGCCCACACTTATTACCAGACATACAAATATCAGAAAAAGTACAGGAAGAGTTACGTAAATTGGACAAAGGAAAAGCAAATGGTCCTGATGGAATTTCAGGTTGGTTGCTACCAGAATGTGCAGAAGAGCTAAGCAGACCATTGTATTCAATATTTAACGAATCCTTAGGTCAAGATATTTGGAAGAAAGCAAACATTGTTCCCCTACTGAAGAAAGAGAATAAACAAAATCCACTCAACTACTGACTAGTATCACTGACCAGTGTTCTGAGTAAGATACTGTACTAGAAAAGCTGATAAGGAATCAATCAGTCAGTCATTTCCTGTGGGACCCCACGGGATGCATAGGGCCTCAATGAACTCTCTCCATCATTATTTGTCTCATGCCATCTCCTTCAGGTCCCACCAACATTCCTCTCCTGCTTCTTTTTTCACTGTCCTCAACCAGGTTTCCCTCGGCCTACCTCTACCTCTTCTTCCTCTAGCAGTTCACCATGGCACATCCTGTATTAAACTGCCTTCTTTTCTGTATATGTGCCCCAGCCACTTCCAGTGAGACAGTCTCACATATTCATTAATTGGTTCCACTCTCTTAATATCTCTTACTCTTTCATTTGTAACTCTGTCTTGCCACTTTACCCCAAGAATCCTTGTCAGTATTTTATTCTCAAATCCTAATACTTTCTGATCTGTTGCAATTGTACTGTACCATGACTCATGCCGATAAATCAAAATTGGTCTAACCATGGACTTGTAAATTTTCACTTTAGTATGTACCAAAAGCATATTATTATTATTCCTAACAGATTTCAACATTCCAACAGCTCGCCAAGCCTGTCCAATCCTCTCCTCAATTTCATTGTTTGATGATCCATTAGATGATACAATCGTTCCCAGATATTTAAAGTTTTCTACATTCTTCACCACATTATTCCCAATTACACAATCGATTTGGTTCTCCACGTTCATCTTAATAATTTCAGTCTTTGCACAATTTATTACCAATCCCACTTTTTCTCCTTCTACCAGACAATCAAGCACCCTCTGCATCTCGTAAATACTTCCGCAAATCAGTACAATATCATCAGCATAGTCCAAATCCATCAGCTTCTTATATTCTTTCCAGTTAATTCCTTCACCTGTTCTCCTTACAACCTTTCTCATAACATAATCCATAACCAAAACAAACAGCAATGTCGAAAGAGCTCCTTGAATCACTCCTGACCTAACTTGAAATGGATCAAAGAACCACCCACCATTACCTTACAAAAAGTACCTTCATGTAGGTTTCTAATATTATTTACAAACTTTTCTGGTATATCATGGAATCTCATAATTTTCAACATAGCTCCACGTGAAACACTATCAAACGCCTTTTCAAAATCCGCAAAACACCTTCTAAGGATAAGGAAAACTTGGGTAAAACATCTATTTGACTGTAGATGAACACAGTATGATAACAGAGAGACAGTTCGGTTTTTGGAATAGAAAATTATGTGTTACTAATCTATTAAGCTACTATGACAGAGTTACAGAAAATTACAGAAAAGAGAAAGATGGGTGGACAGTAACTATTTAGATTTTAGGAAAGCATTTGACAGAGTAACGCACCAAAGACTTTGATGGAAACTGTACCATCAAGGAGGTATCCAAGGCAATCTGTACTGTTGGATGCAGGATTTTCTTATAATAAGGGAAATGAGAACAATATTAAGGAGAAATTACTCATTATGAAGGGAAGTGACCAGCAGAGTGTCACAGGGCTCAGTGCTGGCACCAATTATGTTTTTAGTATATATAAGTTATGTAGACAGTAACAATGAAAGTGGAAGCTATCTAAATATGTTTGCGGATGATGCAAAAATGCAAACGAAAATTATTAACACAGGTTTTTGCAAAGAGCTGCAAGAGGAATTAAACAAGCTTCATGAATGGAGCAATACATGGGAAATGGAATTTAATGTGGACAAATGTCATGTAATTAAATTTGGTAAAAGTGAGAAAAGACCAGATTGGGATTATAAGTTAGGAAGACCAACCCTATACATATCAGAAAAAGAGAAGGAACTAGGAGTAATTATCAATAACAGACTATCTCCAGATCATGACATCAGTGAGAAGTTATGCAGCATGTATACATTGCTTGCTAATAAGAGAATAGCATTCACATATATAAATGGAGACATGTTGAGAACGATAATATCATTCATCAGACCAACCCTGGAGTATGCATCAGCAGTCTGGAATCCTCATTTAAAAAAACACATAGATAAGATTGAAAAAGTATGAAGGACAGCCACAAGATGAGTACCAAACTTAAGGGATCAAAGCTATGAAGAAAGACTAGAAAAATTAAATCTGTCAACACTACAGGAGAAAAGGAAAAGAGGAAACATTATTATGCTATATAAGTGCACCTCAGGGAAAGAGAAAACAGACATAAATGAATATATAACATATGGAGATGCATCAGCAAGAGGACATTGCAAAAAACTACATAAAAAGAGAGATGATAAAGACGTAAGGAAATTAATTTTCCCAAATCGGGCAATTGATCAGTGGAATGCACTACCAAATGAAGTAGTGTCCCAAAACTATTCACAAATTCAAGGATATGTATGATAAAAATGGTTTAATAGACGGGACAATATGAGCTTGACTCATTCCTGTAAAGAAACAGTTAGGAAAGAACAATTAGGTAAGAACACACGCACACCCACATTAAAAAGGAAGTGAAAAGATTAATCCAAAACAATCCAAAGTTAGTCAGAGATTCAGTAGATATAAACAAATCTATAGTGATCACTGGTATAGAAGAGGAAGAAGTAAAAAACAAGATCACAAGAGACAAAAAGGAGATGGCAAATGTAATGAGCTTACTGAAAGAAGTATCAGAGGAAATCTGTAGTAAAGACAGAGGAACACAAAAGGTTAGGGAAATACGAGAAAAGCAAGACAAGACCTCTAAAGATGACTTTCCAGAGTGTAAACACTGTGGAAGAGATACTAAAAAATGCAAAGAATCTAATGGAAAAAGAGGAGTTCAAAAATGTATGGATAAAAAGATGCCTAACACAAGAGGAACTGGAATTACTGAAAGAGAAAAGGGAAGAAGCAAAAACAAAAAATGAGGGAAGATCAGAAGAGGAGAAGAATTTTTTTTTACAAAGTAATAGGAATGCAGGTACGAAAGTGGTACACAAACAGGATGGAATAAAAAGGAGGAAGGTAGTAGAACCATGTCATGACAAGTATATAAACAAGATGATAAAGTTGATGTACTCAAATGTGGATGGAATGGTATCTAAATTACTAGAGATGAATGATTATGTCAGAGAAAATGAACCACAAATAATATGCCTAACTGAAACAAAATTAATACCAAGGATATCCAATGACATACTAAACTTAGAGGAATACAATATACGGAGAAGAGACAGAAATTTAAAAAAAGGAGGAGGAATTATAATATTAACCAAGAAAAATCTAAAAGTCAATGAAATAAAGCTAGATATACCATCACAAGTAGAACTGATTGCAGTAGAGATCAACACATCTGAAGGTAAAGTAATTGTAGCCAATTTGTACATGCCACCCGTATGGTTAGACCATACATGCCACCCGTAGCCAATTTGTACATGCCACCCGTATCCCTGACCGCCTTGGAGAGAGCTCCAACATACTTGACCTCTTCCTCACAACTAATCCTTCAGCTTACTCTGTTAATCTTTTCTCTCCGTTGGGCTCCTCCGATCACAACCTTATTACCTTAACCTGTCCTATCGCTCCAGTACGGCCTGCGGACCCTCCAGGGAAACGTCGTCTCTGGCATTTTGGAGCTGCGGACTGGGAGGCCCTCAGGCAGTACTTCTTTGATTTTCCCTGGAATGATTATTGCTTCCATGGCCGTGAGCCATCTGAGTGTGCCTTGCGCATTACGGAGGTTATTCTCTCGGGCATGGAAGCATACATTCCTTTCTCATATCCTTTGACTAACGCAAGAAAGCCTTGGTTTAATCACGCTTGTTCTAATGCTGTCCGCAACAAGGAGAAGGCCTACAAAAGGTACCGGAGCCAACCCACCCCTGAATCACATAATCTTTACGTTTCTGCCCGGAATCGTGCTAAGTCTGTTCTTCGCTCTACTAAAAATAATTTCAACCATACTAAATGCTCTCAACTCTCCAACTCGAATTCTTCTCGCTACTTCTGGCACCTTGCCAAAAATCTTTCTAACAACTTTACCTCATCATCCTTCCCTCCTCTTTTCTACTCTGATGGTTCTGTAGCTATTTCTTCTACTGATAAAGCAGATCTCTTTGCACAGACTTTCTCCTCCAATTCCACCTTAGACGATTCCGGTGCTGTTCCTCCATCACTTCCCCCCTCTGACTTCCTCATGGCTGACATTAAAATTTCTTCAGTTGATGTATTTTCTGCCATTACTGGCCTCAGTACTAACAAGGCATATGGGCCTGATGGGGTCCCTCCTGTTGTTCTCAAAAACTGTGCTTCTGTGCTTACACCCTGCCTAGGCAAACTATTTCGCCTTTGTCTGTCAACTTGTACCTTTCCTTCTTGCTGGAAGTTTGCTCTCATTCAGCCAGTCCCAAAGAAGGGTGACCACTCCCAACCCTCCAACTATCGTCCAATTGCTTTAACGTCCTGTATTTCAAAAGTTTTCGAGTCAATTCTTAATAAAAAAATTTTAAGGCATCTTTCCTATCACAACCTTCTTTCCGATCGTCAGTATGGGTTCCGTCAGGGACGCTCCACTGGCGATCTTCTCACCTACCTTTCAGACTCCTGGTCATCCTCCTTTCGGGACTTTGGCGAAAGCTTTGCCATTGCACTTGACATCTCAAAGGCTTTCGATCGAGTCTGGCATAAATCTTTAATTTCCAAACTGCCCTCCTACGGTTTCTATCCTTCTATCTGTGCCTTCATCGCTAGCTTCCTTTCTGGTCGTTCTATAGCTGCTGTCGTAGACGGCCATCGTTCTTCTCCTAGATCTATCAACAGTGGTGTTCCTCAGGGCTCTGTCCTATCACCAACTCTCTTCCTTTTATTCATCAATGATCTTCTAAGCTGTACATCTAACTCTATCCACTCATACGCTGATGACTCCACCCTTCACCTTTCCATTCGGTTCCCGCAACGCCCATCTCAACAGTTACTTCAAGAAACAAGGGATGAGGCTATGGCACACCTAATGTCTGACTTGGCTCATATCTCTGACTGGGGTAAAAATAATATGGTTGTCTTTAATGCTTCTAAGACTCAGTTCTTACACCTATCAACCCGACAAAATCTTCCACAGGTATACCCACTAATGTTTAATAATATTCAGATTAATCCTGCATCATCCTTGAACATGCTTGGGGTTTCATTTACTCGGGACTTATCTTGGAAAGATCATATTGATTCTCTTGTAAAATCTGCTTCCAAGAGATTGGGTGTGCTAAGCCGACTCCGCTCTTTCTTTACCCCTGCACAATTGTTGACTCTATACAGGGGTTTTATCCGCCCCTGTGTGGAGTACAACTCTCATGTGTGGGGAGGCTCCCCACATACAGCTCTTCTCAATAGGGTGGAGTCAAAGGCTTTTCGTCTCATTAACTCTCGTCCTCTTACTGACTCCCTTCAACCTCTGTCTCTTCGCCGCACTGTTGCATCTTTATCTCTTTTCTATCGCTACTTTAATGGTCACTGCTCCTCTGAACTGTCTGCTTGCATTCCTCCACCTCTACGACGGGCGCGTAGCACCCGTCTGGCAGCAAACTCTCATCCCTTTTCTGTCCAACTCTCTAATGCAAGAGTTAACCGTTACTCCCAGTCTTTCATTCATGCAACAGGTCAGCTCTGGAACTGTCTCCCTCTGTCTGTATTTCCTCCTGCCTATGATCTCCAGTCTTTCAAACGCAGTGTGTCCAGGCATCTCAAAATGATCGGATCTTGAATTTGGCTCTCTATTGTATTTTGTTTTTCTCTTGGAGGGAACTGTTACTGCTGGCTCATGGCCTTTGGTTCCTTCTTCCTCGCATAAAAAAAAAAAAAAAAAAAAACACACACATGGGAAAGAGACGAATATGAGGACCTGGCAGAGAGTACAATTCAGAGTTTAAGATCATTACTACATAAAATGGAAGAGAAATCGGAAAGAATTATATTAACTGGGGATTTCAATACAAATATAAATTGGAATACTCTAGATATAATTAGCCAAGAAAGCTGTTGGGACCAAAAGCTCCTGGATCTCGTCAAGAGTTTTTCCTAACGCAACATGTGAGGGAAACCACCAGAAAAAGAGGACTTGATGTACCTTCAGTGCTAGATCTAATATTTACTAGGCAAGAAAATGATATTGACAGTTTAATATATCACCCTCCACTCGGCAAAAGCAATCATGCAGTACTAAATTATAACTTCAGGATAGCATATGACATAGTAAACAGCAATGACAGTTACAAAAAGAGCCTAAACTATAAAAAGGGAAATTATCAAGACCTAAAGAAGTATTTCTTAGAAGCTGATTGGGAAAATGAGCTTAGAGGACAAGATTTAAATGCTGTATATAAAAATTTTTGTGAATTTTATGATATAGGAGTCTAGAAGTACATCCCACAGCACAAAGAAGCAGATAAGAAAATACAGAAATGGTTCAATACAGAATGTAAAAAATCAAAAGAAAGAAGAGATTTGTTGTGGAATAGATACAGAAGACACAATAGTGAAAGGCCGTATAATAATTACAAACAGGCAAGAAACGATTATACAAGAATAAGGAGGGAAGCCCAAAAACAGTTTGAGGAGGATATAATAAATAAAAGTAGTGATCAACCAAAGCTGTTTTACAGCTATATCAGAAGCAAAATCAAAGTAAAAGATATAATACAATCCATTACGGACAAGCGAATCACTTATACACAAGAGAAAGATATTTGTGAAGCACTAAATAAGAATTTCCAATCAGTTTTTACAGAAGAAAAAATTTTTTGAGAGGGACTATGTGGAACACGCATGTCCACACATACTACCAGATATACAAATAGCAGAAAAAGTAATACAGGAGGAGTTAAGTGGATTAGAAAGAGGAAAAGCAAGTGGTCCTGATGAAATTTCATGTTGGGTATTACAAGAATGTGCAAAGGAGTTAAGTAAACCATCATTTTTAATTTTCAAGAAATCCTTGAGTCAAGGTAAACTACCTGATATTTGGAAAAAAGCAAATATTGTCCCTTTATTCAAGAAAGGAAATAGACAAAATCCACTCAACTACCGACCAGTATCACTGACCAGTGTTGTAAGCAAGGTATTAGAAAAGCTTGTAAGAAAAGCTTGGGTAAATCATCTAGAAGAACACAGTATGATAACAGAAAGACAGTTTGGTTTCAGAAAAGGAAAATCATGTGTTACTAATCTGTTGAGCTACTATGACAGAGTAACAAACACAATACAGGAAAGGGAAGGATAGGTGAACAGTATCTATTTAGATTTCAAGAAAGCTTTTGACACAGTACCACACCAAAGACTTTTATGGAAACTGTACCATCAAGGAGGAATTCGAGGCAAACTGTTTTGTTGGATGCAAGACTTTCTCATAAAAAGAGAAATGAGAACAGTACTAAGAGGAAACTACTCATCATGGAAAGAAGTGACTAGTGGAGTACCACAGGGTTCAGTGCTGGCACCAATCATGTTTTTAGTGTATATAAATGATACAAACAGTAACACTGGAAATGAGAGCTATCTGAATATGTTTGCAGATGATGCAAAAATACAAAGGAGATTTACTAACACAGACTCTTGTAAAGAGCTACAAGAAGAATTAAATAAACTTCATGAATGGAGTAGTACATGGCAAATGGAATTCAATGTGGACAAGTGTCATGTAATCAAGTTTGGTAAAAGTGGAAAAAGACCTGATTGGGATTATAAATTAGGAAATAAAACCCTATACACATCAGAAAGAGAGAAATATCTAGGTGTGATTATCAATAACAGACTATCTCCGGCTGACCACATCAGCGAGAAGGTACGGAACATGTATACACTGCTTGCAAATATGAGAATAGCATTCACATACATAAATGAAGACATGCTAAGAAAGATAATAACATCATTCATTAGACCAACCCTGGAATATGCATCAGTAGTCTGGAGTCCTCATCTCAAAAAACACATAGACAAGATTGAAAAAGTTCAAAGGGCTGCTACAAGATGGATACCAAGCTTAAGGGACCTAAGCTACGAGGAAAGACTAAATAAACTGAATCTACCAACACTACAGGAGAGAAGGAAAAGAGGTGACATGATAATGCTATATAAGTGCATATCAGGGAAGGAGAAAATAGACATAAATGATTACTTAACATATGGAGAAGCATCAGCAAGAGGACACTGCAAAAAACTGCATAAGAAGAGAGGTGATAAAGACGTAAGAAAATTCAGTTTCCCAAACAGAGCAATTGATCAATGGAATGCACTGCCGAATGAAATAGTGTGTGCCAAAACAATTCACAAATTTAAGGATATGTACGATAAATATGGTTTAAGACACGAGACAGCACGAGCTTGACTCATTCCTGTAAAGATACAATTAGGTAAGAACAATTAGGTAAGGTAAGAACACAAGATGTAAGAGAGGCGAGAGGTGCCGCGCATCGCTCCGCACCTGGCCAATCTCGGCTGCAAATGGCCATACCTAAAAAGTATCTTTATATGAGTCAAGCTCTGTACTAAGTCCAACTAAATAGTGTTCTATTATAAATGACAAAGTTTAAGTAAAAGTATTGTTCCAGAATAGATGCGTCAAACAAGCAAATCAGCTATGAGGGACTTTCAGGTGTCGTCTGCTACCTAGCTGAGCCCTATTTCGGTCCAGACCTAGAAAGGTAACGTAATTATTTTGACTATTCTATATGTCTGGATAAACTTACAAGAGTTGGCAACACTATAGACCATTAAAGTCACTAAAATAGTCGTTGATAAAAAATATCATGCCCATGAATGAATACTTTTGACTGGCTATTATGTATATGCGTACATTGAGCTTCCATCCGGCAATCCCTCAGACACAGTCATTTCGTTGTGTTACCGATGAGTTCAGTGGAATTGGCTTTCATATCTACATTCGTATCGTCTTTTTGAGTAAGAATAGTGCTTTCTTGAAGCTTGTCATTGCCTCAGTTTTCTGAAATTTAATATTTGCCAAATACCGCCACTTGACATCTGTTTCTATACGCCATAGGCGACCGTCCTCATGGCGGGATAAAACATAGCTCACTTTTCGCTAGCTCTCGGTGAAGGTGAATGTGTATACGATTCATTTACTAGACCAGAATGGCGATTAACCAAGGTTTTGTAGTCCAATATTTGCATGATTCGTATGATGTACCTTGATATATATAATAAGGATACAAAACAGACAATTACAAGTTAGCTTAATGTGCTACATGAGCGTGATTACTTCCTTCACTATAAGGACGTAAATAATTTTATTATTTATTCCGACGACTTTGTTCAGCTCAGGAGAGACTGAACTGGATGATACAGCTTCATTAACCCCTTGCAGAATGAGTATTCTAAATGGTAAATCGTTCGGCAGCAAGAAGAAAACTGTATATCATCGAACTGAAAAAGTTAGGCTTCTGACATCACTTTCTTTTTCTGAAGCTCAGAGGCTTATATGATCATTTGGTACATGTTTTATGATTTATTTTTGAAATGCGTGACATACAAAATAGTGCCCCCGAAAACGAGGTGAGTGAGGAACAGCATAGTGTCCCTGGAAACGCACCGACACCCCCACCTGCACCCCATGGAATAGCCGCAGCCGAACTACAGGATGCTATGAGACAACGGCATAAGGCAGCCTGGGCCGTGCGCCCTTAAAACACCCAACCATCGCATCGTCACCCTAGCAGGAGGAGGACACTACCTTCGGGGAGTGGGATTGCTGGATCAGCTAGGGTGGAGCTGCCAAATCAGCTCCAGACAGCGCCCCTCAGGAGACGGCCTACTGCCATTCCCGCCTTCTCCAGACAGCTGATTGCCGCTCTGAAAGTGTTCTTCCTGAGTTGGCCTATTGCCGCTCTTCCCTCCGGCAGAAGGAGACGGCCTACTACCGCTCCCTCCTTCATCAGATGGCTGATTGCCGCTCCGAAGGTGTTGCCCATGAGTCGGCCTATTGCCACTCCTCCCTCCGGCAGAAGGAGATGGCCTACTGCCACTCCCGCCTTCGCCAGACAGCCGATTGCTGCTCTGAAGGTGTTGCCTCAGAGACGGCCTACTGCCGCTCCTGCCTTCGTCAGACGGTCGATTGCTGCTCCGATGGCGTCCAGAGGCTCGCTGACTCCCCCACTCAGGCCACGGCCAATTGCTGGGCCTTGGCACCTCATGGTTGCACCCCTGGACAGCCACGGCCAATTGTCGGACCCCACGGCCAAAGAGAGGTATTACTAGTGTCATCGCCCCTGTGTGAGGCAGATGCCCGGATCCCCAGCACCGGAGAAACCCAGCGAGGCCTCACAGCTTCCCCTGGCCTCCGCTCCCTACGCCTGGCCCTGGAGAAGACCCACCTGACGGACCCTAGTTCAGGTCAGTGCCGCAGCCCCTCCCTGATGGCACCCCTCGAGTCTGGGGACCACAGTCCTCAGCCACACTAGGCCCTCCCCAGGATGCCCGGGCGAGAACTCTCCATGCCCACAAGGTGGCGTCAGACCTCCACCTCCGGCCGAGACCTGAGCCAGAGATTTCTGGACCTGTTCGGCCCCAGTCCTGAGGGCCACACCCCTGAACCTAGCCCGGAGACTACAGGCTCCTGCGCCACCTGCAGCCCTGGACGCGAGAGGACGCCCCTGCGAGTCGTCCTGTGCCTCTCGGCACGCCCTCCCCTGGCGGTGCCTCTAGCCCAGCAGAGTAGTTGCCGGCGTGTCTCCCCACCGCCCTCACTACATGAGTAAATTATGTTAAGTGTGGTGTTGCCCCAGAAGTAGTGAATTGACATATGTTAAGTGTGACGTTGCCCTAGAATCAGTGTTACAGTGATACAGTGACTTCATTTATGTTAAATATCAGGGCGAGTGAAATCACGGATGGATGAGTAAGAACGAGCACAGAGATTAAGTTCTGATGAATCAGACTCACAAGTGACGCCCTTGTAGAAAACCAGTAAGACTATTCCCCCGAGAAATCCTCTGTAGTAAAAATACACCCATGTCCTTTGTTACCAGAAAATAGTAGAGAAAGTGTAAATAATATTCTCCCGTTTGTATTAAAGAAACACAGTGAATTCCCAGTGCCCTCCACTCCCTCGCTTTCTAAAGAATCTCCTCCCAGCAGCCAGCATAAACGTAAACGAGAAATAGAATCAAATGTCAAAATCCCTTTGCTATCAGATGATACTAAGTTTGAATTAATAATACTTACCCTCTCCCAATATTACTATAACTCTGTTCTGACCCGTCGCGAGTCCTTCCCCTCCCCCCCCGTGTGAGCCTCTCTCCACGCGCTCCCACGCGCGCCTGTGTTCCCTGTACACCTGTGCACTAGAATTACTGTATTGGCATCAGTATTAGTTAAGCCAGTATCCTGCGAGATACTGATATCCTAGTTAAGGTTTTACTTCTCTGTCATATATTGTGTTGTAATTTCTGCTGTTATTGTCCTGTGTCTGACTGTGGTAATGTACATGTAAAGGTTACTGCCTGAAGTTTCTGTGTCCTGCCTCTCTTCATTGCACTAAGCTCCGGTCTCGAAAGAGAACCCCGCTACACGTTAGGTGCTTTAGGACCGAGGGGTCGGGCCTTTTTCACCTAGCATTACACTGGTGGCCAGCGGTGGTTCTTGACCCGGGCATAGAAGAGAGGCAGTGAGGAAATATTTGGCAACATGGCAACTAAACCGCATGTACAGTTACCCAAGTTTGACCCTGACCAGTACGATATACACACGTATCTGACAATAATTAAACCCTTACTGGATATTGGCTTTGAAAATGACCAGCAGAAAATTGCAGTCACACTCCTACTATTGGGCAAAGCGACGGCGAACATAGCACCGAAAATCGTCCTGGAGCTCACTTGGCAGAACTTTACAAAGTTCGCGGTTCAAGCCATCACCCCATCATTAGGGAGAGTGGTGGCTCTATCTCAATTGGATAGTTGTTCCTTTAATAGGGATTTAGATAATACCCTGATACAGGCAAGACGCCTAGTTACTGCTGCCTACCTGGAGGCAGATGAGGAAACCCGGGATCAGAACACGTTTAACACTCTACTCAGAGTGCTTCCGAGTGTTGTTAGACAACACTTTACTATCCACGACCCAACTGGAGACATGGATAGGGATATCCAGCTCATACGGCGCCTCCTGACCGCCTGCCCTACTCCCCAGCAAATTAATGTGGTAAAGAAATTTCCCACTCAACCCCCGGCTCCTCCAACCATGCCACGACCGCCCTTGCCTCACACCAGCCCTACCCCGACGCCCAGTCCGCCTAGGGCACCTCCGCCCCCCCACCGGCGCCCCGCCTTGCGGGAAAATCCGAATCTGATCTTGGTGAATCCATGGAAATTCACAGCCTGCAGCTCCCGCTGCCCCCTACATGACATACGGGACCAGCTTAAAGCTGCTTGCCGCAGAACCACAGCCCCGGGTTCACGTAAGGTGTCCTCGTTGGAAGATGAGGCCCCAGAAGATGAACTGGCACCCAGGGATGAGCCCCATGCGGGAGAACAGGAGCAGGAACAGGAGAATGAAGGCCACAGACAGCTGAATTTTTAGGCCCGCCCCCACACCAACCCACAGTGGCAGGGGCCATTACCCCTATGTATCGCCCCCCAGTGTACCACAAGATGAAATTAAATGGCGTGAAGGCCAAACTGCTAGTCGATACGGGAGCAGCCAGGTCCTGCCTATACAGCCACTATTTCTCCTGCCAAAGATCGATATTTGGCCCACTCCACCCTACTGCCACTCACCTTGTGAATGCGGGGGATGGCCCCCTGCCCATCCGTGGGGAGACTTGGGCCCATACGGGTCAACACCCACCAGCTGGTGTCCACCCAACATCAATTCATTATTTTTGACTCGTCCTGCCGGAGCTACGACGGGTATTTAGGACTGGACTTGCTCCAAAAACTAGGAGCTACCATTGACTGCTGCTACCAACAACTCCAGTTCCGTCCCCCACCCCACCCCACCCAGGCTGTTTGCACCTGTACGCCCCGGCCCCGGCCGGAAGATTCTCCCCCTCTCCTCCTCCCGTGCCCCTCTCCTCCTCCCCTCCCTCCGCCCCCCTCTCCTCCTCCTCCAGTGCCCCCCCCACCTCCCCTGCTCCTTCGTTCCCCACCACTGTCTCCTTTGCTGTTACCATTCCCTCTCACCACGAGGCTTTGGGGCTCTTTAACTGGCCCTCTGGTCCCTCTGTTTTGTTCTCCCCCCTCCTCCCATCTGGAGCCCTTTCTGCCTGCCTTTTATCTCCTACTTTTCTCCCTCCACACCACACTGCCATCTGCATAGCCAACCTCGCCCTTTCCCCCCTTCCCCTCCCCAAAGGGCTCATTTTTGGAGAGATAGAGGAAGCCGAGCCCTGTGCCCCATCCTCCTCCCACTTCCCCACCCCCCTACTCCCTACTCCTGACCATCTCTCTGCCCAGCAGTCAGACACCTTACGTCGCCTCCTTCTGGATTTCCAGGACCTTTTTCCGACAGGACCAGCATACATAGGGCATACCACATACCTGTCTCATGAAATCCACACGACAGGCTTACCAATTAGATAGCCTTCCTGACGAAAGAACCCCTGACAAAGGGAGGAAGAGGACCGCCAAGTACATGAAATGATCGAGGCCGGCGTCATTTCCCCCTCCACCAGCCCTTGGTCCTTCCCCTTCGTTCTAGTAAAGAAGAAAGATGGCACAATGCAATTTTGCATCGATTATCGCCGCCTAAACGACGTTACCATCAAAGATGCCACTCCCCTCCCACGAATTGATGATTCCTTAGATTCCCTTTATGGGGCATCGTGGTTCTCCACCCTTGAGCTCCAGTCTGGGTGCTGGCAGGTCCCTGTACATCCAGAACACCGAGGCGAGACAGCTTTTTCCACGAGCAATGGCAAACATTACGAATTCAATGTTCTGCCTTTTGGCCTCTGCAATGCCCCTGCCACCTTCTCCCGGCCAATGGAATCTGTCCTGATGGTTTCACTTGGGAGATATATCTGGCCTATTTAGACGACGTCATCATTTTTAGCCAGACCTGGGCCGACCACTTGCAGTGCCTCCGCCAGGTCTTTACTAGGATTCGCTAGGCAGGCCTCAAACTTCACCCCTCTAAGTGTGTCCTGGCCGCCAGGACTGTCTCATTCCTGGGACATGTTGTCTCCCAGGCAGGAATCTCCCTGGACCCCTACAAACTCCACGCCATCACGGACATACCACCACCACAGGACGTCCACGGCGTCCGCACCTTCCTAGGACTCATGTCCTACTATCTTTGCTTCGTGAAGGGATTCGCGCAAATTGCAAAGCCTCTTCACGATCTGACCAGGAAGGGGGAACCGTTCATCTAGACTGAAGAGAGGCGAGATGCTTTCCAGCTGCTAAAAGACAAACTTGTCTCTGCTCCCATCATGGCCTTTCCCGATTATGCCCTCCCTTTTTGCCTCTACACCGATGTTTCTCTCACCGCAATAGGAGCCATGCTAGCCCAGGTACAAGCCGGCTGAGAGCACATCATTGCATGCACCAGTCGCACCCTGAATCCAGCCGAGAAGAATTATGCTGCGACCAAGTGAGAATGCCTCGGCATAATTTGGGCCCTCCAACTTTTTAGGGCTTACCTTTCCGGGACTCAGGTCATGATCATCACTGACCACCAGTCACTTCAGTGGTTACACCAGTCTAACTCACATAGCGCCCAACTCGTCAGGTGGTGTGAAACCCTGGAGGAATTTCAGTATGAAATTTGCTATGGGCCTGGGAAGCTTCACACCAACGCAGATGCCCTCTCCCGCCTCCCCATCCATGCAGTACAGCCAGATCTGGATATCCTACACATATGGCACCACAAGGAATGGCCCCCCTGGATTCCCACCCACCTGTTCACCAAACTATGCTGAAAGGGCGACCACCACCTAACCCCGTCTGGGCATATCCTTCTGACCCCCGATCCGGCACGTGACGCCTTGCGCCACCTTCATGCCCATAACAGCATCCACCTAGGTACTAAGAAACTATTACAAGTGTTTAACCCGCCCCATCCCGACGTTTTCTGGGCAGTGTTTACGCCCCAGTCCCAACATTTTTGGACCTTTTTTTTTTTTGGCTCAAACATCCGCTTTTGGTGAAAAACATCGAAAATTCATAGAGAAATCGCTCACCTGAGGTTTAAAATACTCGATTCAGGTATGAGTACCTCCTTACCTGACTGGGTTTTCTAACAGGCTGGCACCAAAGAAAACGAGTTCTATGGGAGGGTAACTATTTTATCCACTCATAAACAGTATTTATTTATTTATTTGGTACGAATTTATATGTAGTTCAAGAGTATATTGGTTTTCAAACAGTAATATAAGCATTATAAGCATTGTTTCACTCATTAACTCATCACCATTCGTGACCTTTTTTTCCCACATTACCTGATCATCATTTCTGACTGTTTCTTCCTCTAATGCTATGTAAACTTTGTCCTCCACATTGTCATCGATTGGGGAATCACTCTGGCCCTGAATGTCTTTATTGGCCAGGTCACTTGTAACAGGTGAATTGCCGAGACAATGGCGTGCAGAGGGGGGGAGAGGTTATGCAGTGTAAGGCATTGTCCCTGCTTGGCATCTTGTAGAGGAAGATGTCCCGTGTCCCGTGTATACGTGCCAAAAATCACTCGCGATATCACTCGCGAAAATTGAAAATTGTGCAAATTAGGGACCTTGCAATGTTGCCGCGTTAATTGACATCTCCGGGATATGAGTGCACATCATGTGAAGATGTGAATTCATGTCTCCGGGACGTGGCGGGTTAATGACACTTACTGGGTGCCAAACCCCTCCACCCTCGCCAAGGAAATCATTCATACTTGCCGCGCCTGTGCACTGGGAAAAGATGTCACCCAGACCGCTGGGCCCTCAGGCCACATCACCGCCCATAAACCCTGGCAACTCCTGGCGATAGATGTAGTAGGCCCCCTCCCTCCCAAATCTGGATACAAATATATCACCTTTGTGGACACGTATTCGAAATTTGTAGTAGCCTGTCCGGCGAAAGAGCATCATGCCGTCGCTGTCGCCGATGCCCTTCTCCGACATGTGTTCCCTTATTTTGGGATCCCTCAAGCCATTCATTCTGCCAATGCCCCAGAAATCTCCAGAAAAATCTGGGAGGAACTCACCAGAATCTTTGGATAAAAAATCTCCCACTCCTTTCCTTATTGGCCACAGGGGAATGCAGTATGTGAACGTAGTCATCGTACTCTTATGAACCAATTATGTACACTCATCAAGGCTATGACAGACGATGATTGGCTGGCTCATGTGAAAATCATTCAGTGGGGCATGAATTCCTGTCCCCAGGAGGACGGGGTTTGCCCACATGAGCGAATATTCGGCAAATCCCCTCTCCTGCTACCACTGCGTCAACACCTGCAACCACCTGCCTCCGCTCCCACTACAGACCCATTGCACCTTCTGAAGGGCCGACTGCACCACCTACAAAAAACTCTAGACCTCGGCCCTGACACCGCCTCCAACCCCTTCAGCCTGGGCGACACTGTCATCGTCGCCTAACTTCCCACCCCCCACAAACTCGCCCCCTGCTTCACAGGGCCCCACACAATCGCACATGTCCCCAACCCTTACCAGGTTGTCGTAGATTATCATGGCACTCTGCGCACCCTCCGAAACCGCCACGTGCGTCCTTTCCGCATCCCCACTTCTGCCACCAAGACCCCACACTCCCAACCTCCCCCTGCTCCCGCACCGAATTTTACTTCCACATACGAGTGCTACATTTCCTCCTCGCCCTCCCCCTCCACCCCCCCTACCACCTCAGCCTCCCCCACCGCCACCACCCCCCGCACCTCACCTGACATCTCACCCGCCACACCAACCTCCCCTCGCTCACCCTCACCCCTTCCCTCCGCTGCCCCACCTTCACCGCCCAATCCCACATGTCCCGCCCACGCCGCCACCCCCTCAGCACAACCCACTACCACTGCCCTTTCTCCACCACCCGTGCGTACTCCCACCCCGATGGCCTCGCCCCCCACCACGCCCCCAACATGCAAAGCAGCCCGTACTACCCGACCCTGCCCACCCCGCATGCCCACTTCCCCACCCACCCCCACCCTCAGAACCACCACCACCCGTTCCGGCCGTCTCTCACGCCCTCCCGCCCTATACACCCATACCCCTACACCTCTTGCCTCCCCACAACTTCACACTATCATGATACATCAAGCCCAAATCCCCTCCACCTACACTCCCCAGAGACTCAGCACCGCATTACCATGGCACAAAACCTGACCCCGACCCTCAGGGTCCAGCATACAGCTCCCTACCACACCAACAACAACAGGATGAAGGTGAGACGAGCCATATGGGCGCCTACCTTCAGCAAGGATCGTCAGCTCCGAGGACCATACCACCTGCTTATCCTCCTCTGCGCCACCCTCATTACCTCCATGCTCTTCCTCACCTGTGATGCAGAGCAGGAAGAAAATCTCTATACCACTGCCTGGCAGGCCCTACTACAACACCTCCAGCCTGCGTATGCCACACACGACACTCACGTGTACCACCTTCAGCCACGGAGATGTGACTATTCCCAGGGGGAGAGTGGTGAAAAACAAAATATTGCCCCCCAAAATGAGGTGAGTGAGGAACAGCATAGTGCCCTCGAAAACGAGATGAGTGACGACCAGCATAGTGTCTCCGGAAACGCACCGACACCCCCACCCGGACCCCACAGAGTAGCTGCAGTCAAACTATGGGATGCCATGCGACAACAGCATAAGGCAGCCCAGGCCGTGCTCCCTTATAACACCCAACCGTCGCACCGTCACCCTAGCAGGAGGAGGACATTACCTTTGGGGAGTGGGATTGCCGGATCAGCTAGGGGTGGAGCTGCCAAATCAGCTCCAGACAGCGCCTCTCAGGAGACGGCCTACTGCCACTCCAGCCTTCTGCAGACGGCCGATTGCCGTTCCGAAGGTGTTCTCCCCGAGTCGGCCTATTGCCGCTCTTCCTTCCGGCAGAAGGAGACGGCCTACTGCCACTCCCATCGTCGACAGACGGCCGATTGCCACTCCGAAGGTGTTGCCCTTAAGTCGGCCTATTGCCGCTCCTCCCCCTGGCAGAAGGAGACGGCCTACTGCTACTCCCACCTTCGTCAGACGGCCGATTGCCGCTCCGAAGGTGTTGCGCCTGAGTCAGCCTATTGCCGCTCCTCCCTCCGGCAGAAGGAGGCGGCCTACTGCCTCTCCCGCCTTCGCCAGACTGCCGATTGCCACTCCGAAGGTGTTGCCTCAGATACGGCCTACTGCCGCTCCTCCCTCTGCCAGAAGGAGATGGCTCGTCTGATGGCCGATTGCCACTCCGAAGGTGTCCAGAGGCGCGCTGACTCTCCCACTCAGGCCACGGCCAATTGACCGGCCTTGGCGCCTCATAGTTGCGCCCCTGGGCAGCCACAGCCAATTGCCAGGCCCCACGGCCAAAGAGAGGTGTTACTAGTGTCATTGCCCCTGTGTGAGGCAGACGCCCGGACCCCCAGCACCAGAGAAACCCAGCGAGGCCTCACGGCTTCCCATGGCCTCTGCTCCCTACGCCTGGCCCTAGAGAAGACCCACCTGATGGACCCTAGTTCAGGTAGGTGCCGCAGCCCCTCCCTGACAGCGCCCCTCAACTCTGGGGACCACAGTCCTCAGCTACTCCAGGCTCTCCCCAGGACGCCTGGGCGAGAACTCTCCATGCCAACGAGGCAGCATAAGACCTCCACCTCCTGCCAAGACCTGAGCCAGAGATTTCTGGACCTGTTCAGCCCCAGTCTTGAGGGCCACACCCCTGAACCTAGCCCGGAGACTACAGGCTCCTGCGCCACCTGCAGCCCTGGACGCGAGAGGATGCCCCTGCAAGTCGTCCCGTGCCCTCTCGGCATGCCCTCCCCTGGCAGTGCCCCTAGCCCGGCAGAGTAGTCACCGGCGTGTCTCCCCGCCACCCCCACTACATGAGTAAATTATGTTCAGTGTGGTGTTGCCCCAGAACTAGTGAATTGACATTTGTTAAGCATGACGTTGCCCTAGAATCAATGTTACAATGATACAGTGACTTAATGTATGTTAAATATCGGAGCAAGTGAAATCACGGGTGGATTAGTAAGAACGTGCATAGAGATTAAGTTCTGATGAATCAGACTCACAAGTGACGCCCTTGTAGAAAACCAGTAAGACTATTCCCCCGAGAAATCCTCTGTAGTAAAAATACACCCATGTCCTTTGTTACCAGAAAATAGTAGAGAAAGTGTAAATAATATTCTCCCGTTTGTATTACCGAAACACAGTGAATTCCCAGTGCCCTCCACTCCCTTGCCTTCTAAAGAATCTCCTCCCAGCAGCTAGCATAAACGTAAACGAGAAATAGAATCTAATGTCAAAACCCTTTTGCTATCAGATGATACTAAGTCTGAATTAATAATACTTACCCTCTCCCAATATTACCATAACTCTGTTCTGACCCATCACGAGTCCTTCCCCTCCCCCCCATGTGGGCCTCTCTCCCTGCGCTCCCGACTCTCTCTTCAGACGCCGCCCCAGTAAGGGGGACTTTTATGCATGGTAGTGAGGAGAGTTGATGTATGCATGTTGGCTCTAGGGTTGCCTTACTGGCATTAGCTCTTTTTTTTATCACTCTTCTGGTGTGCAATAGGATAGATAGTTACTCATTTTCCTCCCCTCCCTGTAGCTAGGTACAGTAGGTGTCTGTGCCATTACATTGAGTTTTCCTTTGCTTATCGCCCACGGAGGGTCCCCCCCACTGATCGCTCTGGGGCGTGAATAGACACGGTCGGGCCTCCCTGGAGTGGTTTGAGAGGGCAACCTCGGACATAGGTGGTCTACCCCAGGTTACTTGTCCTTTGATTGTTTTCTCTCCTTCTTCCCACTTCCCCCGTTAGGGGGGAGTGGATTCTATGGCGGACGCCCCTACTGCCTCCCCCCCCTTCAGGGGGGGGAGGTAGTCCTGACCGACCCCCGACTGTCTCACAGACGGACTGCCCCCAGACTGAATGGTCCCAGACATGTACCCATCTTAACATTGACGTAAAAAACGCGGAGTTTGTCCTGACTCATGCGGTTGATTCCACTCCCCTGTCCACTGTATTGGCATCAGTATTAGTTAAGCCAGTATCCTGCGAGATACTGATATCCTAGTTAAGGTTTTACTTCTCTGTCATATATTGTGTTGTAATTTCTGCTGTTATTGTCCTGTGTCTGACTGTGGTAATGTACATGTAAAGGTTACTGCCTGAAGTTTTTGTGTCCTGCCTCTCTTCATTGCACTAAGCTCCGGTCTCGAAAGAGAACCCCGCTACACGTTAGGTGCTTTAGGACCGAGGGGTCGGGCCTTTTTCACCTAGCATTACACTGGTGGCCAGCGGTGGTTCTTGACCCGGGCATAGAAGAGAGGCAGTGAGGAAATATTTGGCAACATGGCAACTAAACCGCATGTACAGTTACCCAAGTTTGACCCTGACCAGTACGATATACACACGTATCTGACAATAATTAAACCCTTACTGGATATTGGCTTTGAAAATGACCAGCAGAAAATTGCAGTCACACTCCTACTATTGGGCAAAGCGACGGCGAACATAGCACCGAAAATCGTCCTGGAGCTCACTTGGCAGAACTTTACAAAGTTCGCGGTTCAAGCCATCACCCCATCATTAGGGAGAGTGGTGGCTCTATCTCAATTGGATAGTTGTTCCTTTAATGGGGATTTAGATAATACCCTGATACAGGCAAGACGCCTAGTTACTGCTGCCTACCTGGAGGCAGATGAGGAAACCCGGGATCAGAACACATTTAACACTCTACTCAGAGTGCTTCCGAGTGTTGTTAGACAACACTTTACTATCCACGACCCAACTGGAGACAAGGATAGGGATATCCAGCTCATACGGCGCCTCCTGACCTCCTGCCCTACTCCCCAGCAAATTAATGTGGTAAAGAAATTTCCCACTCAACCCCCGGCTCCTCCAACCATGTCATGACCGCCCTTGCCTCACACCAGCCCTACCCCGACGCCCAGTCCGCCTAGGGCACCCCCCCCCCCGCCGGCGCCCCGCCTTGCGGGAAAATCCGAATCTGATCTTGGTGAATCCGTGGAAATTCACAGCCTGCAGCTACCGCTGCCCCCTACATGACATACGGGACCAGCTTAAAGCTGCTCGCCACAGAACCACAGCCCCGGGTTCACGTAAGGTGTCCTCGTTGGAAGGTGAGGCCCCAGAAGATGAACTGGCACCCAGGGATGAGCCCCATGCGGGAGAACAGGAGCAGGAACAGGAGAATGAAAGCCACAGACAGCTGAATTTTTAGGCCCGCCCCCGCACCAACCCACAGTGGCGGGAGCCATTACCCCTAAGTATCGCCCCCCAGTGTACCACAAGATGAAATTAAATGGCGTGAAGGCCAAACTGCTAGTCGATACGGGAGCAGCCAGGTCCTGCCTATACAGCCACTATTTCTCCTGCCAAAGATCGATATTTGGCCCACTCCACCCTACTGCCACTCACCTTGTGAATGCGGGGGATGGCCCCCTGCCCATCCGTGGGGAGACTTGGGCCCATACGGGTCAACACCCACCAGCTGGTGTCCACCCAACATCAATTCATTATTTTTGACTCGTCCTGCCGGAGCTACGACGGGTATTTAGGACTGGACTTGCTCCAAAAACTAGGAGCTACCATTGACTGCTGCTACCAACAACTCCAGTTCCGTCCCCCACCCCACCCCACCCAGGCTGTTTGCACCTGTACGCCCCGGCCCCGGCCGGAAGATTCTCCCCCTCTCCTCCTCCCGTGCCCCTCTCCTCCTCCCCTCCCTCCGCCCCCTCTCCCCCTCCTCCAGTGCCCCCCCCACTGCCCCTGCTCCTTCGTTCCCCACCACTGTCTCCTTTGCTGTTACCATTCCCTCTCACCACGAGGCTTTGGTGCTCTTTAACCGGCCCTCTGGTCCCTCTGTTTTGTTCTCCCCCCTCCTCCCATCTGGAGCCCTTTCTGCCTGCCTTTTATCTCCCACTTTTCTCCCTCCACACCACACTGCCGTCTGCATAGCCAACCTCGCCCCTTCCCCCCTTCCCCTCCCCAAAGGGCTCATTTTTGGAGAGATAGAGGAAGCCGAGCCCTGTGCCCCATCCTCCTCCCACTTCCCCGCCCCACTACTCCCTACTCCTGACCATCTCTCTGCCCAGCAGTCAGACACCTTACGTTGCCTCCTTCTGGATTTCCAGGACCTGTTTGCAACAGGACCAGCATACATAGGGCATACCACATACCTGTCTCATGAAATCCACACGACAGGCTTACCAATTAGACAGCCTTCCTGACGAAAGAACCCCTGACAAAGGGAGGAAGAGGACCGCCAAGTACGTGAAATGATCGAGGCCGGCGTCATTTCCCCCTCCACCAGCCCTTGGTCCTCCCCCTTCGTTCTAGTAAAGAAGAAAGATGGCACGATGCAATTTTGCATCGATTACCGCCGCCTAAACGACGTTACCATCAAAGATGCCACTCCCCTCCCACGAATTGATGATTCCTTAGATTCCCTTTACGGGGCATCGTGGTTCTCCACCCATGACCTCCAGTCTGGGTACTGGCAGGTCCCTGTACATCCAGAACACTGAGGCAAGACAGCTTTTTCCACGAGCAATGGCAAACATTACGAATTCAATGTTCTGCCTTTTGGCCTCTGCAATGCCCCTGCCACCTTCTCCCGGCCAATGGAATCTGTCCTGATGGTTTCACTTGGGAGATATATCTGGCCTATTTAGACGACGTCATCATTTTTAGCCAGACCTGGGCCGACCACTTGCAGTGCCTCCGCCAGGTCTTTACTAGGATTCGCTAGGCAGGCCTCAAACTTCACCCCTCTAAGTGTGTCCTGGCCGCCAGGACTGTCTCATTCCTGGGACATGTTGTCTCCCAGGCAGGAATCTCCCTGGACCCCTACAAACTCCACGCCATCACGGACATACCACCACCACAGGACGTCCACGGCGTCCGCACCTTCCTAGGACTCATGTCCTACTATCTTTGCTTCGTGAAGGGATTCGCGCAAATTGCAAAGCCTCTTCACGATCTGACCAGGAAGGGGGAACCGTTCATCTAGACTGAAGAGAGGCGAGATGCTTTCCAGCTGCTAAAAGACAAACTTGTCTCTGCTCCCATCATGGCCTTTCCCGATTATGCCCTCCCTTTTTGCCTCTACACCGATGTTTCTCTCACCGCAATAGGAGCCATGCTAGCCCAGGTACAAGCCGGCTGAGAGCACATCATTGCATGCACCAGTCGCACCCTGAATCCAGCCGAGAAGAATTATGCTGCGACCAAGTGAGAATGCCTCGGCATAATTTGGGCCCTCCAACTTTTTAGGGCTTACCTTTCCGGGACTCAGGTCATGATCATCACTGACCACCAGTCACTTCAGTGGTTACACCAGTCTAACTCACATAGCGCCCAACTCGTCAGGTGGTGTGAAACCCTGGAGGAATTTCAGTATGAAATTTGCTATGGGCCTGGGAAGCTTCACACCAACGCAGATGCCCTCTCCCGCCTCCCCATCCATGCAGTACAGCCAGATCTGGATATCCTACACATATGGCACCACAAGGAATGGCCCCCCTGGATTCCCACCCACCTGTTCACCAAACTATGCTGAAAGGGCGACCACCACCTAACCCCCGTCTGGGCATATCCTTCTGACCCCCGATCCGGCACGTGACGCCTTGCGCCACCTTCATGCCCATAACAGCATCCACCTAGGTACTAAGAAACTATTACAAGTGTTTAACCCGCCCCATCCCGACGTTTTCTGGGCAGTGTTTACGCCCCAGTCCCAACATTTTTGGACCTTTTTTTTTTGGCTCAAACATCCGCTTTTGGTGAAAAACATCGAAAATTCATAGAGAAATCGCTCACCTGAGGTTTAAAATACTCGATTCAGGTATGAGTACCTCCTTACCTGACTGGGTTTTCTAACAGGCTGGCACCAAAGAAAACGAGTTCTATGGGAGGGTAACTATTTTATCCACTCATAAACAGTATTTATTTATTTATTTGGTACGAATTTATATGTAGTTCAAGAGTATATTGGTTTTCAAACAGTAATATAAGCATTATAAGCATTGTTTCACTCATTAACTCATCACCATTCGTGACCTTTTTTCCCACATTACCTGATCATCATTTCTGACTGTTTCTTCCTCTAATGCTATGTAAACTTTGTCCTCCACATTGTCATCGATTGGGGAATCACTCTGGCCCTGAATGTCTTTATTGGCCAGGTCACTTGTAACAGGTGAATTGCCGAGACAATGGCGTGCAGAGGGGGGGAGAGGTTATGCAGTGTAAGGCATTGTCCCTGCTTGGCATCTTGTAGAGGAAGATGTCCCGTGTCCCGTGTATACGTGCCAAAAATCACTCGCGATATCACTCGCGAAAATTGAAAATTGTGCAAATTAGGGACCTTGCAATGTTGCCGCGTTAATTGACATCTCCGGGATATGAGTGCACATCATGTGAAGATGTGAATTCATGTCTCCGGGACGTGGCGGGTTAATGACACTTACTGGGTGCCAAACCCCTCCACCCTCGCCAAGGAAATCATTCATACTTGCCGCGCCTGTGCACTGGGAAAAGATGTCACCCAGACCGCTGGGCCCTCAGGCCACATCACCGCCCATAAACCCTGGCAACTCCTGGCGATAGATGTAGTAGGCCCCCTCCCTCCCAAATCTGGATACAAATATATCACCTTTGTGGACACGTATTCGAAATTTGTAGTAGCCTGTCCGGCGAAAGAGCATCATGCCGTCGCTGTCGCCGATGCCCTTCTCCGACACGTGTTCCCTTATTTTGGGATCCCTCAAGCCATTCATTCTGACAATGCCCCAGAATTCTCCGGAAAAATCTGGGAGGAACTCGCCAGAATCTTTGGATAAAAAATCTCCCACTCCTTTCCTTATTGGCCACAGGGGAACGCAGTATGTGAACGTAGTCATCGTACTCTTATGAACCAATTATGTACACTCATCGAGGCTATGACAGACGATGATTGGCTGGCTCAAGTGAAAATCATTCAGTGGGGCATGAATTCCTGTCCCCAGGAGGACGGGGTTGCCCACATGAGCGAATATTCGGCGAATCCCCTCTCCTGCCACCACTATGTCAACACCTGCAACCACCTGCCTCCGCTCCCACTACAGACCCATTGCACCTTTTGAAGGGCCAACTGCACCACCTCAAAAAACTCTAGACCTCGGCCCCGACACCGCCTCCAACCCCTTCAGCCCAGGCGACACTGTCATTGTCGCCCAACTTCCCACCCCCCACAAACTCGCCCCCTGCTTCACAGGGACCCACACAATCACCCATGTCCCCAACCCTTACCAGGTTGTCGTAGATTATCATGGCACTCTGCGCACCCTCCGAAACCGCCACGTACGTCCTTTCAGCATCCCCACTTCTGCCACCAAGACCCCACACCCCCAACCTCCCCCTGCTCCCGCACCGAATTTTACTTCCACATACGAGTGCTACATTTCCTCCTCGCCCTCCCCCTCCACCCCCCTACCACTTCAGCCTCCCCCACCGCCACCACCCCCCGCACCTCACCTGACATCTCACCCGCCACACCAACCTCCCCTCGCTCACCCTCACCCCTTCCCTCCGCTGCCCCACCCTCACCGCCCAATCCCACATGTCCCGCCCACGCCGCCACCCCCTCAACACAACCCTCTACCACTGCCCTTTCTCCACCACCCTTGCGTACTCCCACCCCGATGGCCTCGCCCCCCACCACGCCCCCAACATGCACAGCAGCCCGTACTACCCGACCCTGCCCACCCCGCATGCCCACTTCCCCACCCACCCCCACCCTCAGAACCACCACCACCCGTTCCGGCCGTCTCTCACGCCCTCCCGCCCTATACACCCATACCCCTACACCTCTTGCTTCCCCACAACTTCACACTATCATGATACATCAAGCCCAAATCCCCTCCACCTACACTCCCCAGAGACTCAGCGCCGCATTACCATGGCACAAAACCTGACCCCGACCCTCAGTGTCCAGCATACAGCTCCCTACCACACCAACAACAACAGGATGAAGGTGAGACGAGCCATATGGGCGCCTACCTTTGGCAAGAATCGTCAGCTCTGAGGACCACACCACCTGCTTATCCTCCTCCGCGCCACCCTCATTACCTCCACGCTCTTCCTCACCTGTGATGCAGAGCAGGAAGAAAATCTCTATACCACCACCTGGCAGGCTCTACTACAACACCTCCAGCCTGCGTATGCCACACACGACACTCACGTGTACCACCTCCAGCCACGGAGATGTGACTATTCCCAGGGGGAGAGTGGTGAAAAACAAAATATTGCCCCCCCAAAACGAGGTGAGTGAGGAACAGCATAGTGCCCTCAAAAACGAGATGAGTGACGACCAGCATAGTGTCTCCGGAAACGCACCGACACCCCCACCCGGACCCCACAGAGTAGCCGCAGCCGAACTACGGGATGCCATGCGACAACGGCATAAGGCAGCCCAGGCCGTGCGCCCTTATAACACCCAACCGTCGCACCGTCACCCTAGCAGGAGGAGGACACTACCTTTGGGGAGTGGGATTGCCGGATCAGCTAGGGGTGGAGCTGCCAAATCAGCTCCAGACAGCGCCTCTCAGGAGACGGCCTACTGCCACTCCAGCCTTCTGCAGATGGCTGATTGCCGTTCCGAAGGTGTTCTCCCCGAGTCGGCCTATTGCCGCTCTTCCTTCCGGCAGAAGGAGACGGCCTACTGCCACTCCCATCGTCGACAGACGGCCGATTGCCACTCCGAAGGTGTTGCCCTTGAGTCGGCCTATTGCCGCTCCTCCCCCTGGCAGAAGGAGACGGCCTACTGCTACTCCCACCTTCGTCAGACGGCCGATTGCCGCTCCGAAGGTGTTGCCCCTGAGTCAGCCTATTGCTGCTCCTCCCTCCGGCAGAAGGAGGTGGCCTACTGCCTCTCCCGCCTTCGCCAGACGGCCGATTGCCGCTCCGAAGGTGTTGCCTCAGATACGGCCTACTGCCGCTCCTCCCTCTGCCAGAAGGAGATGGCTCGTCAGATGGCCGATTGCCAATCCGAAGGTGTCCAGAGACGCGCTGACTCCCCCACTCAGGCCACGGCCAATTGACCGGCCTTGGCGCCTCATAGTTGCGCCCCTGGGCAGTCACAGCCAATTGCCAGGCCCCACGGCCAAAGAGAGGTGTTACTAGTGTCATTGCCCCTGTGTGAGGCAGACGCCCGGACCCCCAGCACCAGAGAAACCTAGCCAGGCCGCACGGCTTCCCATGGCCTCTGCTCCCTACGCCTGGCCCTAGAGAAGACCCACCTGACGGACCCTAGTTCAGGTAGGTGCCGCAGCCCCTCCCTAATGGCGCCCCTCAACTCTGGGGACCACAGTCCTCAGCTACTCCAGGCTCTCCCCAGGACGCCTGGGCGAGAACTCTCCATGCCAACGAGGCAGCATAAGACCTCCACCTCCTGCCAAGACCTGAGCCAGAGATTTCTGGACCTGTTCAGCCCCAGTCTTGAGGGCCACACCCCTGAACCTAGCCCGGAGACTACAGGCTCCTGCGCCACCTGCAGCCCTGGACGCGAGAGGATGCCCCTGCAAGTCGTCCCGTGCCCTCTCGGCATGCCCTCCCCTGGCAGTGCCCCTAGCCCGGCAGAGTAGTCACCGGCGTGTCTCCCCGCCACCCCCACTACATGAGTAAATTATGTTCAGTGTGGTGTTGCCCCAGAACTAGTGAATTGACATTTGTTAAGCATGACGTTGCCCTAGAATCAATGTTACAATGATACAGTGACTTAATGTATGTTAAATATCGGAGCAAGTGAAATCACGGGTGGATTAGTAAGAACGTGCATAGAGATTAAGTTCTGATGAATCAGACTCACAAGTGACGCCCTTGTAGAAAACCAGTAAGACTATTCCCCCGAGAAATCCTCTGTAGTAAAAATACACCCATGTCCTTTGTTACCAGAAAATAGTAGAGAAAGTGTAAATAATATTCTCCCGTTTGTATTACCGAAACACAGTGAATTCCCAGTGCCCTCCACTCCCTTGCTTTCTAAAGAATCTCCTCCCAGAAGCTAGCATAAACGTAAACGAGAAATAGAATCTAATGTCAAAACCCCTTTGCTATCAGATGATACTAAGTTTGAATTAATAATACTTACCCTCTCCCAATATTACCATAACTCTGTTCTGACCCGTCGCGAGTCCTTCCCCTTCCCCCCCATGTGGGCCTCTCTCCCTGCGCTCCCAACTCTCTCTTCAGACGCCGCCCCAGTAAGGGGGACTTTTATGCATGGTAGTGAGGAGAGTTGATGTATGCATGTTGGCTCTAGGGTTGCCTCACTGGCATTAGCTCTTTTTTTTTTTTCACTTTTCTGGTGTACAATAGGATAGATAGTTACTCATATTCCTCCCCTCCCTGTAGCTAGGTACAGTAGGTGTCTGTGCCATTACATTGAGTTTACCTTTGCTTATCGCCCACGGAGGGTTCCCCTCACTGATCGCTCTGGGGCGTGAATAGACACGGTCGGGCCTCCCTGGAGTAGTTTGAGAGGGCAACCTCGGACATAGGTGGTCTACCCCAGGTTACTTGTCCTTTGATTGTTTTCTCTCCTCCTTCCCACTTCCCCCGTTAGGGGGGAGTGGATTCTATGGCGGACGCCCCTACTGCCTCCCCACCCTTCAGGGGGGGGGAGGTAGTCCTGACCGACCCCCGACTGTCTCACAGACGGACTGCCCCCAGCCTGAACGGTCCCAGATATGTACCCGTCTTAACATTGACGTAAAAAATGCGGAGTTTGTCCTGATTCATGCGGTTGATTCCACTCCCCTGTCCAGCCTCAATCCCTTCATCATCAAGAGGGTGATTGATGGGTGTGCAGGAGAGGTGGAACAAGTGAAAAAACTTGTGACTGTAGACCTCGTAAAAACCATGAATTCAGACCAGGTCAAGGATTTGCTTAAACTGAGGAAGTTCCACAATTATGATGTCCAAACAACGATCCCCCACTCCATAAATTCCTGAAAGGGTGTTATCACCTGCAGGGATCTTGTGCTTATAGAGGAAGAAGAAATTGTACAGGAACTTGCTCAGCAAGATGTAATAGAGGCCAGATTTATTGCAAGATTTTCGGAAGGCATAAGGACGAAGACCACAACAGTTGTTTTGACTTTTGGAAAAGTATCTCTTCCAGCCAATGTGAAAGTTGGATACAAAATTTTCAATGTCAGACCATACATCCCGAACCCCCTTCGTTGTGCAAAATGTCAGATCTATGGACACCATGAAAAGGCTTGTCGATCTTCTAACCTAGTATGTGGCAAGTGCGCAGCTGTAGGCCATTCTGCTGACCACTGTACATCAGAGAATGAATGTTGCTTTCACTGCCAGGGTGCTCACCCCACTTCCTCTCAGGTTTGTCCTAAGTGGAAAGAGGAGAAAGAGGTCTGCACAGTGAAAGCGATGGAGGGCATATCCTTTTATGATGCTAGGAAGAAGGTGAAGGAGTTGCATGCAACTCCCAAACCTAATACCTCCTATGCATTGGCGGTTGTGTCCCGTCCTGTGATGTGCACCGTGGAGACACAGGCTGACCTGACATTCGCTCCTCATCCCCCACGCCCTACCTCTCAGTCTAAGCCTCCTGTACGTTCCAACTCTCCGACAGACATCCCTGTTGCCACTTCATACTCTCAGGCTGCCGCTGCTCCTTCGCAGTCAGTGCGGCCAAAATAGACGTGTGACAAGTCTGACAAGATTAACTTGACCACCCTCACCAAACAGTCACGTCCTCATGTCCTTCCCACTCCCGGTCCGGCGAGGGAAAGAATAGCTCTTCCTCGGTGGATTCTGAAAACCTTGTTATTGACGAGAATATGGAGATCTCCACGAGCAAGCACCGGGAAAGTTCCCCCGGTAGCCACTCGCCTGGTGGCGGGCGGCATAAAAAACTAAGAGCACTGACCACCCTCATAAATCTTAAACCATCGCTTTCACTGTATTACAGTGGAATTGTAGAGGTGTCGGGAATAAGTTACCAAATATAGCAATCTTGCTGTCAATACACAGGCCAGACGTTATTTGTTTGCAGGAGACACGCCTGGAGGATCACCCTGATCCTCCACAGTTAAAACACTACCACTCGTATAGAAGATATGAAGGTCACGGAGTCACCATATACACACACAAATCACACCTACAAACGGAAGTGATTCTAAATTCTACTCTGGAAGCTGTCGCGTGTAGAATAAAATTTAATAACACGTATCTGTCTATTTGCTCTCTGTACTGTCCTCCACATGGCCTCATTGATAGTGATGCTTTAAATTCACTAGTTGAACATCTCCCTGGGAATAAGTTAGTGTTGGGCGACTTTAACGGCCATCACTATCAATGGGGTAGCTTGAGGATCGATAGTCGTGGGGAGCAAGTAGCCGACCTAATACTACAGTCCAGCCTCTGTGTTCTGAACGATGGTAGACCGACTCGTGTAGATGATCGTACTGGTAACTTTTCGGCCATTGACTTATCTTTGGCCTCCCCTGGTATACATCAAGATTTCTCATGGGACCCTTATGACAACTCGTTGGGAAGTGATCATTTACCCATCTGTCTTTCTTATACACGCGACATTGTTTCGGACCCTCCACCTCCAAAATTTAACTATAAGAAAGCAGATTGAGGGATCCTTCTCAAGGATCGCCAATTTAGATATAACTGGGGAGACCATAGATGTTAAGGTCGAAAATTTAACTACTTCCATATTACACGCAGCTGAGACTGCTATTCCCAAGACTTCTACAGTTCATGTGAAGCATAGAGCACATTGGTGGACGCCGGATTGCCGACAAGCATTAAGAAAACGCAATAGGAGATACAGGATTTTTGATAGTCAGCCCACTGAGAAAAATTTTATTGCATACAAACAGGCATGGGCTAAGGCAAGGAGAATAATAAGAAGGGCCAAACGTGACTCCTGGCAGTCCTTTGTGTCCACGGTGACTCGTACAACACCGTTAAGTAAAGTCTGGTCCACCATAAGAATATTAAATAATAAAGGCCCATACTTCCGTATTACCACCCTGCAGGTCAATAATAACATCTATGAAGAGCCCGTGGACGTTGCTAACATCCTCGCCAGGAGTTTTTCTCATGTAAGTAGCTCAGCCAATTATGATTCGCGTTTCCAACATCATAAACGCACAGCTGAGCTACAGATCATTGACTTTGCCACAGAAGACGTAGACTTCCCGTACAACCAAGAGTTTATGCTAGATGAACTGCTCCTTGCCCTTAAATCTTGTAAAGACGCCAGCCGTGGACCAGACACTATCACGTACGGTATGATCCAGCATCTTAATCAGGACAACCTGATTAAGATGTTAGCATTGTACAATGAGATCTGGGCGTCTTGAACGTTCCCAAACTCATGGCACTTTGCGCACGTCATACCGATACCCAAAGAGTGGTCGTCTTGTGAATCCCACTTCATTTCGTCCTATTGTGTTGACTTCTTGTCTATGTAAGGTCATGGAACGAATGGTAAACAACAGGCTTCTTTTTGTTTTAGAGTCAAAGAATTTGTTAAATGATCAACACTGTGGCTTCCGTAAATACAGAAGTTCACTAGATCATTTAATGAATTTGGAGCATTGTATTGCAGAGGCATTTGCCAATAAAGAATTCATGATAGGGGTGTTCTTGGACATCCATAAAGCCTATGACATGACATGGCGACACAGTATACTAATGAAGCTCTATGCTTTTGGTTTAAGAGGAAATTTGCCTATTTTTATTTCAAATTTCTTAAGGGACAGGACTTTCTCTGTCAAATTGCCCCGTAACGTAACATCGGATATATTTATCCAGGAAAACGGGGTGCCACAGGGAAGTGTGCTTAGTCCTACTTTATTTAGTATTATGATCAATGATATTCTGTCATCAGCCCCCATCCCCATGAATCTTAAATATTCACTCTGTGCTGACGATTGTGCAATATGGCACTCCTCCCTTAATGCACAATTTTCGGCTGGGCGGATTCAAGCAGCCCTTGACTCCGTCCACCAATGGGCCTTGCAGTGGGGATTTAAGTTTTCCATCCGTAAGTGTGCCACTGTAGTTTTTACGACTCGTAACGTACCTAATTTGTGCTTAACTTTGGATAATCAGGCGGTACCTTTTCAAAATTCTATAAAGTTTTTGGAAATTCATTTTGATCGTCGTTTGAACTTTAAAATTCATGTTAATACTTTGTTTGCTCGTTGCGATAAACCAGTAAATGTCCTCAAGTACCTAGCAGGTACTACATGGGGTGCCGACAGAAAATCTTTATTAATGGTGTATAAGTCCCTCATTCGATCAAAGCTAGACTATGGTGCACAGGTGTATGGCTCGGCATCCGATGTCACACTGAAAGGATTGGATGGGTTGCAGAATAAATGTTTGCGAATGTGTCTTGGAGCCGTCCGGTGTACCCGTGTAGCTCGTATGGAAGTGGAGGCAAATGTGCCTCCCCTCCGTATTCGCCGCGAACATCTGGCCTTGTCCTACGGCATAAGGACATTTAGAAAAAGTAATATCGGCAATGTGGACTGTACCCCCCTGCATCAATACCACCACATTCTGCGAGGGGTGCATCGGCCACTTGCCGTTTGCCTCCACTTGCTGACTCAGGAGCTTGGTGTAGACCGCAGTGACTGTGAAAAGTTGGTGTTAAAAAATAAAGCGCCTTTGGAGCCACCTGGCTTTACAGTTGATGTTACATGGCTCCCAGCACCAAAGGCCAAGGCGCCGGAGGCGGAGGTCCACCACTTGTTTCGTAACATCATCATTTGTCACTTGGGGTTCCACCACTTGTACACCAACGACTCCAAGTCGAGTGAATGTGTGGGTGCAAGTGTGTGGTCGACTGAATGTGCCCTCAGGTATCGGTTGCCGACTCATACATCTGTGTTTACCTCAGAACTTTTTGCTATTGACAAAGCCATAGACTATGCTCTCAATTCTAGGCATGACTCATTTGTCATATTTTCGGATTCAAAATCAGCCCTTCAGGCAATTGCATCTTGCACTACGGACTCTCACGAGATCCAGGGCCGCATCGTTAATAAGTTGCATTCATGCAACAAGTCATTCACGCTGATCTGGGTGGCTGGTCATTGTTGTATCCACGGCAATGAGCAGGCTGACTTACTTGCAAAGTCGGCTGTAGAGCTCGAGGAGACTTGGGACGTTCCTCGTGGTCTACGGTCGAGTCTCTCTCTCGGAAAGAAATCAATAAATCTTCTGTGGCAAAGTCAGTGGACTAGACTTAATATTCCAACCTGTAAGCCATACCTGGGCGACTGGGACACTGCCAACCGTCCCAGTCGCCTGGAAGAAAAAGTGTTGGCTCGCCTACGGCTTAATGCCATCATATTAACACATGAAACGTTATATGGAAAAACGATTCCCGCCGCACTGTGACATCTGTGATGCGGTGTTTTCTATCAGTCATATCATCCTGCACTGTTGGCGATTTATTCGTGAACGTGCTTCAGTTATAAATTACTGCGGTGCAGCAGATGTCCCTTTCACCCTTTCCACCATCCTGGGTGATGGGGACATTGTTATGACTGATAAATTGATGGCTTTCTTGAGAGAGACCGGACTGATCAGGGTGATGTGACTTTTTTACTATATGGTTTTGTTTTTTATCGACTGTAATTATGTATATATTTTATTATTAATTAGGATTGACAGTTGACATATTTGAAGTAGTTCCTCCTTCTCACTGATCTATTTCTAATATTGATGTCTCCTACATTAAACCCCGTTCCTCGACTGACAGTCACCAGCTGATGAGTGTAAGTGTTCAATATAGAGAGGTATTAGGCAGGTGCAGTCGATGATGGTCTGTTGGGCGGGGTCCTTCACTCTTTGTACAAATTATGTAAATACATTATACCATCTTGCTTAAGTTATTCTAATTAGGGCCGACAGCTGACGTATATGGAAATGTTCCTGACTCGTCTGGTTCCCTTTCATATATTGATGTCCCCTATATTAGGTTGTGCCTCGACTGACAGTCAGCAGGTGATGAGTGCAGGTATGTAATGTAGAAAGGCATTACATATTTGCAGTCGATGGTGTTCTGTTAGTCGAGGTATTTTTACCATTAGTGTAGGTCTAGCTATTTGTCTCTGTAGGATTTAGTATAGGTTAGCGATTTGTCTATTAGGTGATTAGTTTTAGGGTCTTCAGATTAGGTTTTTTCTTTATAATATAAAGTATAAAAATATAAAACCAAGAAAAAAAAATAAAAATACAAACAAATAAATCAAATAAAATTTATTATATATATATGTACGTGTGCATGAAAGTGTGTCTGTATATATGCATGAAAGCGTGTGTGAGTGTATATATATATATATATATATATATATATATATATATATTTATATATATATTTTTATATATATATAGGGCCTTAATGACCAGGGGCTTTGGCCCCAATGGTCGACTGGCCTGAAAAAAAAAAAAAAAAAAAAAAAAAAGCCGCGCTCCCACGCGCGCCTGTGTTCCCTGTACACCTGTGCACTAGAATTACTGTATTGGCATCAGTATTAGTTAAGCCAGTATCCTGCGAGATACTACTATCCTAGTTAAGGTTTTATTTCTTTGTCATATATTGTGTTGTAATATCTACTGTTTTTGTCCTGTGTCTGACTGTGGTAATATACGTGTAAAGGTTATTGCCTGAAGTTTTTGTGTCCTGCCTCTCTTTATTGCACTAAGCCCCGGTCTCGAAAGAGGACCCCGCTACACGTTAGGTGCTTTAGGACCGAGAAGTCGGGCCTTTTTCACCTAGCATTACAATTTTACCATCCCTTACAAAAACTGAAGGAACATACATGATTCTAAATGGCACGGGAGACTTGGTACGACTTGTCTACTGTATGTTACACATGCCACCGGGAAGGCAGTTTGTTCCGGTCTGAATGTGTATTTTCTTGGGAGTATGCACTTACAGGTTAACAGGTAGCTAGGAATAAGATTTGTACAAACTGTAGCAACTGCAAAATAATTGTGTGGTCACAGTGGTAAGAGTTTATGAAAAAAGAAATGGATAAGAAAAAAACTTTTATCACAGAAAACAATATTCAGCATTTATTAGGTAACAGCATGTAGTGCTGCTCTCGGGTGTCTATCCTTTCCTTTCCTCCTTCCTTCTTTCTTTCCCTCCTGTCGTTCTTTACTTCATTCCTTCCTCGTCCTTTTGTCTACGCGTGACTACATTCCCCCTTCTATCTATCTTTCCTTCATTCTTTCCTCTTCCTTCTGTCCATGGGTGACTTTACACCGAGTGACAAGCCTATGGTTTCCTGTACATGTTAGGTAGCAGCACATTAAGAACCTGACCCTTCGCCAACCACATTCTACTTCTCCAACCATGTTTAGCCTTCGTCTGTTTTTGTAAACACTCTCGGCGGCCTTTTCTCAAATCCGGGACTGTCCCTCTGGTGCCCATGCGCGAGTGTATTGGAGAAATGTTAAGAGGTAAGATTTACAGACTAATAAATTACAGGTAAGACAATGACTGTCATGTCGAAAATCGGTGTTAAGAATGAATAATGATAGGGACTTCATGTATGTATGGGATCAGCTACAATATCCAACAATCAAAATATCATTTATGCAATGAGAATGTGTGAAGTACGAACATTTAAGAAGGGAGTCTACCATCGTAACTCATGAAATTGCACAAATTGAAAAGATCATTCCTATTGGTTATGAGTTTTCTAAGTAGTATTTTATTATTCTCAATGATATATGCCATTACTATATCTTACAGTTCGACAAGGGAGTAAAAATAATCCACAAATATTACATGCATGGTAACTGGGAAAGAGCTGTCGTAGGCCGAATTCGGTAACAGACGACGCGTTGAAAGTTTCCCATTTAGTGTTTACTGTTTGGTCTATGACGAACAGGAATGCAAGACTATAAGTAGAATCTTTCTTTTAGTACCACAAGATGACCACCATCTCTAGCAAAGCAAATTTGGAAGGAGTTATGAAAAGGGATAAAAGTAGAAAGCAGGATGATGATTTCTCAGGAACTGGTGGATATGGAGCTGCATAATAATTTGGTAGAACGAGTGTACAGATTAGACAAGGCATTTCAGAGTGAAATAGATGAAATTAAGAAGCAGTTACACATGCAGAAGGTGGAAAATTAAAAAAAATAGTAAAGGAGATTAACAATAAAGTCACAACAATAGATAAACTTTCAGTTTTAGAAGGAAGATTGGTGAAATAGCAAGCACAGTGTCAATGGTGAGAGTATTATGGAAGAGTTCAGAAATGATACAGAGGTAATAAGGCAGGCAAGCACTCTGACAGATCATAGCAGTGATATTGAGGAGAAGAAAACCAACGTGAATGAAGCGATGCAAAGCTACAAATATGATGTGGAAATCACCTATGCTCAAATGGTGAAAGTAAAGACTTAGAAACAAGAGTTGAAGAAAAGAGCATTAAACAGGAAGTGAAGAAAATAATCCAAAACAATCCAAAATTGGTCAAAGATTCAGCAGATATCAACAAATCTATAGTAATCTGGTATAGAGGAGGAAGAAATAAAAACAAGATTTCGAGAGGCAAAAACGAGATGGCAAATGTAATAAGCATATTGAACGATGCAGCAGAGAAATCTGTAAGAAAGGCATAGAGAACACAAAAGGCTAGGGAAATATGTGAGAAATATATCAAGGCCCCTGAAAGTAACCTTCCAAACTGTAAACACTGTGGAGGAAATACTGAAAAATGCAAACTTAAGGAAAGAGAGGACTTCAAAAATGTATGAATAAATAGATACCTAACTCAAGAGGAACTGGGATTACTAAAAGAGAAGAGGGAGGAGGCAATGACAAAGAACAAGGGAAGATCAGAGGACGAAAAGAACACATTTTTTTTTACAAAGGAATTGGGTTGCAGGTACGAAAGTTGTTCATAAACACGAGGGAATAAAAAGGAGGAAGGTAGTAGACCCAAGTCATGACAAGTATGTAAACAAGATGATTAAGTATATGTACTCCAGTGTAGATGGAATGGTATCTAAATTACTAGAGATGAATGATTATATTAAAAGAAAAGGAACCACATATTATTTGCCTAACTGAACCAAAATTAGCATCAAGGATATCAAATGCTACCCTAAACCTAGAGGAATACATTACATGGAGAAGAGATAGGAACTTTAAAAAAGGAGGAAGAATTATAATATTAACAAAGAAAAATCTGCAAGTAGAACTGATAGCAGTAGAGATTAGTAGCCTACGTCTGAAGGGAAAGTAATTGTAGCAAATTTATACATGCCACTCAGATCAAACATTTGGGAAAAAGGCGAATATGAAGACCTGGCAGAGAGTAGCCTACAGTTCAAAGCTTAAGAGCATTACTACATAGAATGGAGGAGAAACGTGAAAGAATTATACTGTCTGGAGATTTCAGTACAATTATAAATTGAAATACTCTAGAAATAAAAAGCCAGGAAAGCTGTTGGGACCTAAAGCTCCTGGACCTTGTGTAGGAGTTTTTCCTAATGCAACATGTAAAACAAAGCACCAGAAAAAGAGGACTTGATGTTCCATCAGTACTAGATCTTATATTTTCAGGAGGTCTGTCAGAACATATGATTGTGGTATGCAAGATCGAGCTGAAAGGAGTGAGGTGGATCAGGAGAGAGAGAAGCAGTCAGGGAGAAAGACTGAAAGTTGAGAAGCTGAGGATCAAAGAAATGGCAGATGAATACAGGACCAAAGTAGAGGATGAGTTAGAATTACTGAATTGGAATGAAATGGATCTGGACAGACTGTGGAATGCATATAGGGAATGCTTAGTAAGGAATCCTAAAGCGGTATGTGGTGTGGCAAGAGTAACAACAAAGAAGAAAGGTACGGCATGGTGGGATGAGGAAGTAAAGAGTGCGGTGGAGGAAAAGAGGAAGAAGTGGCTAAAGTGGTTACAGGATAGGGGTTCAATTAAAATAAGATCTGAATATGTTGAGAGCAAGAAGCACGTAAAGAGACAAGTGAAGAGGAAAAAGAAGGGGGTAAATGAGGATCTAGGAAGAAAAATGAATGTGAACTACTCTGAAAATAGAAAGTTATTCTGGAAAGAGGTGCCTAAATGTAGACGTGAAAGCGGTAAGAAATGGGATGGTGTGAAGGATGCAGGTGGTAGATTATTAACCCAAGGAGATAAAGTAAGGAGCAGATGGAAAGAATATTTTGAAAGCCTGATGAATGGGGATAGAGCAGAGCAGCTGTAAACATGATTGGTTTTGGGGGTGTGCAGAGAAGGAATGCAGTGCCAGGAGACATGACTCTCGCACAGGTGAAGAGTGCTGTGAAGCGGCTGAAAAATGGGAAAGCAGCTGGGGTTGATGAGGTGTATGCAGAGATGCTTATACGTAGTGGAGAGAATGGAATGAAGTGCTTGCTGGAGATATGTAAGAAGGCATGGATGAGTGAAACTGTGCCTGCAGAGTGGAAAATGGCTGTGATGGTACCCCTGTACAAAAATAAAAGTGAACGAAGTGAGTGCAAGAATTATCGTGGCATAAGCTTACTGAGTGTGGTAGGGAAGGTATATGGAAGAATTATTATAGAGATAGTAAGAGAGATATCAGAAGTCCTACTGAGTGATGAACAGGGTGGCTTTAGGAGTGGCAGAGGATGTGTGGACCAAATATTTGCAGTGAGACAGATAGTAGAGAAGGCTTGTGAGAAGGACCATAAGGTGCTTATGGCATTCATGGATCTGGAAAAAGCATATGAAAAAGTGGACAGAGAAGGATTGGAAAGTTTTGCGCATGTATGGTGTATAGGGTAAGCTGTTAGGTGCAGTCAAGAGTTTTTATGATGGTAGTGAAGCATGTGTCAGGGTTAATGGGCATCTATGTGAATGGTTCACAATCAATGTGGGCATGCGACAAGGTTGTGTGATGTCCCCATGATTGTTCAATGTATATATGGATGGGGTGATGAGAGAAGTGAAAACACGAGTAATGGAGAGAGGGATGGCATTGGTAATGAACAGTGATGGATGGAATATCTCAAATTTGTTGTATGCTGATGATGCAGTACTGCTTGCAAGTACCGGACAAAAACTTGGTAGGCTAGTGCAGAGTTTTGCTGATGTCTGTAAGCGTCATTCCTTGAGGGTAAGTGTAGAAAAGAGTAAAGTGATGGTTACTGAGAGAGAAGGTGACTCCCAGTGCAATGTAACAGTGAATGGAGAGAGACTGGAATTGGTGAGAGTTCAAATACCTGGGTACAATGATAGAAAAGAGAGGAAAATGTGCAAAAGAAGTTGAAAGTAGAGTGACACTAGGAAGAAAAGTAGCTGGTGCAATGAAGGCCTTGATAAGAAACAGAGGCTCGAGTGTTGCAGCTGCACGAGGCTTACATGAAGGAGTGTTACTGCCAACTTTAACATATGGATGTGAGACTATGATGTGGCATGAAAATGAAAAGTCAAGAGTAAGAGCAGTGGAGATGGGACTGCTGAGGAATGTATGTGGAGTACAGAGGGTGGATAGGATACGAAATAATGTGATTTGTGAAAGATGCGGAGTGAGGAAGTCGGTGGACACCAGAATTGAAGAGAGAGTACTGAGATGGTATGGTCATGTGGAGTGAATGGATAACATAGAGTGGTGAAGAAGGTATATCTGAGCGAATTCGAAGGAGGGAGGAGGCGAGGTAGGCCAAGGAGAAGGTGGAGAGATATAGTGGATGAATGTGTGAGGAAGAGAGGTTTGGAAGTCGATGAGGCTAGGGAACTGACAGGAGATCGAGCTGGCTGGAAGAATTTTGTGAGATGTGCATGATCAGGGATTTTTGGCACCCCTTTTTAACGTGGCAGTGTCTGGATTGACTCTGTTGGATACGATATGTGAAGCTACAGAACGTGGTGAATGTTTTTGGCGTATCCGATAGAGCCAGGATTCCAGGAGCTTGAATGATGAGTGAATGGAAGCGTGGCCCATTGGACTGGGCAATTTTGGGCTGTCTGGACATTGCTACTCCTCACCCTGCCCTTGGGTGGGAAAGGAGGTCCGGATGATGATGATGATGATGATGATGATGATGATGCAAGAAAATGATACTGACAATTAAACTGCAACATAGTTAACAGTAATGAAAGTTACAAAAGAGCCATAACTACAAAAAGGGCAACTATCACGACCTAAAGAAATAATTCTTAGAAATAGGTTGGGAAAAAGAGTTTAGAGGACAAAATCTGAATGTTATATATAGACAATTCTCTGAACTTTATCAAACAGGAGTCCAAAATTACATCCCTTGGCAAAAAAAAAAACAGAAATGAAAATAAAGAAATGGTTTAATAAAGAATGCAAAAAAATCAGAAGAAAAAAGAGGCTTGTTGTGGAATAGATACAGAAGACACAATAGTGATAGGGCATATAACAACTATAAACTGGCAATAAACGAATACTCAACAATAAGGAGAGAAGCCCCAAAACAGTTTGAGGAGGACATCATAAGCAAAAGTAGTGATCACCGAAGCTATTTTACAGCTACATTCGAAGCAAAACTAAGTAAAAGATAAAATACAATCTATTACGGATGAAAGAATCCTCTATACACAAGAGAAAGATATTTCTGAAGCACTGAATGAGAATTTCCAATCAGTTTTTAAAGAAGAAAATAATTTTGAGAGAGATGATACGGAACATGCGTGCTGAAGCATATTACCAGATATACAAATATCAGAAAAAGAAAAACAGGAGGGGTTAAGTAAATTAGACAGAGAAAAAGCAAATGGTCCAGACGAAATTTCATGTTGGGTGCGACATGAATGTGCAATGGAGTTAAGTAGATCATTATCTTTAATATTCAAGGAATCCTTGGATCAAGGTAAACTACCTAATATTTGGAAGAAAGCAAACATTGTTCCTTTATTCAAGAAAGGGAATAGACATAATCCATTAAACTACTGACCAGTTTCACTAACCAGTGATATAAGTAAGATACTGGAAAAGCTGATAAGAAAAGCTTGGGTAAACCATCTAGAAGAACACAAAATGATAACAGAAAGGCAATTTCGTTTCAGAAAGGAAGAATCATGTGTTCCTAATATATTAAGTGACTATGACTGAGTTGCAGAAACATTACAGAAAAGAGAAGGATGGGTGGACAGTATCTATCTAGAATTCAAGAAAGCATTTGACAGAGTACCGCACCAAAGGCTTTTATGGAAACTGTACCATCAAGGAGGAATCCGAGGGAAACTGTACTGTTGGATGCAAGATTTTCTCAGAAAAAGGGAAATGAGAACATTACTAAGGGAAGATTACTCATCATGGAGGGAAGTGACTAGTGGAGTTCCACAGGGCTCAGTGCTGGCACCAATTATGTTTTTAGTATATATAAATGAAATGGATAGTAATATTGGGAATGAAAGCAATTTAAGTATGTTTGCTGCTGATGAAAAAGTACAAAGGACAATTACTAATGCAGACTCTTGTAAAAAGCTACAAAAAGAATTAAATAAACTTCATGAATGAAGTAATACATGGCAAATGGAATTCAATGTGGACAAGTGTCATGCAATCAAGTTTGGTAAAAGTGGGAAAAGACCAGATTGGGATTATAAGTTAGAAAGTAAAACCCTACACATATCAGAAAGAGAGAAGGACTCAAGTGTGATTATCAATAACAAACTATCTTCAGCTGATCACATAAGTGAGAAGGTACGGAATATTTACACCCTGCTTGCAAATATTAGAATAGCATTCACATGAATAAATCAAGGCAGGCTGAGAAAGATAATAACATCTTTCATCACACCAACCCTGGAGTATGCATCAGTAGTCTGGAATTCTCAAGAAACACATAGATAAGCTTGAAAGACTTCAAAGGGCCGCTATAAGATGGGTACCAAGCTTAAGGGATTTAAGTTATGAAGAAAGCCAAGAAAAACTGAATCTATGAACACTACAGGAGAGAAGGAAAAAAGGAGACATGATTATGTTATATAAATGCATATCAGGGAAGGAGAAAATAGACATAAATGAATATATAACCTATGGGGAAGTATCAGCAAGAAAACACTGTAAAAAAAAAGCTGCATAAAAAAAGAGGCGATAAAGACGTAAGGAAATTTAGTTTCCCAAATAGGGCAATTGATCAATGGAATACACTACCGAGTGTAATAGTGTGTGCCAAAACAATTCATAAATTTAAGGAGATGGAGGATTGGAAGTCAAGTATAATTATTCCCTTGTACAAAGGAAAGGGGGAAAAAGAAGTGTGTGGTAATTATACGGGCATTTGTCTTCTTAGTGTAATAGGAAAAGTGTATGGTAGGTTACTTATTGACAGAGTTAGGGAAAGAACAGAGGAATTAGTTGGAAAAGAACAGGGAGGCTTTAGGAGGGAAGAGGTTGTGTAGATCAGATATTCACTCTTAGATCTTTAGTGGAAAAGTTTCTAGAGAAGGGAAAGAAGTTGTATGCGGCTTTCATGGATTTGGAGAAAGCATATGACAGGGTGGATAGACAAGGATTGTGGAAAGTATTAAGAATATATGGAGTAGATGGGAAGTTGTTGTCTCACAATAACTTTGTAGGTGCTTGTAGTGAAGTTTTGTAGATCAGTTATACATATATTAGACTCGTGGACGAGCGGTTGTTATACGTGAGTAGTTTTGTAAGTAGATAATCTTCGTTCCCATTTGTCATGCAATGACAGGAGAGGTAAAGATGAGTATGGGACAATTTTTATTTGTCTTGGAAATATTAACAAGGTCTCTCACACACGAGTGAAGTATAAGTAGAGTCCTGCAAGCTACCTCCTTCTCTCTCTCTCTCTCTCTCTCTCTCTCTCTCTTCCACCCTCTCGCCCATGTTGCTAGCCTCCTTCTCCCTACTACCTGTCGATTCTATGGCTAACCTCCTTCTGAGCTCTGCTTCCTAAATCCTGGTGTAGCAGGGGTCGTGTCACGTGTGTTACACTGTAGTTGAAATGTTCTAGAAGCCTGCGTGTGAGTATGTGTGTGTGTGTATGGTCACTAGGCAATGTTTGTGTGCTTATTTCGCCGACACACTACCTATCTCATCCCGTGACTTGCTGCTTCTGGTGTATTGTCAACATTTCTTCATTTAGACTAGCAAGCTCATCTCCCGTTCCCAGGCTTGCCTGGTGGCCTGTCTATCTATCTGTCTATCTATCTATCATGTTTTCTATAATGAATTGTATTTATAATATGGAGTCCTGACACTGCTCGGTCACGCGCTGGAGGTCCTCCGACAGCAATCATCACTGATATATGCTAATCTATTAGTACATAATATTGATTATAATATTGTATAGACATAATATTCATGATAATATTGTACTGATCCAGTAATATTACATTTTAAACAAGTTGTATACATAATTAAACAAAGACATTTTGTAAGATGTGTATGTATAACAGACATACGCATATAACTGTGCAATGTTAATACTGCTAGGTTATTACATTACATACTGAGTTATCCCTTTAGTAATATCTAATATTTCACCTAACTTGTGTGATGATTCTGGTAATACAGAATTGTGGTAACATTGTATGAATTTACATAATATTATAGTAACATTGTGGTAATACATAATTGTAACATTGTATGAATTGTTACATAACTGTATTGTAATTGTTACATTGTAGTAACACTGTAGGAATAAATAGTTGTAACATTGTATGAATTGTTACATAATACTGTAGAAACATTGTAGCAATACATAATTGTAACATTGTATGAACTGTTACATAATATTGTGGTAATGCATAATTGTGTTGGCCTTATAAATGTAGTTACATTTTGTTAATGCAACTGTTACTTAATTGTGTTGGCCTTATAATTGTAGTTAAAGTTACATAAAAGTTACATCTTGTTAATGCAGCTGTTACATAACTGTGTTAATATCAGTCCTGACATCGCTAATCCGGTCATGCTGCGGTCGACGATAGTGATGATGTGCCATGCCACTAGCTTGTGAAGACAACAATTTGCTTTTTTGTTTGTAGTTTATGTGGTATTTTTGGCATTTGTAGAAACACTTACACCTACTTTCATTTGTTTGTTATGTGATCTTACTCTATTTCTTTTTCTTTCTTCTTTTTGTTTTTTTCGTATGTATCGATTTTCTATAGTTTGTTTTTCTTCGTTTGTCTACGCTTTTTCGGTGTTGTCCGAGGTTGCATAATTGCTGGCTAATTTCCTTATGACCCTTTTTTAAGGTTTATTTTATATTGCACAGATATTACTGAAAATGATATTACATAGCCCCATATTTTGTTATTTTATATAAAAAAATATATATACACTATATACAGTATTATCTATATACACTGACTTGTTGTTCACTTGTACCTATCGTGGGGCAATATACTGTATGTGTCTGCACTGTGTGGAAATCTTTGTCTTCACGATTGTGTTGAAGATGTTCATTCTTGCTAACGTCATTTGTGTTGGCCATTTTTTTTTCTGTTTTTTCTTGTAACTTAATGTATCTGTTTCCACTGGGTAGCTTTAATTAATAAATGTTTAATACAGTTCTTTTAATTGCTCACTGAGTAACTGTGATGGTATATTTTCTTTATTACTTTGTAGATGTAATGATGTATAGCTGCATGTATGAAACACATATTATATGTAGGTATAAATGGTAACACTCGTTGGTAGTAAATAAATGCTATAATAAATTAATGAATATATACAGTGTAGAATATTTATTGTTGGTGATTAGTGTTTGAGTTATGCAGATAATTGAAGTAAGTACAGTACAGTATGTGTACGTAAGTTGTAACTATACAGAACATTTTATATATTTGTGCAAAATGTGTTGTCTATCACTGTGTCTATTACTGTGTATTGTATAAATGAAGTAACTATGTAACTCACTAATTTTTACCGTGGTGGGAATGGTGTGAGTGGTGTTGCATGTGGTGATAGCATTGTTCTTCACGGGTTGATTGACGTGTTGTGGGGTGTCAGACACACGTTGATAGGCGTGGCGTCGTGTCAGCAAACACGTATGGTAACGTCGACTTCTCACACTGGTAGCTGTGGTGAGTAAATGAGTAACGATGAGCAACAGCCCAAAAGTCATTAGCATATAACTCTTACTTAAAATCAAAAACATCTGAATCACTCTCCCAATTTAAAATGGCTAGAAATCATGCAAAAGCTGTATTAAATCTATCTAAATCAAACTTTCTTCAAAAGCAAGCATCAAAACTACTTAACAACCCTAAAGACAATAGAATATTCTGGTCAACTCTTAATTCTTTCAATAATAACTTTAACAAGTCATCTTCCATTCCCCCACTAAAATCTTCAGATGGCAATATTACAAATGACCCACGTGGGAAAGCAGATATCTTTGCTAGTACCTTTGCAAGAAACTCTACCATAGATGATACCAGCCAGAATGTCTCAGTACTGGAACTTGATTCTCCCGAAACTGCCCCACTTAAAATACAGACAAGATTCGTAAAATCCATCCTAGACAATTTACCCACCAACAAAGCTCCAGGCCCAGATGGAATTCCGCCAATTGTTTTGAAAAAGTGTTCCCCTGAACTTGCCTCTGTCCTAGCCAAATTATTCAGACTATGCATACGTACTTCTTTATTCCCAAATTCATGGAAAGAAGCCAATATCCACCCAGTTCCGAAGAAAGGAAGTTCGTCTGACCCCTCCAATTACAGACCAATAGCTGTCACATCTTCTCTTGGTAAGGTATTTGAAACTTTAATTAATAAGCATATTGTTAAACATCTTGAATCCAACAACTTAATTAGTGATAGACAATACGGTTTTCGCCACGAAAGATTCACCATTGACATACTCAATCTCTTAACTCATACCATCCATCAATCAATTGATCTTTTTGGAGAAACTCATACAGTAGCTCTTGATATCTCTAAAGCTTTCGACAGTATGGCACCGTTCCCTGCTGTCCAAACTCCCTTGCTATGGACTAACGTCTTTTGTTCCTTTGATTTCTTCTTATCTTAGTGACAGGAAAATAAGAGTAAGTGTAGATGATGTATATTCGAATTTCCACTCAATTAACGCCGGCGTGCCGCAGGGATCAGTTCTGGCGCCAACCCTATTTCTGGTTCATATTAATGATCTCTTATCTGTCACTCACAATCCCGTTCACTCATATTCAGATGACTCAACATTACATAGTTCATTCACACTCAGACATCCATTTACAAAGTCTAATATCTCTACCTCTCAACTCAGTACAGCCATCTCCATAAATCAAGATCTAGCTACAATCATTGAATGGGGACTAAACAACCTTGTCTCTTTTAATGCTAGTAAAACTAAATATATACAGTTTACTAATAGACAGATATTGCCAGATTCGTACATTACCTTCAGTGCTACTAATATTCCCATCTCCAAAAGTATTGAAATTCTTGGTGTCTCACTTAACAGTGCCCTCAGCTGGACTTCTCATGTCAGATCACTTGCTAAAACCGCCTCAAAGAAACTTGGATTATTGTACAGAGTCCGTAACTTCTTCGCCGATGAGCAGTTAGCTATAATTTATAAGAGTCATGTGCGCTCTCAGCTTGAATATTGCTCACCCTTGTGGAATGGTTGTGGAGAGGTTGCATTAAGACAACTAGACAAAATTCAGAATAAAGCTGTTAGAATCATTAACAACCTTGCCATTACATATAAACTACCTCCCCTGCAAGTAAGAAGGAATGTTGCCTCCCTTGCATTATTTTACAGATATTTTTTTGGCAAATGCTCAGACGAAGTTGCGTCCATGGTGCCACCTCTCCATGCCTTCCCTCGTGCTACACGGGCATCTGGTAGCGCTCATGACTGGAATGTCACTCAACCATATTGCAGAACTTCTGCCAATCAGAATTCTTTCATTCCCCGAACTGCATCTCTCTGGAACTCGCTTCCCCAGAGTTGTTTTCCTCCAAATTTCAACCCACAACTGTTCAAGTCTAACTGATACAGATATTTTATGAAGAGAGGACACCAGTAATCTGGTGTATGGATTTTTTTTTTTCCCTATTTGGTTTTCCTTCCTCCGTTCTGTTATTTAAAAAAAAAAAAAAAAAAAAAATTCAGTGAAGACAAGTGAGTAAGATGGGTTGTGAATATGGACTTGGTATTTGCTTTGTCGTCTTGATCTCGCACTCCTGCGTCAGCGGTGGAGGTTGGGGGACGGTAGGAGAGAAAGGAGGGTGAGGTCAGATGGTTGTGAGTTGTGAGTCATATCTCACTCTTCGTTTGTTTGTTTTGTTTTTCTTTCTCGATGTATTCTCGGTCCTTTTCTCTTGTGATTTACTCGTTGTGGAATGAAGACTGCCGCTACTTGTACAGTAGGTGCATGAAGAAGATTATACAGACGACTTGTAGAGTTGTTACTTGTAGTTGATTGTGGATGATTGTAGTTTGTTGGTTCGTCGTAGAAATTGCAAGATTGTTTGTATCAGTTCTTTGTTAAACTACTGGCAAGGCGTCGTGTGACCTCTTCACCTCTAAATCAGCGTGATGATCGGGGAGACGGAGGGGGGGTTGGAGAGAATACTGTCAGGAGCTGGTTATGAGTTGTTGGTTGTAAGAGGTATCTTGATATGTAGAATCAAGTGTACACTCGTAGACTCATAGGCTCGTAGGCTTGTAGACTCGTAGGCTTGTAGCTTGTATTTTGTAGGAATTCACTGTAGAACTGAAGCTAATCTTGGTTAGAGTCTCGCCTGCTTTTGTAGAAATTCACTGTAGATTCATAGACGAGGTTCGTACATTTGCTGCCACCATATCTCACAATAACTTTGTAGAAACTTGTAGTGAAGGTGAGTGAGTTGTTTTGTAAGTAGATAATCTTCGTTCCCATTTGTCATGCAATGACAGGAGAGGTAAAGATGAGCATGGGACTATTTTTATTTGTCTTGGAAATATTAACAAAGTTTCTCACACACGAGTGAAGTATAAGTAGAGTCCCACGAGCTACCTCCTTGTCTCGCTCTCTCTCTCTCTTCCAACCTCTTGCCCATGTTGCTAGCCTCCTGCTCCCTGCTACCTGTCGGTTCTATGGCTAACTTCCTTCTGAGCTCTGCTTCCTAAATTCTGGTGTAGCAGGGGTCGTGTCACGTGTGTTACACTGTTGTTGAAATGTTCTAGAAGTGTGTATGTGTGTGTATAGTCACTAGGCATTGTTTGTGTGCTTATTTCGCTGACACACTACCTATCTCATCCCCTGAATTGCTGCTTCCGGTGTAATGTCAACATTTCTTCACTTAGACTTGCAAGCTCATCTCCCGTTCCCAGGCTTGCCTGGTGCTCTGTCTATCTATCTATCTATCTATCATGTTTTCTATAATGAATTGTATTTATAATATGGAGTCCTGACAATTGAACGTTGTGAAGAGTATGTATTATGGTGCTAAGACTGCAGTGCGTGTGGATGGTAAACTGAGTGAATTTTTCTCTTTGAAGGTTAGGTTGAAACAGGGATGTGTCATGTCTCAATGGTTGTTCAATCTGTACATGGATAGGGTAATAAAAGAGGTACAAGGTAGGGCAATGGATGTTGGAGTGGCCCTGGTGAGAGACAGTAGTGTTTGGAATCTCCCTGTACTGTTGTTTGCAAATGATACTGTGTTGTTGAGTGATGACGAAGGTGAGCTGCAAGGCTTGGTGGATGAGTTTGGGAGAGTGTGTAAGAAACGGAATCTAAAGGTGAATGTAGGGAAGAGTAAAGTGATGGTCTTTGAGAGAGGTGAAGTCAGTGAATGTGCAGTGAGGTTGGATGGTGAGGAAATGGAAAATGTGAGTACGTTTAAGTACTTGGGTAGTGTGATGAGTAAGGATGGAAGTTTGGAGGGTGAAGTGCTTGAATGGGTACAACAAGGAAGAAAGGTTGCTGGTTCCTTGAAAGCAGTGATAAGAAACAGGGAAGTGAGCATGGAAGTGAAAAAGTTACTACATGACAGTATTGTGATACCAGCTCTAACGTATGGAAGTGAAGCTTGGACGTTGTTAGAAGGACACAAGTCAAGAGTGAGAGCAGTGGAAATGAGTTATTTAAGAGGAGCCTGTGGAGTCACATGGAGAGACAGGGTGACAAATTAGGATATAAAGGAGCATTGTGGTGTGGATATGGATGTGATAGGAAGCATTAGGAGGAACACACTGAGGTGGTTTGGCCATGTGGAGAGGATGGAGGGTGAGAGACTGATGAGGAGAGTGTGTGAGTGAGGTGGAGGGGGGAGAGGGAGGAGGAGTCCAAGGATGAGATGGAGGGATGGGGTGGAAAGGTATATGAGAGAGGGGGTTGTGAGTTGGGAGCAGGGGAGTGAAATGGCAGGAGGACAGGGCGACGTGGAGACGATTTGTTTGTGGCCACCCCGTAAGGGATTGAGGCATCTGGCAATAGATCGATAGATAGATAGATGATTAAAATGCAATATAGTATCACCAAGGGCAACCCAACATCCCCAGAAGGAGCTCACAGAGGAGCATATACAGCGGTCCTGGACTCCGGGCGACAGGGACGTAAGTCCTCCTGGGCCGCGTGCCCCTATGACCCGGAGCTCACCTGCCACTACCATAGCAGGAACACGAGACTGCCTTCTGGGTGAGCCGACCACCGACAACCACGGGGTGGAGCTATTACTCTAGCTCCAGTCAGTACCCCTGAGATGACCGGTAGCTGCTCAACCCTCCTACAGGGGATGGGCTGCAGCCACTCAGGAGGTAAGGAGAAGATTGCCGGTAGCCGCTCTCGCCTTCGTCAGGAGACGGCCGGTAGCCACTCCAAAGGTGCCCTTGAGTTGGCCTATAGCCGCTCCCTTCCCCAGGCCACGGCCAGTAGCCGGGCCTTAGCGATGGCTGGTAGCCGTGCCCCTAGAAGGCCAGGGCCAGTAGCCGGGCCCTATGGCAGGAGATGGCCAGTAGCCGCTCCTCTATCAGGTGCTGACTCCTGTCCACAAAACTACAACCTGGAGGGAGACCCCAGCCTGGAGAAGTATTGGAGAGGCCCTGTAACTACCACCAGGACATTCTTACTGCAGTCGGTTCCTAAGAGGACCCTCCTGACAGACCCCAATGGAGGTTGATGCTGCAGCCCACTCCTGATAGTGTCTCCAACCGCCGGAGACCGCAGCCCCCGGGACCTCCAGACCGCCCCCAGGGCCCCCGGGTAGGACATCCCATTGCCCCAAAGCTGAAGATCTTCGTCCTCTGTCAGGCACTTGAACAAGAGGTTCAGGCAGCTTTTCGACCCCAGCCCTGAGGGCCAAACTCCCTCCCCGAGGGCCAGACTCCCACCCCAAGCCCTGAAAGTGCTGGACCCTTCGCCACAAGCAGCCCCGGACGAGAGAGGATGCCCCTGTGTGCGATCCCGTGGCCCCTGAATATGGAGGCCCCTGTTGGAACTCAGCCCCGTCAGTAGTGAGGCTGAGTCGTCTCTGCCACCCTTATACCTGACCGCTAGTACGCCCAATCCCGACAGTGAGTGACAGTGAAAGCACAGTGTCCGTGACATAGTGAAGTAAGGATAGAACACTGAGTGTCAGAATATGAAAAGTCAGCACATGAAACATCAGTAATAATATAAAAGAAAGGTGGAATAAGTAAGGTAACAGTGAAAAGGTGAACATGGGAAGGCAGTGAAATAAGGGCCTATCTCAGTGAACACGCTACCAGATAGTAATACCACTTCACATTAAGATCAGACGAAGGCCCCAGTGCAAGGGTAATAATTAACAAACCGACCGACAAACCAGTTAGCCTGCCAGCAGTGAAAATAGTGCCGCAAACTCCACCAGTACATAGAACCTAGACTTTCCCAAAATAATAGTGTTTAGCTTCTCTGCCTAAGTGCTATTCACCTTACCCCATCGTGTCCTAAGTAGTATCCTGTGCGATACTAATACCCAATATCTAAGCCTTAGAATTCTATCTATCTATATACCTAGGCTGCTTCCCCCAAGGAAAGGGAGGTAGCCGAGACAGGACTACACACTCTCCATTTACTCATCCATTTAAACACATTCATTCACATCTTAGCCCCAAAGGGGAGAACGGACAGATCCTCACCGCACCACGCCGCACAAGGGTCAACTGCGCAATGCAAACAGTGACATCCGCAGCAGGGCCCGACAGCAGAGCTGCCTGACTAGCTGATCAGACCAAATGCGGGAAAATATCCCCTCAGGGCTGCGTCATCACTTATTTATTCACAATTTCTCTCCATTTATTTCTGTCACGCACAGCCACTCTTCCTTGCTCGACAGACATCCCTCTCGCATCCAGCGCTCTCTTCGCACTATCCATCCATCCTATTCGTGGTCTTCCTCTCAGCCTTACACCTCTCACATCAGATCTAGTTATCTTTTTCACCAATCGCTCATTATCCATTCTCTCCATATGCCCAAACCATCGCAACACCCTCTGCTCAACTCTACCAGCCATCTCCTGAACAACTCCAGTTCTCCTTCGCACTTCATCATTTCGCACCCGATCCATACGCTTCACTCCACACATACTCCTCAGACACCTCATCTCCATTACATTCAAACTTTTCCTCTCTGCTACACCCATATTCCATGTTTCAGCCCCATATAATGCAGTCGGTACCACAACACCCTCATACAGCCTTCTCTTTACATCCATTCTAAGCGAACGACATTTAAACACTTTTTTCATTCCTCCCAGCACCTTTCCTACTTCATTTATTCTAAACTTCACTTCTGCATCCATTCTTCCATCCACAGCAACATGTGACCCTAGATATTTAAAACAATCTACCTCCTCAAGCAACTCACCATTCAAAACTATATTCATCCCCCTACCATCTATCAACCTCGTACACTTCATCACTTTACTCTTATTCTCATTTACTTTCAAATTCCTCCTTTCACACACCCTTCCAAACTCCTCTACCAACTGTCTCAATCTCTCCTCTGAATCAGTCACCAGTGCAGTATCATCTGCAAACAGCAGCTGCTTCAGATTTCAATCTCCACCATCAACATTTACCAGACTCAGACCACCTAAAACTCTTGCATTCACCTCCCTTACAACACCATCCATGTAAATATTAAACAACCAAGGTGACATCACACATCCCTGTCGCAGCCCCACTCTCACGGGAAACCAATCACTCACAGCATTTCCCACTCTTACACATGCTCTACTATTTACATAAAAACTTTTCACCCCTTTTAGTAACCTACCATCAAGTCCATACAATCTTAAAACAGTCCACAAAGCCTCCCTATCAATTCTATCATACGCTTTCTCTAAATCCATAAATGCCCAAAACACATCCTTGCCTTTCGCTAAATACTTTTCACACACTTGTCTCACAGCAAACACCTGATCAACGCATCCCCTCCCTCTCCTAAAGCCACACTGCTCATCACTAATCACTCCCTCTGTACCCTCTCTAACTCTCATAATTAACACTCTACCATACACCTTACCTACAACACTCAACAGACTTATACCCCTAAAGCTAGTATATTCATACTTATCACCCTTGCCTTTATACAACGGGACCACACAAGCACTTGCCCAGTCAATTGGCATCATACCTTTCTCAAAGCACACATTCAACAATCTTACTAACCAGTCAACAATAGTCACTCCACCACCCTTCAGGCATTCCACAGCACACCCAATTATATATATATATTTTATATATATATATATTTTTTTTTTATGTGTCCGACTCTGGGCATAGGCTTCACTGCCTGCTGTCAATTGTCCAGCATAACTGTATTTGTGACATCTGCCCATTCCACTGTAGAATTTAACAATACACATGTAAGGTTGTTGCCTTGAGTTTCTGTGTCTTGCCTCTCTCTTATTTGTCTAAGCTCCGGTCTAAAAAGAGAACCCAGCTGCACACTAGGTGTTAGAGGGACGGGAAGCCGACCCTAAAACACCTAGCATTACAAAGATGAAAATGGTTTAAGACACGGGACAGTACGAGCTTGACTCACTCCTGTAAAGATACAATTAGGTAAGAACACACACACACACACACACACACACACACACACACACACACACACACACACAGTGGGAGTCACAGATAGAAGACGTGCGCCGTCGGCGCTCCGTACCGAACCAGCATGACCAGTGGCATTACCTAAATTAGTATCTTTATATGAGTCAAGCTCTGTACCAGGTTAGACTAAATAATTTTTCATTATTAAAAGAAAAAAAATAATAAGAAATTTAAACAAGACTTGTTCAAACAGAAAAGAGAACCGAGAGGCGAAAGAATGCGCTCAGTCAGCTGAGGTTTGTTTAGACTACAGCTGCACGGGGAATGTAAGTACATGTATTCTGTGCTTTTAGTATTGCGAAATGGACACATACGTTAGTAAAGCAAATTTGGAAAAGAAAAGGGATAAAGGTAGAAAGCAAGATGATGATTTCTACCAAAAACTGGTTGAAGTGGAGACGCACAATAGACTGGTTGAACGTGTACACAAACTAGAAATGGCTTTCAAAAATGAAATTGATGAAATAAAGAAGCAGAAATAGAAAAACTAGGAAGGGAGGCCAACAAGAAAGACACAACCATCAGTGAACTAACAGTGGAATTGAGTACACTTAGGAAGAAAATGAGTGAAATAGCAAGTACAGTAGTCAATCACGAGAGTGTTATGGAAGAGTTCAAAAATGATACAGAGACAATTAGGCAAGTAAGCAGTCTGATAGACCAAAGCAGTGATATTGAGGAGAAGATAACACAGGTGAATGAAGCTGTACAAAGCTACAAAAATGATGTGTGGAAACCACGTATCCTGAAATGGTGAAAGTAAAGAAAGACTTAGAAACAAGGGTGGAGGAAAAAAGCATTAAACAGGAGGTGAAAAGAATAATCCAAAACAATCCAAAGTTAGTCAGAGATTCAGTAGATATAAACAAATCTATAGTAATCACTGGTATAAAAGAGGAAGAAGTAAAAAACAAGATCACAAGAGACAAAAAGGAGATGGCAAATGTAATGAGCTTACTGAAAGAAGTATCAGAGGAAATCTGTAGTAAAGACATAGAGGAACACAAAAGGTTAAGGAAATACGAGAAAAGCAAGACAAGACCTCTAAAGGTGACTTTCCAGAGTGTAAACACTGTGGAGGAGATACTAAAAAATACAAAGAATCTTATGGAAAAAGAGGAGTTCAAAAATGTATGGATAAAAAGATGCCTAACACAAGAGGAACTGGAATTACTGAAAGAGAAGAGGGAGGAAGCAAAAACAAAAAAATGAGGGAAGATCAGAAGAGGAGAAGAACAATTTTTTTTTTTTACAACGTAATAGGATTGCAGGTACGAAAGTGGTACATAAACAGGATGGAATAAAAAGGAGGAAGGTAGTAAAACCATGTCATGACAAATATATAAACAAGATGATAAAGTTAATGTACTCAAATGTGGATGGAATGGTATCTAAATTACTAGAGATGAATGATTATGTCAGAGAAAATGAACCACAAATAATATGCCTAACTGAAACAAAATTAACACCAAGGATATCCAATGACATACTAAACTTAGAGGAATACAATATATGGAGAAGAGACAGAAATTAAAAAGAAAAGGAGGAGGAATTATAATATTAACTAAGAAAAATCTAAAAGTCAATGAAATAAAACTAGATATACCATCACAAGTAGAACTGATTGCAGTAGAGATCAACACATCTGAATGGAAAGTAATTGTATCCAATTTGTACATGCCACCCAGATCAAACACATGGGAAAGAGACGAATATGAGGACCTGGCAGAGAGTACAATTCAGAGTTTAAGATCATTACTACATAAAATGGAAGAGAAATCGGAAAGAATTATATTAACTGGGGATTTCAATGCAAATATAAATTGGAATACTCTAGATATAATTAGCCAAGAAAGCTGTTGGGACCAAAAGCTCCTGGATCTCGTGCAAGAGTTTTTCCTAACGCAACATGTGAGGGAAACCACCAGAAAAAGAGGACTCGATGTACCTTCAGTGCTAGATCTAATATTTACTAGGCAAGAAATTGATATTGACAGTTTAATATATCACCGTTCATTTGGCAAAAGCGATCATGCAGTAATAAATTATAACATCAGGATAGCATATGACATAGTTAACAGCAATGAAAGTTACAAAAAGAGCCAAAACGATAAAAAGGGAAATTATCAAGACCTAAAGAAGTATTTCTTAGAAGTTGATCGGGAAAAATGAGCTTAGAGGACAATATTTAAATGTTGTATATAAAAAATTCTATGAATTTTATGAAATAGGAGTCCAGAAGTACATCCCACAGCACAAAGAAGCAGATAAGAAAATACAGAAATGGTTCAATACAGAATGTAAACAATCAAAAGAAAGAAGAGATTTGTTGTCGAATAGATACAGAAGACACAATAGTGAAAGGGCGTATAATAATTACAAACAGGCAAGAAACGATTATACAAGAATAAGGAGGGAAGCCCAAAAACAGTTTGAGGAGGATATAAATAAAAGCAGTGATCAACCAAAGCTGTTTTACAGCAACATCAGAAGCAAAACCAAAGTAAAAGATATAATACAATCCATTACGGACGAGGGAATCACTTATACGCAAGAGAAAGATATTTGTGAAGCACTAAATAAGAATTTCCAATTAGTTTTTATGTGGGACTACATATTATAATTGCAAATCATAATAGATAGATAGATAAATAGATAGATAGACAGCCCTCTGCGAGCCTGGGAAAAGGAAATGAGGTTTGCAAGTTACACTGAGGAAAGCTGACGACAGCGGCCAGTAAGGAGATGATGCAGTTAGCTGCCAGCAGTCCTCTCGTGAACAAAGACCTAGTCCATCCACGAGGAACACACGTGACACATCCCTGTTACACCAGAATTTAGGAAAGAGAGAGGCAGACGGAGGTTAGCTATAGAACAGAGAGGAGGAGAAGGGGACAAGCGATCCTAGAGACAGGTCACGGGAGAAGGGCTTGGCAATTTGAGAGAGAGAGACAGATAGCGAGACAGGGAGGTAGCTACCCGGGACTTATACTTCGTTCCGTGTGAGAGACTTGTTAATATTTCCAAGACAAATAAAAATAGTCCCATACTATTCTTTACCTCTCCTGTCACTACATAACAAATGGGGAAGCTACTACAAGATATAAAAGCCGCTCGACCACAAGTCTAAATTTTATATATAACTCAACTACAACTCAAGCACAAAGAACCACAAAGTATTTTAATGACACAAAGTCATTTGATGACATTTGGTAGCAGCGAACGTATACGAACCTCGTCTACGAATCAACAACACAACCAGCTCCTGACACTTCTCTCCAACCAGCCCCCTCCGTCTCCCAGATCATCATGCTGATGCAGAGGTCAAGAGATCACACGACGCCTTGCAAGTAGTTTAACAAAATATTGATACGATCTTGCAATTTCTACGACGAATCAGCGAACTACAACCATCTACAATCAACTACAATTAACAACTCTACATCGTCTGTATAATCTTCTACACGCACCTACAAGTAGCGGCAGTCTTCATCCCACAACGAGTAAATCACTAGAGAATAGGACCGAGAAAACATCGACATAGAAAAACGGAACAAACAAACGAAGAGTGAGACACGACTCATAACTCATCTTACTCACTCATCTTCACTCAAGTTACTCATCGCTACTCATTCACTCACCACAGCTACCAGTGTGGGAAGCCGACGTCACCATGTGCTGAGACGACAACAAGCCAATCAACCAGCGAAGGACAACGCCATCACCACGTGCAACACCACTCACACCATTTCCACCACGGTAAAAATTAGTGAGTTACATAGTTACTTCATTTATACAATACACAGTGATAGACAATAAGCTTCTGCACAAACATATAAAACGTGCTGTATAGTTACAGCTTAAAATTCATATACCTACTTCAATTATCTTCATAATTCAATCATTAAATACTTGCACCAACAATAAATATTCTACACTGTATATATTCATTCATTTATTATAACATTTATTTACTACCAACGAGTGTTACCATTTATACCTACATAAAATACGTGTTTCATACATACAACTATACATTACTATATCTACAAAGTGATAAAGAAAATATACCATCACAGTTACTCAGTGAGCGATTAAAAGAACTGTATTTAACATTTATTAATTAAAGCTACCTAGTGGAAACAGATAAATTAAGTTACAAGGTAAACTAGAGGGAAAAAAAAAAATGGCCAACACAAATGATGTTAGCAAGAGTGAACAAAATACTTTGTGGTTCTTTGTGCTTGAGTTGTAGTTGAGTTATATATATAATTTAGACTTGTGGTCGAGCGGCTTTTATATCTTGTAGTAGCTTCCCCATTTGTCATGTAGTGACAGGAGAGGTAAAGAATAGTATGGGACTATTTTTATTTGTCTTGGAAATATTAACAAGTCTCTCACACGGAACGAAGTATAAGTCCCGGGTAGCTACCTCCCTGTCTCGCTATCTGTCTCTCTCTCTCAAATTGCCAAGCCCTTCTCCCGTGACCTGTCTCTAGGATCGCTTGTCCCCTTCTCCTCCTCTCTGTTCTATAGCTAACGTCTGCCTCTCTCTTTTCTAAATTCTGGTGTAACAGGGGTGTGTCACGTGTGTTCCTCGTGGATGGACTACGTCTTTGTTCACGAGAGGACTGCTGACAGCTAACTGCATCATCTCCTTACTGGCCGCTGTCGTCAGCTTTCCTCAGTGTAACTTGCAAACCTCATTTCCTTTTCCCAGGCTCGCAGAGGGCTGTCTATCTATCTATTTATCTATCTATCTATTATGATTTGCAATTATAATATGTAGTCCCATGACATTTACAGAAGAAAAAAATTCTGAAAGGGACTATGTGGAACATGCATGTCCACACATACTACCAGATATACAAATAGCAGAAAAAGTAATACAGAAGGAGTTAAGTAAATTAGACAGAGGAAAAGCAAGTGGTCCTGATGAAATTTCATGTTAGGTACTACGAGAATGTGCAAATGAGTTAAGTAAACCATTATTTTTCATTTTCAAGAAATCCTTGAGTCAAGGTAAACTACCTGATATTCGGAAGAAAGCAAATATTGTCTCCTTATTCAAGAAAGGAAATAGACAAAATCCACTCAACTACCGACCAGTATCACTGACCAGTGTTGTAAGCAAGGTATTAGAAAAGCTTATAAGAAAAGCTTGGGTAAATCATCTTGAAGAACAGAGTATGATAACAGAAAGACAGTTTGGTTTCAGAAAAGGAAAATCATGTGTTACTAATCTGTTGAGCTACTATGACAGAGTAACAAATACAATACAGGAAAGAGAAGAATGGGTAGACAGAATCTATTTAGATTTCAAGAAAGCTTTTGACACAGTACCACACCAAAGACATTTATGGAAACTGTACCATCAAGGAGGAATTCGAGGCAAAGTGTTTTGTTGGATGCAAGATTTTCTCATAAAAAGAGAAATGAGAACAGTACTAAGAGAAAACTACTCATCATGGAAAGAAGTGACTAGTGGAGTACCATAGGGTTCAGTGCTGGCACCAATCATGTTTTTAGTGTATATAAATGATATAAACAGTAACACTGGAAATGAGAGCTATCTGAATATATTTGCAGATGATGCAAAAATACAAAGGAGAATTACTAACACAGACTCTTGTAAAGAGCTACAAGAAGAATTAAATAAACTTCATGAATGGAGTAATACATGGCAAATGGAATTCAGTGTGGACAAGTGTCATGTAATCAAGTTTGGTAAAAGTGGATAAAGACCTGATTGGGATTATAAGTTAGGAAATAAAACCCTATACACATCAGAAAGAGAGAAGGACCTAGGTGTGATTATCAATAGCAGACTATCCCCGGCAGACCTCATTAGCGAGAAGGTACGGAACATGTATACACTGCTTGCAAATATGAGAATAGCATTCACATACATAAATGAAGACATGCTAAGACGGATAATAACATCATTTATTATACCAACCCTGGAATATGCATCAGTAGTCTGGAGTCCTCAGCTCAAAAAACACATAGACAAGATTGAAAAAGTTCAAAGGGCCGCAACAAGTTGGATACCAAGCTTAAGGGACCTAAGCTACGAAGAAAGACTAAATAAACTGAATCTACCAACACTACAGGAGAGAAGGAAAAGAAGTGACATGATAATGCTATATAAGTGCATATCAGGGAAGGAGAAAATAGACATTAATGATTACCTAACATATGGAGAAGCATCAGCAAGAGGACGCTGCAAAAAAACTGCATAAGAAGAGAGGTGATAAAGACGTAAGGAAATTCAGTTTCCCAAACAGAGCAATTGATCAATGGAATGCACTACCGAATGAAATAGTGTGTGCCAAAACAATTCACAAATTTAAGGATATGTACGATAAATATGGTTTGATACACGGGACAGTACGAACTTGACTCATTCCTGTAAAGATACAATTAGGTAAGAACAATTAGGTAAGGTAAGAACACACACACACATCGTCTCCAGCTGATCACATCCATGAGAAGGTATGTAACATGTATACATTGCTTGCTAATATGAGAATAGCATTCACATATATAAATGAAGACATGCTGAGAAAGATAATAACATCACTGATCAGACTAATCCTGGAGTATGCATCAGTAGTCTGGAATCCTCATATCAAAATAAACACATAATATAAGATTGAAAAAATACAAAGGGCAACTACAAAATGGGTACGAAACTTAAGGAATCTAAGCTACAAAGAAAGACTAGAAAAATTGAATCTACCAGCACTACAGGAGAGAAGGAAAAGAGGAGACATGATTATGCTATATACAGTAATTGCATCTCAGGGAAGGAGAAAATAGACATAAATGAATATATAACCTATGGGGAAGCATCAGCAAGAGGACAGTGCAAAAGACTACATAAAAAGATAGGTAATAAAGACGTAAGGAAATTTAGTTTCCCACATAAGGGTAATTGATCAATGGAATGCACTACCGAATGAAATAATGTGTGCCAAAACTATTCATAATTTTAAGGATATGTATGATAAAAATGGTTTAATACACGGGACAGTACGAGCTTGACTCATTCCTGTAAATAATTATGTAAGAACAATTAGGGAAACACACACACACACACACACACACACACACACACACACACGGATGTATGTTTGGCTTGCATTGTTGCTCGATTCTGGCACCACTGTGTGACTAGAAGTATGGGTAGTACAACTACTACAAATACTACTATCATTGCTACTACTATAGTCTGTCTCAGGAAAAACGAGGGTAGAATATCGTCCATTTTACACCAAAGTCACTGTCAAAGGCCGAAGGCATCTGATTTAACGACCTGTGGGAATACAGGCTGGCCAGGGACAAGGCCTGAGGGCAAGAGGCACACACACACACACACACACACACACACACACACACACATACACACACACACACACACACACACACACACACACACACACACACACACACAGCCAATGAATGAACGGGTATAAGTGACCCGTTATGTTCACAGGTCAATATGAAGTGTGGTTCCTGTTTTTGGATGCAACTTTTTTTTTCTTTTTTTACAAAGAGCTAAAAATAAACGAAAAATATTGGACCAGTTATTCGTTGTACATTTAGATTTAATTGCATGTTATTCCTTTTATTTTACTTTTTTTTTTTTTTTTTTTTTGAGCTTGTTTCGCCTGTCATCAAGAACCTGTAAGTTGGCATCTCAGGTCACAGCACCTCCTGACTGACTCCTGAGAGATGACAAGACAGAGTTGTCTGCAGTTTTCCCCTTGCGTCAGTCAGAGCTGGATATCCATATTCGCATTTCATCAACGGACTTACCCTCTCTCTCTCTCTCTCTCTCTCTCTCTCTCTCTCTAAACCCCTGCTTCCCTCCTTTCTTCTCTCCCTCCTCCCTCCCCCATCTAGCATCTCTCTCTCTCTCTCTCTCTCTCTAAACCTCTGCTTCCGTCCTTTCTTGTCTCCCTCCTCCCTCCCCCATCTGCCCTCTCTCTCTCTCTCTCTCTCTCTCTCTCTCGTGTGTGTGTGTGTGTGTGTGTGTGTGTGTGTGTGTGTGTGTGTGTGTGTGTGTGTGTGTTTGTGCAATCATTATCATGACTAATGGTATGCTTTGTGTTGGAAAGTAAAGATGAGGAGAAATATTGTGGAATCTATGACGAAAATTGTGGCAGAAGGGTGTAGACATGTATGAAGGTGAACGTTAATTGGCCCACAGGGAATTAATGACAGTTCCACATGCTGACGTCTCGAGGGGACTTCTTGTAGTTGTTCTCTATAAATATATTCCAATGTTTTATTTATTTTATAATACTTATATCACAGTTAAGTTATACTTTCCATTGACATTATTATTCACTACTACAGAACCTTGAGAGAGAGAGAGAGAGAGAGACAGAGAGAGAGAGAGAGAGAGGGAGGGAGGGGACTGGTCATTCCCAGGGGACAAGTGGTCACTCCTCACCTCTCTCTCTCTCTCTCTCTCTAACATGCAGACCCAAGCTTAATGACCTAGAGCAGCTTGTACAGCACCCTACCTGCATCCCTGACCGCCTTGGAGAGAGCTCCAACATACTTGACCTCTTCCTCACAACTAATCCTTCTGCTTACTCTGTTAATCTTTTCTCTCCGTTGGGCTCCTCCGATCACAACCTTATTACCTTAACCTGTCCTATCACTCAGGTACGGCCTGTGGACCCTCCAGGGAAACGTCGTCTGTGGCATTTTGGAGCCGCAGACTGGGAGGCCCGCAGGCAGTACTTCTTTGATTTTCCCTGGAATGATTATTGCTTCCATGGCCGGGAACCATCTGGGTGTGCCTTGCGCATTACGGAGGTTATTCTCTCGGGCATGGAAGCATACATTCCTTTCTCATATCCTTTGACTAACGCAAGAAACCTTGGTTTAATCACGCTTGTTCTAATGCTGTCCGCAACAAGGAGAGGGCCTACAAAAGGTACCGGAGCCAACCCACCCCTGGATCACATCATCTTTACGTTTCTGCCCGGAATCGTGCTAAGTCTGTTCTTCGCTCTACTAAAAATAATTTCATCCATACTAAATGCTCTCAACTCTCCAACTAGAATTCTTCCCGCTCCTTCTGGCACCTTGCCAAAAATCTTTCTAACAACTTTACCTCATCATCCTTCCCTCCTCTTTTCTACTCTGATGGTTCTGTAGCTATTTCTTCTACTGATAAAGCAGATCTCTTCGCACAGACTTTCTCCTCTAATTCCATCTTAGATGATTCCGGTGCTGTTCCTCCATCACTTCCCCCCTCTGACTTCCTCATGGCTGACATTAAAATTTCTTCAGTTGATGTATTTTCTGCCATCACTGGCCTCAGTACTAACAAGGCATATGGGCCTGATGGGGGCCCTCCTGTTGTTCTCAAGAACTGTGCTTCTGTGCTTACACCCTGCCTAGGCAAACTCTTTTGCCTTTGTCTGTCAACTTGTACCTTTCCTTCTTGCTGGAAGTTTGCTCTCATTCAGCCAGTCCCAAAGAAGGGTGACCACTCCCAACCCTCCAACTATCGTCCAATTGCTTTAACGTCCTGTATTTCAAAAGTTTTCGAGTCAATTCTCAATAGAAAAATTTTAAAGCATCTTTCCTATCACAACCTTCTTTCCGATTGTCAGTATGGGTTCCGTCAGGGACGCTCCACTGGCGATCTTCTCACCTACCTTTCAGACTCCTGGTCATCCTCCTTTCGGGACTTTGGCAAAAGCTTTGCCATTGCACTTGACATCTCAAAGGCTTTCGATCGAGTCTGGCATAAATCTTTAATTTCCAAACTGCCCTCCTACGGTTCCTATCCTTCTATCTGTGCCTTCATCGCTAGCTTCCTTTCTGGCCTTTCTATAGCCGCTATTGTAAACGGCCATCGTTCTTCTCCTAGATCTATCAACAGTGGTGTTCCTCAGGGCTCTGTCCTATCACCAACTCTCTTCCTTTTATTCATCAATGATCTTCTAAGCTGTACATCTAACCCTATCCACTCATACGCTGATGACTCCACCCTTCACCTTTCCATTCGGTTCCCGCAACGGCCATCTCAACAGTTACTTCAACAAACAAGGGATAAGGCTATGGCACACCTAATGTCTGACTTGACTCGTATCTCTGACTGGGGTAAAAATAGTATGGTTGTTTTTAATGCATCTAAGACTCAGTTCTTACACCTATCAACCCGACAAAATCTTCCACAGGTATACCCACTAATGTTTAATACTATTCAGCTTAATCCTGCATCATCCTTGAACATGCTTGGGGTTTCATTTACTCGGGACTTATCTTGGAAAGATCATATTACATCTCTTGTAAAATCTGCTTCCAAGAGATTACGTGTGCTAAGCCGACTCCGCTTCTTCTTTACCCCTGCACAAACCCACTAATGTTTAATACTATTCAGCTTAATCCTGCATCATCCTTGAACATGCTTGGGGTTTCATTTACTCGGGACTTATCTTGGAAAGATCATATTACATCTCTTGTAAAATCTGCTTCCAAGAGATTACGTGTGCTAAGCCGACTCCGCTCTTTCTTTACCCCTGCACAATTGTTGACTCTATACAGGGGTTTTATCTGCCCCTGTGTTGAGTACAACTCTCATGTGTGGGGAGGCTCCCCACATACAGCTCTTCTCAATAGGATGGAGTCAAAGGCTTTTCGTCTCATTAACTCTCCTCCTCTTACTGACTCCCTTCAACCTCTGTCTCTTCACTGCACTGTTGCATCTTTATCTCTTTTCTATCGCTGCTTTAATGGTCACTGCTCCTCTGAACTGTCTGCTTGTATTCCTCCACCTCTACGACGGGCGCGTAGCACCCGTCTGGCAGCAAACTCTCATCCCTTTTCTGTCCAACTCTCTAATGCAAGAGTTAACCGTTACTCGCAGTCTTTCATTTATGCAACAGGTCAGCTCTGGAACTGTCTCCCTCTGTCTGTATTTCCTGCTGCCTATGATCTCCAGTCTTTCAAACGCAGTGTATCCAGGCATCTCAAAATGATTGGATCTTGAATTTGGCTCTCTATTGTATTTTGTTTTTCTCTTGGAGGGAACTGTTACTGCGGGCTCATGGCCCTTGGTTCCTTCTTCCTCTCATTAAAAAAAAAAAAAAAAAAAACTCACCTGTTACCAGTGACCTGGCCAGTAAAGACATGTCGCACCGGTACGAAATTCAAGACGAGAGTGATTCCCCAGTTGATGACAATGTGGAGGACAAAGTTTAGGTGGTGTTAGAGGAACAAACAATGAGGAGTGATGAGCAGGTAACGTCGCCAAAAAAAGTGGGGTATGTTGATGAGTTTGGTGAGTGAAACAATGCTTATATTGCCTATATTACTGTGTGAAAACCAATAAACTCTTGTTCTACGTATAAATTCGTACCAAGTAAACAAATATCTACCCCTCCCATAGAAACTGTTTTCTCTGGAGCCAGGCCCCATAGAACACGGTGCCAGGTGAGGGTAAGGTCACCTGTACCGGCATTTTTAAGCTCAGGTGTGCAACTTCTCTATGAATTTTCGATGTTTCTCATAAAAAAAGGAGGTTTTAGCCAAAATAAAAAAATGAAATTCTGCTGGGATTGGGGGAGGTCACTGGTGAAAAATCTGCCGGGATCGGGCGTGTTAAGAAATGGGGCAATTTATGAAGTAGAAATCATGCAAAGACAAAGCTGCCGACTGAAATCCCAAATACCAATGTTTCCAGGACAACACCAGAACTTGGCGTGGGTGTATGCATACAATCTTCTTATGAATCCTGTTTGCAGCCAAATGACTTCATGTTAGTATTATGTATAGAGAAGTATGTCTGAAAATTTTATTAAATTAAAACTCTAATAAAAGACATGATTAGGAATGTGCGTAATCAGTTTTGAGCTAAGAAGAATATTTGTCCCGACCTTTAAATGGTTAGTTTTGTTGGTTTAGTAAGTTCCCTCAACTTTATCATGATGAAGCTTCTCTTCCTCTTTTTATTGAGTAAATAATTCATAAAATTATACTTATGAACGAAGTGATAAAGGAAACATTTACAAAACAGTGGTTTAGTTGACCACATTTTAATTTTTCAAACTAAGTTATCAGGTGACGATTGGAAACTTTTAGGAGTTTGTGAATGCCTCTATTGTAAAGAGGTGAACTGGGAGGAATGGGACTCAGGAGGTAGTGAGATTCATGGGACAGTATACCGTTAAATATAGCAATGAACAATAACATGACCCAATGGGCCAAAGAAGAGACTAAATTTAGAGGTGATGATACACCAGCAAGACTAGGTTTACTGCCAACCAAAGAACCTGACGTAATTTAATTTCTGGATATCCGTGTCCTACAGGGAAAAGTGACCATGTGATTAAGTTCCAAATGATAGAAGGAAATGTGGCACCAAGAGATGAGCTATACAGACATGGAAGATACAACTTAGGGAGAGCAAACTTTAAAGGACTGAGAAATTTCTCGAAGAAGCGGGTTGGAGCAAAATCAGAGAAACAGGAGAGACCCAGAAAGAGTGGGGTATCTTTCTAGGGATTTACAACTGGGGAGTGGAAAACTATGTGCCAAAAGTAAGTGGGAGAGAGAACTGGAAAAAAGGATTGGTTCAACGAAAGGTGCATGATAGCAAAAAAAGAAAGCGATATGGCATGGAACAAATGAAAAGAGGTAACAATAAAACAAAGGAAGAAAACAGAAGAACTAGAAACGAATATACAAGAATCCGTAGAAACGAAGAAAGAGATTTTGACAGGGTATAATCGACAAATATAAGGAGAAGCTTAGAATAAATTGTTTTATAGGTTTGTCAATGGCAAACTGAAGGTCTACAAAGATGCAGTAATGCAAGCTGAAATAATGTGGAACAGTTTGCAATCGGTTTTCACTAAAGAAAGCGATTTCGTGGAGGAGGAAGAGGGAGTGACTAGAAAAGTAGTGTTAAAGGTATAAAAGTGGAAGGGCAGGAAGTGTATAAATTACTTGAAACTCAAGATGTAAGGAAGGCCCCAGGGCCTGATGGGATCTCTAGTTGAATACTTAAGAAATGTAGTGAACAACTGGTAGATAAGATTCACGGTTTAATCGTGTGTTCTCTGGAAGACGGGAAAGTACCTCGGGAGTGGAAGAGGGCCACAGTGGTACCAATTTACAAATGAGGGAATAAGGAAGAACCCCTGAATTACAGACCATTGTCTCCGGCCAGCATGGTCGCAAAATAATTGTGCAAGAGACTCCTGGAAGACAGATGGATAAAATATTTGGAGGAGATGGACATTTTGGCAGATTGCCAGTTTGGATTCAGGAACGGAAAATCGTGTGTCTCTAACTTGTTTAGCTTCTATTCAAGAGCGATTGACGTGCAATAGGGGAGAGATAGTTGGGTGGATTGTGTTTACTTAGATCTAGAGAAAGCCTTTGACAAGGTACCCCACAAGCGACTAATGTGGCAACTGAAGCACATAGGAGGACTGAAGACGAACCTCTTGGAATGGATGGAAGACTTCTTGACAGATGGACAGATGAGGCCAGTAATATAGGACAGGATGTCAAGGTGTAGGGCAGTTACAAGTGGAGTCCCGCAAGGCTCGGTGCTGGCGCCCATAATGCTCCTAACCTATATAAACGATATGGTGGACGGACTGAAGAGTTATGAGAGCCTGTTTGCAGACAATACAAAGACCATGAGGAAAGCTGATGTTGATGACCGCAAAATGCTGCAGGAAGACTTGGACAGGATCTACAATTGGAACTCGGTATGGGAAATGAAATTCGATGCTAAAAAATGCAAAATACTAGAAATGGGTAAAAGTGCTAAGAGGCCATCACTGAATTATTCAATGGGAAAGGAACCAATTACAAAAGAGAGAGAAGAGAAGGGCCTGGGATTGTTGGTGCTGGATAATTTGTCGCCTGAAAAACACATTAAGAAGACTGTCAGAAAGACATATAAGCTCTTGACAATCATAACAGTGGCATTTCAGTACATGGATAAAGAGATGATGAAGAAATTGATAGTGGCTATGATCTGCCCCACGTTAGAATATGTGGCAGTGGTCTAGTCTCTACTTAAAGTGAAAGATACAAACAAGACTGAGAGAATCAAAGAACAACAACTAAGATGGTCTCTGGCCTGACAGCTCTATCATACAAGGAAAGACTAGAAAAGCTGGGTCTGCCTTCCATGGAAGAAAGAAGAGAGAGAGAAGCAACATAATAGCAGTGTTCAGGGCCATGATGGGAGTAGACAAAACTGACAAAGACCTATTTTTATGGGATGGGGGAGCAACAAGAAGACATGTAAAGAAATAGAAAAAGACAAGTTGCTTGAAAGATGTCAAGAAATACAGTTCTCCATATAGAGGCATTGACCTGTGGAATAGCCTGGACAAAGAGACCATCCAGTCCAAAAACTTAAATGAGTTTAAAGCAAAGTTTGAGACATGGAGACAGGGACTCCACGAGTGTAGCTTAGTTCCCGTACATCACAATGAGGTAAATACACACACACACACACACACACACACACACACACACACACACACACACACACACACACACATACTACCAGATATACAAATAGCAGAAAAAGTAATACAGGAGGAGTTAAGTAGATTAGACAGAGGAAAAGCAAGTGGTCCTGATGAAATTTCATGTTGAGTATTACGAGAATGTGCAAAGGAGTTATGTAAACCATTATTTTTAATTTTCAAGAAATCCTTGAGTCAAGGTAAACTACCAGATATTTGGAAAAAAGCAAATATTGTCTCCTTATTCAAGAAAGGAAATAGACAAAATCCACTGAACTACCGACCAGTATCACTGACCAGTGTTGTAAGCAAGGTATTAGAAAAACTTATAAGAAAAGCTTGGGTAAATCATCTAGAAGAACACAGTATGATAACAGAAAGACAGTTTGGTTTCAGAAAAGGAAAATCATGTGTTACTAATCTGTTAAGCTACTATGACAGAGTAACAAACACAATACAGGAAAGGGAAGGATGGGTGGACAGTATCTATTTAGATTTCAAGAAAGCTTTTGACACAGTACCACACCAAAGACTTTTATGGAAACTGTACCATCAAGGAGGAATTCGAGGCAAACTGTTTTGTTGGATGCAAGACTTTCTCATAAAAAGAGAAATGAGGACAGTACTAAGAGGAAACTACTCATCATGGAAAGAAGTGACTAGTGGAGTACCACAGGGTTCAGTGCTGGCACCAATCATGTTTTTAGTGTATATAAATGATATAAACAGTAACACTGGAAATGAGAGCTATCTGAATATGTTTGCAGATGATGCAAAAATACAAAGGAGAATTACTAACACAGACTCTTGTAAAGAGCTACAAGAAGAATTAAATAAACTTCATGAATGGAGTAGTACATGGCAAATGGAATTCAATGTGGACAAGTGTCATGTAATCAAGTTTGGTAAAAGTGGAAAAAGACCTGATTGGGATTATAAGTTAGGAAATAAAACCCTATATACATCAGAAAGAGAGAAAGACCTAGGTGTGATTATCAATAACAGACTATCTCCGGCTGACCACATCAGCGAGAAGGTACGGAACATGTATACACTGCTTGCAAATATGAGAATAGCATTCACATACATAAATGAAGACATGCTAAGAAGGATAATAACATCATTCATTAGACCAACCCTGGAATATGCGTCAGTAGTCTGGAGTCCTCATCTCAAAAAGCACATAGACAAGATTGAAAAAGTTCAAAGGGCCGCTACAAGATGGATACCAAGCTTAAGGGACCTAAGCTACGAAGAAAGACTAAATAAACTGAATCTACCAACACTACAGGAGAGAAGGAAAAGAGGTGACATGATAATGCTATATAAATGCATATCAGGAAAGGAGAAAATAGACATAAATGATTACTTAACATATGGAGAAGCATCAGCAAGAGGACACTGCAAAAAACTGCATAAGAAGAGAGGTGATAAAGACGTAAGGAAATTCAGTTTCCCAAACAGAGCAATTGATCAATGGAATGCACTACCGAATGAAATAGTGTGTGCCAAAACAATTCACAAATTTAAGGATATGTACGATAAATATGGTTTAAGACACGGGACAGTACGAGCTTGACTCATTCCTGTAAAGATACAATTAGGTAAATACAATTAGGTAAGGTAAGAACACACACATGAGAGAGCAGCGAGAGAGACAGGATGCAGGTCACTTCACTCCACACTGGCCATGCTAGCCACACCTAATGGTATGAGTCAAGCGCTGTACTAGGCTAAAGTAAGTGACGTTCTATTATAGAAGAGCAAGTATAAGCAAAAAGTATTGTCCAAATAAAAGAATACATCCAAGTCAGTGCAAGGAATTCCCTGATACAACGCAACAACAGTTGGGTGTCGACATTATCACCAGGCAGGTAGCAGGGAGATGCATATTTGTAAGTAAAAATGAACTAAGTTAGAATTATCTTTCTGGAAGGTTAGTATTACCTTTGGAAAAGTGGCTATGGAAGGGGTTAAGAGAAGGAAAAAAGGTAGAAATGAGGATGATGATTTCTACCCAGAACTGGTTGGAATGGAAACATATAATAAATTAGTAGAGAAAGTGAATAAAGTGGAGAAAACTTTTCAGATGGATATTGATGAAATTTGAAAAGTATTGCACATGCAGAAGGAAAAAACAAAACAAAAATTAGTAAAGGAATTTAAAAAGACACAACAGTAGACTATCTTACTTCTATGATGGAACACATTCTATTCATTTCTCATTTCTCTGAAATCTACATTCTAGGAGATTTCAGTGCTCACCACCACCTTTGGCTCTCCTTTCCTTTCACTGATCCACCTGGTGAACAAGCCTTCATCTCTTCAATCCCCAATGACCTAGAGCAGTTTGTACAGCACTCTACCTGTATCCCTGACTGCCTTGGAGAGAGCTCCAACATACTTCACCACTTCCTTACAACTAATCCTTCTGCTTACGCTGTTAATCTTTCCTCTCCACTGGGCCCCTGCAATCACAACCCTATCACCTTAACATGTCCTATCGCTCAGGTACGGCCTGTGGACCCTCCAAAGAAACGTCGACTGTGGCACTTTGGAGCTGCAGATTGGGAGGCCCTCAGGCAGTACTTCTTTGATTTTTGCTGGAATGATTATTGCTTCCATGGCCGGGAGCCATCTGAGTGTGCCTTCCACATTACAGAGGTTCTTCTTTCGGGCAGGGAAGTATACATTCCCTTCTCATATCCTTTGACTAATGCAAGAAAGCCTTGGTTTAATCACGCTTGTTCTAAGACTGTCCACAACAAGGAGAGGGAATATAAAAGGTACCGGAGCCAGCCCTCCCATGAATCACATCTTTTTTACGTTTCTGCCCGGAATCGTGCTAAATCTGTTCTTCGCTCTGCTAAAAATAATTTCATCCGTACTAAATGCTCTCAATTCTCCAACTAGAATTCTTCCCGCTCCTTCTGGCACCTTGCCAAAAACCTTTCCAACAACTTTAACTCATCATCCTTCCTTCCTTTTTTCTATTCTGATGGTTTTGTAGCTATTTCTTCTACTGATAAAGCAGATCTCTTTGCTCAAACTTTCTCCTCCAATTCCTTCCTAGACGATTCTGATGATGTTCCTCCATCACTTCCCCCCTCTGACTTCCTCATGGCTGACATTAAAATTTCTTCAGCTGCTGTATTTTCTCCCATCATAGGCCTCAATACTAACAAGATATATGGGCCTGATGGAATCCTTCCTGTTGTCCTCAAGAACTGTGCTTCTGTGCTTACACCCTGCCTAGGTAAACTCTTTTGCCTTTGTCTATCAACTTGTACCTTTCCTTCTTGCTGGAAGTTTGCTCTTATTCAGCCAGTCCCAAAGAAGGGTGACCATTCCCAACCCTCTAACTATCGTGCAATTGCTTTAACATCCTGTGTCTCAAAGGTTTTCGAGTCAATTCTTAACAGAAAAATTTTAAAGCATCTTTCCTGTCACAACCTTCTTTCTGATCGTCTGCATGGGTTCCGTCAGGGAAGCTCCACTGGTGATCTTGTCACCTACCTTTCAGACTCCTGGTCATCCTCCTTTCGGGACTTTGGCAAAAGCTTTGCTATTGCACTTGACATCTCAAAGGCTTTCGATCGAGTCTGGCATTAATCTTTAATTTCCAAACTGCCCTCTTACGGTTTCTATCCTTCTGTCCGTGCCTTCATCAGTAGCTTCCTTTCTGGTCGTTCTATAGCCGCTGTTGTAGACGGCCATCGTTCTTCTCCTAGATCTATCAACAGTGGTGTTCCTCAGGGCTCTTTCCTATCACCAACTCTCTTCCTTTTTATTTATCAATGACCTTCTAAGCTGTACATCTAACCCTATCCACTCGTACACTGATGACTCCACCCTTCACCTTTCCATTCGGTTCCCACAACTTCCACCTCAGCAGTTACTGCAACAAACAAGCGATGAGGCTATGGCACACCTAATGTCTGACTTGGCTCTTATCTCTGACTGGGGTAAAAATAATCTGGTTGTTTTTAATGCATCAAAGACTCAGTTCTTACACCTATCAACCCGATAAAATCTTCCACAGGTGTATCCACTAACGTCTAATACTATTCAGCTTAATCCTGCATCATCCTTGATCATGCTTGGGGCTTCATTTACTCGGGACTTATCTTGGAAAGATCATATTACATCTCTTGTAAAATCTGCTTCCAAGAGATTACGTGTGCTAAGCCAACTCCGTTCCTTCTTTACGCCTGCACAACTGTTGACTCTATCTATCTATCTATCTATCTATTGCCAGACGCCTCAATCCCGTTTGGGGTGGCCACAAACAAATCGCCTCCAAGTCGCCCTGTCCACCGCCATTTCACTGCCCTGCTCCCAACTCACACCCCCCTCTCTCATATACCTCTCAACCCCATCCCTCCATCTCATCCTCGGCCTCCCCCTCCCTCTTCCCCCCTCCACCTCACTCACATACACTCTCTTCGTCAGTCTTTCACCCTCCATCCTCTCCACATGGCCAAACCACCTCAGTGTGTTCCTCATAACGCTTCCTATCACATCCACATCAACACCACAACGCTCCTTTATATTCTCATTCGTCAGCCTGTCTCTCCATGTGACTCCACAGGCTCCTCTTAAATAACTCATTTCCACTGCTCTCACTCTTGACTTGTGTCCTTCCAACAACGTCCAAGCTTCACTTCCATACGTTAGAGTTGGTATCACAATACCATCATATAGTAACTTTCTCACTTCCATGCTCACTTCCCTGTTTCTTATCACTGCTTTCAAAGAACCAGCAACCTTTCTTCCCTGCTGTACCTTTTCAAGCACTTCATTCTATACATGGGTTTTATCCGCCCATGTGTAGAGTACAACTCTCATGTGTGGGGAGGCTCCCCTCATACAGCTGTTTTCAATAGGGTGGTGTCAAAGGCTATTCGTCTCATTAACTCTCCTCTCACTGGCTCACTTCAACCTCTGTCTCTTTGCTGCACTGTTGCATGATTATCTATCGCAACTTCAACGGTCACAGCTCCTCTGAACTGTCTGTTTGCATTCCTCCACCTCTACGATGGGCACACAGCACCCGTCTAGCAATAAACTCATTCATTTTCCGTCCAACTCTCTAATGCAAGAGTTAACTGTTACTCCCAGTCCTTCATTTATGCAACAGATCAACTCTGGAACTGTATCCCTCTGTCTGTATTTCCTGTGAGCTATGATCTCTAGTCCTTCAAACACAGTGTGTCCAGGCATCTCATAATGATCGGATCTTGAATTTGGCTCCCTCGTATTTCGTTTTTCTCTTGGAAGGAACCGTTATTGCGGGCTCGTGGCCTTCGGTTCCTTCTTCCTAGCATAAAAAAAAATGAGCTGTCAATTGAGGTAGTTTCAATAAGAATGAAAACTAGTGAAATGGTGAGTACAGTTGTCGACCATGAGAGTATTATGGAGGAGTTCAGAAATGATACAGAGACAATTAGGCAAGCAAGCAGTCTGATAAAGCAGAGCAGTTATACTGAAGAGAAGATAACCCAGGTGAACGAAATGAGAAATTGCAAAGCCTGAGCACAAAATACGTTAAATGAAATGGTGAAAGTAAAGAAAGATTTAGAATCAAAATTCGAAGAAAAAAGCATTAGGATGTCAGAGAAAGAATTAAAAACAACCCAAAACTGGTCAAAGATTCAGCAGATACCAACAAATTTCTAGGAATCACTGGTATAGATGAAGAAGAAACGTGAATCAGAATCTCGGTAGACAAAAAGGAGATGGTGTACATACTGGGAACATTTAAGGAAGTATCAGAGGACATCTGTAATAAAGATATTGGGGAACACAAAAGGCTAGGGAAATATGAGAGAAATAAATCAAGCTCCAGAAAGTAACCTTCCAAAGTGTGAATACTGTACTGTAGAGGAAATATTAAAAAATGCTAACAAACTCATGGATAACAAGAATTTAAAAAAGGATGGATAAAAAGATGCCTAACTCAAGAGCAATTGCGAATACTAAAGGAGAAGAGGGAAGAAGCTAAAAAAAAAAAAAAATGAGGAATTATCAGAGGAAGAGAGGAGTATTTTTTTTTTTTTTTTTTAACAAAGTAGTGAGATTTCAAGTAAGAAACTGGTACATAAAGAACACGGACTAAGAAAAAGGAAGGTAGTAGACTCAAACTATGTCAAACATGTAAACAACATGATTACGTTGATGTACTCGAATGTTGACTGAATGGTTTCCAAAATATTAGAGATAAAAGACTATGCCAAAGAAATGGAACCTCATATTATTTACCTAAATTAAACAAAATTAATCCCAAGGATATCAAATGACACCCTAAGCTTTGAGGATCACACTATATGGAGATGAGATAGAAATCTGTAAAAGAAGGAAGAGGAGTTCCGGTATTAATAAAGGAAAACCTAAAATCCAAAGTGACAGAACTAGATATACCCTCACAAATGCAGCTGATTTCATTTACACATCGAAAGGGAAAATAATTGTGGCAAAATTTATATATGCCACCCAAAACAAACACTTCGGAAAGAAGTGAATATGAAGACCTGGCAGAAAGCACAGTTCAGAGTTTAAGAACCCTCCTAGATAGAATAGAAGAGAAATATGAAAGAATTATATTAACTGGAGATTTCAATACGAATATAAATTGGAATAATCTTGATGTAAGATGCTATGAATGCTGCTGGGATAAAAGCTCCTGGATCTCGTACAGGAGTTTTTCCTAACACATATAAAGGAAAACACCAGAGAAAGAGGACTAGATGATCCATCATTACTAGATTTTATATTTACCAGGCAAGATGATATCGAAAACATAATGTGTCACCATCTATTCAGCAAAAGTGACCATGCAGCATTAAATTGCAACTTCAGGATTGCATGTGACATAGTTAGCTGTAACGAAAAATACAAAGAGAGCCTAAACTACGAAAAGGGCAACTACCATGACCTAAAGAAGTATATACGTCTTAGAAACAGCTTGGGAAAAGGAGCCTAGAGGACAAGATATAAAAGTTATATAAAGAAAATCCTGTGAATTTTATGAAACAGGAGCCAAAAACTATATCCCTCAGCACAAAGACACAGAAAATAATAAAGAAGAGGTTTAACACAGAATGTAAAAAAATCGAAAGAGGAAAGAGACTTGCTGTGGAACAGATACGGAAGACACAATAGTGAGGCGGAATATAACAACTATAAACAGGCAAGAAATGATTATACCAGGATAAGGAGAGAAGCTCATTGACAGTTTGAGGAAGACGTTATAATTAAAGTAGCGGTTAACTGAAGTTGTTTTACAGCTACATCCGATGCAAAACCAAAGTTAAAGATTAAATACAGTCCATCATGGATGAGGTGATAATCTACATCCAAGAAAAAGATATCTGCGAAGTTCTAAACAAAAATTTCCAATCAGTTTTTACAGAAGAAAGCAATTTTGAGAGATATGATTAGCAGTGTTGTAGGTCTCGAGACCGGTCTTGGTCTCAAGACCAGTTTGATTTGGTCTCAGTCGTGATCTTGCTCTCGCTTGACATGGTCTTGGTCTTGATCTTGGTCTCGAAGCTTCTGGTCTCAGAGTTTTGCCTCGAGACCAGGTCGAGACCAGCATTACAAAGTGCATCGCGGCGTGGGGTAGGTCGGAATTTATGATCATACACGGAGAAAAATCATGGCAGATTCGATTCACAGTGTGCCATACAGCGTTGTGCTGTCTGTAGATACTGCATGGCTAGTGCTATGCTGATGATACATGGAGGGAGAAGGAGAGCAAGCGACGGCATGGAGCACAGGGACGTTGAGCGAGGAAGATGAGAATGGACAGCCACCACATAAGATCCCACGTCTGCTGGCCAAGTACCAGACCATTAGGAAGCATTCGAAGAGCGCGGAGAAGATGAGCACACGGGCCCAGTTTAACCGGTACTTAGAGACTAAGGGAAAGTCTGGAGGCCACGATGATCCTATCTCCTTCTGGCTTGCTTCTCAAGAACACTATCCAGTTCTCTTCATGCTTGCCATGAAGGTTCTCTCCGTGCCAGCAACGAGCGCTCCAGTGGAGCGCATCTTCAGCAGGGGTGGTATCATCATGCGCCCTCATCGTTCGCAGCTGTCATCGAAGATGCTAGAAATGCTTATGTTTTTGACATGCAATCACCACGTATTGCAAAATGTAATGAGTAAAACGTAAATTGTAAGCAAAATGTAATGAGTAATAAACTGTATTTGACTGAATATACTTTGCTTACTTGGCTTCTTTATTTTTTGTTTACAGCAGTTATCTCGTCACATGTAAAGGATATTAACTGCTTACTGCATAGACAAAGGTTGAGCAAATAACAGTTTGATTCACATTTTGAGTTATTTTTACATTTAATCCCTAAGACTAAATGGATAATTTAATTAGGTCCGCTATATTCAAAGGTACATGTATGAGAAAAAAGCTAAAACCCATTCCTTACAAACAGGACAGGACAATACAATTTATGCAGTACAGACCAAAAGCATTCAGATAATAGTCAGATTTACAAAAAATATTGTATATGCCTTGTCTTGGTCTTGGTCTTGGTCCAGGAGGGTCTGGTCTTGGTCTTGGTCCAGGAGGGTCTGGTCTTGGTCTTGGTCCAGGAGGGTCTGGTCTTGGTCTTGGTCCAGGAGGGTCTGGTCTTGGTCTTGGTCTCGGAGGGTCTGGTCTTGGTCTTGGTCTTGGTCTCAGAGGGTCTGGTCTTGGTTTTGGTCTTGGTCTTGAGGTGCCTGGTCTTGAATACAACACTGATGATTAGGAACATGCATGCCCACACATATTACCAGATATACAAGTATCGGAACAAGAGGTACAGGAAGAGTTGAGTAAATTAGACAGGAAAAGCAAGTGGGCCTGACGAATTTTCAGGTTTTGTGCGACATGAATGTGTAGAAGAAGAGTTAAGCAGACCTATCTATCTATTGCCAGACGCCTCAATCCCGTACTGGGTAGCCACAAACAAATCGCCTCCACGTCGCCCTGTCCCCAGCCATTTCACTGCCCCGCTCCCAACTCACACCTCCCTCTCTCATATACCTCTCCACCCCATCCCTTCATCTCATCCTCGGCCTCCCCCTCCCTCTTCCCCCCTCCACCTCACTCACATACACTCTCCCCGTCAGTTTCTCACCCTCCATCCTCTCCAACTGGCCAAACCACCTCAGTGTGTTCCTTCTAATGCTTCCTATCATATCCACATCCACACCACATCGCTCCTTTATATCCTCATTTGTCAGCATGTGTCTCCATGTGACTCCACAGGCTCCTCTTAAATAACTAATTTCCACTGCTTTCACTCTTGACTTGTGTCCCTCCAACAACGTCCAAGCTTCACTTCCATACGTTAGAGTTGGTATCACAATACCGTCATATAGTAACTTTCTCACTTCCATGCTCACTTCCCTGTTTCTTATCACTGCTTTCAAGGAACCAGGAACCATTCTTCCTTGTTGTACCCTTTCAAGCACTTCACCCTCCAAACTTCCATCCTTACTCATCACACTACCCAAGTACTTAAACGTACTCACATTTTCCATTTCCTCACCATTCAGCCTCACTGTACATTCACTGACTTCACCTCTCTCAAAGACCATCACTTTACTCTTCCCTACATTCACCTTTAGATTCCGTTTCTTACACACTCTCTCAAACTCATCCACCCAGCCTTGCAGCTCCCCTTCATCTTCACTCAACAACACAGTATCATCTGCAAACAACAGTACAGGGAGTTTCTAAACATTATCCTCTCTCACCAGGACCACTCTAACATCCACTGCACTACCTTGTACCTCTTTTATTACCCATCCATGTACAGACTGAACAACCATGGGGACATGACACATCCCTGTTTCAACCCAACCTTAAAAGAGAAAAGTTCACTCAGTTCACCATCCACACGCACTGCAGCCTTAGCACCATCATACATACTCTTCACGGCATTCAACAACTTCCCATCTACTCCATATATTCTTAATACTTTCCACTTTGTCTATCCACCCTGTCATATACTTCCTCCAAATCCATGAAAGCCGCATACAACTTCTTTCCCTTCTCTAGAATATATTTAATATATTTAATATTCAAGGAATCCTTAAGTCAAGGTAAACTACCTGATATCTGTTCCCCTATTCAAGAAAGAAATAGAGAGGATCCACTCAACTGTCGACCAGTATCCCTGACCAGTGTTGTGAACATGGTACTACACGGCTGGATTAAGCATGTGGGAGGCCCAGGGCCCGCTTGGAAGGGAGGCCCCCTTTCCAACTTCCCCAATGGCATACACCACAGACTGGTAACCTAAATCCTAATATATAAATAGGACACTTTTAGTTAGGAAATACTGAACGGGGACTATTCATCCAATATTTTTCATAGAATATGTTTAATGTTCCAGATACAGTTTTGAATATTAGGGATACCTTTCTCCGCACAGGTGGGTGCCTGTGCTCAACTTTCTGCTGCTCTGGTGGGAGGCCCCCTCTTGGTGGGTGGCCCAGGGCCCGGGCCCCTTGGGCCCCCCCCTTAATCCGGCGGTGTGGTACTAAAAAACCTGTTAAGAAAAATTTGGGTAAACCATCTGGAAAAATGCAATATGATAACAAAGAGACAGTTCGGTTTTAGAAAAAGAAAATCATGTATTACTAATCTATTTCGCTACTATGATAGAAGTGCAGAAACACTACAGAAAAGAGAAGGATGGGTGGACAGTATCTACTTGGATTTTAACATATTCCTCTCCACATACTCTAAATTCTGGCTGCATATGACGGTAACCTTTGATGTATAGCAGAGCAGCTGGAAAGCAAACACTCTAGTTTCATGAAGCTGTTTTTTTTTTTGTGACGAAGGTTGGCTGTGATGACCAGATGAACTTTCAGAGAGCTGTGAGCAGGTGAAAAAACATATGCATACACTGTCGTCCACCACCATTTGTCGTGCTTTTGAACTCCCTCGGTACTGAAACCTCTTTTGGCCTTTTTTGTGTTATAAATTGACAGACTTTTTCTTCTTTATCTGATGAAGGGTTAGGCGTGATGACCAAAGGAATTTTTGAGGGTGCTGTGAGTTACAGAAAAATAGAAAAATCGTAAATACACAGTGACCAGCCCCTCTGTGTGTTGTGCAGCTTCAGTATTTTTATTACTGAGTTTCGGTAGATTCTGATTGAGTTGTTGCAGATTCTAATTGTGTTTCAGTATATTCTGATTGTTTCAGTAGATTCTGATTGTGTTTCTGCAGATTCTGGTTGTGTTTCAATATATTCTGATTGTGTTTCTGCAGATTCTGCTTGTGCTTTAGTAGATTCTGAGTGTGAGTTTTAGCAGGTTCTGATTGTTATTAGTAGATTCCGATTGTGTTTTAGCAGAATGTGATTGTGAGTATTGGTAGATTCTGAATGCGTTTTAGCAGATTTGATTGTGTTTTTGCAGATCTGAGTGTGTTTTAGCAGATTCTGATTGTGTTTTCACAGATTCTGATTGTGTTTTCACAGATTCTGATTGTTTTTTAGCAGATTCTGATCGTGAGTTTCAGTAGATATTGATTGTGTCTTGAGTTTTGAGAGACTGTGATTTTTTATTTCAGTAGACTCTGACTGTGAATTTCAGTAGAGGTTACTTGTGCCATCAGTTTCAGGAGGTTGTGACTGTGTTGTGAATTTTAAGAGACTGATTGTGCTTTAAGGTTCATCAGTGTTCGAGTGTGAGTTTCAGTAGCTGTTGACTGGGCTTAAAGTTTAGAATTCTGCTTAATCTTTACTGCAGATCTAAATTACTAGGTAGGTTCTAGCGATTTCTGATTGTCTGAACACATTTTGATTGTTGTAACAGATTCTGATTGTTTTAACAATTGTTTTAATGCAGTTCTGATTGTGCTTTGAGTTTTAGATTCTGATTAAACGTTGCTGCAACTTTAATTTACTCCACAGATTTTGGTGAATTCTGATTGTCTTAGCACAGTCTGATTATTTTAACAGAGATGTGATTGTTTTAACAGAGTCTGATTGCTTTAACAGATTCTGGTTGTTTTAAAGCAGCTCTGATTGTGACTTGTGGCTCTGAGTATGTTGTTTCAGTGCACTATTTCTTGCAACTGTTTACGCTCTTCACATAATATACCGTACAGATCATCCAAAGATATTCCTCATACTCTCTTCAGTTCAAGAAATCTATGCCAAGAGAAAATCATCGAGTACTGGAAAAAAAGAGAGAGAGAAAAAAAAGGCCTCCTAACTGAAGGGGTTAAAACCGCTCTTTAAACCTTAAATTTTACTATTTTTTTTCTAACCTGGCCTAAGATTACCATCTCTCCATGTTGAATGATGACTTACAAGAATAGATCAACACGACAATATGATGCTAGTCACAAAGAGGTGCAATGGAAAGGATGTACAGCCGTAGCATTGTGTTTTTCTTTTTATTTCTCCAGCCTCTTGGTTGCATAAGCTGGACGAACTTTTAAGCCAAGCTGTGATGAACATATTATAGAAGTTTTTCCTCGTGTCTAACAGTGTATTCAGGTTGACAGGTCGTTATAGTTCTTTCACTTTAACTTGACTCAGATTTTCGTCCTTTTGAAACTTATTTCACGTTGCTCAGTGAGAGAAAAAGACAATGCCACGGCTCAGCACCCGCTCCAGAGCATTTCTTCGTGACTAGTACCATTTTCCAGCGTTCATCTATTATTACTACTAGGCATTCAAGATGGAGAGATGGCAGTTACTTACCCGTTATTGAAAATATTCCATCTTACCTGCAGAGAGATAGATAATAAGATAGATAGATAGGTAAACAAGTAAATAGACATAAACTGGTAAACAGATAGACAGATATTAAGATAGACAGACAGGAAGATAGGAAGATGGTTAAATTGACAGACAGACAGACAGATAGATAGATAGATAGATTATATAGTTAGAGAGAGAGAGAGAGAGAGAGAGTCCTCCTGCTGAAAGGTTTAATGGAGATCGCTCCTAACTGCAACCATCTCATCGACATCCATTCCACATTTTGGCCACAGGATATTTTTCACCAAAGAACTCCACACAGATCCTCAGGTAACCAGGTAACTCCACACAGATCCTCAGGTAACCAGGTAACTCCACACAGATCCTCAGGTAACCAGGTAACTCCACATAGATCCTCAGGTAACCAGGGAGGCGATGGCAGAATCGGTAGAGAGGCGGCCTGCAGTCCTAACGGACCCAGGTTTGAATCCCGAATGGGGCAGGGAACAGTTTAAGGATTTGAATTTCACAAAAAGCAGACTTTTCTGATCTACCACATGACCCGTCGATATGGCTTAAAAATACCCCCGCTAATACCAGTACACCAGTCCTGTATGAGACAGCCCTAGCACGTATTCAATATGAATGGTGGGTGTTAGCGCCGAAGTGGTGACATTTTGAGATGTAGGAGGATTACTGGGCCCCAAGCAGGACTACTGGGACTTAGGAATAGGCCTTGAAGCCTTTGCCCAGAGTCGGACAAGTAAAAAAAAAAAAAAAAAGGTAACTCCACATACATCCTCAGGTAACCAGGTAACTCCACATACATCCTTAGTAACTCCAAGTGCTCTCTTTCTCTCTCTCTCTCTCTCTCTCTCTCTCTCTCTCTCTCTCTCTCTCTCTCTCTCTCTCTCTCTCTCTCTCTCTCTCATTATTGCTCAAATCTTTTCTTCTCTTCGTTGTTTTCCTTTTTTTTTTACTTTTCTTGCAAACATCAAACAATCTAGTTCATCTCAATAATAATAATAATTCGGAATGAAAGTTTTATATATTCATTTCCATATCTACGTCAGTACTTAAGAACAAAAAAAAAAAAATTAGGAGGAACACAGTATTTAAGGGTGTTCGTTGACCGTGTACCTGCGTCGTGTTGGCATGATCGTCAGTCGGCATAAAATTCAGGTCCATAACTATGTAATCTGCTACTAAAACGGCTTATATTTTCCCCTTAAGGTTGCTTGCATCCTTTTAAATAACACTGATGTATCTATATGGCTGTCTGGTAATACGGACGCCCCTCAACTCCCTCCCTATCCCCCAAAAGGAGAATGGTGGACGGTACAAGAAGAGCAGTTTTAGTCTGTAGTCCACTGGGTCCTCAGTGTGAACGAGTCATATATAGTTAGGTCACCAAAGGCCCATGTATCGTCGTGAGAGGGTTAGATCACACACACACACACACACACACACACACACACACACACACACACACACTGAATTTTTTTACCTCACAGAACAAAGGGTACATGGTGGAGCAAGGGCAATGATGGAAGTGGCATAAAAAAAAAAATAAAGCGTTCATTGTGGACTTTGATATGAGGATGGATTTGAACTAGGGACGTTTGATGTTCTTTTGGCTGTGTGTGTGTGTGTGTGTGTGTGTGTGTGTGTGTGTGTGTGTGTGTGTGTGTGTGTGTGTGTGTGTGTGTTTAAAACCATATAAGTCAGTATGCTTGGTGTGATTATTGAGGATATGTGGGGGGCAGACAAGGATTTAAGTCTGTCTGTGCCTGACGTCCTTCTGAGCCAAACCTAAGATCTCACAGGTGTTTGCTTGGAGATGAATAAAAGTCTGATGTTAGCCAGAGAAAGTTGCAAGTCCTCGAGATAAAAGAATAAATCATGGCTCAATCAGACGAGACTGTTCAGGGTAGGAATGACACTTGGTAGTGGAGGAGCTATACCCTTTTTACTCTAACCTGGCCTAAAATTACCATCTCTCCATCTTGAATGCTCAGTTGTGACAATTGAATTACTCTAGAATATGATGCTAGTCACGTGGAAATGTTATAAGAAAGATATAGAACTGTAGTATTGTTTTTTTCTACCACTGAGCTACGTGAAATAAGCTGTAAAAGGATGAAAATCTGGACCAAGGTAGTGTAAGAGAAGTGTAGCAAATGTAATATCCAGCTCCTCCATGCCCACACAATATCATGCCATGTTAGCGGAGGGGGTTAGAAATATGAATATAAATAAGACAGACATTTGTGTTTCAACAATAATCAGTACAAGAATGGCCAAAGGCAGGGCACAGGAGTTTATTTTCTGAAGAAGCCCTGGTGACCGAAACGTTGAAATAAATTAGAGCTTGTATTCTGCTGCTGTTCTCTCTTCGTGTACTGAAGGTTGGATTTTATTTCAAAGTCTGTTGGGTGTGAAGAGCTGCATATCCAAAAGTGATTCAATTACATAGAAATCCCATCAGTAAATTACGCTTTTAACGTTTGAATGTAAACTTACTTCTAAGAATTACGTGGTTGTGTGTGGGGTGAAGGGGAAGTGACCAACAGGATCCAATGACAGAATGAGACAATACTATGGCCCCAAATCCTTTCCATAAAACTTCCTCGTGATCGCCATCATATTCTAGTATTAACCTGTTGTTATGATTCAAGATGTAGAGAGGGTAATTTTAGGCCAAGATAGAATAAAAAGGGTATAGAAGAGAACGTACAACACTGACAACTAATGGGCTTCGTCTTTACCATTGGACTATTTCAAAAAGTTGCATAAACAAAGTTGGTCGATACCTAAGTACTTAGGTTTCACTGCTCTGCTACTACGATGCACTGCGGGGAGGCCGGCTATTGAATGACACTGTAACCATTGTATTCCTCCATCCATCGGCGCATGCAAATAGTTGGTGACGATGACCATGAAATTTAATCAGAAACAGATAATGTACATCAACTCAAAAATAGATCATATCAATAATACTGAAAGTACTCAAAGAGCGATTTTCTTCGCTAACTCCAGTAAAGAATAAGATTTATTACTGTAATTCCTTTTTCCAGCCAAAACGATTAATTTTGTGGCCTCACATGGGTCTTTAATTCTACGGTCTTAGCCCTGTTACACTATATAGGAGAGCGCATACCTCTGTCGACGTCAGAAAATTTATGACATATTTGTGCATCTGGTTACAGACTGACCACAAAATCTGCTCAACTCTTCCTTGATCAACTGCCAACCTCTTCATGAGATTTAATTGAAATTCGATAACAACTTTTTGAAATATCTTGTGCACAAACAAGCAAACAACAAAACAGACCGACACGGATGAATACATAGCCTCCTCCAACTTTGCTGACGGAGGTAATGAGCATAGCCATACTGATGACGATGACGAAAAAATATCATGAAAAGCTTAATCAAGGCAGAAATAGATCGGTTGTTTGGCTTCGTGTGGGAGCCAATATGAACGCTCTTTCCTTCCTTCGTTGCAGCGGCGGAGTGAGGAGTGGGACAGGTGGAAGGGCGACGGAGGGAGTTACGCCTTCCACAACTCAGCGCTGATGAACATTGTCACGCCATTCCTCCCAACAGCCTGGTCATTACAGCCGGGAGGGGGAAAAATGGAGCACCGGAGACCACTTGGGGGCCGGCGGGTTTATGATCTCATCCACGCACAGCTTTATGCCCGCCATTATTCCACACCACTTTGTTGTACCCGCCACAGGTGTTCTTATTCTGGTACTGATGTTTCTGAGGGAGGTATTCTCGTGTGGTTAGGAAACTTATTAACACCTATTCCTTCCCGAATTATTTCTGATTCTGCTCCGTTACTATATTCTGTTGTGTTATTCATGCAGTTACCAACACCTCTTGCTTATCGATTTATTTCTGATTCTGCTCCGTTACTATATTGTTACGTGTTATTCATGCAGTTACTCACACCTATTCCTTACCGATTTATTTCTGATTCTGCTTCGTCATATATTCTTGTGTTTTTTTCATGCAATTACTAACACCTCTTCCTTACCTATTTATTCCTGATTCTGCTCCGTTACTACAGTGTTGTTTGTTATTCATGCAGTCATTGACACCTATTCCTTACCGACTTACTCCTGATTCTGCACCTTTACTACATTGGTGTGTGTTATTCATGCAGTCAATGTCATTATTATAAAGATATATGAGGCAAAAATTAGGATATTAATGAGTAGTTTGGAAAATAAATCGTTCAGGAACAGGTTCTATTGATTTATCGTGTGTTGCGGGGACAGTTCAGTTAACGTTATCAAAGTCCATCCGATGCTATTCATCTGATACTCCCACTGCCGCACCCAAACCCAGACCAGCAGACTGAGCCATCCTTGCAACACATGATGCCATCAGATGAGTTTCTTTCGGGGTTGATTTTTGAGTTAGCTTCACCCCCTGGGTGGCCAAGGTTTGAAGATATCATATGAAAGGGTAGGTCCTTAGGGTCACAAAACAGTTTTGTTCCGGTCGATCAGAGTGGAACCTATCGTTTGACAGACCGTCAAAGTTTTTGGTCCAAATACGTGTAAAATTGGTACCATGATAGTCACTCTTAATTTACTGTTACTTTCCATGTAATATTGGCTACAAAACTTGAAATAACATTTAATATTAGTAAAATTTATTTTATTTTCTCAGAATACACTGCCAAAATTTAATAAATGAGGCTTTGTATCAGTTTCAATAAATCTAACGTTTGTAAGGCATAGGTAGGTTAGCTCAACAATGGCATCTATAATGTGGCGTGTACTTTACTAATCACATCGCATTCTAAACCACTTTGAAAATTATGTTTTGATGCTTTTGATGTGTTTCTGAATGATTATGCAGTTTCCTTTGCAGTATAAAATTCTCCTATGCCCGTACTCATGACATTAATCATTTACAGAGATTAAACGTGCGACAGCTATTCCAGCCACTGCAATGCTTTTTGATACAACTCTATTCTCTAGACTATTCTCTTGTTTTAACTGTGACTAATGGCTTTTTTTATTTGATCTTTTTCAGGTAGACAATATGCATTTAGATGCAGCAATAGAAGTAGAACATAGAAACTAAAATGGCGTCAAGAAGTAGCAAATAATATATAGACACTAACATCTGCTTATGCCATAGCGAAGGTGTAAGTGGAGAGCTTCCAAAATTCACAGAAGCAACCTGGAGAACATTACAGTCTGCTTCGGAAATTAGGGAATATGATGTTTTCAAAAATCTTGAAGATCTATGGGTGCAGGGACCTATCGGTGGGTATCATCGCAAGTGCTATCAAAAGTATACCCACAAGGATACACTGCTTCTGATAAGTAAAAAACGCAATCAGCCAACATATGACAATGTCCAACCAGTCACTGGTACACCTAGTGGACTACCATCTACCAAAAAAAAGAAAATAGCTCGAACAACACGTCGGACTGTAGCATCCTCTGACCTGACTAAGTGCATTATATGTCAAACATCAAAGCTTAACAAAGGAAGTAAGCGTGCAAAACAAATGTATGAAGATTTAACTGATTTTCAGACAGAAAAAGCAGCAAAAACACTTTTGGAAGAAGCTGAAATACAAGAAGATGATCGTGTTTTATTGTCAATAAAGCATCAGGACCTAGTTGCAATTGAAGTAAAGTATCATAAGTCATGTTATAGATACTACACAAATCCAAAGCATCTATCGATTATTGCTACAGAGAATAAAAATCAGGAAGACCACAAAACTCAGTATGACTCAGCATTTAATGACCTAGCAGCAGAAATCAAACAGAAAGTGATAGATGATGGTGAGACTCTAGCACTTCCTGGAATTCTTGACAAGTATGTCTCACTGCGTCAAAAACAAGGAATAGAAAATTCAAATTACAGGTTAGAAAAACTGAAATGCAGACTTGTAATAAGGTTTCCCACTGAAATTGGCTTTTGGTATTTGCAAGGTCGTTACAAAACAGGCTATGTGTACTCTGAGATCAAACCAAAAGGTTTCTATGCACATGCTCCCAAAGGGGAGGGTGTTCTGGATTCAGAATCAGAAATTGAAGACGATGTGATGTCAGAACAATCTGATTTAGAGCCTGCCTCTACTAGTGAGTATGATACCATTCATGAAGTCTACCACACAGCGAAATTGATAAGGGGTGAGCTTTTGAGTATGAGCCCATTGATATCGTGGCCTACAGATAGTAGTGAGTTAACTGTAGAAAACATTGCTATACCAGATATAGTGTACAACATGATTGCATGGATTTAAACCGATGATATCTCGAATAGTGAACCAGTAACAATGGAACGGGTTAAGGTATCAGAAACTGTAGAACGCAAGATTCTTTCTTTTGGACAGGACTTACTGTTTGCTGCATCAAACGGCAAAAAGAAAACACCAAAACATGTGGCTCTCCCGATGACTGTCAAAAGCCTAACAGGTTCAGCTGAAGTAGTACATCTACTGAACCGATTTGGACAAGGAATATCTTACACACAGCTAGAGGAGTTGGAGACTGCCATTGCAGAGAAAGAGGTTGTTGCAGAGCAGAATGGTGCTTTTGTTCCAAGCAACTGTCAAATTGGTATACACGCTGCCTTCTGCTGGGACAATAATGATTTTGCCGAGGAAACACTCTCAGGGAAAAATACAACACCCTGCACGAATGGAATCATCATACAGCAGCCTGTTGCAACATGTACTCAAAAGCCAAATGAACCAAAAATACAAAGTTTACAAAAGAAGCGGCCTTGCCCTCAGGAACATCTTTGAATGTACCACCATATCAGTCTGGAAAGCGGTGTCCTCCAGAACAGGTTGCTATACAAGAACCTGATATTGCAATAAGTACTAAATTTCAGGCCAATGCCAAATTGATCGATACAGTATGACTTCTTTCACGTTTGGCACTAACAGAATACAGTAACCTATATACCCATTATGAGAACAGTCAGCAGTCAGTGCCTGGTTGGACAGGGTTTAATCACCTGATGCGCCAAGAAATTGTTCAACACCTAAGTATCATTGGATACTGTCAAATGATTGATAGAAGTCCTACCGAAGGGTCAACAGTGTACACCTTACTGAAACGTTCTTTGCAAATGGCAGACCTCCTAGGACAAAAAGATGTCATAGTAGTATTAGATCAAGCTATTTATGCCAAGGCAGTAGATATTATGGCACGGCAAAAAGATGGATTCAACAGAATTGTCTTAAGAATGGGAGCTTTCCATATAGGTTGCAACTTCCTCTCTGTCCTTGGAACAAGATTTGGAGATGCAGGGTTACGGGACATCCCTGTGGGGTCTGATATCATTGCTCGCAATTCAATAAAATGTGTCCTTGATGGAAGACACTACAACCGTACAATGAGGGTCCACAAAATTGTTTATGAAGCAATGTGGCGAAATCAGTGGGAAGTATTTTGCAAATGGTTAAATGAAAAGCCAGACATCCAGCTAGATAGATACACCATTGTAGGCCTAGTCAAGGCAATCAGGGATGATTGCAAATCAACCAGCATTGACCAAATGATACTGTCTGAAGAATTTCAAAATCTTCACAAACTGTATCAAGATTTCTGTAAAGAAGACCACGGGCCAATGGCAGCATTTTGGAACTCATACCTGGAAATGGTCAGTCTTCTTCTTTGCTTTGTTAGGGCAACCCGAGAGGGAAACTGGTCTCTTCATTTGGAATGTGTAAGAGATATGATTCCAGCCATGTCTGCATATGACCACACCAACTATGCAAAGTATTTGCGTCTGTATTTGTGTCATATTAAATGCCTAGATAAGACACACCCAGAAGCCTACGACCTCCTTAGTCAAGGGGAGTTTGGGGTACAAAGAAGCAAGCTCAATAGGTTTGGTAGGGTACCCGTAGACCAGACCATAGAGCAAACACTGAACCGAGATACCAAAACTAAGGGTGGTTTGATTGGATTCAGCCTGAATATAACAGTAGTTCAGAAATAGATGCTCACGGCATACGAAAGGGCATCAATAACAATAAACTGCCGTAGAATGGCATCAATGCAACCTTCAACAGAAGTAGATATGAAAGATATTCAGCCACTCTGCATGAAACAAGATGAACATGATGTACAATCTGTGAACAATGCAATCAAAATGCTCCAAAACCCATTTGAGGAGTCAACAGAACTCAGAAGTCTTGGTTCAGGTGTTATTGTCCCACCAGATATTCAAAATGATATAGAGCAAACACTGACAAAAGGTGAAGAAGCCATGCAAACCTTCATTGATGAAAGAATAGCTTCAGGTGAAAAAGACTTCCATGCACCTCTGAAGAAGCTTAAACTCAAATCATTCACTTCACTTAATAAAACAGTCCAGACTAAAACAAAAACCCAAAGCATTTTCCTCCAGGCTGACAGACAGCTGTATGCTAGACTCGTTATAGTAGCTCAATGCAGACAAATGAACATGCAAGATGTCCTGAAATACAATCTTGGCCTTTTGCCATACTCCATTCCACAACTGAATGGGAACCCTGTGAAGACAGATAAGACAAAACTCACAAAAGCAATGCCCTTAGCAATGTTTACAGAGGATCTCCCAGACAATGTGCCTCACATTGTGGATTTGATGCCCATTTTACATTCAATCAGAAAAGTACCAGGCACATTTGGAAATTTGGCAAAGATTGTTCTGCAAACAATCTTACATGGAACAAGTCTAAGGTGTAGAGTAGATATTGTGGCAGACCAGTATCCACCACTTTCCATAAAACAAGCAGAATATGACAGAAGATCATCACCAGGGACTTACCCAATTTCAGTCAAGTCTGCGGATCAAAAATGTCCAAAGCAGTGGAAAAAGTTCCTTGCTGAAGGTGCAAACAAGCAAAGTCTACTCGATTTCTTGTTCGTTCAATGGAGAGACCAAAGTTACGCTGGGATGATAATGGGGAGGAAAGTCTACCTAACAAATCGTGACAAATGTATAATGATATTTGTTGAAGAAGATGTAGTCCGTACAAATGAGGTAACTGAATTGTACTGCATTCGTGAAGAAGCAGACACCAGGATCTATCTACATGCCAAGCACATAGCTCAGCAAAACCATGATGAAATTCTGATCAGGTCAATCAACACAGATGTAATAGTTCATGGATGCCACCTTCAAGACCAGATTCCAGCTAGGCTACTGATCAAATGTGGCACAACTGCAAATCAGAGGACAATTGACATTCAAAAGTCAGCTGGAAACGTGGGTGTAGAACTGTGTTTTATACTACCAGGATTCCATGCGATAACAGGTTGTGATTCTGTTAGTGCGTTCTTTGGCAAAGGAAAAAAAGAAAGCATTTGATCTCCTTCTCAAGAAACAAACCATGGTTGATGCACTTCAGTCACTTGGTGAAAATTTTGATGTAGGCTAAGTGATGAGCTGATGAAGAAATGTGAATCATTTGTGTGTGCCCTGTATGGTTCAACTGCTACTGACATTGACATGGTGCGATACCATAAATTTTGTAGTAGAGCTGCAGACTCCTTTCAGCTTCCCCCTACCAAAGACTCTCTGAAAAAACATCAGTCGTGCCAACTATCAGGCTGCTATATGGAGGCGATCTTTGGAATCGCATCCTGTGATCCCCAGCCCAGATGGCCATGGATGGTGTATCCAGAACGGCATATTATCATTTGACTGGATGGATTTGCTTCCAGCTCCAGAAGCTCTGCTGGAGTTAGTGCATTGTGGGTGCTCTAAGGAGTGTAATACAAAGAGGTGCACATGTTTAAAGAACCAGCTTCCATGTACAAAGAGTTGCAAATGTGGTGATTTGTGCACAAATTCAAATGATGAGCCAGATGTTGATGTAGATGATGAAAGTGAAATTGAAGATGAAACAGTGTAAAGTAGCAGTGAAATGACATGTGATATCTTCCTGTTGTGGTTTTTGCTTTTCATCATAACAGTAAAAACATACGGTACCAGATATACTCGTACCAAATTCAGAATCCTTTTGTTGTTTTCAGCTGAAAATAACAAGTTATACTTTCGTGGTAATTTACATGTGCCATAAGGTTTAGATGTTTAAATATGTGTGTGAAATTTAAGAAAATTAAGGAAGGATATAATTATACTTAAACTGCGTTACCAAAGACAACAAAATACTTTATGTTCTTCAACAATTAAGGTATTTGCTAGTAAGTAGTGATGTTAAAATAATTATGTTTACCATAATAGTTGCAGATGATTGGTCAATTGGTATTTTCTATATGTAGGTCTTCACATATCTACAGTAAAATATGTTATATGTATGAGAAACATATAGATACATTTAAGTGAGTTAATACATTGTTTAAGTCTTCCTGTATGAAAGAATTTCCCAATTGATTTTTAAAGAACAAAGGCTCCTCTGAATGTTTAATGAGCAAACATAGTAGGTTCTATATATGAAATATATTGATATATTACCAGTGTTTAATGTACCAAACTGTTTAGGGAATGTAAATAATTTTTTTTTTTTTTAATTAAATAATGTACATCAAGCATGAAAATGTAAAAAAAAAAAATGACTAAACAAGGTACTTATTGTAGGGCAATAACTACGACTTTGTATAGAAAAGTAGTCTCCAAAGCATTTTTGTTATCTAATATAATAATATTATTACCTTGAAAACTTTGGTATAGTGCTACTTGATACAACAAACCCCTCCTTTGGAATGCCAAAGTACAATGAATCATTTGTTTCATTATAAACCTTACAATTCATTTAAGATACATATATTACATATATTTTATCTTGTTATTTGGAGATGCCGGCCATATTGAATTGGTGGCCATCTTGAATTTTTTCAAAAGTACTAATTTCATGTTTGAACCACGAAAATCAATCAGCCTACCAATTTAGGAGCCTTTATGGCCCTTAGACAACAATTCATATGATACAGTGTCAAAAAATATAGTCTCAAAGATATTGAAAAAAACAAAAATTTACAGCCTCCTGAAGTGACAGGTTCCACTCAAGTTGACTGGAGCAAAATGGATATGACATCCCTTGGGGATACACTTTCAGAATATAATATCAAACCTTGGCCACCTGGGGGGTGAAGTTGAAGTGCTTCTTATGGATATGGGCTCAGGGGCTATATAAGGATGACCACTGTATTTTTAAGCTTCTTATTTATTTATTTATTTTGAAGAATGCAACGACAAGTGTATCCCGGTACAGGAGATTTTTTTTATACAAGAAAGATGGAACCAAAGGCCAGGAGCCCACAAGACATCTCCCTCCAAGAACAAAGAAGAACAAGATAACAGAAAGATCTCGTTTACACCAACCTAACCTAAAACTCCCATCGCTCCATCTTGAATGCTGAGCTGTATCAGATTAACCTTGTAATATGGTGCTAGCCACGAATAAATGCTATGGAAAGGACGCAAAGCCATACCACTACCTTTTTCTGCCAATGAACTACGGGGGAAACAAGCTGGAAAAGGACGAAAATCTGGGCCAAGTTAATGTGACAGAACTGTAGTACTGATTGCTTCATATTTATTGTAATCATGCCCAAAATTGCACATTAAAAAAAAAAAAAATAACGTGTCTGTCTAATGCCAAGATAATGCAGAGCTGATTATATTCGTTACCCGTCCCCACCCCGGAGAGGCACGGGGAAGGGTATTCTTTTCACTCGGTTTGTCTGTTAGTTGGTTTATTTGTTTGTTTGTCTGTCTGTCTGTTAACAACTTTACGCGAAAACTACTGGTGCGATTTTGACTAAAATTACAGGGATTATGGGCTATGACCTTATGATCACCTGAATAAATTTGGGGCCAAACTGGGACACGGCCCAGGCTGTAGGGCCAAAAAAAAAAAAAAGAAAAAAAAAAAGTGGATGGGTTAAAACCGTTTTCTCGACATAAGTACTTTCAAATTTGTCATATCGACATGAAACCAACACCTAAAGGTGCATCTTTCAAATCTGCATCATAACATGCATCATTACATCGGGGGGGGGGGTCACCCCTCAGTTAGCTGTAGGAGGGTCCATGTCAGGTGGGTCACGTCAAAAATTTCACATGGGCATGAAATCGTCAATTTTCACTCGATTTACTCCAAATTTGATGTGTGACATCATTGACCAGATATCCTGTTGTATTTATATGTCATGTCAGCACTAAAATGGCTGTCGGGGACAGGTTTGCTGTGCCTTGACACCGCTTCTTGTTTTACTCTAACTTGGCCTTAAATTGCCATCTCTTCAACTCGAATGCTGATTAGGAACAACAGATAAACACTAGAACAGAGGCGCATAATAATACCTGAAATAAGTTGGTACCTATAACGGAAAGGGGGGGGGGGTATCAAGGGTTCAGGAAGAGAGAGAGAGAGAGAGAGAGAAATATGAAAATTAGAGCTGAGTTTACACCTGACTGCATAATAATGATAAAAAAAAAACAAAGGCAAGATAAATACAGTATACTGAAAGACAGTGCACAGTATCAAGCCAGTGAATTATGCGAGCCAAATTTCCTGTTATAAAACTAGTGCTTGACCGGAAAAGTTTGTGGGACTAATTTATCTGACACTCCCTGGTCTTACCTCGACTTAATGTGCAATGAATTAGGTCCATATCAGTTATGGTTCTCGTGAAAGAAAAGAATAAACGCACAGACACACACATACATACACAGCTTGAATATATTTATTATTTATTGTCTGCATCTCCATCATCATCATCATCATCATCATCAGCTGTTTGAGTGTCCACTGCAGGACCGGCCTATCCCGACCGACGTGGGGACGATACAGCCTATGTATCTCTATCAAGTGGCTTAGGCTGTCTGGTAGAGATATATGCAGGGTGAGAAGTGCTTGTAAGTGTGACTGTAATGTTAGAGTGGCTTTGGATGTGTGTGTAGTCTGTGAAACAAGTGTAACTGACCCGCGCAAGCCGACTAGGTACACGACACTGGCCGGGAGAACACTCCCAAATTTTCTTACCCTGGCGGGGCGCGAACCCTGGTTCTCCCATGTACGAAAACGCACATTTTACCACTGTACCACAGATGTTCCTTGCTTCTCCACACTTAGCTGTTATTTCGAAAAAATACTTAGCTGTTATTTCGAAAAACTGCTCAGCTAATTTTTTATCATCATACAATTATACTCTTGTATTACCACGGTTGAATACATATCACATTTCAGACAACAGTACCGCACTTCCCTACCACAGCACACCTCACCGTTTACCACACTGTCACACCATTTGTACATCATCACACTACACCACCACACCTTACAACCATATCACTGAGCTTCTCTACTACAATACTCTGCCACACTACAACACCACACCACCACACCTCACTACCACACATCGCCGCACCCATCATACATACCACTCTGTCATCACAGTTCACTGCCACACGACACCACACTTCCACGTCACACGGCCAAATCACACTAGCACGCCTCACTACCACACAGCACTACCGCATCACACAGAGCACTTCACTACCATACCATAATACCATTTCATTACCACACCAATACCACATGAAACTACCACACTACATTACCACACCAACACACCACCATACCACATCACCATATCACATTGCCATACTACACCACAACACACCAACGCACCACGCCACCACACCACACCACCTCTCCACACCACCACACCATAGCCACATACTCAACTACAACACACCGACACATCACACCACACCACCTCTCCACACCGCCACACCATAACCACATACTTCACCACAACACACAAACACACCACACCACATAAATTCCACAACATTACACAACAAAAATTTCAATATATATCCCTGTTGTTATGGCATATCGGATCATAACAATATATCACACTGGTGTATAAACATAACACCATTGCCTCTGTACTATCACACACACACACACACACACATACCGGGGTTATTCAACAACATCAACAACTACTACTACTACCACAACTCTACAGCCTCTCTATCTATTGCCAGACGCCTTAATCCCTAAGGGTTGGCCACAACCAAATCGCCTCCATGTCGCCTTGTCCCCGCCATTTCACCGTCCTCCCTAGCTCACACACCCCTCTCTCATATATTTCCCCACTCCATTCCTCCGTCTCATCCTTGGCCTCTCCTTCCCTCTCCCCCCTCCACCTCACTCACATACACTCTCCTCGTTAATCTCTCTATGTTGTTTACTCTGGTGTGACTAGCAATGGGTTCTTGTGTTATTACTTTTCCTTGGCAGAATAAGACGATACTATTGCCCTCCATTATTTCCATAGCACTCCCTTGTTCATTCATTCATTGAATGCCAGACGCCATGTATCCCAAACGGGGTGGCCAAGGGCTTAGAGTTAATTGTTTTACAGGAAGGGGCACTAATCCTCCACCAACCCCACTTGACACGTAGGGACGCCAACAGCATCTGGTGTTCCCAGGCGGTCACCCATCCAGGTACTAACCAGACCCAACGTTGCTTAACTTCGCTGATCGGACGGGAAGCGGTGTACCCAACGTGGTATGGCCGTTTGTACTAGTACTATATTCTAATGTTATTTTCTTGTTACAGCTCATTAGCAGAAAAAGGCAATACTGCAGTCCTACGTTTTACCATGTCACTTCTTCGTGACTAGCACCATATTCTGGTGATAATCTCTTGTAGTTTCTCTTTTGCAAAATAATACAGTAGTATTGAACATTCTACTAGATAGTGAAAGGAGGCCAGATATGGCTTTGATATTTTAGTACATGTTGAACAGTGGCCTCACATGTTATATTCAGGGAGCGTCACCGACCCCAGAGATTCTTTTGGGGTCAGATTTCCTCCCACAAAGAATAACGATCAGAAACAGAGGGTTGTGAGCACGCGTATGTCAAAATAACTTGTCATACCTATCGCAGGACGAGGTATGCAGTGTCCATATTTTACTGAGTGCACAGAGAGATACTGCACAGGGAAACACTTCGTGTGTGTGTGTGTGTGTGTGTGTGTGTGTGATCAGAAATAGAGGGTTGTGAGCACACGTATGTCAAATAACTTGTCATACATATCTCAAGACTGGGTAAACAGTGTCCATGTTTTCAGCGAATGCACACTTTATTCATAGACCATATTTCTAGTTCGTCCTACCAGTGGATAATTTTTACGCCACTTAAAATAGCTAATGGGCACCAGAGACAATAAATGAAAAATGAGTGATTAGCAGGTACAGTCATAAGAAAAACTATCGTTACCCTTCAGAGCTATGCACTATGACACAACGACGAAGTGTTGTGGAATGACGGGACAGGAAAGTTTGTACCGCAAACCCGTCAATGTCGGATATGTGAGACACAGATATTAGAATTTGTGCTAGAGATAATAAAAGCTAATTAGATAGTTTGGCCTCTGTGCATAAAGACAATACGTTTTATTATCCGGCACCGAATTCTTTAAATAAAATATAACACAATGGTGCAGAGTCGGCAACACACATGCAGACGGGCAACGAGTATTTGCACCCATGCCAGACGTATGACAGTAATTCAGCCGATACAAGCCAAGTTAGCAAATTTCAGTGTAATAATGACATGTACTGCTGTCTACATATAATAAATGTTAAGTAGAAGGAAAATAATACGTGTTCAGTGTCATTGCTTTAATATTGAGTATACCCACCCCCTGCTTCCACAACAGCCTCTAAACGTCGACTGAAGCATCCATCTGAAGCATTTAATCACCCATCTAAAGCAAACACATGAACTAGTGCATCCCTGCTACACTATCATAAAAAAACAGTCGATGCCTATAGATTTAATACACTTCAAAATAATTTATTTGTTGTATTCAATAGATAGTAAGTGTTGAATAGTAGGAAAATAATAAACGTGTCGAGTTTCATTATCAATCCCCGGCGGGGCACTCAGGGTAACGCAAACACATTTTATATACTTCCCCGCCATATCGCTCATTCTTGCTCATTATTCCAACTCTTGTAATGGGATTGTGATATGGCAACACTAGATAGGGGAGGGGCAAACAGCAAGGACCAGCCCACATAACCCAGCTAACGTTCGTTTTGCATCGAGCATAACTGGGGGTAACGATAGTTATTCTTATGACTGTACATCACTCCTGAACTTGACATTTCCCCGTCTCACTGTCGTAATGACATTGTGCTGGGAGATGGCAAAAGTGAAATGCGAGGGTAATTTCCGTGGTAACAATTCATTTTCCTGTCTGACAATATGTATTTCAAAGTAAGTCATGCAACGAGACAAAAAAAAAAAATCGTTTTTGTTGTTGTTGCTGCTGATGATATTGTTACTGTTGATGATGATGATGATGATGATAGTGGTGGTGGTAGTGGTGATGGCGGTGGTGGTCACGGTGGTGATGGTGGTGGCGTTGCTGTTTTTTATATTTATTGTTGTTGGTGGTGGTCGTGGTGATGTGGTAGTGTTGTTGTTGTTGTTGCCTCAGGCTCATCTGAACAAATGTCCGATGGATTGCAGGTAAGAGCTTTCATTCTCCTGCAGTCCACCATCCACTTTTCAGGAAATAACAAGCTAAGTGACATATAACCAGGCTGTTCTGCTGTTTACCTACGTCGGTGCCACCACGCGAAGACGTTGAAAATCCTGTCAGCTCTTCCTTTGCTTTCTGGACAGACATTGAAAATCCTATTGCTTCTTCTACCTCTCTGCATAGACTTTGAAAACCCGTGTGTTGGGCTTGCAATATGGGACACGTTATGACGATGATCTGATGTCCAGTGAAGTCATCAGTGTTTGCTGCTGCTTGTTCACCACATTGATTTAATTTTCAAAGTGCCTGGAGTGAAAAAAAAAGAGAGGGCATAGGACTTTTCATGCCTAATGTACATTTCACTTGTTAAGAAGCGAGATTTGCCAGTTTGGTAGCCAAAATATTTCTCAATGTTTCCCGATGTTTACGGTAGTTAGCTCCGATACGAGTCTGAGTTGCCAGTTTGCCTGCTGCTTGTGAGCTGGTTATTTCATAAGTTATGCATGAATTTTTGTGGTCTTTTTCTTTATAATGTTTTATTTATGTGATTGCTTGTTAATTATGAAATTTAATTTGTCAGTTTGCTAAATACTTTACAGTGTTATGTAATGTAAGAAAACTTGTATGTTTTGGTCGTCTCTGAGTTGGTAACTATGCTCTCTCTCTAAATTACACCAGAACTGTGGAGAAGTAAATCACTCTCGAACAATGCAAGCTTATAAAAGGATGGATAGGAGACTCATATAACTTCAGTCGGTTTCAATTCAGTTTGAATGTAGTGCAGTGCTGTTAGTGAAGTTTGTGAAGTGTTGCTGGCAAGCATTAAGTGTAATTACTGTCAGTGAAGATTATTTTCGGTACTTGTGAAAACAGTGAAGTGTTTTTCAAGCATTAAGTGTAATAACAGTGAAGTGTTGTCAAGCCTTAGGTGTAATAGGAGTTAGTAAAGTTTATATAGCTCCAGTGCTTGTAAGAACAGTGAAGTGAAGTTGGCAAGCATTAAGTGTAATTATTTGGAAATAAAGACAGTGAACTTAAGCAGCCACTGTTTATCTTCGCCTCACCTGATCTTGTGTGCTGCACACCGAAAGGCTGACCATAGGAAGAGCAATTCACTGGGCAACATCCTTCCTATACTGAACTACGGCTGTTGGAGCCTGTGGCAGTGTGGGATGCCGACGTAACACTTTTTTTTTTTTTTAATGCGGGAAAGAAGGAACCAAAGGCCAGGAGCCCGCATGTTTGTTCCCTCCAAGACAAAACAAAAACAAGATAACAAAGATCCGTTCATTTCAGGATGTCTGGATACACTACTTTTGAAAGACTGGAGATCATAGGCGACAGGAAATACCGAGAGGGAGACAGTTCAAGAGTTGTCCTGTTGCATACATGAATGACTGGGAGTAACGATTAACTCTTGCATCAGAGAGCTGGACAGAAAAGGGATGCGAGTTTACTGCTAGAGGGGTGCTATGTTCCCGCCATAGTGGTGGAGGGATGCAAGCAGACAGTTCAGAGGAGCAGTGACCATCTTCCTGGCTGTTACTTTAAGCTGCATCCTGTGAGGGGGAGCATCGATAAAGAGAACCTTCGAGCGTTTCTGCCCCTATTAAGTAACGACTCCGCTGCCGAAGATGCACATAACCTCACTGAAATGCTCTTAAAACTCTCTTAGCCTCAGTAAATGCCCCTAGAGGGCTCTCATAAAAACTAAGTATATTAAAAAAAATAAAAGTCTAGAGGAAGCATGTGAAGCCTCTATCTTGACCACATAATTTGGCTGAGGGACGAGAGACTGGTAGTATTTACTATTAATTTATGGCTTGAGTAGGCTAGTCCAGGTTCTTTATGCTTCTAGATTTAATGACAATAATAATAATGATAATCATAATAATAATAACAGCAATAAACAACAACAATAATAATAATAATGATAATAATAATAATAATAATAATAATAATAATAATCCATCCATCCATCCATCCATCATCCAATCCTACATTTCCCCACGAGGAGCGTAGGAGCCCGGGGCTAGGCAGTTGGTCCCGACATATAAGATGAGTGAACAGCCTCACTCATCCCTGAGTGCATTACATGAGCAACCAACTCCAACCACCCCTTGGATATAAACCTTCACCTGCTTAATCCGGTTGGAGCACAATAATTACCCACTACACCATCAGGAGCCAAAATTTGGTTATATGGTGTACAGGAAACCTTTTGGCTTGTCACTCAGTGTAGAGTCACCCACAGGCAGAAGGAAGAGGAAGAATAAGGAAAGAAAGACAGAAGAGGGAGCATAAAGTCACCTGTAGGCAGACGAACAAGGAAAGAATGAAGGAAAGAAAGAAGAGGATGGAAGGAAAGAAGAATGGAGGAGAGGAAAGGGCAGACACCCGAGAGCAGTACTACATCGAGTGAGTGGATGGTGAGTGCCCCCACCTACCGCAAAATAATAATAATAATAATAATATGACAAACGACAACAATATTAAATCTATTTCTACTACTAAAAACTGCTGCTGCTACTACTACTGCTACTACTACTACTAGTACAGCAACAACAACAGCAACAACAACAACAACAACTACTACTACTACTGGTAGTAGTAGTAGTAGTAGTAATAATAATAATAGTAGTAGAAGTAGTAATAATAATGGTAATAGTGGTAGCAGTAGTAGTAGTAGTAGTAGTAGTAGTAGTAGTAATAATAATAATAATAATAATAATAATAAACTGCATGATGAAGGGATGCACAGTATTTTTACATAAACACTAAATAATTTATGGTATTTTTTGAATTCAGAAGGTAAACATTGCAATTTCGTTTTATCACACAAAGCTTAAACTGTTCCTGGCCTTTGGATCCTTCTTTCTTGACTAAAAAAAAAAAAAATAAGGTGACCTGTATTCAGTTTGGCTCTTGCTGCTACTATACTTCCTTCACATTTGCTTGGCCGAGATTTTCGTCTTTTTGCAGCTTATTATGCATAGATCATTGGCAGAAAAAGACATTTACTACACCTCTGCGTCCTTTCTTCATGTATCAGATAGTATACGTCATTGTGTGTGTGTGTGTGTGTGTGTGTGTGTGTGTGTGTATTTAATTTTGCCATGAATCAGTGTGGTGACGGTGGTGATGGCTGGCTGGGCAGTGAGAACTTTATCAAGATGATTTAGTTATATTATATTCTCCCTGTAACAAGAGGATACTCAGCGATGATAGGAGAATTTTCGAATCACAGGAAGCTGGATATTGCTTTAATTATTCCTTCTATTTATCAGTCTATCTATCTATCTATCATTCTGTCTGTCTAACTATCTACCTACAGCGAGACGCCATAATCCGGTAAGGGGTGGCCGTTTGTCTATGAGTTAGTTATTTTAAGGGGAGGGGCACAAACCCTCCCCAACCATCTTGTTGACACATAAGGAACACGTATGGGTTGGTTATATGGTCATCACCCAGCGTTGTAAATGGTTTCCTGGCTTATAGGAAACCATTTGGCTTGTCACTTAATGTAAATCTCAGTGGAAAAAAAGAGTTATGAAAAGTGACAGGAAAGATGGGAGAAATAGAAAGAGAGGTGGACAAACACAGAAAAAGAATGACAAAGTTGAAGGAAGAAATAGACAGCACTACATCAAGTGTGTGGATGATCTCACAGTTATATTTTACAATCAGTATTGTCATAGTTGCTGGGCATTACCTAATCTATTTTTTCGACTTCTATATGACTTTTGCTTGACGCCGCATGCTGTGAGGACTACTCAGGACAATAATGACCTCTAGGCAACCGTCCCTACCCTATTCCCATGACGCATCACCCTCCTTAATTAGTTTACTCTCGTTATGAGGTAGGAATGTGTCCTTGGTTACTAGTCAGTTCAATTCTACAATCTGACTACATCTGGCCAGCATCTGAACTGATATGGGTTAAGGATTTTTGACAGTTTTCGAGTGAACGCACTGTAGTCAGTCTCTCTCTCTCTCTCTCTCTGCAAGCCAGATACTTTCGGGAATATTACCAGAGCTTTTTCCCACCATCTGTATGTGGAGTAGAATCGGACGTCAGTGCTCTCTCTCTCTCTCTCTCTCTCTGGCCCTTATTCTGAGTGGTTAAGGAAGCTCCCGAACACCCTTCCATAAGCGACTTATTTAGATTGTTACACCTTACTGTCCTCTACTGTGTTATATAAAACCTTCCAATATGGCCATACTCTGCACAAATAACTTACTCAAAGGTGCTAAGCAGTCATATCCAAAACTAAATCACTAAGAGGTACCAGGGAGGTTCCTTATCTGACGAAAATACCTGCCATTCTCTCTCTCTCTCTCTCTCTCTCTCTCTCTTTCTGCCTGTCTCTATCTGTCGGTCGGTCTGTCTGCCTATGTATCTGTCTGTCTGTCTCTGTCTGTCTGTCTCTGTCTGTCTGTCTGTCTGTCTCTCTTTCTCTCTCTCTCTCTCTCTCTCTCTCTCTCTCTCTCTCTCTCTCTCACTCACTCACCTTTCAGAATATGACCAACATTTCCCTTCCTCCCTATCAGTATTCAGCATCCGCCCTGACATTCCCTCCATGTCATACAAACTTGGTGCTGTTTCCGCCATCAAATCCCCCTTCCATTCTTTTACTCCCTCGCTCACCTCCGTTCGCCTTCCCCCCCCCCCCTTTTTTTTCTCTCTTCACCCTAAAACTGTTTCTTTCTCTCTGCTTCAACGACACCATTATTTTTTCTATGTTCTTATCCCTTCAGAGCTTGAGTTCTGTGTATCCTCTCCCCTCTGCCTTCCTCTGTCTATCTGTCTGTCTGTCTATCTGTGTTTGTGTATCTGTCTGTTTGCCTGTCTGTCTATCTCTGTTTGTGTGTCTCTGTCTGTCTGTCTGTCTGTCTGTCTGTCACTCACACACACACACACACACACACACACACACACACACACACACACACACGGCCACTGCTATAGTATATTAGATGAAAGCACTACTGTACTTGGGTATTGTGATTTTGGCTAGTGCATTACGACTTGTTTCAACAACTGCAATTTTGTAGCACAGCTTTATGCCGTTTTATGAATCCTGTCACTGATATTACTCTTATATATTATTTAGCAACGGGAACTCATTACTGTTAAAATTATTTATTATTTACTACACTGAGATACCTTTGGGGTTGTTATTGCAGTTTCCAGAAGAGTTCATTCAATTTATGAGAAATATATGTCAGAATTTCCGACTATGCCTCTTTTACACTAACTTGGCCTCAAAATGTCACCTCTCCATCGTGAACTGTGAGTTGTAGGAACACGAGTCCACTAGAATACAATGCCTGTCATGAAGTGCAGTGGAAAGGATGAAGAGCCATTGTACATTTTTTTTTTTTTACAGCTGAACAACGTGAAATAAGCGGCAAAGGGACGAAAATCTTAGCCAAGTTAAAATAAAAGGACTATAATGAATACGATGCTTTTGCAGATTAGCGAATGAGCGATCAAGTATTTTCAGTGAGGCAGATTATGGAAAAAATAATGTGGAAATTAAATGTGAGGTAATTATAATACTGATAGATTTAAAACTGTGCTGGAGAGAGAAGCCTTCATGTGGTGATGTCGATCAACCCAGGCGGCTCTACTGCCTGGGTATCCAAACGTCCCTCAACTACTTCCTTATCCCCCGGAAGGTAGATGGTGGAATGCAGAAGAGCAATCTAAGCCTGTGGTCCACTGGGCTCACATTTCAGATGAACCCAGGGATACAACAACAACAGCAACTACAACTACGCGAGAGAGAGAGAGAGAGAGAGAGAGAGAGAGAGAGAGAGAGAGAGAGAGAGAGAGAGAGAGAATAAGGAAGGATTACTGAAGATGTGTATGTATGGCACGAAAGGATGATTACACAACCCGTATTCTCGTCGCGTAAGAGGCTTCCTAACACCTCTTCGTAACCGATTTATTTTCCTTAATATAACTTATTACCCTTTTCCGTGTTATGTAAATCCTTCTAATGTCACCATACTCTGCATAAATAATGTAAAAAAAAAGTCATTAACCAATCACACCAATAAATTAATCGCGTAAATAAATAGCTAAGTAGGAGGTGTTAGGGAATTCCTTAATGAACAAGAATTGTTGAACCCTTTTATGTTGATTTTAATACCCTATATTTGTTCCCTAAACTGCTCAGAGTCACAATAAACTCGTAGAACTTTGCCCCAATATGTTTCTAAAAAATGCATCAAATTAACTCTATAGTCTAGGGCAGGGGTTCCCAACCTTTATTTACCCATTACCCCATTTTCCACACCTCCCTTCACTCATTACCCCTCATTGCTTATGTTTCCACAATTGCATTTTAGCTGCTTAACATTTTGATGCCTAGATTTTAGTTTGAATGTAGGACTTACTTAAAGGTTAGGCTAAAACAAAGAGAGTTATTGCAAGGAGTAATTTATTTTTATTATTAACACTGATACCAAATAAACATGACTTTAAACATTCATCTCTGAATTTTAGTATAGGTCTGAAAGTCTATCATAACTGGTATGATTTTTAGATTGTTTTTTTTTTTGTTACCTCCCCCATTACCCTTCACAAAAGACCAAATTACCCCACTTGGGGTAATTTACCCCAGGTTGGGAACCCCTGGTCTAGGGGGAATATAGTCTTCTCTTTCATAAGACATTTACTGGCGTTGTGACTTTATGGACTGCGAGTTTTAGACTTCATTGATTCAGTTTTTCGAAATGTTATATAGGGGAGGCATTAGGTGTGGTTAGGCTGAGTTAGATTAGGTTAGGTTAGGTTAGATTAGGTTAGGCTGGGATAGGTTTGGTTAGGCTGGGATAGGTTTGGTTAGGCTGGGTTAGGTTAGGTTAGGTTGAGTCAGGTTTGGTTAGGTTAGGTTAGGCTGTTAGATAAGATTAGGTTAGGTTAGGTTAGGTTAGGCTGGGATAAGTTTGGTTAGGTTAGGTTAGGATTAAACCGGAAGTAGGCTGTCTTATAAGTCCTGCCTTCAAAATGCAACAGTACAGTACTGGTATACAACATTTCGAAAAAGTTTATTCGTGACATCCAAATCCCTCAGTCTGTAAAATCTCAATGCCGCTCATTTGCAAGCAGGCTTTTGGAGAGGGTAACTTGTATTGGTTCCGCGTTTCTATATTTTTTCTCTGCAAAATATACACCTTTTGGTTCTCAGGCAAAGCAGAGGCTGTTTATGATGCTTTAGCACGAAACTGTTACACCTACACGAATTTTAGTGGTACTTCCTTGGAGTAATTTCAAGGTTACAGTTACTCATATCCACCTGTCTATCTACCGGTATCTACTGCCAGACGCCTTAATCCCGTAAGGGTTGGCCACAAACATTTTGCCTCCATGTCTCCCTGTCCCCCGCCATATCAGTGCCCTCCTCCCAGCTCACACCATTCTTATCACTGGCTTCTTAATTGCTTCAGATCGAGGAGGTTTTTCCAGCTTAGTACGAAGGGGGGTGGTGGCCGACTCGGTAGAGAGGTGGTCCGCTCTCCCAGTAGACGTGGGTTTCGAATCTCGGCTGGGGAAAGGAGTAGTTTAAAGGATTTACATATTTCCTTAACGTAGACTTTACCGATCTACCGTAAGACCCGCCGACATATAGAAATAACAATGCTAATACTAATGGACAAGTCTTGTATAAGCCCTAGAAGGTATTTAAAATGGACGGTGGGTATTAGCGCCGGAGTGGTGTCATGTGGAGGTGTGTGGTAGGCAGGGTGACTGCTGGGCCTCAGAGAACGGGCAGATAAAATCTATGCCCAGAGTTGGATGCATAAAAAAAAAAAAGTTAATACTACGGCTAAAAATCCTTTCCATAGTACTTTTTAGTGACCAGCGCTTTGTTTCTGTGCTAATATCTTGTTACAACTCTGCATTCTATATGGGCAGACCTTAACTTAAGGCCATAGTAAAGTAAAAAGAGCATAGGCAATGAAGCTTGTGTCTGTATTTCGGACTTATAGATATTTCGAAAAAAAAAAATCATTTTTCGCATTATGATTACCGTATTTTATTCATCTGTTTACCTACCTGTTTATCTGTTTATTGCGTCTGTATTTGGGATTGCTAGGTCGTGTTCCCCTATGCTCGGGATTCCGAAAAACAAAACAAAACTGAGCATTATTTTTATTATTGTTATTATTATTATTATTATTATTATTATTATTATTACTACAACAACAACAACAACAACAACAACAACAACTACTACTACTACTACTACTACTACTATTACACTACTACTACTACTACTACTACTACTACTGCTACTACTACTACCGTTACTCTTATTGTTGCAAATCGTTCCATAAATACCCTCTTGTTTGCAGTTGACTCAAATGATGTCGAACCTAAAAATAATACAGAAATTAAGATGAAATAAGCATACGAACCGCTGAAATAACAATGTCAACAACCTACCCTTAGGCAGGATATGGGTGTCAGAGAAAAGTTTATATTTTTACCGAATCACAATTTTGATTTTTTTTCCTACAGATTATGGATACATTAAGGAAGGGTTGTTTTTCTTTGTCTGTCTGTCTCAGCCTGTTTGTCTGTCTGTCTGTTTGTCTGTCTGTCTCTGCCTATCTACCTACCTGTCTATCTACGTATCTCTCTGTCTTACCCGCATCTAACGCGGTAAAGAGAGAGAGAGAGAGAGAGAAAGAGAGAGAGAGTGTAGGAGAGAGAGAGAGAAAGAGAGAGAGAGTGTAGGAGAGAGAGAGAGGCACAAGGATGCTGACACGGTGTTTCTATCTATATACGGTCGCGTAAGCATAACATCCATTAGCCTGGCGGTAATGAACACCAGGCATTAGAACAAACGCTATGGGCGAGTGTGGGGGCAGTGTGTGGGTAGTCAGGGACGAGTGAGGGACGAGGTGACGTCGATCCCTGGATTTACTAGACGGACACTCCAAAAGGGTGGAATTCATGCTATGTGCGACTCCACGACCATCCTGTGAAAGTGTTATTGCTGTGAGAATATTACGCCTGTGAAGGACTAGTATTGTGTACTTCACACCCCCAAGGCCTTGCACACACCTACCCACACACTGATACTGTAAGACGAAAATTGGACCCGCCACAAGTGAGTTGCCCTTGCTTACTTTTAAGAATGCTTATTGATCTGCACGTGGTTGATGTCACGACATAACCCGATTATAAATGTAAGAAAGTAAGGGCGCGAATTAAAGCGATATGTGTATACGAAGTAAACTTTAGTAAATTGTAATTATGTGTATGACCAAGTGTTGTAACAATGACGAGTGATGCCATTCTGAGAGAGTAAAACTGCAATTCCAGGTATGACCAAATAAATAGTCGAGTCCAGCTGGGCGGGTTTCGTTACCCCGTTTCCCCCTCCAAGAATGCAGGCGGTTACAGTCATACTTGGGGGTCCGTTGGTGGGGGGAGCGGGCTCAACCACGACCTACGACAGCGCTGGGAGATTTCAAAGTCTACGGAGGCAACCTACCTACGATCGGCGACACCGCCACTCAGGACATCGTGGGTTGTGAGTGGGTAGACTCCACAGGACTGCGAGTGTTGATAAACAACTTTACTCGGGCGATTGAAAACAGGGAGCTGATATGTTACGTCTGGTGCATTGTGAAGAAAATACATTAGTTTACGTGCTGGGGTAGGAATTCATCGCCCATGTGCCAGTCAATGTTAAATAATCGTGACACATTAAATGTGAGAAATGTGGATGTAATATTCATGGAGGTCGGTATTGATATCGTAACATCGCTTATATGCTATAAGGTTGTGAATTAAAACTAATTAGTGCATCTCGGATATTTAGAGTTGTGATTGATACTGGGTTGTCATAGAGAAGGTTCTGGTGTGCCACTGTGCTTTAAAGGCTAAGCTCAGTGCTCGCTGTCTGGCTGTTTGGGGTGTGATGGGATAAACGTTGCATGAACGAGTGTGACTAAGAGAGTTATAAAAAAAAAAAAAAAAAAAGGGAGAGAGGGAGGCAGAACCTGAACATACCAGGCGGAACCCAACCTAACATACCGGGCAGAACCCAACCTAACATACCGGGCAGAACTCAACTTAACATACCAGGAGGAACCTAACCTAACATACCGGGCAGAACCCGACCCAAACATACCGGGAGAAACCTAACCTAACATACCAGGCTGAACCTAAACAGAACATACCAGGCAGAACATATCGGCATGGACAACCCAGAAGGAAAGGAACGTGAGGAACATGACGGGCAGAACATAACCCATGGAACAGCTCAAAGGATAGTCGAGGAGGCCAGGGATGCAATGGGGGGAGAGGAGTATGAGACGAAGGCTGCGGGAATGATGATGGAACAAAGAGAGGAGGAGAGAGCCGAATCTGGGCTGCAAGAATGCTTAGAGAAGTGGCCAGCAGTTGAAGGCAGACTGCCTGAGGCACGTGAGAACGTATGCTTGAGAGTCCTCATGCCAACTCTGCAAACCCTGCAAGAACAGAACAAGGCGATTCACGATTGCTTGACACAGTTGGAGAACTTGATGGGAATGAAAGAGAGGAACGAGATGGGCTTGAAGTCACAGGTGCAGCCAGAGACTGTAGTGGTACACGAAGGACCGGCAAAGAGGCCAAGATATAGTGATGGCACGGGAGACAAACAAATGTGGGAGACTAGGGGAACCCAGCGGGGGGAGCAGGAGCAGATGCAAGGGGCCGCGACTCTATATCAAGAAGAGTCAACAGTTAGTGGACAAGGGCCAGGGTGGCAGAGGTCAGGGAATCCGAAACTGACTAGATCAGGAACGGAAGAGCTGACACACACTACCCCTATGGGCATGCAGGTGATGGCTTCCGGCTTGAAGGAACTGATTGCTGCCATGAAGTTGCCACAGACCCAACTACCAACCTTCGAAGGGAATAGCCGGAGGGTGTATTGGGAGTTCATTTGTGCATTCAAAAAGCACATAGGGAGGGCCACAGTCCAAAAGGAATATAAGCTGCAGATGCTCAAGCAAGCATGTGCAGTGCCTGTCAGGAACACGCTACAAACATGCAACTATTTGGACCCAAGAGAGGGTTATGAGTAGGCGATGGCCATATTGGAGGACAGATAAGGAGACAGACATCAGTACGTCCGAGGGATTGTGGAAGGAATTCTTGAAGGGCCCATGATCAAAGTTGAGGATGAGGGTGGCCTTAGAAAGTTCGCTGACGAGTTGGGGTCATGTATTTTGAGTCTGGAGACCATCGAGAGATTGCAGGAGTTGGACACCGTTCACTCGATGGACGTGTTGTTGTGTCAGTTACCTGAGAGGGCACTTATGCGGTATGAGGAAGAAACTTTTGCCCACAACAAACGATACGGGTATTATCCCGGCGTTAAATGGTTGAAAACCTTTATCCTGGGGGAGGCAGACAAAGTGTGTGTGAGGAGAACCAAGGAAAGAGGAGCGACCACCAAGTGAGCCACCGGGGTTTGGTGGTAAAAGGAATCCAGATGGGCATGTGATCGGCTTAGCCACCATTGGTGATGACGAACCAGTGAGTGAGAGAGACATGTGTCGGCTGTGCAGGGGACTGCACACCCTGGTGGGTTGTAAGAAATTCCGTGCCATGAGAGTAGAAGAAAGGAGGGCCACGGTCGGATGGCTCAAATACTGTTATGTTTTCTTGAACGATACCCACTTGGCAGCTGAGTGCCGGGCCTCAGTATGGTGTGACATAGAGGGTTGCACTGGGAAGCATTCACGATGCATACACCCGACTGGCCCCGTAAGGCAAAGGCAGGAGTCCCGGTACCATTAGGAACCCAGGAAGCAAGATGGAACAAAACCACAGATGGAGGATGAGAGGAAGCCAAGAGATGATCGTCGTCGATACACTCAGCAGGAACAGGTGCATGGAAGCAAGCAGGGAGTACACCGAGCAGAGCCGGAGAAGAGAAGTGTTTCCTGTGGACAGACCGACAAACGTGATGAGGCAAGCATGGAGGGAACACTTAAGAGACCCAAGCTCGAACGGGCCAAAGGCAGGAACGAATGACTCACCACTAAGGAGGGGACAACACAGATACATGGGCAGCTTCGCAAGGTGGCGTTCCCCATTCTTGAAGTAAAGACGGCTAGTAAAGGCTCAGATGCCGTAGTCCAGACGAGAGCACTTTTGGACTCTGGTAGCAACCAAACCTTCTGTATGACCCAGTTGGCAAGCAGGCTGGGGGCACCACGAAGAACCGTATGGGTAACACTAGACACCATAACTCAGGTGACAGTGCAGCGAACTGAGGAGATAGACTTAGTAGTTAGCAACGGGCGTTCCCGTAAACCGAACTGGAAGATATTGCTGCATGGGGTGCTTGTCACTTAGTGACTCCCTGCAATGCTGAAGGATTCAGTAGCCTCTGTACAAGACAAGGCACGATGAAGTCATTTGGCAGGAATAGAGCCACTGAACACATACGAAAGTGAGGTGCAGCTACTGATTGGTCTTGATGATCCACAAGCATTGACACCCTTGGAGGTAAGGGCAGGGAGCAGTGGAGAACCCTTTGCAATAAGGACGCCGGTGGGATGGACCGTCAGCAAACCTGTATGACCTTGTGCTGAGATGGAAGACAGACCATATGAGGTAGGATGTGTGGCTGTAGTGGACTACAATTCCCAGGAAACACAATTGGAGGAGCAAGGGAGACAATTTTGGGAACTGGATGCAAGTTACTTGAAGAAGGAAGATGGCCTGTCCGTTGAAGACAATAGGTGATAAAACTGTGGTCGGGCACGGCAACAAAGGTGATGGGGTACTACCAACTCCCTATACCATTCAGACGAAATCTACCCAAGCTCCCAGACAACGAGTTAATGGCACTGAGGAGGTTAGAGGGCCTGAAGAAGAGGCTGCTCAGAGACCCACCCTTACGCCAGCGCTACTCAGATGAGATGCAGCTGCTGCTAGATAAAGGCTATGCCGAATCGGTGCCTCATAATGAACTTCATACAAGGCCTCGTGTGAACTGGTATCGGCCACATCATCCGGTGTTAAACCCGAACAAGCCCGGAAAGGTACACATCATATTCAACTGTGCAGCAGAATGTGGGTCGGTGTCTTTATCAGCCAGGTGCTACAAGGGCCTGATCTAAATAAGAAACTGCTGGGGGTACTCCTCCAGTTTCGCCAAGGATCAGTGGCCCTCATGGCTGACATAGAGGCTATGTTTCACCAGGTCACGGTAGCTCTGGAACACAGGGATGCCCTACGATTTCTTTGGTGGCCGGAAGATGTACAGTGGACCCCCCTGACATACCGGATGACGGTGCACCTTTTCGGTGGAGTCTGGAGTCCGTCATGTGCCTCGTATGCTTTAAAAACAAACCTTCCTAGATCACAGAGATGTATGTCCTGATGATGTGGTGGATGCCCAGTGGATTTTTTATGTGGACGACCTGCTTATCTCAATGCGTCTGCTGACAAAGGAGTAAGGTTGGAAGAACAACTGCGACACGTCACCTCACTGGGCGGCTTCAGACTCACCAAGTTGCTGAGCAACAGTAAGGAAGTACTCGAATCCATTCCCGAATCAGAGTCATAAGGGAATAAAGGTGATAGACATAGAACACAAGCCTCTTCCTGCAGAACGAGCACTTGGAGTAAGGTGGGACCTAGAGAAGGACCAAATGGCAGTGGTTATCAAACGCTTTGAGCAAGCGGGGTCAGTTACAAGGAGGGATCTCTTGTGTGTAATCAGCTCAGTATATGATCTGCTTGGATTCCTTGCGTCATTCCTCATTCACGTCAAGGTCATCTGCCAAGAGGAATGCAGGAGGAAGAAAGGGTGGGATGAGGCTATATCTGACAGCAATGAGGTACGGTGGCGACAGTGGCTGATAGAGTTAACTCACCTCACAGATTTCAGGATACCACAGTGCTATGACCCGAGAGGTACAATGGGAATGTCGTTTCAAATACATCATTTCTGTGATGCTTCTCAAGTGGAGTATGGAGTAGTATCATACCTGAGGATCTCAGATGGGACCGGAGAGGTTCGCTGTGCCTTCGTCTATGGAAAGGCTAAGCTGGCCTCGCTAAAAAAGCTGACTATACCCCGTCTGGAGTTATGTACTGCCATGTTGGCTGTCAAGGTTGACGAGACATTAAGGCTTAAGCTGTCGGTCGATGTGGGAGGGTCCGTCTTCTGGACAGACAGTGTGATAGTACTACAGTATATACATAACACAGAGAGGCGGTTTCACAGTTTTGTAGCCAATTGAGTGGCGGCCATACACGAACAATCAGAAGTGACCCAGTGGAGGCACATGGGTTCAATACTGAAGCCAGCAGATGACGTGACCCGAGGACTGAGTTGCTACAAACAGAATGGAGGGTGTAGATGGATTGATGGGCCAAACTTTCTCCAGTGAGAGAACAATCACTGGCCGCAAGAGCCCCGTCTTATACTCGACCTGGGGACGGACTCAGCGGTAAAGGGCGATGCTACAACTATGGCAATGGGGGCTAAGCAAGGAGAAGACTTGCTGGCGAGATTGTGGTCCTGATACTCATCCTGGCACAGATTGCTGTGGGGAGTTTCATGGATTAGAAGGTTTTTGTATTGGAGGCAAATGGGAGGACCCAGGCAAGGTGACCAATCAAGACTGAGGGTGAGTGAGCTCCGAGCATCTCGAGCAGCAGTGTTGGGTTGTGTACAACAGGAATATTATGAATCCGAGATAAAGGACCTGAAGGAGCGGGGTGCACTTAGGAAAACAAGCCCACTGTTCCCGCTGGAGCTGCACCTGGGGGAGGACGGACTCCTCCGTGCTGGTGGATGGTTGGAGAAAGCTCCCTTGATGACGGACAGCAAATACCCCGTGCTGTTGCAGCGGGACCACCATGTCACGGAGCTAATAGTAAGAGAAACCCATGAGAACAAGGCTGGACACTCAGGAAGAGAACATACACTAGCGGTAATGCACCAGGAGTTCTGGGTACCCAAAGGACGAAGGCTGATTGACTGAGTGCTAAAACGGTGTCTCGTTTGTCACCAAGTCAGTTGGAAGGAGTCACTGCAAAGACAAGCTAACCTCCCTGCCGACAGGGTATGCGTGGTGTAGGCACTGTTCACACACATTGGAGTGGACTGCTTTGGACCATTCATCACAGAGCAGGGTAGGAAACGGGTGAAACGGTGGGGTTGTCTGTTCACTTGTCTGAACTCAAGAGCCATACACCTGGAGATTCTTGACAGACTAGATGATGATTCATTCCTCAATGCAATAACATGCTTCTCGGCATGGAGAGGTGTACCAGAGCTCATTCATTCCGACAATGGAACAAACATGATTGGAGCAAATAAGGAGTTCCAGGCCGCAGCTCTCAGCTGGGAGAAGAATGACAAGGTCCACAATGTATTGTTGAGGAAGGGAATTGAGTGAGAGTTCAACCCACCACATGCATCACACATGGGCGGTGTCTGGGAGCGACAGATCTGGACGGTCAGGAAGGTTTTGCAAGCGACAGTAGGCACACAAGTTGTGGATGATGAGCGACTCCACACTCTCTTCTGTGAAGTGGAGGAGATAGTCAATGGAAGGCCCATCACCCCGGTCTCCAGTGACGTCAGCGGCCTCGAAGCGCTTACTCCACTGCATATTCTGCACCCTAAGATGGTACCCCATTGCCCGTCAGGAGGTAAGGTCGAAGAGCCTGTAGGGGACATCTCCCGGAAGAGTTGGAAGCATGCACAGTTCCTAGCGGACCAGTTCTGGAAGTGATGGTTGAAGGTGTACTTATCATCCTTACGACAACACCAGAAGCAGTTCAAGCAGTTGTGTACTTTCCAAGTGGGGGACCTGGTATTGGTGACGGACTGGAATGTACCCTGTAATCACTGGGTTCTGGGAAGACTGGTAGAGGCGAATCTCGGTGATGATGGTGTGGTGAGGCATGTCAAGGTCAGGACATCAGCACGCAAAATCCTAACCCGCCCTGCGAACAAGCTGTGTCTGCTGGAAGGGAGCAGTGAGTGAAAGTGTATATGGTATTGGTCATAACCGACCAACAGGGGTAGTCTTACCGCATCTAACATGGTAAAGAGAGAGAGAGAGAGAGAGAATGAGGCACAAGGATGCTGACACGGTGTTTATATCTATATACGGTCGCGTAAGCATAACATCCATTAGCCTGGTGGTAATGAACACCAGGCATTAGAACAAACGCTATGGGCGAGTGTGGGGGCAGTGTGTGGGTAGTCAGGGACGAGTGAGGGACGAGGTGACGTCGATCCCTGGATTTACTAGACGGACACTCCAAAAGGGTGGAATTCATGCTATGTGCGACTCCACGACCATCCTGTGAAAGTGTTATTGCTTTGAGAATATTACGCCTGTGAAGGACTAGTATTGTGTACTTCACACCCCCAAGGCCTTGCACACACCTACCCACACACTGATACTGTAAGACGAAAATTGAACCAGCCACAAGTGAGTTGCCCTTGCTTACTTTTAAGAATGCTTATTGATCTGCACGTGGTTGATGTCACGACATAACCCGATTATAAATGTAAGAAAGTAAGGGCGCGAATTAAAGCGATATGTGTATACAAAGTAAACTTTAGTAAATTGTAATTATGTGTATGACCAAGTGTTGTAACAATGACGAGTGATGCCATTCTAGCATACTGAAAGAGTAAAACTGCAATTCCAGGTATGACCAAATAAATAGTCGAGTCCAGCTGGGCGGGTTTCGTTACCCCGTTTCCCCCTCCAAGAATGCAGGCGGTTACGCTGTGTCTGTCTATATACGTATCTTACTCTATATTTCTACGTACCTACCTATCAATCTATCAGTCTATCTATCTTTCTATCTATCCTCACACACAGAGAGGTAGTCAGAATACAATATGGGTATCGTTGGCTATAACAGTATGCATTAATTTCCCCTCACCCACTCTCACGATATCACACACACACACACACACACACACACACACACACACACACACACACACACACACACATACACACATTTGCCACAATAAATCGCATGGACAAACACACATCACAAACGGAGTATTTTTCAACACAAGTCCGTCTCAGATCGAAGTCCTCAGTACCACGAGAGAGAGTGGGACTCCGTATCACCTCTTCCTTGGCGATTTCCTTTATATATTACCCTTTAGCTCTAGTTTATATGCTCTTTATTTCGCTCTGAAATCGAAACAGGTGGTATCAATATCATATGCGGATTAGTGTCGGTGTTATGTGCAAAATGGATCGCTTAGGAAGAGGAGTTGCGTATTCTCCAGAGCTACATAGACCCAAAAGCCAACAGATTCCCTTACTTACTGTGAGAGGACAGGCTGGAGAGCGATACAGGCTGAGACACAGGCTGGCTCGGCTGGGATCACGAATTGCGAGAGGAGGAAGGAAAGAGGTTAGGTTAGGTCACGGGTAGATGGGTCTCTCTCTCTCTCTCTCTCTTAATTTTTCCGTCTCTGCCTGCCTGCCTGCTGTTTGTCTGTCAGACTGTCTGTCAGTCTGTCTTTAAGTTTGATTATAAAAGAGGTTTGATATCTTACAAATCTACTGCCACCTAAATAAGAGATACGGTGAAACATTGGCAAATAATCCACTCACTTTGACCTGGCGCAGATTTTTATCCTTTTGCTGCTTATTTCACGTAGCTCAGTGGCAGAAAAGGGAAATACTGTGGCTGCATCCTGTGTAGCACTTCTTCGTGACTGGCATCATATTGTAGTGTTAATCTATTGTTAAACCTCATCATTCAAGATGGAGGGATGGTAATTTTCGGCCAAGGTAAGTGAACACAGTATAGTCAGAATTTCCTCCCTGTTTATTCAGTCAGTAGCCTCAGAGCCTGGGAAGTGTGGCCATAAACATATCACCTCCAAGTCACCCTGTTCTCTGTCATTACGCTGCCCTCCATCCAACTCACACACTTCCCTCTCCCTTCTCTCGTATACCTCTGTCTGTCTCTCATTTACCTATCTGTCTCATTTACCTGTCTATCTCTCATTTACCTGTCTATCTCTCATTTACCTGGCTATCTCTCATTTAGTTGTCTACCTCTTATTTAGCTGTCTGTCTCATTTACCTGTCGGTCTCTCTGCCGGTCTGTCTCTCATTTAGCTGTCCGTTTTTCATTTACCTGTCTGTCTCTCATTTGCCTGTCTGTTTCTCATTTAGCCGTCTGTCTCTCATTTGCCTGTCTGTCCCTCATTACTTTAACCAGTAACCAAGGAGATTCAGCCCTACCTCACAACTAAACTTCATAGCCAAGTATGGTCAGATTGGAGGATCAGTTTAACTAGTAACCAAGGAGACTCATTTCTATTTCACACCTAAGACATTAAATTTCACGCAACCATGGCTAAATATTCCCGTTGTATGAATGAAGAAGGGGTTAATGAATGAGGCACTTGTTTAGCGATTTATTTTTAGATATGGCTGGTTAATATCCTTTTGTATGTGTTAGGACTCCATATTATAATTACAAATCATAATAGATAAATAGATAAATAGATAGATAGAGAGACAGATAGAAGCAGGAAGTCAGATGATGAGAAGGTATTGTGTCTGCGAGAATCGAGCAATGCTAAACGTGCTTCCACACTCTTAACTCAAGGAATGCTTTATAGGCACACGACAGCGCCTCGTGACCATACACACACATCCACACATACTCACACACAGGCTTCTAGAACTTTCCAACCACAGTGTAACACACGTGACACGACCCCTGCTACACCAGAATTTAGGAAGCAGAGGCAGAAGGAGGCTAGCCATAGAACAGGCAGGTAGTAGGGAGAAGGGCTTAGCGAGAGAGAGAGAGAGAGAGAGAGAGAGAGAGCGAGACAGGATGTAGCAGGCGGGACTCTACTTATACTTCACTCGTGTGTGTGAGACTTTGTTAATATTTCCAAGACAAATAAAAATAGTCCCATACTATTCTTTACCTCTCCTGTCATTGCAAGATGAAAGGGAACCAAGATTAAACTACTTACAAATCTACTCACTTACAACAACCGCGCGTCCACAAGTTCAAAATATATATATAACTAAACTACAAAACTTCTCTACAAGTTACTACAAAGTCTTTTGTGACATTTGGTAGCAGCGAACGTATACGAACCTCGTCTACGAATCAACAGTGAATTCCTACAAAATATCAAGATTGAAAACAAAAAATACCTCTCACAACCGACAACTCACAACCAACTAATGACAGTATTCTCTCCAACCCCCCCTCCGTCTCCACGATCATCACGCTGATGTAGAGGTGAAGAGGTCACAGAACGCCTTGCTAGTAGTTTAACAATATATAGATACAAACAATCTTGCAATTTCTACGACGAACCAACGAACTACAACCATCTACAATCAACTACAAGTAACAACTCTACGATGCATCTGTATAATCTTCTACACGCTCCTACAAGTAGAGGCAGTCTTCATCCCACAACGAGTAAATCACAAGAGAAAAGGACCGAGAATACATCGAGAAAGAAAAAACAAACAAACGAAGAATGAGACACGACTCACAACTCACAACCACCAGACCTCACCCTCCTCTCTCTGCTACATCCAGCCAACCTCCACCGCTGACGCAGGAGTCAAGAGGTCAAGACGACGAAGCAAATACCAAGTCCATATTCACAACTCATCTTACTCACTCATCTTCACTCAAGTTACTCATCGCTACTCATTCACTCACCACAGCTACCAGTGTGGGAAGTCGACGTCACCATACGTGTGCTGAGACGACGTCAAGCCGTGTGTCTGACCCCACAACATGTCAATCAACCCGTGAAGGACAACGCTATCACTACGTGCAACACCACTCACACCATTTCCACCACGGTAAAAATTAGTGAGTTACATAGTTACTTCATTTATACGATACACAGTGATAGACAAAAAAACTTCTGCACAAACATATAAAACCTGCTGTATAATTACAACTGACATACATATACCTACTTCAGTTATCTTCATAATTCAATCATTAACTACTTGCATCAACAATAAATATTCTACACTGTATATATTAATTCATTTATTATAAGATTTATTTACTACCAACGAGTGTTACCATTTATTATTTGTGTGGAGTAGACTGTAGCACCAGTCGAGCAGGGCAGTACTAACGGGGTGGATGGAAAGCTGATGACAGGGAGTGCTGGAGCTCCCGTTTCATCAGCCCTCAGGACTAGTTCCTGACCATCCCCCTTTGCTGAACTTTTTCAGTGTCTTAGTTACACAGAGGGTAGGCCAGCATGCTCTCCAGTACAAATTTCTCTAACTATCTTCACCAAACTACATGCACAGTACACACTACACTTCCTATTCAAAATTCACCAAAAATGGCGTCGATTTATCAAGCCTTGGAGTCCCCAGGGGGGGGACCATAAATGCCCCCACCATCTGCCCCTCTCCTGGTGACGACTCAAGGTGCCTGGAACCACTGTTTGACTCTCTTCTTCTTCATTTCTGCAACATTCCCGGCCTTTCCTCTAACTTTCGCTCTGTTGAGCACCACCTCCCCTCCTCTAAACCTCACCTTCTTTTTCTAACAGAGACTCAGCTGTCTGAAGCAACTGACAGCAAACCCTTTTCTGTATCCTCCTACTTTCTCTATACTCATTTCAAAGCCAAAGATGGCCATTGTGTATATATACGCAACGACTTATCTTGCGCTCGTGTTCCTGAACTTGATTCTTCTGAATTCTCCACACTCTGGCTTCGGCTTTCCTGTTATTCTCTGACTAAATATATCTGTGGTGTTTACTTATCCCCTAATTCTAATGACTATCAAAAATTCTTCGACTATCTTACTTCTACGATGGAACACATTCTATCCATTTCTCCTTTCTCTGAAATCTCCATTCTTGGAGATTTCAATGTTCACCACCACCTTTGGCTCTCCTCTCCTTTCACGGATCCACCTGGTGAACAAGCCTACATCTTTTCTATCCTTAATGACCTTGAGCAGCTTGTACAGCACCCTACCCGTATCCCTGACCGCCTTGGAGAGAGCTCCAACATACTTGACCTCTTCCTCACAACTAATCCTTCTGCTTACTCTGTTAATCTTTTCTCTCCGTTGGGCTCCTCCGATCACAACCTTATTACCTTAACCTGTCCTATCACTCCGGAACGGCCTGTGGACCCTCCAGGGAAACGTCGTCTGTGGCATTTTGGAGCCGCGGACTGGGAGGCCCTTAGGCAGTACTTCTTTGATTTTCCCTGGAATGATTATTGCTTCCATGGCCGTGAGCCATCTGAGTGTGCCTTGCGCATTACGGAGGTTATTCTCTCAGGCATGGAAGCATACATTCCTTTCTCATATCCTTTGACTAACGCAAGAAAGCCTTGGTTTAACCACGCTTGTTCTAATGCTGTCCACAACAAGGAGAGGGCCTACAAAAGGTACCGGAGCCAACCCACCCCTGAATCACATTATTTTTACGTTTCTGCCCGTAATCGTGCTAAGTCTGTTCTTCGCTCTACTAAAAATAATTTCATCCATACTAAATGCTCTCAACTCTCCAACTCGAATTCTTCCCGCTCCTTCTGGCACCTTGCCAAAAATCTTTCTAACAACTTTACCTCATCATCCTTCCCTCCTCTTTTCTACTCTGATGGTTCTGTAGCTATTTCTTCTACTGATAAAGCAGATCTCTTCGCACAGACTTTCTTCTCCAGTTCTACCTTAGGCGATTCCGGTGCTGTTCCTCCATCACTTCCCCCCTCTGACTTCCTCATGGCTGACATTAAAATTTCTTCAGTTGATGTATTTTCTGCCATCACTGGCCTCAGGTCTAACAAGGCATATTGGCCTGATGGGGTCCCTCCTGTTGTTCTCAAGAACTGTGCTTCTGTGCTTACACCCTGCCTAGGTAAACTCTTTCGCCTTTGTCTGTCAACTTGTACCTTTCCTTCTTGCTGGAAGTTTGCTCTTATTCAGCCAGTCCCAAAGAAGGGTGACCACTCCCAACCCTCCAACTATCGTCCAATTGCTCTAACGTCCTGTATTTCAAAAGTTTTCGAGTCAATTCTTAATAGAAAAATTTTAAAGCATCTTTCCTATCACAACCTTCTTTCCGATCGTCAGTATGGGTTCCGTCAGGGACGCTCCACTGGCGATCTTCTCACCTATCTTTCAGGCCCCTGGTCATCCTCCTTTCGGGACTTTGGCGAAAGCTTTGCCATTGCACTTGACATCTCAAAGGCTTTCGATCGAGTCTGGCATAAATCTTTACTTTCCAAACTGCCCTCCTACGGTTTCTATCCTTCTATCTGTGCCTTCATCGCTAGCTTCCTTTCTGGTCGTTCTATAGCCGCTGTTGTAGACGGCCATCGTTCTTCTCCTAGATCTATCAACAGTGGTGTTCCTCAGGGCTCTGTCCTATCACCAACTCTCTTCCTTTTATTCATCAATGATCTTCTAAGCTGTACATCTAACCCTATCCACTCATACACTGATGACTCCACCTTTCACCTTTCCATTCGGTTCCCGCAACGCCCATCTCAACAGTTACTTCAAGAAACAAGGGATGAGGCTATGGCACACCTAATGTCTGACTTGGCTCGTATCTCTGACTGGGGTAAAAATAATATGGTTGTCTTTAATGCATCTAAGACTCAGTTCTTACACCTATCAACCCGACAAAATCTTCCACAGGTATACCCACTAATGTTTAATAACATTCAGCTTAATCCTGCATCATCCTTGAACATGCTTGGGGTTTCATTTACTCGGGACTTATCTTGGAAAGATCATATTACATCTCATGTAAAATCTGCTTCCAAGAGATTGGGTGTGCTAAGCCGACTCCGCTCTTTCTTTACCCCTGCACAATTGTTGACTGTATACAGGGGTTTTATCCGCCCCTGTGTGGAGTACAACTCTCATGTGTGGGGAGGCTCCCCACATACAGCTCTTCTCAATAGGGTGGAGTCAAAGGCTTTTCATCTCATTAACTATCCTCCTCTTACTGACTCCCTTCAACCTCTGTCTCTTCACCGCACTGTTGCATCTTTATCTCTTTTCTATCGCTACTTTAATGGTCAATGCTCCTCTGAACTGTCTGCTTGCATTCCTCCACCTCTACGACGGGCGCGTAGCACCCGTCTGGCAGCAAACTCTCATCCTTTTTCTGTCCAACTCTCTAATGCAAGAGTTAACCGTTAGTCCCAGTCTTTCATTTATGCAACAGGTCAGCTCTGGAACTGTCTCCCTCTGTCTGTATTTCCTGCTGCCTATGATCTCCAGTCTTTCAAACGCAGTGTGTCCAGGCATCTCAAAATGATCGGATCTTGAATTTGGCTCTATATTGTATTTTGTTTTTCTCTTGGAGGGAACCGTTACTGCGGGCTCATGGCCTTTGGTTCCTTCTTCCTCGCATAAAAAAAAATACCTACATAAAATACGTGTTTCATACATACAGGTATACATTATTATATCTACAAAGTGATAAAGAAAATATACCATCACAGTTACTCAGTGAGCGATCAAAAGAACTGTATTAAACACTTATTAATTAAAGCTACCTAGTGGAAACAGATAAATTAAGTTACAAAAAAAAAAAAAAAAAGGCCAACACAAATGACGTTAGCAAGAATGAACATCTTCCACTCAGTCGTGAAGACAAAGATTTCCACACAATGCTGACACATATATTGTCCACGATAGGTACAAGTGAAGAATGGCAGATCAGTGTATATAGTTAATACTGTATATGGTGTATGTATATTTTTTATATAAAATAACAAAATATGGGACTATATAATATCATTTTCAGTAATATCTGTGCAATATAAACTAAACCTTAAGAAAGGGTGCTAAGGGAATTAGCCAGCAATTATGCAACCTCGAGCAACACCGAAAAAACGTAGACAAACGAAGAAAAGCAAACTATAGAAAATCAATAAATACAAAAAAAAAGAAAGAAAGAAAGAAAGAAAAAGAAATAGAGTAAGATCACATAGCAAAGAACTGAAAATAAGTGTAAGTGTTACTACAAATGCCAAAATACCACATAAACTCCTTCTATAAGTGAAACAAAGCAAATTGTTGTCTCCACGAGCCAGTGGCATGGCACATCATATCAACGACCGTAGCATGACCGGACTCAATGTCAGGACTGCAATTATTACAATTATGTAACTACAAACAATATGTAACAATTATGTAACGACAAACGATTGCATTATGTTACGCTTGCTACAATTATGTAACTACAGACAATATGTAACAATTATGTAACAGTTGCATTAACAAGATGTAACTTTTATGTAACTTTAACTACAATTATGTAACAACAAACAATATATAACAATTATGAAACAGTTCCATTAACAAGATGTAACTTTTATGTAACTTTAACTACAATTATGTAACTACAAACAATATGTAACAATTATGTAACAGTTGCATTAACAAGATGTAACTTTTATGTAACTTTAACTACAATTATAAGGCCAACACAGTTATGTAACAGTTGCATTAACAAAATGTAACTACAGTTATAAGGCCAACACAATTATGCATTACCACAATATTATGTAACAATTCATAAAATGTTACAATTATGTATTACTACAATGTAACAATTACTATACGATTATGTAACAATTCACAGTTACAATTATGTATTACCACAATGTTACAATAATATAAGTCATACAATTATACCACAATTCTGTATTACCAGAATCATCTTACAGGTTAGGTGAAATATTAGACATTACTAAAGGGATAACTCAATATGTAATGTAATAACCTAGCAGTATTACCATTGCACAGTTATATGCGTATGTCTGTTATACATACACATCTTACAAAATGTCATACAACAACCATTGCATTAATTCAAACATGTATACAACTTGTTTAAAATGTAATATTACTAGATCATTGCAATTTACTATGAATATTATATGTATATAATATTATAATCAATATTATGTACTAATAGATTAGCATATGTCAATGATTATTGCTGTCGGAGGACCTTCAGCGGCGTGGCCGAGCATATGTTAGGACTCCATATTATAATTACAAATGATAATAGATAAATAGATAAATAGATAGATAGAGAGACAGATAGAAGCAGGAAGTCAGATGATGAGAAGGTATTGTGTCTGCGAGAATCAAGCAATGCTAAACATGCTTACACACTCTTAACTCAAGGAATGCTTTATAGGTACACGACAGCGCCTCGTGACCATACACACACATACACACATACTCACACACAGGCTTCTAGAACTTTCCAACCACAGTGTAACACACGTGACACGACCCCTGCTACACCAGAATTTAGGAAGCAGAGGCAGAAGGAGGCTAGCCATGGAACAGGCAGGTAGTAGGGAGAAGGGCTTAGCGACATGGAAGAGAGAGAGAGAGAGAGAGAGAGAGAGAGAGAGACAGGATGTAGCAGGCGGGACTCTACTTATACTTCACTCGTGTGTGTGAGACTTTGTTAATATTTCCAAGACAAATAAAAATAGTCCCATACTATTCTTTACCTCTCCTGTCTTTGCAAGACAAAAGGGAACCAAGATTAAACTACTTACAAATCTACACACTTATAACAATCGCTCGTCCACAAGTCTAATATATTTATAACTAATCCACAAAACTCCACTACAAGTAACTACAAAGTTTATTATGACATATGCATTACGTAAGGTGGGGTGATATAAGAAGGATTTACATAACATAGAAGAGGAAAGTACGGTATGATTAACAAAATAAATAGCTGAAGAAAAGATGTTAGGGGGCGAGAATCCTATATCTAACCCCAAGTTCGTCTAGAGGCAGCAGGAACAAAATCAAGAGTATGTTTCCTGCACTGTGTATATTCTGTATTGTACCTGTAGGACGGCACCATAGGAGAAGTTGCATACCTGTGGTCGACGGGTCCGCTTGGCCAGACAGACAGGAATTAGCTGTAAGTAGACGTAGCCGAGGGGTGTAATTGTAGTGAGAAGGTTATCTTGTTTCGTCGATGGGAGAGGCACTAGGAGAGAGAGAGTAACGGTGAGGCACTAAAGATAGTGTAGGCCTTCTCTGTTTCGTTATCCTCTTCGTATTTTAAGTGGGATGATGAAATAGGCAGAATTGGATCGATGGGGTTTATTGTGAGACAGTTATATGAATAAAAGTTAAGAACTTGGCTTAACCCCTATAGCCTATGGTTAGTAGCAGTTTGTGGTAGCTGCAGTCCTCCTACGTTACTCTCACTCTCCTACTCCCTATCGCTCTCTGGGAATCTCTCCCGCTCTCTCCTTGTGTAACTCTGTCTCTCCTGTCCTACTAACCTTCCTACATGCGATATCGGACTTATATTTCCCTCTATCTTCCGGCGAAAGTGTGTGGGCGTATGTGTGTGTGTGTGTGTGTGTGTGTGTGTGTGTGTGTGTGTGTGTGTGTGTGTGTGTGTCACATTTCTGGCACATGATCAGGAGTGTTTGGCATTCTTGATTCGTCTAGGTAAGGGGGATGTGTGGTTGTCTCTTCCTGGAGAACTTAGACATAACTACCCGTTTTACCTATTGTTACCTATGTTTATATAGCTGCATACCGCAGTTACATATAGCATTGTGTTATAACATATTATGCCTACATAGCAACAACTTCAGCACCAACTGGAAGGAACAAAAAAGACTAGTTTTAGAAAATGAACAGATCACAGTGACTACTGCTACTACTACTAGTACTACTGCTACTACTACCATTAGTCTCCCTCTCAGCCTATTCCTAGTATGATAAGTTGCTCGGTTATATCGGTGCCACCACGTGAAAGCGTCCCCCTCCAGCAGCATTCAAGATACGCAGAATCTCATTGGAGACAGGAACAACAAGAAACAGTGCCAAGGCATAGCAAACCCGTCCCCTGCAGTCATTTTAGTGCTGACGTATAAACAAAACAGGATATCTAGTCAAGAATGTCACATATCAAATTTTGAGTAAATCGGGTGAAAAGTGACGATTTTATGTCCATTTGAAATTTTAGGCCCGACCCACCTGACATTGACCCCCCCTGTAGCTAACTAGATGTGACCTCCCTGATGTAATGAGGCATGTTATAGGATATAAATTTGAAAGATGCACATTTAGGCTTTGGTTTCATGTCGATACGAGAAACTGAAAGGAGTTATGGCGAGTTTTTTTTTCACTTTTTTTGGGCCCTACGGCCTTGGCCTTGGCCCAGAATTTAATCAGGTGATCAGAAGGTCACAGCCCATCATCCCAGTAATTTTAGTCTACATCGCATCAGTAGTTTTCCCATAAAGTTATTAGCAGACAGACAGACACACAGCCAATCAAATAAAGAGGCAAACAGACAAGCCGAATGAAATCAATACCCATCCCCGAGCCCCCCCGGAGGGGATAATAATAAAGCAAAGACAGAAGTAAAGATAGAGGTAGTGGAATTTTCTAGACAAACCTCTAAACCCGTGCCTTCCCCTTTAAGAGCTATATTATGCAACCTTATTTTGGCCACACATTCTCTTACTTACCCTCTTAATATTTCTGAGGCAAGAATAAATCGGTAGTATCAGCTTTTCGTGTTTTAAAGGGGGCGGGGCCTCGAAAGTATTTATTCTCGTACGTATTTACAGGCACAACAAAAGTTCACTTACACTTCACTGCTTGTTGTGGGAATGGAGTGTGTGTGTGTGTGTGTGTGTGTGTGTGTGTGTGTGTGTGTGTGTGTGTGTGTGTGTGTGTGTGTGTGTGTGTGTACTTACCTAATTGTATCTTTACAGGAATGAGTCAAGCTCGTACTGTCCCGTGTCTTAAACCATATTTATCGTACATATCTTTAAATTTGTGAATTGTTATGGCACAGACTATTTCATTCGGTAGTGCATTCCATTGATCAATTGCTCTGTTTGGGAAACTGAATTTCCTTACGTCTTTATCACCTCTATTCTTATGCAGTTTTTTGCAGTGTCCTCTTGCTGATGCTTCTCCATATGTTAAGTAATCATTTATGTCTATTTTCTCCTTTCCTGATGTGCACTTATATAGCATTATCATGTCACCTCTTTTCCTTCTCTCCTGTAGTGTTGGTAGATTCAGTTTATTTAGTCTTTCTTCGTAGCTTAGGTCCCTTAAGCTTGGTATCCATCATGTTGCGGCCCTTTGAACTTTTTCAATCTTGTCTATATGCTTTTTGAGATGAGGACTCCAGACTACTGATGCATATTCCAGGGTTGGTCTAATGAATGATGTTATTATCCTTCTTAGCATGTCTTCATTTACGTCTGTGAATGCTATTCTCATATTTGCAAGCAGTGTATACATGTTCCGTACCTTCTCGCTGATGTGGTCAGCCGGAGATAGTCAGTTATTGATAATCACACCTAGGTCTTTCTCTCTTTCTGATGTGTATAGGGTTTTTGTTCCTAACTTATAATCCCAATCAGGTCTTTTTCCACTTTTACCAGATTTGATCACATGACACTTGTCCACATTGAATTCCATTTGCCATGTACTACTCCATTCATGAAGTTTATTTAATTCTTCTTGTAGCTCTTTACAATAGTCTGTGTTAGTAATTCTCCTTTGTATTTTTGCATCATCTGCAAACATATTCAGATAGGTCTCATTTCCAGTGTTACTGTTTATATCATTTATATACACTAAAAACATGATTGGTGCCAGCACTGAACCCTGTGGTACTCCACTAGTCACTTCTTTCCATGATGAGTAGTTTCCTCTTAGTACTGTCCTCATTTCTCTTTTTATGAGAAAGTCTTGCATCCAACAAAACAGTTTGCCTCGAATTCCTCCTTGATGGTACAGTTTCCATAAAAGTCTTTGGTGTGGTACTGTGTCAAAAGCTTTCTTGAAATCTTAATAGATACTGTCCACCCATCCTTCCCTTTCCTGTATTGTGTTTGTTACTCTGTCATAGTAGCTCAACAGATTAGTAACACATGATTTTCCTTTTCTGAAACCAAAATGTCTTTCTGTTATCATACTGTGTTCTTCTAGATGATTTACCCAAGCTTTTCTTATAAGTTTTTCTAATACCTTGCTTACAACACTGGTCAGTGATACTGGTCGGTAGTTGAGTGGATTTTGTCTATTTCCTTTCTTGAATAAGGGGACAATATTTGCTTTTTTCCAAATATCAGGTAGTTTACCTTGACTCAAGGATTTCTTGAAAATTAAAAATAATGGTTTACTTAACTCCTTTGCACATTCTCGTAATACCCAACATGAAATTTCATTAGGACCTCTTGCTTTTCCTCTGTCTAATCTACTTAACTCCTCCTGTATTACTTTTTTTGCTATTTGTATATCTGGTACTATGTGTGGATATGCGTGTTCCACATAGTCCCTCTCAAAATTATTTTTCTTCTGTAAAAACTGATTGGAAATTCTTATTTAGTGCTTCACAAATATCTTTCTCTTGTGTATAAGTGATTCCCTCGTCCGTATTGGATTGTATTATATCTTTTACTTTGGTTTTGCTTCTGATATAGCTGTAAAACAGCTTTGATTGATCACTACTTTTATTTATTATATCCTCCTCAAACTGTTTTTGGGCTTCCCTCTTTATTCTTGTATAGTCATTTCTTGCCTGTTTGTAATTATTATATGCCCTTTCACTATTGTGTCTTTTGTATCTATTCCACAACAAATCTCTACTTTCTTTTGATTTTTTACATTCTGTATTGAACCACTTCTGTATTTTCTTTTCTGTTTCTTGGTGCTGTGGGATGTACTTCTGGACTCCTATTTCATAAAATTCACAAAAATTTTTATATACAGCATTTAAATATTGTCCTCTAAGCTCATTTTCCCAATCAACTTCTAAGAAGTACTTCTTTAGGTCTTGATAATTTCCCTTTTTATAGTTTAGGCTCTTTTTGTAACTGTCATTGCTGTTTACTATGTCATATGCTATCCTGAAGTTATAATTTTGTACTGCATGATCGCTTTTGCCGAGTGGAGGGTGATATATTAAACTGTCAATATCATTTTCTTGCCTTGTAAATATTAGATCTAGCACTGAAGGTACATCAAGTCCTCTTTTTCTGGTGGTTTCCCTCACATGTTGCGTTAAGAAAAACTCTTGTACGAGATCCAGGAGTCCCAACAGCTTTCTTGGCTATTTATATCTAGAGTATTCCAATTTATATTTGTATTAAAATCCCCCGTTAATATAATTCTTTCCAATTTCTCTTCCATTTTATGTAGTAATGACCTTATACTCTGAATTGTACTCTCTGCCAGGTCCTCATATTCGTCTCTTTCCCATGTGTTTGATCTGGGTGGCATGTACAAATTGGCTACAATTACTTTACCTTCAGATGTGTCGATCTCTACTGCAATCAGTTCTACTTGTGATGGTATATGTAGTTTTATTTCCTTGACTTTTAGATTTTTCTTAGATAATATTATAATTCCTCTTCCTTTTTTTAAATTTCTGTCTCTTCTCCATATATTGTATTCCTCTAAGTTTAGTATGTCATTGGATATCCTTGGTGTTAATTTTGTTTCAGTTAGGCATATTATTTGTGGTTCATTTTCTCTGACATAATCATTCATCGCTAGTAATTTAGATACCATTCCATCCACATTTGAGTACATCAACTTTATCATCTTGTTTATATATTTGTCATGACATGGTTCTACTATCTTCCTCCTTTTTCTTCCATCCTGTTTGTGTACCACTTTCGTACCTGCAATCCTATTACTTTGTAAAAAAATTTCTTCTCCTCTTCTGATCTTCCCTCATTTTTTGTTTTTGCTTCCTCCCTTTTCTCTTTCAGTAATTCCAGTTCCTCTTGTGTTAGGCATCTTTTTATCCATACATTTTTGAACTCCTCTTTTTCCATAAGATTCTTTGCATATTTTAGTATCTCTTCCACAGTGTTTACACTCTGGAAAGTCACCTTTAGAGGTCTTGTCTTGCTTTTCTCGTATTTCCCTAACCTTTTGTATTCCTCTATGTCTTTACTACAGATTTCCTCTGATACTTCTTTCAGTAAGCTCATTACAATTGCCATCTCCTTTTTGTCTCTTGTGATCTTGTTTTTTACTTCTTCCTCTTCTATACCAGTGATTACTATAGACTTGTTCATCTCTACTGAATCTCTGACTAACTTTGGATTGTTTTGGATTGTATGTGTGTGTGTGTGTTTGTGTGTGTGCTGCTTATATGTTATAGCAATATGAAGCAGGGGGGAGCAGGGGGGTGGTTGCTTTCTCAGGCAGAGGAACTCCTTAAGAGTGAAATGGCTGGGAAGCATGCCGGCACGTGACTGGCTACAGCATAGCTGGGTCTTTCGGGTGTGGGCAATCAGGCAAGTTAGCTGCCTACTGCGACTGCAACACATTGGGGAGGTGTTCAGGAAGTTAGCCAAAGAAACCTTGATGGACTCTGAAAGAACAATAATGGCCCCCAGTCCCGTGCAGCCCTTAAATGGGCAGGGGGTGCTAAGAATCTCACGGTTGCCTCAATTAAAATCGAATTCATTTGTTAATGCAAAAAATACAATTAAAATTGGTAACTGGAATGTGAGAACGCTAAATCATGACGGTAAAATCGATGAGTTAGTGAAGGTTTTTCAAAATTACGGACTTGATATTTGTGCTCTGACAGAAACTAGATTAACTGGAGTCGATAAGTTGGATTTGGAGGATGGTATACGTTTATTGATATCTGGCCGACAGGACGGAATGCATTATCAGGGAGTAGGATTGTTGCTGGGTTGTAAGGCAAATAAGGCTTTATGTGAGTGGGATCCTATAGATGAGCGATTGTTATACGCACGGTTTAAATCAAATCATGGCAACATCAGTCTGTTTGTGTGTTATGCACCTACTAATGATGCACTCGATGAAAGGAAAGACACATTTTATGAAAAGTTGCAAGAAGGAGTAGGAAGGGTACCTAGACATGATGTTTTGATCTGCGTTGGAGACTTTAATGCAGTAATGGGCTGTTCAAATGAGGGATTTGAGGCATGTATGGGTAAGATGGGAGTTGGTAGTAGGATGAGTGAAAACGGAGTGAGGTTTGGAAGCTTTTGTCTAGCAAATGACTTAGTCATCGGGGGCACACTCTTTCAGCATTGCAATATACACAAGACAACTTGGGTGTCGCCGTGTGGAAAATATAAAAATCATATTGATCACATCGCTATCAGTAGGAGGCATAGAAGTTCTCTGCTAGATGTTCATGTTAAACGGGGAGCGGATATTGGTAGTGACCATCAACTCAGCATTGCAAAAATAAGGTTTAAACTTAAAAATCAGAAGAAGGAAAAATCTGGTGTTGGTAGATACGATATTGTTAAGCTTAGAAGGGAAGGAGAAGAAAAGGAGGAATTCAGATTAGAATGCAGAAATAGGTTTTTGGTGTTGGAAACGTTGGAAGAGGGGGAGAGAAGTGTAGATGAGATGTGGGAGGATGTGAACAAAGTTTTGCATGAGACTGCTGAATGTACGATTGGAAGGAGACATAGATTCAGGAGAAAGAAATGGATATCAGAGGAAACGTGGGATATGATAAAAAAGAGAGGTGAGGCTAAATTGAGGAGTGAGATGCAATGCGTTGATGAACGAGAGATTGAATTAGCAAGAGCTGCGTACTGGAGTTTGAATTCAGAAGTAAGAAGGTTAGCTAGGAGAGATAAAAGAAGATATGTGGATGAAAAGGTTGCAGAGACTGAAATCTTAATAAACAAAACTGATGGACAGAGTCAAAGAATAGCATATGAATCGATTAGAGAGCGGAGTGGTAATGCAGGTAAACGCAAGGAAATACCAGTTAGAGACAGGGAAGGAAATTTATTAACCAAAGATGGAGATATTAAAAATAGATGGAAAGAGCATTTTGAGACAGTTCTTAATAGACCAATACCACCAGAAGAGGATATACCGTCTGCTCAGGAAGATTTAAATATAGAAACAGGAGAGTTGAGGCTTGCAGAAGTGGAGATAGCAGTAAAACAGTTAAAGAATAATAAGGCACCAGGGGAGGATGGTTTATTTCCGGAAATGTTTAAAGTGGAGGGGGATAGATTAATAATGATCTTGACCAAGCTATGCAATAAGATATGGGTGACGGGGTTACTACCATCAGTTTGGAAGAATGGTGTAATTGTTAAAGTTCCGAAGAAGGGAGACCTGAGTGAATGTGGTAATTGGAGGGGGATCTCTTTGTCACCGATAGCTTTGAAAGTTTTCAGTAGAGTGTTGTTAAATAGGTTGGAGCTTGTGGTTGAGGGTATTCTGAGGGATGAACAGGCTGGTTTTAGAAAGGGACGTGGTTGCAATGATCATATCTTTATAGTTAGGCATTTGATGCAGCAAGTTAATGAAATGAGAGTACCGTTAAGTCTTTGTTTTGTTGATTTTGAAAAGGCTTTTGATAGTGTTTCGAGAGAGACTATGGGGAAGATCATGAGACATTATGGAATACCAGAGGAGTTTGTGAGGGTCATTATGAACATGCATGAGGACACATTTTGTAAAGTGATGGTTGATGGTTGTCTGAGTGATTCGTTTGAAGTCAAGTCCGGAGTAATTCAAGGTGGTGTTCTATCGCCTTTACTATTTATATTGGTCATTGATTACATTATGAAACGCGTTGGAACAGAAACCGGTGCTGGTATACTTTGGGGAGAGAATAGGAAACTTTTGGATTTAGATTATGCAGATGATATAGTTTTGATTTGTGATGGGCCAGAAGAGATGCAGAGAGTGTTGGACTGTTTGGTGAGTGAAGGTCGCAAGGTGGGTTTGGTTATTAATTGTGGAAAAACTGAAATAATCAATATGAATATGGAAAATGCGCAGGAATGTGTAATTGGAGGTATGGTTGTAAAGGAAGTTGATAGGTTTAAATATTTAGGTACTTATTTAGCCAAGGATGGTTCTTTGAACTTTGATTTCGAGGAAAGGTTAAAGAAGGCTAATCAGGCAATGGGAATGCTTAAAAATATTTGGAATAATAAAAATTTTTCTGTGCATACAAAAATCATACTTTATAAGGTAATGGTTAGGAGTATCTTAATTTATGGACACGAGTCTTGGTACAGCACAGTGACTATGGAAAATAAATTCTTGGTGTTTGAAAATAAAGCACTTAGAAGAATATTAGGAGTTAAGTGGTGGGAAAGGATACCAAATAGTAGAATTAGAGAAATAACGGGAGTGCAGCCGATCGATGAATATGTTAGATTCTCACGATGGAAGTGGCTAGGACATGTGTATAGGAGACAGGGAATAGTACGAGGTACACCAGGGTGAGTGGCACTTGGTAGGAGAGGTAGAGGAAGGCCAAAAGTGACGTGGGTGAGGACAATGAGACGGGAAGCTGGAGATGAGTGTTAGGGAGATCTTGAGGAGTTAGCACAAGATAGGATGTGGTGGTGTGAGTTCATCGAGGCCCTATGCATCCCCGAGGGTGCCACAGGAAATGATTGATTGATTGATTGAATATGAAGCAGACAGCAAAAAACAATGAAAATTTTTGCTAACTGCGGTACTTAATGGTCACTGAATTGTCTACTTGTGTCCCCAAACCACTACGGTGGGTGCATAGCACCCGCCTAGCAGCAAACTCTCACCCCTGTTCTGTCCAACTCTTTAATGCAAAAGCTAACCATTACTCCCATTCCTTCATGTCGTATGCAACAGGTCAACTCTAGAACCAACTTCCGTTGTCTTTATTTCCTACTGCAGTCTTTCCAACGCTGTGTGTCCAGGCATCTCGAAATGAACAGATCTTGAATATGGCTCTCTGTTATCTTGTTTTTGTTTTTTCTTGGAGGGAACAGTCTTGTGGGCTTCTAGCCTTTGGTTCCTTCTTCCTTATATAAAAATAATTCATAACGAGTTGTAAGCCATATGAAACAAACGAAGCAAACTCAGTCTGAACATGACACTCTCTGGTAATTGTTCCCAGGCTCATCTGAACTGCAAACCCAGAAGACCACAGGGTACAGCTGCCCTTCTGCAGTCCATCAGTGTTCTGGGGATAGAGAAAGAGTTGAGGGGACATTTGTATCACCGGGCAGTGGAGCCGGCCAGTCATATTGGTGCCACAGCACGAAGGCATCTCTCTCTTCAGCACCCAGACGTGTTAAAAAAGATTGCTACTGACTTTCCGAATTAGAGAGATGAAATAAAACTATACCCTTTTCACCTTAATATGGCCCAGATTTCGTCCATTTGCAGCAAATTTCACGTATATCAGTGACAAAAGAAAAAAAAAAAAAAACAATACGACGGCTCAACATCCTTTCCACAGCACTTCTTCGTGACTGGCATCATATTCTAGTGTTAATGTATTCATAGAACTCAGCATTTGATGGAGAGATGGCAGTTTTAGGCCAAGTTAGTGTCAAAAGAGCCTAGTAAATTTATAGGCCAATGGACGAGAATATGACCTTGAATCGCAAGAGGGAAAGAGGGAACCCCCCCCCCAGTCGTCTTTAAGGCTATTTTTAGTCTTTCGCCGTGTTTCTCCTCTTCTTTTTGTGCCTCGCCTACTACACATGTTCAAAATAAATCGCTCAGGAAGAGGTGTGACGAAATCCAAAGCCTCTTAGGCATACGACCTTAACAAAATTAATTTTGTCACTTTACATGCTGGGTATGGTCGCGTTACGAACGCGTCTGTCTGCAACATAATTAATATGAAGCTGGTTGATTCTCTCTCTCTCTCTCTCTCTAGCTCAGTCAGAAACAGAAAATCAAAACATAGAAAGCAACTGGGATAAGCTTGTTGTCTTGCAATACGCTTACACAGGCTTCCCTTACTGCTTCTATTTGTTTATCTAAGAGAGAGAGAGAGAGAGAGAGAGAGAGTGTCTGTGTGTGTTCTTACTTAATTGTTCTTACCTAATTGTATCTTTACAGGAATGAGTCAAGCTCGTACTGTCCCGTGTCTTAAACCATATTTATCGTACATATCCTTAGATTTGTGAATTGTTTTGGCACACACTATTTCATTCGGTAGTGCATTCAACTGATCAACTGCTCTATTTGGGAAGCTAAATTTCCTTACGTCTTAATCACCTCTGATTTTATGCAGTTTTTTGCAGTGTCCTCTTGCTGATGCTTCCCCATAGGTTATGTAATCGTTTATGTCTATTTTCTCCTGCCCTGATATGCATTTATATAGCATAATCATGTCACCTCTTTTCCTTCTCTCCTGTAGTGTTGGTAGATTCAGTTTTTTTAACCTTTCTTCGTAGCTTAGATCCCTTAAGCTTGGTATCCATCTTGTAGCGGCCCTTTAAACTTTTTCAATCTTGTCTAAGTGTTTTTTGAGATGAGGACTCCAGACTACTGATGCATACTCCAAGGTTGGTCTGATGAATGATGTTATTATCTTTCTTAGCATGTCTTCATTTATGTATGTGAATGCTATTCTCTTATTTGCAAGCAGTGTATACATGTTCCGTACCTTCTCACTGATGTGGTCAGCCGGAGATAGTCTGTTATTGATAATCATACCTAGGTCTTTCTCTCTTTCTGATGTGTGTAGGGTTTTATTTTTTAACTTATAATCCCACTCAGGTCTTTTTCCACTTTTATCAAACTTGATTACATGACACTTGTCCACTGAATTTCATTTGCCATGTATTACTCCATTCATGAAGTTTATTTAATTCTCCTTGTAGCTCTTTACAAGAGTCTGTGTTACTAATTCTCCTTTGCATTTTTGCATCATCAGGAAACATTCTTAGATAGCTTTCATATCCAGTGTTACTGTCTATATCATTTATATACACTAAGCACATGATTGGTGCCAGCACTGAGCCCTGTGGAACCCTGCTAGTCACTTCTCTCCATGATGATTAATTTCCCCTTAGTACTGTTCTCATTTCTCTTTTTATGAGAGAATCTTGCATCCAACAATACAGTTTGTCTCGGATTCCTCCTTGATGGTACAGTTTCCATAAAAGTCTTTGGTGTGGTACTCTGTCAAATGCTTTCTTGAAATCTAAATAGATACTGTCCACCCATCTTTCTCTTTTCTGTAATGTGTCTGTTACTCTGTCATAGTAGCTCAGCAGATTAGTAACACATGATTTTCCTTTTCTGAAACCAAACTGTCTTTCTGTTATCATACTGTGTTCTTCTAGATGATTTACCCAAGCTTTTCTTATAAGCTTTTCTAATACTTTGTTTACAATGCTGGTTAGTGACACTGGTCGGTAGTTGAGTGGATTTTGTCTATTCCCTTACTTGAATAAGGGAACAATGTTTGTTTTCTTCCAGTTATCAGGTAGTTTACCTTGTCTCAAGGATTTCTTGAAAATTAAAGATAATGGTTTACTTAACTCCTTTGCACATTCATGTAGCACCCAACATGAAATTTCATCAGGACCATTTGCTTTTCCTTTGTCTAATTTACTTAACTCCTCCTGTATTTTTTTTTTCTGATATTTGTATATCTGGTAGCATGTGTGGGCATGAATGTTCCACATAATCCCTCTCAAAATTTTTTTCTTCTGTAAAAACTGATTGGAAATTCTTATTTAGTACTTCACAAATATCCTTTTCTTGTGTATAGCTGATTCCCTCAACCGTAATGCATTGTATTTTATCTTTAACTTTGGTTTTGCTTCTGATGTAGCTGTAAAATAGCTTCGGTTGATCACTACTTTTATTTATGATTTGGGCTTCCCTCCTTATTCTTGTATTATTGTTTCTTGCCTGTTTGTAGTTGTTATATGCCCTTTCACTACTGTGTCTTCTGTATCTATTCCACAACAAATCTCTTTTTCTTTTGATTATTTACATTCTGTGTTGAACCACTTCTTTATTTTCTTTGTGCTGTGGGATGTACATCTGGACTCCTATTTCATAAAGTTCACAGAATTTTCTATATGTAGCATTTAAATCTTCTCCTCTAAGCTCTTTTTCCCAATCAGTTTCTAAGAAGTACTTCTTTAGGTCATGATAGTTTCCCTTTTTATAGTTTGGGCTCTTTTTGTAACTTTTATTGCTGTTAACTATGTCATATGCTATCCTGAAGTTGCAATTTAGTACCTGCATGGTCGCTTTTGCCAAATGGAGGGTGATATATTAAATTGTCAATATAATTTTCTTGCCTAGTAAATATAAGATCTAGCATTGAGGGTACATCGAGTCCTCTTTTTCTGGTGCTTTCCCTTACATGTTGCGTTAGGAAAAACTCCTGCACGAGATCCAGGAGCTTTTGGTCCCAACAGCTTTCTTTGCTTATTATATCTAGAGTATTCCAATTTATATTTGTATTAAAATCTCCAGTTAGCATACATCTTTCCGATTTCTCTTCCATTCTGTGTAGTAATGCTCTTAAACTCTGAATTGTACTCTCTGCCAGGTCCTCATATTCGGCTCTTTCCCATGTGTTTGGTCCGGGTGGGATGTACAAATTGGCTACAATTACTTTCCCTTCAGATGTATTGATCTCTACTGCAATCATTTGTACTTGTGATGGTATATCTAGTTCTATTTCTTTGACTTTTAGATTTTTCTTAGTTAATATTATAATTCCTCCTCCTTTTTTTTTTTTAGCTCCTCTCTCATCTCCATATATTGTATTCCTCTAAGTTTAGGATGTCTTTTGATATTCTTGGTGTTAATTTTGTTTCAGTTAGGCATATTATATGTGGTTCATTTTTTCTGATAGAATCATTCCTCTCTAATAAATCAGATACCATTCCATCCACATTTGAGTATGTCAACTTAATCATCTTGTTTATATACTTATCATGACTTGGTTCTACTACCTTCCTCCGTTTTATTCCCTCCAGTTTATGTACCACTTTCGTACCTGCAATCCAATTACTTTGTAAAAAAAATGTATTCTTCTCCTCCTCTGATCTTCCCCTATCTTTTGTTTTTGCTTCCTTCCTCTTCTCTTTCAGTAATTCCAGTTCCTCTTGTGTTAGGCATCTTTTTATCCATACATTTTTTAACTCCTCTTTTTCCATAAGATTCTTTGCATTTTTTATTATCTCCTTCACGGTGTTTACACTCTGGAAGGTTACCTTTAGGGGCCTTGATTTGTTTCTCTCGTATTTCCCCAGCCTTTTGTGTTCCTCTATGTCTTTACTACATATTTCCTCTGATATTTCCTTCAATATGCTCATTATATTTGCTGTCTCCTTTTTGTCTCTTGAGATCTTGTTTTTTACTTCTTCCTCTTCTATACCAGTGATTACTATAGATTTGTTGATATCTGCTGCAACTCTGACTAATTTAGGATTGTTTTGGATTATTCTTTTCACTTCGTTTTTAATGCTTTTTTCTTCCACCCCTGTTTCTAAGTCTTTTTTTACTTTCACCATTTTACCATAAGTGGTTTCCACATCATTTTTGTAGCTTTGCACAGCTTCATTCACCTGTGTTATCTTCTCAGTATCACTGCTCTGGTCTATCAGATTGCTTACTTGCCTAATTATCTCTGTATCATTTTTGAACTCTTCCAAAATACTCTTGTGGTTGACTACTGTACTTGCCATTTCACAAATTTTTCTCCTAAGTGAACCCACTTCTACTGTCAGTTCATCTATTGTTGTGTCTTTCGTGTTTACTTCCTTTCCTAATTTTTCTATTTCTTCCTTTTGCAAGTGCATCTGTTTCTTAATTTCATCAATCTCATTCTGAAAAGCCATCTCTAGTCTGTGTACCCGTTCCACCACTTTATTGTGAGTCTCCATTTCAACCAGTTCTTGGTAGAAATCATCATCCTGCTTTCTAGCTTGATCCCTTTTCTTTTCCAAATTGGCCATCATGCAGTACTAAAAGCATATATGCTGCTTACCTTCCCTGGGGCAGTCGTAGACTAAACAACTGATCAGCTGATTTTGCGCATTCTTTCGCTACTTTGTTTTCTTTACTGTCTGAACAACAGTCTTACTTAAAACTTCTTTTTTTTTTTTTTTATTATCTTAGAACACTGTTTAGTCTTACCTGGTACAGAGCTTGACTCATATAAAGATACTAATTTAAGTAATGCCACTGGCCAAGTTGGCCAGGTATGGAGTGGTGGCGACGTGCGTCTGCTCCGCTCGGTGCCTCGTGTGTGTGTGTGTGAGTTTATTCCTAGCCTTCTTTCTGCCCAGCAATTTCATGAGTTGAGCTTTCAGAGTAGGACAGTGTTTGACATGATGGTTCAATATTCACGTAATTGTTGCTCTTCCCTCCACCACTGAGACAAGTATGGAACAAGAGGTGGCTGCCTCACTGCCATATCCCCCAAACACACACACACACACACACACACACACACACACACACACACAGAATTTGGCTCTCTGTTATCTTGTTTTTCTTTTCCTTGCAGTGAACAATTTGCGTGCTCCTGGCCTTAGGTTCCTTCTTCCTTGCATAAAATACACACACACACACACACACACACACACACACACACACACACACACACACACACACACACACACTTGGAAATACCTTGTCCCCGATGCTGATATTGCTCATGCTACACTTTAAAATTGCCCCGAAAATACCATCTCTCCATTTTCAGTGGCAAGTTGTATCAACAGATTAACACAAGAATATGATGCTAGTCACGAAGAAGTGCAATGGGAAGGATCTAGAGACATGCATTTGTTCTTTCGTGTGTTTTTCTCCCCCTAGCTTTTTTTCTCCTTTTCTTTCCTTCATCTTGCTTCTTTATCTCCTGTTTTTCCCTCTCCCCCGTTCTCTCTCCTATTTTTCCTCCACACTGCTGTTTCTCTCCAGTCTTTTCCTCCCTCCAGCCTTTTACTTTGCATCGATTTCCTCCTTGCAGCATTTTCTTCTCCTTTTCTTATTTCTCTTCCTCCCATCCACTATTCCTTCCTGTTTTTTTTTTCCTCCTTCATGCATTTTTCCTGCCTCATGCATCTCTTTCTCCCTCTCTCTCTCTCTCTCTCTCTCACCAGTAAAGATAAAAAGTTCGCTATTAACTAGGCCACCACACACCTTGTTAAAGCGGTTCAGATTTCCATTAACCCAAGGTTGTTTGCCAGATAAAACCGAGATCCGTTCACTGCATTCTGGGATCTGTGTGTGTGTGTGTGTGTGTGTGTGTGTGTGTGTGTGTGTGTGTGTGTGTGTGTGTGTGTGTGTGAGAGAGAGAGAGAGAGAGAGAGAGAGAGAGATTAATGCCGTACTTATCATATCATCCTCCTTTCGGGGGTAAGGCGGGAACTGAGGGACGTTTGTATAACCTGTCAGTGGAGCCGCTTGGTCATGTCGGTGCACCACGTGATGATGATGATGATGATGATGATCGCTCAGAAGTACGTAGATTAAAACATGAAATACGCCGATGCAGAGAAGAGGCTCAACACACATGGATGAGAACCAAACAGAACGCTGAGGTCATGAAAGCAAGGGACATTCGCTCTGGCTCATCCCGGCTCCCACATCTGCCAGGTGAGACGTAGCATCGCCCAGGTCGTCATCGGATTCCAGTAACTCTGCGGAGAGAAAAACACCCCAATTGCATCTCACACCACGCATGTCTAAGGAACACAGCCAGGGTGCCGTTCACTACAACTATTACGGCAACTATCAAATCCACTTTCCACCCGTTTTGATCTGTTATTCAAGAATATTTAAGGACTGGTGACAGAACTAGAACATTTAGGGATAAGAGATTGAGAGCCAATGACCCCTCTCTGGCAGCGCTTTATAGGACACAAAAACCTCTATCCATCTCTAGTACTTCAAAATTAGCGCGTACGACAGTGCACGTTCCAATCCCATCACTCCATCAACCACACCACCAGACATCACTCGATATTATAAGAAAATAAAGAGCGTTAGAAAATATAAAAGAGATTTCCAATAAAACTGAAGAGACCAAGATGCAACAGTGCGGGGGTGTGAGATTATGGGATTCAGTGAGAGAAGGGAAGCTGATGGGGCGAAAAATCTTTGGCTCCACCCTGTTTAAAAGAGCTGCATGTAGGGAGCTCCCCCAAACATGTCAGTTGTACTTCACACGAGGCGAGTAAGACTCCTGTACAAAGTCAATAGTTGCCTTAATAACCATCATCAAATTGATAAGCAATTATCATATGTGTTCTTCTTCATTATGACATCATGCTACACATTATATCACGTTGTTGCCCATAACAATATCATTCCTAACACTGCCACACTACACACTGCCACACTTCACGTGACTCATGATACATTGCCACATCATACTACCACACCACGCATACTGCCACGGCACACACTGCCACACTACACAATGCCACACCACATACTAACACACCACAAATCACAACACCAAATATTACCACACCACGCACACTGTCACACCACACACTGCCACACCACTCACTAACACACCACAGATTACTACAACAAACATTATCACACCATGCATACTGTCACACCACACACTGCCACACCACTCACACTCTCACACTAGTGCTCTGCCACACCACACACTGCCACACCACTCACACTCTCACACTAGTGCTCAGCCACACCACACACTGCCACACCACTCACACTCTCACACCATGCATACTGTCACACCACACACTGCCACACCACTCACACTCTCACACCATGCATACTGTCACAACACACACTGCCACACCACTCACACTCTCACACTAGTGCTCTGCCACACCACACACTGCCACACCACTCACACTCTCACACCATGCATACTGTCACACCACACACTGCCACACCACTCACACTCTCACACCATGCTCTGCCACACCACACACTGCCACACCACTCACACACACACACCATGCTCTGCCACACCACACACTGCCACACCACTCACACACACCATGCTCTGCCACATCACACACTGCCACACCACTCACACACACCATGCTCTGCCAAACCTCGCACTGCCACACCGTTCACACACTCACACCATGCTCTCCCATACCACACACTGCAACACCACTCATACTTTCACACCACGCACTGCCACACCACTCACACACACCATGCTCTGCCACACCACTCACACTCTCACACCATGCTCTGCCACACCACGCACTGCTACATCACTCACACACTCACACCATGCTCTGCCACACCACACACTGCCACACAACCCACACTCTCACACCATGCTCTGCCACACCACACACTGCCGCACCACTCACAAGAAAAATAATACCTCAGTCCACATTACTGCCTCATCCCACATATTATCACAGACTACAATGCTTCACACTGCACTCTCATATCACAGACAACTCATCTCACACTGCCAGACCTCACACATATATAGGCTACCATACACTATCACACGACGTATCAGCCTCTTTGTTAGACTATAATTATCTTGACCTCAGTGGCACATAGTTTCACACAGCAGCCCGGCTAACACCCCTGCTATTATCCAACAGAGCCACACAGCACAACTAGGCACATTAAATAATCATCATATAAACATTACTGAATCATCATCAACAACATCCCACCTCCAAACATACCAACACCAGCAAACACACCCATATACTACTTCCACGTGCAGGGCTGTACAGTACAACACTTGGATCATAACACTACACAATCATCGCCCACTTCTGACATCCACCAATCAGAAGTATCCTTAAACAGAGATGATCGAGTTCACCTAGCCAGACTTAGATCAAGTCACCCAGCGCTCCTCAGTTACCAATTTATGATTTTGGTTGGGTGGAGCCGCAGATGACAAGTGTCCGACCTGTATACGAGGCCCACACAAAATAACACACATAATGGAGAATTGCACAGCACCTGACACACACACACACACACACACACACACACACACACACACACACACACACACACAACATTACATAATATGAGAGCTATGGGGCAACGTCATAACGACAATTTCTTACCTGCTGCAGGCTGGGGGTGAACAACAGCAACAACAACAGCAACAACAAAAACAAGAACAACACTTCACACACTGGCACACCAAACATTACCATACTCACACTGACAGGAAAGACTACATCACAAACAATCATATTACAGACTGCCACATCTCACACTGCAAGGCCATACAGTATCCCACATCATATACTACTCGACCTCACTACTACTGCAACTACTATTACTACTACTGCAACTACTACTACTACTACTACTACTACTACACACACACACACACACACACACACACACACACACACACACACACACCTCCCGTCAACCACTGCACGCGATGCCTCTAACACGCCTCTGTATATTTTTCCAATAATTAAGTGTCGGGCAATGACGCTGGGAAACAACAAATACAGACGGCTGGTGCTACATCGGTTAAAGCAGCTCACTAACACTTTTTCCTTAGCGATTTATTTCTGGATGTGGTTCGTTAATATTCTTTTGTATGTTATTTATACAGAGTTTGGCCATATTGGAAGGATTTATGTAACATGGAAGACAGTATGATGTAATAAACAAAATAAATTGCCTAGGTAAGATATTGGGGAACTTCATTAACCAACGAGAATACGAGGCTTCAGCTCCATTTCTCGTCGGTTAAAAAGCTCCCTAATACCTTTTTCTAGGTGATCTATTCTATTCATTACATCTAACTGTGCTATCCTGTGTTACACAAATTCTTCGAATATCGCCATACTCTGCATAAATAACGTACAAAAGCACATTACCAACCATATCCAAAAATAAATCGCTATGGAAGATGTGTTAGGGAACCTCCTTACATTGCGAGTACATAAAGCTTAGTTCGATTTGAAGGCACTGATCATACAGTTGGTGGCTCTATATGAGGGATTCCCGAATGGTGGGAATTTGAACATTCCAGGGCACGAATAACAGACAAAGGTGTGTATTCTCGCCGGTTAAGAAGCTCCCTAACACGTCTTCTTAAGTGATTTATTTTACTCATTGTACCTTGACATCCTCTTCTGTGTTACTTAAATCCTTTTGTCTCCATACTCTGAATACGTACAAAACGATCTTAGCCAGCCGTATCCAAGATAAATCGGTAAGGAATGGTGTTAGGGAGCTTTTTTAACCAAACGGGTGAAAGGCAAAATGTCCAAAATAATCTTTTTTGGTGTGTTGTTGGCTGTAGATTTGATGGATTGTGTGGCCATTTTTATTATTTTTTTTATTTGTGCTGTTCAGGAGTAAGGTCAAAATTTTGTACTCTAAAAATTACCTTGCTTCATTAAACTACAAAATACCTTTAATGCTTCCAAACTTTTGTAAAAATCGCCATAGTTTTTACCGCGAGATGACTTGCTATTACACGTTAAAAAGTACCGCTAAACAGTGGCCAATAACTCTGGAATCTGGAGTTAATTTTAAGAACCACAAAGAAGGTGAGGGAGAGGAATTTGCACCTTGGCAGCTGACGGGGAGGAGGAATTATTATAGACTTTACCAGCATAAGAAGAAAATGATTGAGAAAAATGTGGGAACCTTTGCTTTATACAACAGAAGCTCGTTGGGTTGGTCATAATGTTTAGTGTCTGTCTGTCTGTCTGTCTGTCTCAGTTTCTGTCTGTCTGTCTCTCTTTCTCTCTGTCTATCTGTCTGTCTGTCTGTCTCTGTCTGTCTGTCTCTGTCTCTCTCTCTCTCTCTCTCTCTCTCTCTCTCTCTCTCTCTCTCTCTCTCTCTCTCTCTCTCTCTCTCTCTCTCTCTGCTAGGTGGTGCTCATGTCGAAAGCTTAGCATAGTCAGTGTGGGGTCAGGTCCATCCCACCAGCGTTGTAATGTTGCAAGTTTACGCGGCACTAGTATGAAGGGTGATGCGCTAAAGGGAGTCCGAAAATGCCTGGGAAGAAGAGGAGGAGGAGGAGGAGGAGGAGGAATGGGGAGAGGAGAGGAGGAGGAGGAGGATAAGGCTAAGGATGAGAGAGAGGAAGTGAATGAAGCAGCCCGAGTGAACCATTAGCCCCAACCATACAGTACAGGTGAGCTTGGTACAGGTTCCCAAGTCGACAAAGAGTGAGATGGAGTGGTGGGGCCAAAGGGTGACACGGAGTGGTGGGGCCAAAAGGTGAAATGGAGTGGTGGGGCCAAAGGGAGGGATGGAGTGGTGGGGCCAAAGGGTGAGATGGAGTGGTGGGGCCAAAGGGAGGGATGGAGTGGTGGGGCCAAAGGGTGAGATGGAGTGGTGGGGCCAAAAGGTGAAATGGAGTGGTGGGGCCAAAGGGAGGGATGGAGTGGTGGGGCCGAAGGGAGGGATGGAGCGGTGGGGCCTCACGGGGTTAATTGGTTAGACAGGTGGCAGGTGAGGCGGTGATTAATTAGTCTGGTCATCCGGAACCGAGTCCCTCTCTTCTCTGCTTCACTGTCCCCTCTTCCCTCCCTCTAAACCCTTCCAGCATTGTTACATCAATATTATTTCAGGCACAGGCACACTATACATTGCCTGGCATTAAGACACGTTACAGTAACCCTAGTACTAAAAAAATTCAAAACAAAAAATGGCATGGGCAATATGCATATCACAAGGAAAAGGCCCCATCGACCCAACAGCCCTTTCCCTGAGGCCCAGCACTGCCTTTCGTATTTAACCACATGTCACCGCTTCGGCACTAACACCCACCATCCATACTGAGTACATGCTAGGGCTGTCTCACACTGGACTGGTGTATTGGTATTAGCGGGGGTGTTTTTACGATATGTCGACTGGTCTTATGGTACATCAGCAACATCAGCTTTAACGAAATTCAGATCCTTAAACTCTTCTCTGCTCCAGCCAGGATTCGAACCTGGGTCCATTGGTGATGCAGGCCGCCTCTCTACAGAAACCGTTTATAATTCAGTCCTTAGTCCTTCATTTGGTCAGAAAATCGATGGAGCTCCAGTGACGTGATTAAGCTGATGAAAAATCGTTTACAGCGGCCTTGTGTTCACTTGACACTGATCTCTAACCCCTTTTCTGCTCAGTTAGTTGCCAGTTGTAGACAGACTGGAGGAGAAATTTGACTATACTCTCTTATTGGCCTAAAATTACCCTCTCTTTATCTTCAGTGTTGAGTTGAAACCGGTATAATGATGCTGGTCACGAATAAGTGCTATAAAAGAACCACGGAATTTTTTTTTTTTTTCCTCCACTGAGCTGTGTGAAATGAGAAACAGGGGAAAAAAAATCTCGTCCACTTTAGAATAAGAAATGGAATCTAATATACTATAGCACTAGCCGTGTGTGTGTGTGTGTGTGTGTGTGTGTGTGTGTGTGTGTGTGTGTATTTTGGGCAGCCGAAACTACACACTCAAATTGCACCAAAATTGGCACAGAGAATGCAAAAAATTCGCTGATGTGGAAAAACTTGGTCCAATCACAATTGAAAAACTTTTAGTATATTTAATGAGCGATCACATTTTGACAAAAAAAAAAAAACGCTTCTCCAGGCGCCCGGCATAGGATCACAATAGAATTTTTTGTCCACAGGTACAACTAAAGTATTTGGGATTTGCGTTCGGACAACTTGGGTTCCATTCCCGAAGCTGCAAATAACACGATCAGTTGGTTAGCTGCAAAAATCCAAATGACAACGTTACACTCGAACAGAACATAAACGTTAGAGCCCTCGCAGGAGCAAGTGCGAGGAGCCCGAAGGGCCCACGAGCACTTGTCTAATATACTATAGGAGTAGCCGTGTGTGTGTGTGTGTGTGTGTGTGTGTGTGTGTGTGTGTGTGTGTGTGTGTTTTCGGCAGCCGAAACTACACATTCAAATCGCACCAAAATTGGCACAGAAATCGCAAGTAATCCGCTGATGTGAAAAAAAGTTGTTCCCATCACGTTTGAAAAACTTTACTGTATTTAATGAGCGAACACGTTTTGACAAGAAAACGCCGTTTCTGGTGCCCGGCATAGGATCTCCGTAGAATTTTTTGCCCACAGTTAGAACTACAGTAAAGTATTTCGGACTTGCGTTCGGACAACTTGGGTTCCATTCCCGAAGCTGCAAATAACACTATCAATTGGTTAGCTGCAAAAAATCCAAGTGACAACGTTACACTAGAACAGCACATAAACGTGAGAGCCCTCCGCAGGAGCAAGTGCGAGGGGCCAGAAGGGCCCACGAGCACTTGTAGTAACCAAGAAGACTCACTCCTACCTAATAATTTAGGCGACATAGTATTTAAATTGTGAGTGTGGGATAAACCCATCAAACACACACACAAAAAAAAAGGCAGAAGAAAATAAAAGAAACTGCCCTCCAAAGACCTGCCAAATCTCTCCTGCCTGCTTCATCCCAACCTCCAAATCTTTCCTCTGATTAGACTAAGAGTTTTAAGCACCTCCAAAGCCTCCAGTTTCTTCTAAGGCCTCCAAAGCCTCGCCTTCTCTTCACTGGTCGTCAAAAAGACTTTCAAAATTATATTACATTTCGCCAAAAATCCTTCAACCTTTTCACACACACACACACACACACACACACACACACACACACACACACACACACACACTTCCTGATTCTTCAAAGATCCTAACAACACCTCGACATGCTCAACAATATCCCCCACATCCAGATCAAAACATCTCCAAACAACTCCCAAACCTCTCCACAACACCCCTCTCTGTCTGTCTGTCTGTCTGTCTGTCTCCTCGTGTCCTTCCGTCTTCTTTTTCTTTTCCTCTCATTTCCCTTTAATGCATTTCTCTCTCTCTCTCTCTCTCTCTCTCTCTCTCTCTCTCGTGTCTTTCCGTCTTCTTTTTTTTCTTTTTTTCCTTTCATTTCCCTTTAATGCATTTCTCTCTCTCTCTCTCTCTCTCTCTCTCTCGTGTCTTTCCATCTTCTTTTTTTCTTTTTTTCCTCTCATTTCCCTTTAATGCATTTCTCTCTCTCTCTCTCTCTCTCTCTCTCTCCTCGTGTACTTGTTTCTTTTCTTAAGCGATATATTTTGTTTACTGCACCTTACTCTGCTATTCTGTTGCATCAAACCTTCCAGTATCGCCAAACTCCGAAAAAAAGAAAAACGTACGACAGAACATTAATGACCCACCACCGAGAATCAACAGCCAGGGACGCCAGGGAGCTTCCTTGCTCGACGAGAATACGGACCTTAATATGTAAACAAACCTGTGGAAAATATACACCTGGCTAGTTTTCCTAATCTGTAATTACCTCCGCTAACGAAGATGTTAGGAGGTTATGCATTCACTTGTGATTATTTGTTTGTCTGTTTGTCCACACGATATCACCAAAAGGTCTCAATGAATTTCAATTAAATTTTGTGGAAGGTTGGGTCATGGGTCAAGAAGGACTGGTTAAATATGGGGGCGTATCCGGATCCGGCATTGGCGGAGGTATGCGCTCTCCGAATGCTTTATAGTTTAGTTTTATAATTGCAGTAACGACAGCGATATTATTTGCTAACCTAGTAGGTGTATAAAATTTTTTTGTAATCTTTTTACTTGCTCTTTATCACAGATTTTAGTAAGCCTTTTTTTTTTAATTGCACTAAGGACAGCAATATTTACTTCTCTGTCATCATCTTCTGTATTTTTTCACCCCATCTTTATTACAGAATTTAGCCAGTACTGTTACCACAGTAAGGACAGCAATATTTATTTCCTTGTAATAATTTCCTGTAATATTTTTACTTGCTGTTTATTCTAGTCAGCTCTTTTACCCCTCACTGCACCTGCCCTGCGTAGTGGCGTGCCCTGGTTATTGCCAACTCTTTTACCCCTCACTGCACCTGCCCTGCCTAGTGGCGTGCCCTGGTTTTAAATAGGCATATTTCCCTCGCCAAATTCAGCCAACCTGTGCAGTAGTAAAGAGGCGAGGGTGGGAGGCCGGGACGCGAGAGAGTGAAGGAGGATTCTGTGCTGGCTAATAATTGAAGATTATATTCAGCTGATAGTGAGAATAAGAGACTGACTAGGAGCGTGAGTGTATGGGGGTGAGGGGGAGGGGTGGAGAGGGGTGTGTGAGTTGAAGAGACGGCAGCGTGTTGGTGAAGTGGGTGACATGGAGGCGATCTGACTGTGGCTACCCCTTATGGAATTAAGGCATCTGGCGATAGATACTGTAGATAGATAGATAGACAAAAAGACAGAAAGACAATCAGACAGACATAGATATATAGACAGATAGACAGACAGAAATAGATATATAGATAGACAGACAGACTTACAAATAGATATAGCATGAGTCATAAGAGCGTGAGTTAAAACAGGAACCATTAACCCTATACCAATACACCGGTCCTGAGTGAAAGAACTTAGTGTGGACGGTGGGTACTAGTGCCGAAATATTGATACAAGAAGCTCTGTGACACGTAGGTAAACTGATGGGCCTCAAGGGACGGGCAAAGCCTATGCTCACAGTTGAATAGATAAAAGTGATGACAGACTTGGGGCTGATTTAAGTGTGTGTGTGTGTGTGTGTGTGTGTGTGTGTGTGTGTGTGTGTGTGTGTGTGTGTGTGTCTGTGTGTGTACTTTTGTTTCTATACCATATGTTAGAGAGGGGCGCCTTCACGTGGTGGCACCGATATGACTGGGCTGCTCCACTGCCCAGTTATACAGACGTCCCTCAACTCCTACCCTGTCCCAAGAAAGAAGGATGGTGGACTTTAGGACAACTTTAGCCTGGGTTCACGTGTCAGATGAACCTAAGGCTACTACTACTACTACCACTACTACTGCTACTATTACTGCTACTACTACTACTGCTAGTACTACTACTACTACTACTTTTTTTTTTTAAATCACCTCTATCCATTTGGGGATTATTTTGTGAAGATCAAAACCAACCTTGCTAATACAGTTCACCATCTGGAGTTGTAATGTGAAGGTTAACACTAACCCTCATATTACAATCCGTTGGCCCCAAACACTACTACTACTACTACTACTACTACTACTACTACTATTACTACTACTACTACTACTACTACTGTCACTAGTTTCTATATACCGATTATCATATTAACTAGCGACGTTTTTAACTACTGTAGTTGGCTTACGTACTGTTTTCATTTATCTTTTCATTTATGGACGTAATTGCTATTAAAAAAAAAAAAAATGGTGTGGAGGGAGGATGAGCAAATACAGGCGGGTGGGAAATGCAGTATCATACGTGTTGTGTGGACGGCTCAGTCGGCTGGTGTGGGCGTGGTTGTGGCAGTGGGGGTAGGAAATAAGTAAACGAAGCAGGGTTGATAATAACACTTCCAGAACCGTCCCCAGAACACACGAGATATCCCCCAAAGGAGTGGCAATGGGGTGTTATAGATGGACCTCCCTGTTTCAAAAGAATGTTTGTACGGCACGTGATTTTGATGGAGTAAGGCAGTCTTCCAGGCGATTCATTTTGCACATTCTTTCTCGATATTTCTTCTACGTTATTGATGCAAACTACGTCACAGGATAGGGAGGGGCGACGTCTGTATAACCGGGCCGAGAGGTCGCTTGGTTATACGAGTGTCACCACGTGAAGGCGTCCCTCTCCAGCATGCCCTCAGTGGGAGAGATCTATGTGTGTAAGCTTTCATGAGCTTGAGAAAGTAAATCGCTTATATTTATTTGCATCGATTGCAAGAGTCTGTAAATAGATAGTAAAATTTTTCCAAAGTCTAAGCCTTCCCCTAGAACACGATAAATAACGGGTAATATCTACAGTGGACATCATAAAGCCTCTCGCCACTCCTGCTCAGTGAGGTCAATTCGCAGCAACTGACAATAATGACTTCATTCATTTAGCCACAGATCAATGTTGTCAGTGCGGCATCGGCTCCACCTTACTGATTGGAGATAGATAGATAGATAGATAAATAAATAGATAGAGATAGATAGATAGAGAGAGAGAGAGAGAGAGAGAGAGAGAGAGAGAGAGAGAGAGTTTCACTGCCCCCTCGTTCCCCACTCAGGTTAATTCCAAAGATCTGAGGCGACGTATAACGGAAGTTTATTTGAGAGAGGAATACTGTAGATGTGTTCTGAATGCTGGCTAACCCCCGACTGACTCTTAGCGAGCAGCGGGCGTGGGAACCTTAGCTTAACTCAGCAGTTTAAAGGAATTTGCTGATTAACACAAACTGTACTGGTTACATATACATATATAGGTTTAGGTATTATGAAGCATGGTTATATGAGTACAGTAATATAGTCTGGGAACAATTCTCCCCCGGTGAAAATGAATTGGTGCCTCCTGACACAATGAGGCTGGGAATACAGTAGGCGTCTTAAAAGTATGGAAAAGGGGGGGGGGGTGTTACTAGGTATATAAGCTTCTGTGTCAGGACTCCATATTATAATAATACAACTCATAGATAGATAGATAGATAGATAGACAGATAGAAGCACCAAGCCAGGGTGTGAAATAGAAAGTGTATCAGCGAGAATCAACCAAAAAGGAAACGAGCATGCAACACATAAGTGAAGGAATGCTACAAGTGCACCGGAAGCAGTACATACACACAGACATACAGAGTACTAGAAGCTTCCATGACAGTATAGCCCACGTGACACGACCTCTACTAAACGAGAATGTAGGAATCAGAGAGCAGAAAGGGGCTAGCCATAGAACCGACAGGTAGTGGAGACAGCAAATAAGAAGGGGGGTCCGACGACACTTAGTAAATTAAGTCCTTGTGTAATACATACGCTGCTCAACTTAGACTTTCTTTGAAGATATTAAATCAAGATCAACTCCCTGTATTCATCTTTATCTCTTCCTGCTCTTCGATTAGCACTATAACTTTAACCAAAACTCAAGACTTACATGTTACAAGACCAAAGAGTCACATATAATAAATGGTGGCAGCAACGATCGGCTCTACACCTACGAACCATCATTTCTACAATCAATGAAACACAATCGAGTATACAGTAGCAAGAACGAGTTACGAGTGAGGATCAACAAGCTCTACGATTAACTACATATAACAAGTCTACAAGACAACTCTATAATCTTCTACACATAACTTCAAGGATCAGCAAGAAGAAAAAAAAAAACAAGTAAACGACAAGCAAGAACAAAGCAACAAGCACTAGATCCCCAATGCTCTCTCCTACCGCCCCCCATACCTCCACCGCTGATGCAGGTTCACAGAGGTCAAGATTATGCAGCAAATACCAGAGCCACATTTATAACGGATCTTACTCACCTCTCCTCACTCAGGTTACTCATCGCTACTCAATTACTCACCACAGCTACCAGTGTGGGAAGCCGATGTCACCAAGTGTATCTGCTGAGACGACGTCACCAGGCGTGTTTGCTGAGACGACGCCACGTCAATCAACGTGTGACTGACACCAGGCACTTCTCACATAGCCCCTACTCATAGCCCCTACTCATACTCATTTATTTCCAGTAGTATTGAGTGGGAATTCGACAATCTATGATGAGGTTCGCCTATGACTACAACTGTTAAGCACTACAATCAACACTGAAATCACCAGGCCATGGAATTTCTGGACTAATATCGTCCATCAACACAGCCCTAGAATTATCGAGAGGAAAGGTTACAAGAGGATGAGAAAAAGGCAGAGTATAAGAGAGAAGTGGAGGAACGATTGGGCAAATATGAATTGGAGCAGATGGGGGACGTGGAAGGTGTGTGTAGAATATTTACAGAAGAAATATGTGCAGCATGTGATGTGGTGTGTGGAAGGAAGAGAAGACGGAGGGGGGTGCAAGGAACAGCGTGGTGGACTGAAGAGGTGAAACGGGCTGTGGCACAAAAGAAGAAAGCATACAATGAATGGATGAGAAATAGGGGCGTGGAAGAAGTTGAGAGGCGGAAGAGAGAGTTATATGTAGAAAGAAAGAGAGAGGTGAAAAGATTAGTAAGAGAGAGTAAGAAGAGAGTGGATGAGGAATTTGGAAGGAATTTGAGTGTAAAGTGGAGGGACTGTAAGAAAATGTTCTGGAAAGAAGTGAAAAGAGTAAGACAGGGTGGAAGTGAAGTTAGCAGGGGAGTGAAAGATAAAAATGGTAGATTACTAGTGGAGAAGGGAGAAAAAGTGAGCAGATGGAGAGAACACTTTAAGGAATTGTTGAACGTGGAGGATGGAAGTAATGCGAGTATAAGTGGCTGGGGAATGGCTGGGAGAAGGAGGGAGGTGAGAAGACAGGAAGAAATCAGTAGGATAGAAGTTGTGGAAGCAATGAAGAAAGTTAAATCAGGGAAAGCCCCAGGAATTGATGGGGTGTGTGGTGAAATGCTGAAGCATGGGGGAGAGACAGTAGTAGAATGGATGTGGAAGATGTGCAGATTGGCCTGGGAGGAAGGTAGAGTCCCGGAGGATTGGAAGTCAGGTATAATTATTCCCTTGTACAAAGGAAAAGGGGAAAAAGAAGTGTGTGGTAATCATAGGGGCATTTGTCTTCTTAGTATAATAGGAAAAGTGTATGGTAGGATACTTATTGACAGAGTTAGAGAAAGAACAGAGAAATTAGTTGGAGAAGAACAGGGAGGCTTTAGGAAGGGAAGAGGTTGTGTAGATCAGATATTCATTCTCAGATCTTTAGTGGAAAAGTTTCTAGAGAAGGGAAAGAAGTTGTATGTGGCTTTCATGGATTTGGAGAAAGCATATGACAGGGTGGATAGACTAGGATTGTGGAAAGTGTTAAGAATATATGGAGTAGATGGGAAGTTGTTGAATGCTGTGAAGAGTATGTACGATGGTGCGAAGGCTGCAGTGCGTGTGGATGGTGAACTAAGTGAATTTTTCTCTTTGAAAGTTGGGTTGAAACAGGGATGTGTCATGTCACCATGGTTGTTCAATCTGTACATGGATGGGGTAATAAAAGAGGTACAAGGTAGGGTAGTGGATGTTGGAGTGGCCCTGGTGAGAGAGGATAGTGTTTGGAAACTCCCTGTACTGTTGTTTGCAAATGATACTGTGTTGTTGAGTGAAGACGAAGGGGAGCTGCAAGGCTTGGTGGATGAGTTTGAGGAGTGTGTAAGAAACGGAATCTAAAGGTGAATGTAGAGAAGAGTAAAGTGATGGTCTTTGAGAGAGGTGAAGTCATTGAATGTACAGCGAGGTTGGATGGTGAGGAATTGGAAAATGTGAGTACGTTTAAGTACTTGGGTAGTGTGATGAATAAGGATGGAGGTTTGGAGGGTGAAGTGCTTGAAAGGGTACAGCAGGGAAGAAAGGTTGCTGGTTCTTTGAAAGCAGTGATAAGAAACAGGGACGTGAGCATGTAAGTGAAAAAGTTACTACATGACAGTATTGTGATACCAACTCTAACGTACGGAAGTGAAGCTTGGACGTTGTTGGAAGGACACAAGTCAAGAGTGAGAGCCGTGGAAATGAGTTATTTAAGAGGAGCCTGTGGAGTCACATGGAGAGACAGGCTGACGAATGAGGATATAAAGGAGCGTTGTGGTGTTGATGTGGATGTGATAGGAAGCGTTATGAGGAACACACTGAGGTGGTTTGGCCATGTGGAGAGGATGGAGGGTGAAAGACTGACGAAGAGAATGTATGTGAGTGAGGTGGAGGGGGAAAGAGGGAGGGGGAGGCCGAGGATGAGATGGAGAGATGGGGTGGAGAGGTATATGAGAGAGGGGGGTGTGAGTTGGGAGCAGGGGAGTGAAATGGCGGGGGACAGGGCGACTTGGAGGCGATTTGTTTGTGGCCACCCCAAACGGGATTGAGGCGTCTGGCAATAGATAGATAGATAGAGATTTTCCATCAACTCTGAATTTATCTTCCGAGATCGACATCTGCTGTCAACACGCTTCTGTATCAAGTGGGTGTAATTATACTTACGCATTTCTTCTCAGTGCTTTAAATTAGGTACAATCACCTCCTTTACTTATTTTTATATATACACTTATACACTCACATTCTATCATTCATTATAACTCATTTACTCATCTGTTTAGTTAGGACATAAACAAAAGATGTATCTCATAACACCATACCTTAGCAACATGAATTCTTTTTAGCTGAGTGATATGACAGGAATGTTTTCACATCCACACGTGCTAATACCAGATGATATACAGTTGGTGCCCACTGTGGATACACAATTAGGAGAGCACCAGGGCAACACACCCACCCTACAAAATTCACCGCAAACTAAAGACAAAGAAACAAATACCTCAATTCTAGATGATAATGATGATGATTAGCAAACCCCCTCTGATGTAGCGAGTGAGAACTTTGTCTCAGACTTGCATACATATGAATATATACTTAACAGAGTTCATCGTTCAGGGAAGACCAGTTCCACTATTCCCTCACACAATGATAATCAAGTCCAAGTTACATTAACAAAGCAACCAGTGAAAATGAATAATGCAACCAATAACACTGATCAGACATCCTCACCTCATGTTTACGTTTATAATGAGGATAAAACTGCACCAAAATTCTCTGGCACAGAAAAAGATCGTATTGATGTTATTTCATTGGTCAATCAGTGTGAACAGATCTTCGTAAAAAGGCACATTACAGATGAACAAGAGAAAATTGCTATTTTTTCCTCTTGGATTGAACAGAAAAGGTGCCCGGCAGGAATCTTGCTTAAGTCAGATAAGCTTCTCCGAGCTAAGACATATGATGAGTTTAAAACAGAATTTTTAAAGAAATTTTCTGGAGGTATGAAATTTTTGCCAGGTATAATCCCAGAATTACATAAGACTATAGATCTTGTAAGGGAGCACACTACAAATCATGTGCTCAGCAAAATAACTGCTGATGTCTCCACGATCAAAAGAACATTATTAGCTACCTACTACAGGAGATGGAAAGATGTTCCCAGACCATGTCGTAGACATCATTGTTATGTAGCTGCTTTGTGTAAATTACCTGATAGGACCCTCAAGATCGCCAAGACGATTGCATACACCCCAGGGATGTGCTTACTAGAGTTAATGAATGAGGTAGAGATGTAGTTTAGCACAGCAGGGGTGATCGAAACACAATCACATTCTAGTAGAATGAGCGTGCATGAGACAGTATCAGCTGTGAAAACAGCTACAACTACCCCAAACAGAGAACAAAATCGATCGCGACCAGAAAGCAGACAAAGCAAACAACCAAAAGCATCGAGGCAACGATCCCAAACACCAGGGAACAGGCAGTCTCATAAATTTCCGCGCAGTCCTAGCAGATCTCGCGCCACAGACACCACTAAATATAGGAAGTCATCTCCCAGATCACAGTCAGGAGATAGGTCCATTCTATGTTATTATTGTGCAAAACCAGGACACATCTGCCCCTCTCCCGGTGACGACTCGAGGTGCCTGGAACCACTGTCTGACTCTCTTCTTCTTCATTTCTGCAACATTCGCGGCCTTTCATCTAACTTTCGCTCTGTTGAGCACCACCTCTCCTCTTCTAAACCTCACCTTTTTTTTCTGACAGAGACTCAGCTGTCTGAGGCAACCGACAGCAAACCCTTTTCTGTATCCTCCTACTTTCTCTATACTCTTTCAAAGCCAAAGGTGGCTGTTGTGTATACATACGCAACAACTTATCTTGCTCTCGTGTTCCTGAACTTGATTCTTCTGAATTCTCCACACTCTGGCTTCAGCTTTCCTGTCATTCTCTGACTAAATATATCTGTGCTGTTTACTTATCCCCTAATTCTACTGACTATCAAAAATTCTTCGACTATCTTACTTCTACGATGGAACACATTCTGTCCATTTCTCCTTTCTCTGAAATCTCCATTCTTGGAGATTTCAATGTTCACCACCACCTTTGGCTCTCCTCTCCTTTCACGGATCCACCTGGTGAACAAGCCTACATCTTTTCTATCCTTAATGACCTAGAGCAGCTTCTACAGCACCCTACCCGTATCCCTGACCGCCTTGGAGAGAGCTCCAACATACTTGACCTCTTCCTCACAACTAATCCTTCTGCTTACTCTGTTAATCTTTTCTCTCCATTGGGCTCCTCCGATCACAACCTTATTACCTTAACCTGTCCTATCACTCCGGTACGGCCTGTGGACCCTCCAGGGAAACGTCGTCTGTGGCGTTTTGGAGCCGCGAACTGGGAGGCCCTCAGGCAGTACTTCTTTGATTTTCCCTGGAATGATTATTGCTTCCATGGCCGGGAACCATCTGAGTGTGCCTTGCGCATTACGGAGGTTATTCTCTCGGGCATGGAAGCATACATTCCTTTCTCATATCCTTTGACTAATGCAAGAAAGCCTTGGTTTAATCACGCTTGTTCTAATGCTGTCCGCAACAAGTAGAAGGCCTACAAAAGGTACCGGAGCCAACCCACCCCTGAATCACATCATCTTTACGTTTCTGCCCGGAATCGTGCTAAGTCTGTTCTTCGCTCTACTAAAAGTAATTTCATCCATACTAAATGCTCTCAACTCTCCAACTCGAATTCTTCCCGCTCCTTCTGGCACCTTGCCAAAAACCTTTCTAACAACTTTACCTCATCATCCTTCCCTCCTCTTTTCTACTCTGATGGTTCTGTAGCTATTTCTTCTACTGATAAAGCAGATCTCTTCGAACAGACTTTCTCCTCCAATTCCACCCTAGACGATTCCGGTGCTGTTCCTCCATAACTTCTCCCCTCTGACTTCCTCATGGCTGACATTAAAATTTCTTCAGTTGATGTATTTTCTGCCATCACTGGCCTCAGTACTAACAAGGCATATGGGCCTGATGGGGTCCCTCCTGTTGTTCTCAAGAACTGTGCTTCTGTGCTTACACCCTGCCTAGGCAAACTCTTTCGCCTTTGTCTGTCAACTTGTACCTTTCCTTCTTGCTGGAAGTTTGCTCTCATTCAGCCAGTCCCAAAGAAGGGTGACCATTCCCAACCCTCCAACTATCGTCCAATTGCTTTAACGTCCTGTATTTCAATAGTTTTCGAGTCAATTCCTAATAAAAAAATTTTAAGGCATCTTTCCTATCACAACCTTCTTTCCGATCGTCAGTATGGGTTCCGTCAGGGACGCTCCACTGGCGATCTTCTCACCTACCTTTCAGACTCCTGGTCATCCTCCTTTCGGGACTTTGGCGAAAGCTTTGCCATTGCACTTGACATCTCAAAGGCTTTCGATCGAGTCTGGCATAAATCTTTAATTTCCAAACTGCCCTCCTACGGTTTCTATCCTTCTATCTATGCCTTCATCGCTAGCTTCCTTTCTGGTCGTTCTATAGCCGCTGTTGTAGACGGCCATCGTTCTTCTCCTAAGTCTATCAACAGTGGTGTTCCTCAGGGCTCTGTCCTATCACCAACTCTCTTCCTTTTATTCATCAATGATCTTCTAAGCTGTACATCTAACCCTATCCACTCATACGCTGATGACTCCACCCTTCACCTTTCCATTCGGTTCCCGCAACGGCCATCTCAACAGTTACTTCAAGAAACAAGGGATGAGGCTATGGCACACCTAATGTCTGACTTGGCTCGTATCTCTGACTGGGGTAAAAATAATATGGTTGTCTTTAATGCATCTAAGACTCAGTTCTTACACCTATCGACCCAACAAAATCTTCCACAGGTATACCCATTAATGTTTAATAATATTCAGCTTAATCCTGCATCATCCTTGAACATGCTTGGGGTTTCATTTACTCAGGACTTATCTTGGAAAGATCATATTACATCTCTTGTAAAATCTGCTTCCAAGAGATTGGGTGTGCTAAGCCGACTCCGCTCTTTCTTTACCCCTGCACAATTGTTTACTCTATACAGAGGTTTTATCCGCCCCTGTGTGGAGTACAACTCTCATGTGTGGGGAGGCTCCCCACATACAGCTCTTCTCAATAGGGTGGAGTCAAAGGCTTTTCGTCTCATTAACTCTCCTCCTCTTACTGACTCCCTTCAACCTCTGTCTCTTCGCCGCACTGTTGCATCTTTATCTCTTTTCTATCGCTACTTTAATGGTCACTGCTCCTCTGAACTGTCTGCTTGCATTCCTCCACCTCTACGACGGGCGCGTAGCACCCGTCTGGCAGCAAACTCTCATCCCTTTTCTGTCCAACTCTCTAATGCAAGAGTTAACCGTTACTCCCAGTCTTTCATTTATGCAACAGGTCAGCTCTGGAACTGTCTCCCTCTATCTGTATTTCCTGCTGCCTATGATCTCCAGTCTTTCAAATGCAGTGTGTCGAGGCATCTCAAAATGATCGGATCTTGAATTTGGCTCTCTATTGTATTTTGTTTTTTTCTTGGAGGGAACTGTTACTGCGGGCTCATGGCCTTTGGTTCCTTCTTCCTCGCATTAAAAAAAAAAAAAAAAAAAAAAAAGAATGCTTTATCAAGCCAAAAGAAGACAAACAAAAGACATAAGGATTTGATCCCTACTTTAGGCATCACCGTTGCCAAGGGCATTGGACCAGTAATTTCAAGACAGTAGAGAAATTAGTGTCTATTTTCAAATCGGGCGAAAGCCAAGTCACGACAAAAAACGAACAAACGTAAAGAAAAGCAAGTCTAAAATTCACATAGGAGGCATGTTGGGAAATGAGTGTATCTTGATACCAGCTGTATGTGAGGATCAAAACGTTTCCTTATTTTTAGACACAGGCTCTCCAGTGAACGTAGTAACACAAGAAGAAATAGATAGAATTTTTAGAAATAAGAAGAAAGTAACTTTTCTGGAAGAATCTGATTTAGACTTATATACGGTAGATAGTAAACAAATTGCAGTAAAAGGTATGATAAGGCTAAACATCAGCTTCACAGAAACAACAAGACCAATCTCTGCATTTTTTTTATATCGTTGAAAACTTAGCAATTAAAGCTCATATGTTACTGGGCTTAAGATGCATTACAACAGAGAAAACAACTTTACTCCCACAAATGAATGGAACAGACTTTGATAATGAATTAATAGAGGACATACCATCAGAGTCCTCACCGATTAGTAAAACAGAACCAAAAATATTTGGTAATATTAAAAGCTTAAACAAACATACACAAACAGATGAGTGTATAGATCCACTCTCCCCTCCCCCCCCAGCCTCCAGGACTAGAAACCCAGGTAATGGTACTGGCTCATCAGTTTTTCCCGCCCATCTCACCAATGATTTAGTTATACCACCTAACTCCTACATGAAAGTTACCATAAAGAGCAAATTACAGAATAGTACTGTTCTTGTCTTAGAAGAATTATGTAAAGTAAAGGGATTGTCAGTAGAAAACGCATTATGTCAGATGAATGACGAAGGGCAAACTCAGATATTCCTTATTAATCACATGAATGGGGAAGTTCAGTTGAAAAAGGGGACTTGTATGGTTAGTACTGAAAATTGTCCCGCCCCAGTGAAGGAAATAGTTATAGCTGGAGTGACAAGTGAGATAAAATCTATGGATAGAGAAAGCATAAAAGAGAATTTAATTCACTCAGGTGAATTTGCTGAAGAAAATGAATTGTTAACCCTGTTGGAAAAAATAGAGACACTGTAGCATTACCCGGAGAACAATTAGGGTGTACTAACCTGATTAATCATAAGATTAATGTGCACCCAGATACGCCACCAATTTTCGTACCTACTTATCGAATCCCACAATCTCAACGTACACTCGCAACCCAGTATGTCGATGAAATGTTAAATCTAGGAATTATTGAGCCATCAGTCTCCCCATGGAATGCCCCATTATTCTTCGTGCCCAAACGAAATGGAGAAATGCGTGAGGTAGTAGTTTACAGCAAACCAAACAATCACACAATCCCGGACCGATTTCCCATGCCATTGCTAAGCGACATACTACAGAATATTGGACCAGAAAATAATGCATTTTCCACGATCGATTTGCTCAATGGATACTATCAAATACCAGTACATAAGGAGTCACGTAAATATACTGCCTTTGCCACTGATACGGGGCATTATCAGTACAGGAGAATGCCCATGGGACTGAAGACAGCTCCGGGCACATTCCAGCGTCTTACGAATTACCGGTACGTATTGTCCGGAATTTTAGGACAAGGAATATTCGTTTATCTTGATGTTATTATCATCGCAACGAAAGATATCACAGAACATCTCCAGAAATTAGACCTACTCTTACAAAACCTTGGTGATGCTGGTGTAAAAATTATGCTTTCTAAATGCAAATGTTGCTTTAAGGAAATAAAATTCTTAGACCACTTATTAAGTCCTAATGGTATTTATACCACAAGTGACAAAATACAGGCAGTGAGAGACTTCCCTGAACCCACTACGACTGACGAAGTTAGACAATTTTTAGGTCTGGCTGGGTACTATAGGTCATTCATACAACAATTCTCTCATATAGCCTTTCCTCTATTCCAACTACTCAAAAGAGATGCTATATTCCAATGGGAAGAAGAACAAAAACAAGCATTTAACAAATTAAAATAATAAACTTACAAATGCACCATGTTTGGCATATCCAGATTTCACAAAACCATTTATTATTTGTACAGATGCATCAGTTAAAGGATTAGGGTCTGCATTGATGCAAGAAGATGAAAGAGGACAGAATCAACCAATTGCATTTGCCAGCAGACAAATGAAAGGTGCAGAGAAAAATTATTGCACTACAGACTTAGAGGCACTTGCACTGGTTTTTGCATTGCAAAAGTTTAGAGATTTGGTATATGGTTACGAAATACACTTATTCACTGACTATAAACCGCTAGTAGGTATGTTTAAAGACAAACTCCTCTCTGGGAGGAGATCAAGATGGAAATGTATAGTCGAAAACTACACTGTCCATATTCATTATATACAAGGCAAAATGAATCTAGTAGCCGATGCATTATCTAGGAATTCATATCGCGGCATTAGATCTCAAAGGAGACATCCCAAATCACAATGAAATCGCTACAGCACAAAGACATGATCCAACATGGTCGAAAGTTATATACAAGTTAGAAAGTGGAGATAATACACAATTACCCAAACTACATGTACCACTAGAACATTGTACAATAACCAGTAATGCCTTATACAGGATCGACCCAGGACAACCAAAATGCCAAAGAAATAATAAACAACTGGTAGTAACCAATGACATGATACCCCAAGTATTACGAACGATACACGATAGCCCACATGCAGGACATCCTGGAAAGGATAAGACATTCAAACAAGCCCAGCTGTTATATTACTGGCCATCATTACGAAAAGATATAAACAATCATATAGACAGATGCGAATCGTGTGCAAAACACAAAGGATACCCAATCACACCTGCACCGATGGGTAATTACCCTGTACCACATCAACCATGGGACGTTGTCGCTGTTGATTTACTCAAGATGCCATTATCATACAATAATAACCAATACCTATTCGTAGCAACGGATCATTTTTCCTGTTATGTAATTTTAGCCCCAATTAAAGATAAAACAGCAGAAACAGTAGCAAAGGCAATAATAGATAATGTAATATGGCGCTTTACTACCCCAAAGGTACTAATAAGTGATAATGGAGGAGAATTTAATTCTGATATCTTACAAGAAATATGTAAACAATACAACATCAAAAAGGTTAACGTTTTGGCCTATCACCCAGCATCCAATGGGTTGGTAGAGAGACAAAACAAAAAAGTATTAGATGTACTTCGACACATTCTCAATGAAAATTATGCAAGCTGGGATGATTGGATTCCCAGAGTAGAAGCCTCAATTAATGGATCTATAAATAAGTCTGTAGGAGACACACCACATTTCATTATATATGGGACAGATAAAAAACTACCATATGAGATTCTAGAAGGTGAAACTCTGTCCATATACAACTACGATGATTAAACTCCATTTACGTGAACTCCACGACATACATAAAAGAGTCAAAAAACAATTAACGATGTCCAAGGAAGAAGTGATGGAGGCATTTTATAAAGAGGCAAGAGACTCGCTCATCAGCTTAGGAGACATTGTTTATGGTATCATTCATACGAGAGACAATAAATTATCCCCGAAATCTGAGGGCCCATGCAGAGTAATTAACAGAAAAGCAAACAAAGTTTTGATTAGGTCACTGTCAAGTGGCAAAGAGAAACAAGTTCATATTGACCATTTAAAACGAGGTTCAAGGGAACTATCCAATAATTATACAGCCTCGGATACCACCGAACAACAGAACATAACTCATGAAACTAATCAAGAAAACAATAATCACAAAAATAAATTAAGGTCATATACCAAACAATCAAACATAGGTGCAACTGTTCCAAAAAAATCTACAGTACATCATTTACGATATTTAAATATCGATTTAAACTCCTTCTATAAATGAAATAACAAGCAAGTTATTGTTCTACGTTAGTCAACCGTAACGCACATCATCACTATCATCGACCACAGCATGACCATATTAGAAAGTTAATAGATTTTTTTTTTTTTTGTCGGTAGGTAACGATGAAGGGACTTATGCTATGGATTCTCCTCCACATAGGAAGAGGATATGCTCTCTTAGACCCCCAACACATTGTACGGCAAGGATGCCTCATAGCTCCAACGGCCACGACGTCAATCTTAAAAGATGTCATGAGTACTGAAATCAGTTTGGATTACTTATACGAATTACCTTCTTATCTAGAAAACATCGCCAGACCCATAAGGACCCTGGACTTCATGATAAGAGACCATGTTTCACAAGCACATAACACAAAGGAAGTGGATGAAATAGTGAAGTTAGCGAAATGGAAGATAGAACAGGCGAAGTCAACTATGCTCATCATGATCCAAGATCTCCTATCTCATGGAACGGAGGTACTGAGCGACAAGAACAACATTACACGTATTCGCCAAAAGCGCGGTTTGTTCGACCTGGGTGGTGCAGTTCTTGGGAACATCTTTGGATTGGCTACAGGGGAAGACCTTCAAGAAATAAACAACAAATTTATTAAAATAGCTCAGGTACTAACATAACAAGATAAATTCATCGCAGGATATAACTCAGCAATGAAGATAATCGTGAGAAATCTGAAAAAGACAGAAAACATAGCTCTCGAAAGTGTAGATAAAATAAATGCCATGGAAGGTAACATAACACTTTTCCAACACTTCTCCATCATCACGGAACACATTGACACAATTCTACTACAATTAGACAACACTAGAGTTCGTTTCAGGGCACTTATGCAAGGAATTTCGAATGCCGGTAATGGGAAGATCACAACTGACTTACCTCCAGTTCATGAGCTACGTCAGCAAATTAGTCAAGGCATACATAAACATAAATTGAAGCTTTTGTTCCGAAGTAGGGATTTCATGCAATATTATCCATATTTAGAAGCAACACTAACACCAACATCAGTAGTAGTTCATGTATTATTCATAACTGACGACCTGTTCACAGTATACCAAATACACCCCTTCCCTTCTAAGAATAATAACACTTTGGTCATCGTCAACATCAACACAGACACCGAACTCATCATGGTCTCCAAGAGATGGAACACTGTCACTTTCGCAAGTGAATCAACGATTGAACGAAATTGCCGCACATCCTTATATGCAGTTCATCTTTGTCCTGCGTACATTTTCTCGTTTCAGCCTACTGATGCAGTCCCTTGTGAAATGGCTATCATAAGAAATCACAATATTCATAATCACCGCAATATCACTTTTGCTCCAGATAAGCTTGTACACCATCAACGCATCAGACACTCACAGTTTTTTTTATTTCACTCACAACATCAGTTTACATAGTCTGTCCAGATATACCACCATCTCATACATCAGCATCAGGATTAAACATAGAAATAGACTACTGTGCGGTATTTACACCATCAATCACTACGCCATCCTCAATCATACACACAAACATTTCCACCACTACTTAATATGGACTTAAACATGAGCACAAGTATTAAGTTGACGTCACCTAAGTTTGAAACTATGCAACTGACCAATGAAACAATGAAGCCCTGGGAAGATATGAGTTTGAGTATGTTCAACCCATATTATGTGTATAGCCCAGAAGCTACTGTCTTTATAATTTTCTGTATTGTATTTGCAGTACTGCTGTTCGCAATGCACAGAATGCATGCAAGAATTGCAAACTTGGAGTCAGTATTTAGTGGGGGTAAAGTACGAATTAAGGTAAACCCTAATGAATGAAGTGTACATATTTTGTATATAGTATTAATTTTACAAAAAAAAAAAAAATAATAATGGATGACACATGATATTGAGGTATACCAGTATCATTATCTCTATATGAAAAATTAATAGCTCATACCATAATCTTAACTTTTAACTTTTTTTTTTTTTTTTTTGCATATATGCATATGGCTTATAGATACACATCTTACAATATATCATACAATAACCAATTTAACTATATTGCATTTATTCAGTTACGTATACAACTTGTTTAAAATGTAATATTACTGGATCATTGCAATATTAAGATGAATATTATATCTATACAATATTATAATCAATGTTATGTATTAATAGATTAGCATATGTCAATGATGATTGCTGTCGGAGGACCGCCAGCTGGCTTGACCGAGTGATGTCAGGACTCCATATTATAATAATACAACTCATAGATAGATAGATAGATAGACAGATAGAAGCACCAAGCCAGGGTGTGAGATAGAAAGTGTATCAGAGAGAATCAACCAAAAAGGAAACGAGCATGCAACTCTTAAGTGAAGGAATGCTACAAGTGCACCGGAAGCAGTACATACACACAGACATACAGAGTTCTAGAAGCTTCCACGACAGCATAGCCCACGTGACACGACCTCTACTAAACGAGAATGTAGGAATCAGAGAGCAGAAAGGGGCTAGCCATAGAACCGACAGGTAGTGGAGACAGCAAATAAGAAGAGGGGTCCGACGAGACTTAGTAAATTAAGTCCCTGTGTAATACATACGCTGCTCAACTTAGACTTTCTTTGAAGATATTAAATCAAGATCAACTCCCTGTATTCATCTTTATCTCCTCCTGCTCATCGATTAGCACTATAACTTTAACCAAAACTCAAGACATATATTACAAGACCAAAGAGTCACATATGGGTTTATAAGTATTGTAAGGTAGAATAATTGCATAGGAGTTGTAGCATGGGACAAGGGTACAGTATATACAGTACATGGCCACGTGAAATAAATGTAGTTACATGGGAATACTATATATATATATATATATATATATATATATATATATATATATATATATATATATATATATATATATATATCCCAATAACGCCTGAATTATATGACTAGAAAAAAAAATACCGGTATTCTTGCTTTTTTCTTTTTCTCAGTGCTGAAATTATGCCGTAATTTCATTCAGTTTTGAGAAATATATATTATACAAGATTTTATTTAAACATAACCAAATCGTCACGGTCGTCTTTAATGATATAAAATACCTGTACATACATAGATTCTAATGTTGTCCTGTACTGTGCTAGGCATAATAAATTGCAGAAAAATACCAAAACACGTTACACAATGATCTTTTTTTTCCCACAAAAAATACAATACAAAATGAAGTTACCAACTGGTTATCTGAGTATGTATCAAACATGACATTCAAGAACTTGCTTCATAAAACACAAAATAGTTTTTATTATTGCAAAAGTATTTTTTATGTGGGTGAGCAAACATTCAGCATAAAGGAAATGTATACTGAAGTTCTCTCTCTCTCTCTTTCTCTCTCTCTCTCCTGCCTGGCTCTAACTGGTGCTATTGGATATGGTGCTACCCATCTGATACTGCTTGCTTACCTTACTTGGATTTGCTTGTTCTCTCTTCCTCTATCTGTCTGTCTGTCTGTCTGTCTGTCTGTCTGTCTCTCTTTCTCTCTCTCTCTCTCTCTCTCTCTCTCTCTCTCTCTCTCTCTCTCTCGCTCGCTCGCTCGCTCGCTCCCGCCTGGATCTAACTTTTTTTTTTTTTTATAAATAACCGAACGGAGGAAGGAAAAACAAATGGGTAAAAAAAAATAATCCATACACTAGATTACTGGTGTCCTCTGTTCATAAAATATCTGTAACAGTTAGACTTGAACAGTTGTGAGTTGAAATTTGGAGGAAAACAACTCTGGGGAAGCGAGTTCCAGAGAGATGCAGTTCGGGGAATGAAAGAATTCTGATAGGCAGAAGTTCTGCAGTATGGTTGAGTGACATTCCAGTCATGAGCGCTACCAGATGCCCGTGTAGCACAAGGGAAGGCATGGAGAGGTGGCACCATGGATGCAACTTTGTCTGAGCATTTGCCAAAAAAATATCTGTAAAATAATGCAAGGGAGGCAACATTCCTTCTTACTTGCAGGGTAGGTAGTTTATATGTAATGGCAGGATTGTTAATGATTCTAACAGCTTTATCTTGAATTTTGTCTAGTTGTCTTAATGCAACCTTTCCACAACCATTCCACAAGGGTGAGCAATATTCAAGCTGAGAGCGCACATGACTCATATAAATTATAGCTAACTGCTCATCGGCGAAGAAGTTACGGACTCTGTACAATAATCGAAGTTTCTTTGAGGCGGTTTTAGCAAGTGATCTGACATGAGAGGTCCAGCTGAGGGCACTGTTAAGTGAGACACCAAGAATTTCAAAACTTTTGGAGATGGGAATATTAGTAGCACTGAAGGTAATGTAAGAATCTGGCAATATCTGTCTATTAGTAAACTGTATATATTTAGTTTTACTAGCATTAAAAGAGACAAGGTTGTTTTGTCCCCATTCACTGATTGTAGATAGATCTTGATTTATGGAGATGGCTGTACTGAGTTGAGAGGTAGAGATATTAGACTTTGTAAATGGATGTCTGAGTGTGAATGAACTATGTAGTGTTGAGTCATCTGCATATGAGTGAATGGGATTGTGAGTGACAGATAAGAGATCATTAATATGAACCAGAAATAGGGTTGGCGCCAGAACTGATCCCTGCGGCACGCCGGCGTTAATTGAGTGGAAATTCGAATATACATCGTCTACTTTTACTCTTATTTTCCTGTCGCTAAGATAAGAAGAAATCAAAGGAACAAAAGACGTTAGTCCATACCAAGGGAGTTTGGACAGCAGGGAACGGTGCCATACTCTGTCGAAAGCTTTAGAGATATCAAGAGCTACTGCATGAGTTTCTCCAAAAAGATCAATTGATTGACGGATGGTATGAGTTAAGAGATTGAGTATGTCAATGGTGGATCTTTCTTGGCGAAAACCGCATTGTCCATCACTAATTAAGTTGTTGGATTCAAGATGTTTAACAATGTGCTTAATAATTAAAGTTTCAAATACCTTACCAAGAGAAAATGTGACAGCTATTGGTCTGTAATTGGATGGGTCAGACGAACTTCCTTTCTTTGGAACTGGGTGGATATTGGCTCTATTGGATGTGGCGCTGCCCAACTGATGCTGCTTGCTTGCCTTGCTTAGAATTGCTTGTTCTCTCTCTCTCTCTCTCTCTCTCTCTCTCTCTCTCTCTCTCTTTCTCTCTCTCTCTCTCTCAGGAGGTTTGTTTGTTTTTACCTCTCTTCTGCAGTCATTTACTCGTATTTACCTTCTCGTCATTCATTTTTTTTCTCTCTCTCTCTCTCTCTCTCTCTCTCTCTCTCCCTCCCTCCCTCCCTCCCCCTCTCTCTCTTTCTCTCTCTCTCTCTCTCTCTCTCTCTCTCTCTCTCTCTCTCTCTCTCAATCAATCAATCTATCTATCTATCTATATTTATCTATCTATCTATCGGAAGAAAAAAAACTCCCATAATACTCAACAGGATGATTGACTTGTGGCAGGTTCAATGTTACCTCGTCGTTCAGGTGTGTCCAAAGCACTATTTTTACCATCCACTTGAAAGACGAAGTGTACAAAATCGTTACATACGAATAATCACCGTGTAATGTGTGTATTTCATGTGTATTATGCCTGCTTTTCACACCTATGTAATGAACAGTGACTCATCTTCAAGTTATAATTTTACTATGCATAGCACTCACCTGTGAAAGTGCATAAACAGGTGAAAAAACAGTAAAATTGCTCCACCCCACACCAGCTGACTCTCTGTAAACACTGAGGCAAATATGCCAGATACTGCCAGCGAGTGGTGTCGTATATATATACAGTATATATAGTTATATATATACAGTATATATATATATATATATATATATATATATATATATATATATATATATATATATATATATACATATATATATATACATATATATATGTCAGTATATATATATATATAATCATTCCAGGGAAAATCAAAGAAGTACTGCCTGAGGGCCTCCCAGTCCGTGGCTCCAAAATGCCACAGACGACGTTTCCCTGGTGGGTCCACAGGCCGTACCGGAGTGATAGGACAGGTTAAGGTAATATGGTTGTGATCGGAGGAGCCCAACGGAGAGAAAAGATTAACAGAGAATACAGAAGGATTAGTTGTGAGGAAGAGGTCAAGTATTTGGAGCTCTCTCCAAGGAGGTCAGGGATATGGGTAGGGTGCTGTACAAGCTGCTCTAGGTCATTAAGGATAGAAAAGATGTAGGCTTGTTCACCAGATGGATCCGTGAAAGGAGAGGAGAGCCAAAGGTGGTGGTGAACATTGAAATCTCCTAGAATGGAGATTTCAGAGAAAGAAGAAATGGATAGAATGTGTTCCATCGTAGAAGTAAGAGAGTCGAAGAATTTTTGATAGTCAGTAGAATTAGGGGATAAGTAAACAGCACAGATATAATTAGTCAGAGAATGACAGAAAAGTCGAAGCCAGAGTGTAGAGAATTCAGAAGAATTGAGTTCAGGAACACGAGAGCAAGATAAGTCGTTGCGTATATATACACAACAGCCACCTTTGGCTTTGAAATGAGTATAGAGAAAGTAGGAGGATACAGAAAAGGGTTTGCTGTCAGTTGCCTCAGACAGCTGAGTCTCCGTTAGAAAAAGAAGGTGAGGTTTAGAAGAGGAGAGGTGGTGCTCAACAGAGCGAAAATTAGAGGAAAGGCCGCGAATGTTGCAGAAATGAAGAAGAAGAGAGTCAGACAGTGGTTCCAGGCACCTCGAGTCGTCACCGGGAGAGGGGCGGATGGTGGGGGCATTTATGGTCCCCCCCCTGGGGAGTCCGAGGCTTGGTGAAGAGATGCCATTTTTGTTGAATTTTGAATAGGAAGTGTAGTGTGTACTGTGCATGTAGTTTGGTGTAGATAGTTAGAGAAATTTGTACTGGAGAGCATGCTGGCCTACTCTCTGTGTAACTGAGACACTGAAAAAGTTCAGCAAAGGGGGATGGTCAGGAACTAGTCCTGAGGGCTGATGAAACGGGAGCTCCAGCACTCCCTGTCAACAGCTTTCCATCTACCTCGGGAGTACTGCCCTGCTTGACTGGTGCTACCGTCTACACGTATCTGGCAATAATTAAACCCTTACTGGATATTGGCTTTGAAAATGACCAGCAGAAAATTGCAGTCACACTACCACTATTGGGCAAAGCGACGGCGAACATAGCACTGAAAATCGTCCCGGAGCTCACCTGGCAGAACTTTACAAAGTTCACTGTTCAAGCCATCACCCCATCATTAGGGAGAGTGGTGGCTCTATCCCAATTGGATAGTTGTTCATTTGATGGGGATTTAGATAATACCCTGATACAGGCAAGACGCCTAGTTACTGCTGCCTACCTGGAGGCAGATGAGGAAACTCGGGATCAGCACACATTTAACACTCTGCTCAGAGTGCTTCCGTGTGCTGTTAGACAACACTTCACTATCCATGACCCGACAGGAGACATGGATAGAGATATTCAGATTACACAGTGCCTCCTGACTGCCTGCCCTTCTCCCCAGCAAATTAATGTGGTAAAGAAATTTCCCACTCAAACCCTGGCTCTTCCAACCATGCCATGACCGCCTTTGCCTCACACCAGCCCTACCCTGGCGCCTAGCCTGCCTAGGGCACACCTCTCCCGCCGGCGTCCCTCCCTGGGGGAAAACCCGAATCTGATTCTTGTCAATCCATGGGAATTCACAGCCTGCAGCTCCCACTGCCCCCTTCACAACATATGGGACCAGCTTAAAGCTGCTCACCGCAGAACCACAGCCCCAGGTTCACGTAAGGTGTCCTCATTAGAAGGCGAGGCCCCAGAAGACGAACTGACACCCATGGACGAGCCCCATCCGGGAGAACAGGAGCAGGAACAGGAGAATGAAAGCCCCAGACAGCTGGAATTTTAGGCCTGCCCCCGCACCAACCCACGGTGGCGGGGTCCATTACCCCTAAGTATCGCCCCCCAGTGTACCACAAGATGAAATTAAACGGCGTGAAGGCTAGACTGCTAGTTTATACGGGAGCAGCCAGGTCCTGCCTTTACAGCCACTATTTCTCCCGCCACAGATCGCTTTTTGGCCCACTCCCTCCTACTACCACTCACCTTGTGGATGCGGGGGATGGCCCCCTGCCCATCCGTGGGGAGACTCGGGCCCTACGGGTCGACACCCACCAGCCGGTGTCCACCCAACATCAATTCATTATTTTTGACTCCTCCTGCCGGAACTACGACAGGTATTTAGGACTGGACTTGCTCCAAAAGCTTGGAGCTACAATCGACTGCTGGCACCGACAGCTCCAGTCCCACCCCCCACCCCGCCCCACCCAGGCCGTTTGCACCTGTATGCTACGGCCCCAGCTGGAGGATTCGCCCCCTTCTACCCTCCCATGCCCCTTTTCCCATCCCCTCCCTCTCCCTCTCCTCCTCCTCCAGTGCCCCCACCACCACCCCTGCTCCTTCCTTCCCCGCCACCGTCTCCGCCGCTGTTACCATTTCCTCCCACCATGAGGCTTGGATGCCCCTTAACAGGCCCTCCAGTCCCTCTGTTTTATTCTCCCCCCTCCTCCCATCGGGAGCCCTTTCTGCCTGCCTTTTATCTCCCACTTTTCTCCCTCCCCACCACGCCACCATCCGCATAGCCAACCTCGCCCCGTCCCCTCTTACCTTCCCTGAAGGGCTCATTATCGGAGAGATGGAGGAAGTCGAGCCCTGTGCCCCATTCTCCTCCCACTTCCCTGTCCCCCTACCCCCCATTCCTGACCATCTCTCCAACCAGCAGTCAGACACCCTGTGTCGTCTCCTCCTAGATTTCCAGGATTTGTTTGCGACAGGACCGGCAGACATAGGGCACACCACATACTTGTCTCATGAAATTCACACAACAGGCCTCCCCATTAGACAGCCTTCCCGATGGAAGAACCCCCGACAGAGGGAGGAAGAGGACTGCCAGGTACGTGAAATGATAGAGGCTGGCATCATTTCCCCCTCCACCAGCCCTTGGTCCTCCCCCATCGTTCTGGTAAAGAAGACAGACGGCACAATGCGATTTTGTATCGACTATTGCTGCCTGAACGACATCACCATCAAAGATGCCACCCCCTTCCTACGCATTGACGATTCCTTAGATTCCCTCTACGGGGCGTCTTGGTTTTCTACCCTCGACCTCCAGTCTGGGTACTGGCAGGTCCCCGTCCATCCAGAACACCGAGGCAAGACGGCCTTTTCCATCAGTAATGGCAAACATTACGAATTTAATGTTCTGCCATTTGGCCTCTGCAACGCCCCTGCCACCTGCTCCAGGCTAATGGAATCTGTCCTGAGCAGCCTCACTTGGGAAATATGTTGGCTTATTTGGATGACGTCATTGTTTTTAGCCAGACCTGGGCCAACTACTTGCAGCGCCTCCGCCGAGTCTTCACTAGAATTCGCCAGGCAGGCCTCAAGCTACATCCCTCTAAATGTATCTTGGCCCCCAGGACCGTCTCGTTCCTGGGACACGTTATTTCCCAGGTAGGAATCTCCCCGGATCCAGACAAGCTCTGTGCCATAGCAGATATACCGCCACCACAAGACGTCCATGGCCTCTGCGCCTTCCTAGGACTCGTGTTCTACTATCGTTGCTTCGTGAAGGGGTTCACGCAAATTGCAAAGCCTCTTCATGATCTGACCCGGAAGGGGGAACCGTTTATCTGGACCGAAGAAAGGCAAGCTGCTTTCCAACAGTTAAAAGACAAGCTTGTCTCTGCCCCCATTGTGGCCTTTCCCAATTATGCCCTCCCTTTTTGCCTCTACACCGATGTTTCCCTCACCGCAATAGGCGCCGTCCTAGCCCAGGTACAAGCCGGCAGGGAGCACATCACTGCATGCACCAGCCGCACTTTGAATCCAGCCGAGAAGAATTATGCCGCGACCAAGCGAGAATGCCTCGGCATAATTTGGGCCCTCCAATATTTTAGGGCTTACCTTTCCGGGACCCAGGTCACGATCATCACTGACCACCAGTCACTCCAGTGGTTACGCCAGTCGGACTCGCATAACGTCCAACTCATCAGGTGGCGCGATACCCTGGAGGAGTTTCAGTATGAAATTTCTTACAGGCCCGGAAAGCTCCACACCAACGCAGATGCCCTCTCCCGCCTCCCCGTCCATGCGGTACAGCCAGATCCAGACCTCCTACAACTTTGGCATCACAAGGAACGGACCCCCTGGATTCCCACCCACCTGTTCACCAAACTATGCCGACAGGGTGACCACCTCCTAACCCCGTCCAGACATATCCTCCTGACTCCCGATGCGGCACGTGACACCCTGCACCACCTCCATGCCCATAACGGCATCCACCTGGGCACTAAGAAATTATTACAAGTGTTTAACGACACTTACTGGGCGCCAAACCCCTCCACCCACGCCAAGGAAATAATTCAAACTTGCCGCGCCTCTGTACTGGGAAAAGATGTCACCCGGACCGCCGGACCTTCAGGCCACATCACCGCCCACAAGCCCTGGCAACTCCTGGCGATAGATGTAGTAGGCCCTCTCCCTCCCAAATCTGGATATAAATATGTGATCACCTTTATGGACACGTATTCAAAATTCATAGTAGCCTGTCCGGCGAAAGAACATCATGCCGTCGCTGTCGCTGATGCCCTTCTCCGATACGTGTTCCCTTATTTTGGCATCTCACAAGCCATCCATTCCGATAATGCCCCTGAATTCTCTGGAAAGATCTGGGAGGAACTCGCCAGAATCTTTGGGTATAAAATCTCCCACTCCTCACCCTACTGGCCACAGGGGAACGCAGTATGAGAACATAGCCATCATACCCTTATGAATAAATTACGCACACACATCAAGGCTACAAAAAATGACGACTAGCTGGCTCATGTGAAAATTGTCCAGTGGGGCATGAATTCCTGCCCCCAAGAGGACGGGGTTTCCCGACATGAGAGGATATTTGGCGAAAACCCCCCTCCTACTACTACTACGCCACCACCTGCAACCACCCGCCTCCACTCCTACTACAGACCCGTTACTCCTTGTGAAAGGCCAACTGCACCACCTACAAAAAAGTCTAGACCTTGGCCCCGACACAGCCTTCAACCCGGGCGACACTGTCATCATTGCCCTACTCCCCACACCCCACAAACTCGCCCCCCGAATTACGGGACCCCACACAATCACCCTGGTCCCCAACCCTTACCAGGTTGTCGTAGATTATCACGGCACTCCACACACCCTCCGAAATCGCCACGTGTGCCCTTTCCGCACGCCCGCCTCACCCACCCCGGCCCCACACCCACAGCCTCCCCCTGCTCCCACTCCGCCCTCCACTGTCACATATGAGTGCTATGTTTCCTCCTCGCCCTCCCCCTCTACCCTCCCTACCACCTCAGCCTCTCCGGCTGCCACCACCCCCCGCACCTCACCTGACATTTCCCCTGGCACACCAACCTCCCCTTGCTCGCCCTCACACCTTCCCTCTACTGTCCCCCCCTCACCGCCCAATCCCGCGTGTCCTGCCCACACCGCCACACCCTCACCACAACACACTGCCACCACCCTCTGTCCACCACCCTTGCGTACACCCTCTCCAACAGCCCCACCCCCCACTGTGCCCTCAATATGCACAGCAGCCCGCCCTACCCAACCCCGCCCACCCCACATGCCCGCTTCCTCACCCACCCCCACCCTCAGAACCACCACCACCCGCTCAGGCCGTCTCTCACGCCCACCCATCCGATACACCCACACTCCTACACCACCCACCTCCCCACAACTTCACACTATCATGATACATCAAGCCCAAATCCCCTCCACCTACACTCCCCAGACTCAATGCCGCATTACAACGGCACAAAACCCGACCCCTGACCCTCGGTGTCCAGCATTCAGCTTTCTACCACACCAACAACAACACCGAGCAAGATGAAGGTGAGACGGGCCATATGGACGCCTACCCTCAGCAGGAACCGCCGCCTCCGCGGACCACACCACCTGCTAACCCTCCTCCTCTCCACCCCCACCACCTCCACGCTCTTCCTCACCTGCAACATGGAGCAGGAAGAAAACCCCTACACCGCCGCCTGGCAGGCCATGCTACAGCACCTCCAGCCTGCATACGCCACCCACGACACACACTTATACCACCTCCAGTCACGGGGATGTGACTTTTCCCAGGGAGAGAGTGGTGAAATGCGTGGCATACAATGTAGTGCCCCTGAAAAGGAAGCGAGGAACAACATAGTGCCCCCGAAAATGAGACAAGTGGCGCACAGCCCAGTGCCCCTGGGAACGTACCGGCACTCCCACCCAGACCCCATGGAGTAGCCACAACCAGATGATGGGATACTGCACAACAACGGCATATGTCAGCCAGGGCCGTGTGCCTCTATAACACTCAGCTGTCGCACCGTCACCATAGCAGGAGAAGGACACTACCTTCGGGGAGTGGGATTTCCGGATCAGCTAGGGGTGGAGCTGCTCACATAGCTCCAGACAGTGCCCCTCAGGAGACAGCCTACTGCCGCTCCTGCCTTCGCCAGACGGCCTATTGCCGCTCCGAAGATGCCTCTCCAGAGTCGGCCTATTGCCGCTCCTCCCTCCTGCAGGAGACTGCCTATTGCTGCTCCCGCATTCGCTAGACGGCCTATTGCCAATCCGAAGGTGCTGCCCCTGAGTTGGCTTATTGCCACTCCTCCCTCTGGCAGTAGGAGACGGCCTACTGCCACTCCCACCTTCGTCAGACGGCCAATTGCTGCTCCGAAGGTGCGCAGAGGAGCACTGACTCCCCCACTCAGCCAATTGCCAGGCCTTGGCACCTGATAGTTGCGCCCCTGGGCAGCCACGGCCAATTGCCGGGCCCCACGGCCAAAAGGAGGTGTTGAGTGTGTCATCGCCCCAGCAGGGGACAAGAGCCCGGACCTCCCATACTGGAGCACCCCAGCCAGGCCTTATGGTCTCCCCTGGCCTCCGCTCCCTACGCCTGGATCTGGAGAAGACTCACCTGACGGACCCTAGTTCAGGTCGGTGCCACAGCCCCTCCCTGACGGCATCCCCCGACTCTGGGGACCGCACTCCTCAGCCACTCCAGACCCTTCCCATATGCCAGGGCGTGATCTCCCTATGCCCACGAGGCTGCGTAAGACTTCCACCTCCGGCCGAGACCTGAGCCAGAGATTTCTGGATCTGTTCGGCCCCAGCCCAGAGGGTCACACCCTTGAGCCTAGCCCGGAGACTGCGGGCCCCTTCGCCACCTGCAGCCCTGGACGCAAGAGGACACCCCTGCGAGTTGTCCCATGCCCTCTCGGCACGCCCCCTTTGGCGGTGCCCCTATCCTTGCCGAGTTGTCGCCGGCGTGTCTCCCCGCCGCCTCCATGATGAGTGACTCATGATAAGTGTGGTGTTGCCCCAGAATTAGTAAATTGATTTAGGTTAAGTGTGACACTGCCTAAACTAGTGTATAAATAATCTATCTATCTATCTATTGCCAGATGCCTCAATCTCGTTTGGGGTGGCCACAAACAAATCGTCTCCAAGTCGCCCTGTCCCCCGCCATTTCACTCCCCTGCTCCCAACTCACACCCCCCTCTCTCATATACCTCTCCACCCCATCCCTCAATCTCATCCTCTGCCTCCCCCTCCCTCTTCCCCCCTCCACCTCACTCACATACACTCTCCTTGTCAGTTTTTCACCCTCCATCCTCTCCACATGGCCAAACCACCTCAGTGTGTTCCTCATAACGCTTCCTATCACATCCACATCCACACCACAATGCTTCTTTATATCCTCATTCGTCAGCCTGTTTCTTCATGTGACTCCACAGGCTCCTCTTAAATAACTCATTTCCACTGCTCTCACTCTTGACTTGTGTCCTTCCAACAACGTCCAATCTTCACTTCCATACGTTAGAGTTGGTATCACAATACTGTCATGTAGTAACTTTTTCACTTCCATGCTCACTTCCCTGTTTCTTATCACTGCTTTCAAAGAACCAGTAACCTTTCTTCCCTGCTGTACCCTTTCAAGCACTTCACCCTCCAAACCTCCATCCTTACTCATCACACTACCCAAGTACTTAAACGCACTCACATTTTCCAATTCCTCACCATCCAACCTCGCTGTACATTCACTGACTTCACCTCTCTCAAAGACCATCACTTTACTCTTCCCTACATTCACCTTTAGATTCCGTTTCTTACACACTCTCCCAAACTCATCCACCAAGCCTTGCAGCTCCCCTTCGTCTTCACTCAACAACACAGTATCATCTGCAAACAACAGTACAGGGAGTTTCCAAACACTATCCTCTCTCACCAGGGCCACTCCAACATCCACTACCCTACCTTGTACCTCTTTTATTACCCCATCCATGTACAGATTGAACAACCATGGAGACATGACACATCCCTGTTTCAACCCAACTTTCAAAGAGAAAAATTCACTTAGTTCACCATCCACACGCACTGCAGCCTTCGTACCATCGTACATACTCTTCACAGCATTCAACAACTTCCCATCTACTCCATATATTCTTAACACTTTCCACAATCCTTGTCTATCCACCCTGTCATATGCTTTCTCCAAATCCATGAAAGCCGCATACAACTTCTTTCCCTTCTATAGAAACTTTTCCACTAAAGATCGAAGAATGAATATCTGATCTACGCAACCTCTTCCCTTCCTAAAGCCTCCCGGTTCTTCTCCAACTAATTTCTCTGTTCTTTCTCTAACTCTGTCAATAAGTATCCTACCATACACTTTTCCTGTTATACTAAGAAGACAAATGCCCCTATGATTACCACACACTTTTTTTTCCCTTTTTCCTTTGTACAAGGGAATAATTATACCTGACTTCCAATCCTCCGGGACTCTACCTTCCTCCCAGGCCAATCTGCACATCTTCCATATCCAGTCTACTACTATCTCTCCCCCATGCTTCAGCATTTCACCACACAATACAGTGACTTAAGGTGTGTTGAATATCGGGGCAAGTGAAATCACGGTTGGATGAGTAAAGGACGAGTGCAGAAACTAAGTTCTGGTGAATCAGACTCACAAGTGACGCCCTTGCAGAAAACTAGTAAGACTATTCCTCCCCGAGAAATCCTCTGTAGCAAGATACTCCAATATCTTCGATTATAAGAAAATAGTAGAGAAAGTGTTAACAATATTTCCCCACTTGTATTACCAGTGAATTCCCAAAGTCATTCCCTCTCTCCAGTAACTAGCGTGGATGTAAACAAGAAATAGAATCAATTGTCCAAACCCTTGCTATCAGGAAATATTGAGTTCAAATTAATAATACTTACTCCTCCCCAGTATTACTGTAACTCTGTTCTGACCCGCTGCGAGTCACTCCCCTCCCCCCCCTCCCTGTGAGCCTCACTCCCCGCGCCCCGCGTGCGCCTACATTCCCTGTACATCTGTGCACTAGAATTAATTGTGTTGGCATCAGTATCAGTTAAGCCAGTATCCTGCGAGATACTAATATCCTAGTTAAGGTTTTATTTCTCTCCTATATACTGTGTTGTAATATCTGCTGTCTCTGTCCTGTGTCTGACTGTGGTGATATACTTGTAAAGGTTATTGCCTGGAGTTTTTGTGTCCTGCCTCTCTTTATTGCACTAAGCCCCGGTCTCGAAAGAGGACCCCACTACACGTTAGGTGTTCTAGAGCCGAGAAGTCGAGCCTTTTACACCTAGCATTACAATGAGGACACGAAGTACTGCCTGCTTCTACATCCTGTGAAGGCTGCACTATTCCTGTTGCGATTCGGATCTCGTGAAGGCGGCATTCCATCTTCCTTACACAACAGTGCACTGCACAGACCGTGAGAATGATACCTTTAAAAGAGATAGCCACTGGGGGAAACACAAATGTTGGATATACCCATGAACGGGGGAAGGCCATAGAAAACTGGTTCATAAGGAAGTCACTTTAATTTAGAAATGTTAGCATATGCAAGTTTGCAGAGGTGATAGAGATATCAAATGGTAGGTTGGAAGTCATGTTGATTGGTTGAAAGATGTCATAGGTGTGATTCCGTACAGCTTGGTGGTTACGAGTGGCGTAGGTGATTACAGACTCAGATTTCACTGTACAATAGTCAGGTGAGGAGTAGACTGTAGCACCAGTCGAGCAGGGCAGTACTCCCAAGGTGGATGGAAAGCTGATGATAGGGAGAGCTGGAGCTCCCGTTTCATCAGCCCTCGGGACTAGGTCCCGACCATCCCCCTTTGCTGAACTTTTTCAGTGTCTCAGTAACACAGAGAGTAGACCAGCATGCTCTCCAATACAAGTTTCTCCAACTATCAACACCAAACTACATGCACAGTACACAACACACTTCCTTTTCAAAATTTTCAGAAAAATGGCGTTGAATAACTTAGCCTCGGAGTCCCCGGGGGAGGGGGACCATAAATGCCCCCACCTTCAGCCCCTCTCCCGGTGACGACTCATGATGCCTGGAACCACTGTCTGACTCTCTTCTTCTTCATTTCTGCAACATTCGTGGCCTTTCCACTAACTTTCGCTCTGTTGAGCACCACTTCTCCTTCTCTAAACCTCACCTTCTTTTCCTAACTGAGACTCAGCTGTCTGAGGCAACTGACAGCAAACCTTTTTCTGTATCCTTCTACTTTCTCTATACTCATTTCAAAGCCAAAGGTGGCTGTTGTGTATATATACGCAACAACTTATCTTGCTCTCGTGTTCCTGAACTCGATTCTTCTGAATTCTCTACACTCTGGCTTCGGCTTTCCTATCATTCTCTGACTAAATATATCTTTGCTGCTTACTTATCTCCTAATTCTACTGACTATCAAAAAATCTTTGACTATCTTACTTCTACAATGGAACACATTCTATCCATTTCTCCTTTCTCTGAAATCTCCATTCTTGGAGATTTCGATGTTCACCACCACCTTTGGCTCTCCTCTCCTTTCACTGATCCACCTGGTGAACAAGCCTACACCTTTTCTATCCTTAATGACCTAGAGCAGCTTGTACAGCACCCTACCCGTATCCCTGACTGCCTTGGAGAGAGCTCCAACATACTTGATCTCTTCCTTACAACTAATCCTTCTGCTTACATTGTTAATCTTTTCTCTCCGTTGGGCTCCTCCAATCACAACCTTATCACCTTAACCTGTCCTATCGCTCCGGTACGGCCTGCGGACCCTCCAAAAAAAGCGTCGTCTCTGGCACTTTGGAGCTGCAGATTGGGAGGCTCTCAGGCAGTACTTCTTTGATTTTCCCTGGAATCATTATTGCTTCCATGGCCGGGAGCCATCTGGGTGTGCCTTGAGCATTACAGAGGTTATTCTCTCGGGCATGGAAGCATACATTCCTTTCTCATATCCTTTGACTAATGCACGAAAGGTTGTTCTAATACTGTCCGCAACAGGGAGAGGGCCTATAAAAGGTACCGGAGCCAACCCACCGCTGAATCACATCTTTTATACATTTCTGCCTGGAATCGTGCTAAGTCTGTTCTTCGCTCTGCTAAAAATAATTTCATCCGTACAAAATGCTCTCAACTCTCTAACTCGAACTCTTTCTGCTCCTTCTGGCACCTTGCCAAAAACCTTTCTAACAACTTTACCTCATCATCCTTCCCTCCCCTTTTCTACTCTGATGGCTCTGTAGCTATTTCTTCTACTGATAAAGCAGATCTCTTTGCTCAGACTTTCTCCTCCAATTCCGCCTTAGACGATTCCGGTGCTGTTCCTCCATCACTTCCCCCCTCTGACTTCCTCATGGCTAACATTAAAATTTCTTCAGCTGATGTATTTTCTGCCATTGCTGGCCTCAGTACTAATAAGGCATATGGGCCTGATGGAGTCCCTCCTGTTATTCTCAAGAACTGTGCTTCTGTGCTTACACCCTGCCTAGGCAAACTCTTTCGCCTTTGTCTGTCAACTTGTACCTTTCCATCTTGCTGGAAGTTTGCTCTCATTCAGCCGGTCCCAAAGAAGGGTGACCATTCCCAACCCTCTAACTATCGTCCAATTGCTTTAACATCCTGTATCTCAAAAGTTTTTGAGTCTATTCTTAATAGAAAAATTTTAAAGCATCTTTCCTATCACAACCTTCTTCCTGATCGTCAGTATAGGTTCCATCAGGGACGCTCCACAGGCGATCTTCTCACCTACCTTTCAAACTCCTGGTCATCCTCCTTTCGGGACTTTGGCGAAAGCTTTGCCATTGCACTTGACATCTCAAAGGCTTTCGATCGAGTCTGGCATCCTTCTATCTGTGCCTTCATCTCTAACTTCCTTTCTGGTCGTTCTATAGCAGCTGTTTTAGACGGCTATCGTTCTTTTCCTAGATCTATTAACAGTGGTGTTCCTCAGGGCTCTGTCCTATCACGAACTCTCTTCCTTTTATTCATCAATGACCTTCTAAGCTGTACGTCTAACCCTATCCACTCATACTCTGATGACTCCACCCTTCACCTTTCCATTCAATACCCACAACGTCCATCTCAGCAGTTACTTCAACAGGCAAGGAATGAGGCTATGGCACACCTAATGTCTGACTTGGCTCGTATCTCTGACTAGGGTAAAAATAATCTGGTTGTTTTTAATGCATCAAAGACTCAGTTTTTGCACCTATCAACCCGACAAAATCTTCCACAGTTATACTCACTTATGTTTAATAATACTCAACTTAATCCTGCATTATCGTTGAACAGGCATGGGGTTTCATTTGCTCGGGACTTGTCTTGGAAAGACCATATTACATCTCTTGTAAAATCTGCTTCCAAGCGATTGGGTGTGCTAAGCCGACTCCCTTCCTTCTTTGCCCCTGCACAATTGTTGACTCTATACAGAAGTTTTATCTGCCCCTGTGTGGAGTACAAGTCTCATGTGTGGGGAGGCTCCCCACATACAGCTCTTCTCAATAGGGTGGAGTCAAAGGCTATTCGTCTCATTAACTCTCCTCCTCTTACTGACTCCCTTAAACCCCTGTCTCTTTGCCACAATGTTGCATCTTTATCTCTTTTCTATCACTACTTCAATGGTCACTGTTCCTCTGAACTGTCTGCATGCATTCCTCCACCTCTACGACGGGTGCACAGCACCCGTTTAGCAGCAAACTCTCACCCCTTTTCTGTCCAACTCTCTAATGCAAGAGTTAGCCGTTACTCCCAGTCCTTCATTTATGCAACAGGTCAACTCAGGAACTGTCTCCCTCTGTCTGTATTTCCTGCTTCCTATGATCTCCAGTCTTTCAACTGCAGTGTGTCAAGGTATCTCAAAATGAATGGATCTTGAATTTGGCTCTCTCTTGTATTTTGTTTTTCTCTTGGAAGGAACAGTTTTGCGGGCTCATTGCCTTTGGTTGCTTCTTCCCCACATAAAAAAAAAAAAAAAAATGGTGCCTTATAGAGACCACCAGGAAGCACTGAATGAGTAGAAGAACCAGGATACATGATGGTAACAGAGATAGGGATCGTGAAGAAGAAGTACTGGACGTGGTTCATATGAGCGTGATGAACTAGAATTTCTGAAGCCGGAACAAAGGAACAGGCAGAGTGTACAATGGTTGCGAACTAAGGCAGACTCGCAGGGTGCAGCGCTACTAGGGAAAATAGCTAGAAGGTGAGCAGTACAAACACGAGACATAGGGGTAAGGGAAGAACATCTGTCGAGATCTGTGGAGGAGATAAAAGCAATGGAAAGGTGATCATGGGATAAGAGGAAATATTCTGAGAGAACAGATGCCTGCAATAAAGAGTTATTGAACTTGAAAGGAAAAGGAATAAATTGGAAGAGGTTAAAGGTGATGGTAGAGCATAGAGGAAAATGAACCATGACATCGGTAGCGAGAAGGGTGGCCTCAAGAACTGGATAGCAGAATTTTAGAGAGGAAAAAGAAAGTAATGGAGACAAATCGAATGTAGAGTGAGCCCATTCTAATACAGAACGAAGAGCAGAGATAGGTACTAAGTCCACAGTGACACGTCCATCAACACCATCGACTAGAACACGAACCAAGCTAGAAACAATGTAAATTTTACAGATTTGTTGCCTTAGAATGCCTGTGAAGTTGTTCAGAGTGTACTGTAAGTAACTTTATTTAGGTGGGCTGTAATCTTCTGCAACATAGTGTGTTGTACTTTTTTGACTCGACTATGAGATTCTAGAGCCGTGGCCAAGTGAGCTAGGTCGGACTTGAAATCAGAGAGGTCACGAGCTGTAGCTACACCAAAAAGGCCACCAAGAGTTTCACCTCCTAAGACCTCGTTTCTCACGTGAACGACCTACTGGTGCCTGACTGGAAAACATGTTGTTAAGTTGAGAGAGCCTGTCATTGATGTATTCTAATTGCCAAGAAATTGGGAGATACAGAGGGTACCAAAATTGATCCGGATTGTGTTTCCCCACGATGGTTGACAGTTGGGTCTTGATTTCGTCCAGATGGCATGCGAAATGAGGAAAGGCGATGGCTACGTCGGCCAGGGGCTCTAGATCGTGGCACAGGGAGACTACATCCTCAGTCACCATTGCCTCGCCTCCTGAGCCGACCAAGGCCCGGGACGTACTCCACCATCGTCCTCACCCAACCCGGACCCTATGAGGGTCAGCACTGCCATCATGTAGACTGCTAACATCTTACCTAGAAAATAACTTTGAATTAATGGGAGAGATCATGAAGATGTTTATGTGCAGAGTGCAACTTGGATCGATATTGATTGGTTGAAGAATGGGGAGATGTGGGTGAAGAAGGTTCAGACTGAGGAATAGGTGAAGAAGCAATGGTAGGTTGTGCAAGTGACTCTTCCAACACCAGGCCTCGTGGTGCATGCTTTAGATCATCCGCATGTACCCACTTAGTATCTTTAGTTGACAATTCTTGTATTTGAAATTTGTTACCCTGTTTATTTATGACGCAGTGGGGGCCTGTAAATATGTCATCCACTTTGGAGGTGCGAGTAAAGAAATGAGCAAATACTAGATCTCCAATGTTGATACTGATAGGCGAGGCAGACTTATGCTGGCATTGCAACATATCCTTCTGAGATACAGCCAGATTTGCTGTGACATATTGATGGATTTTTCTGGACAGTTGCTATTTTCACTTTCACATAGTCATCCACGTTATAGATAGGATCAGCCTTGAAGATAAAATAGGGAAGGTCTTTATCGAATCCAAATAGTACAGAGAAAGGAGATTCGCCAATGGATAATTTGATTGAACTATTTATACTGTAGAAGCTGTAATTTGGGGTATCCATTCCGACGCACTATGTGACCCTAGATGTCTGAGACACTCCAAAACCTTTCGGTTGTGGCGCTCTGCGAGGCCATTTGAAGCTGGATGGTTTGGGACAACATTGCATTTGTTGGTACTGTACTGTTTACAAATTTCTTCCAGACTATTGTTAAACTCAGCGCTATTATCTGTAAGTGTTGTACTTGGTGTAGTAAATGGGAAAATTACCAGTCGATGAAGGCACGCGCCACACTCTTCGCGGTCTTATCTGAAAGAGGTACCAGAACACAGTGGAGAGAGAAGTGGTTAACTGCTACAAATAAATACTCAGTGCCTGATTCTGTAAGAGGAAGTTTTAGAAGGTCAGTAGAGACAGTTTCCCACGGGCGTGACGGGATTGGGTATTGTAAGAGCGGTGCAGGAAATCCGGTTGATCCTTTATGGCGGTGGCACGAAAGACAAGAGTCACAATGTTCATTAATATCTCGACGCATAGTTGGCCAATAGTATGCAAGACATGCCTGTCTCAAGCATCAATCTTTACTTGGATGGGATGCATGTGTCATGAACTATTTGAGGCATCACAGATATTAGATCAGTAGGGACAAGTTGGTGGACTTCCCTATTGGGCAATTCCTTCCCTGTAAGTAATGTTTTCCTGTATAAGATATCATCTTTTAGGATGAACTCATCAGTTGGCACTGGCAGAGTAGGTAAAATAATCTCCCGATTCCAGGATATAAATTAATAAATTACTTTGGACCATGCAGGGTCCTTGCACTGATAATGCTGAACAATTTCGGGTGTTAGTGCGGTGTTATCAGTTTTGTTTGGCTGCACTGATGTGACAGCCGCTGCTACATTGCGTGAAAGTGCGTCAGCAACTACATTCGATTTTCCTGGTACATACTGAAAAATTGGGTTGAAGTCCTGGGTGGTAACAGACCATCTAGCTAGCCTACCTGTGAGGTTACGTCGCTTGAACAAATCACATAGAGGGAGGAGGTCTGTTTGGATATGCACTGGGTAACCATAAATTATATCTCTGAAATGTTTCAAGGACAAGACCACTGTCAGAGCTTCCAGTTCTGTGACACTATAATTACGTTCGGCAGGGTTGAGGGAGCGACTAGCATACACTATTAGACACTTCCTTGATGCTCGATCTAGTTGCATCAGAACTGCACCAAGGCCTGCGCCTGAGGGTTCCGTGCACCAAAGAAAGGGTTTTGTATAATCAGGAAATGTTCAAACTGGGGAATTTACAAGGGCTGTTTTGAGAGCTTTAAAGACCTGTGACTGATCTTTAGTCCAAACAAAAGGCACATTTGTCTTTAGTAAGTGACTCAGAGGAGCGGCGATTTGTGCATATCCTTTGATAAATCTACGTTAGTAACCACTCAATCTCAGGAAACTCTTCACAACATCTGTACTGGTAGGTTCTGGGAAGCTGATGATCGCCTTAGTTTTATCTTCATTGATATGAATCCCTTGTACATCAACTACAAGCCCTAGGAATTAAATTTTCTTTCTTAGGAAGTTACATTTACTGAGGCTGATCTTCAGAGCAGCCAGTTGAAGGCACTCATATACTTGTTGAAGTTTAACAAAATGTTCAGGGATTGATTTGCTCACAACAATGATGTCATTTAAATAGGCAAAGAGAGAATGGCCCATCATGCCACTAAAGACGGAATGGAAGAATCGCATGAATACTGAAGGGGCATTCCTTAATCCAAAGGGAAGCCTCTTGAACTGAAAATATCCAGAAGGGGTGCTGAAGGCTGTTATAGGGAGAGATGATTCTTCCATTTCTACCTGCCAGTAGCCATTGAGTAGATCAAGGGAAGTAAAGACTACGTTGTTCTCACCTAGTGACTCTAGCGAATCAGTCAGGACTGGCAATGGAAAACGATCTGGTACAGTAACGGAATTTACTCTATGATAATCCACTACTGGTCTAAATTGGCAGTTTTTCTTTGGAACTAAGAAAAGTGGGCTATTCTACGGACTGACAGAGGGTTCAATGATATCCTGATCTAACATTTTATGTACTATCTCATCAGTCTTCTTTCTCAAGCTATGAGGCAATCTATAGGCCGGTATGTAAATCGGTTGAGTACCCGGTACTAGTTCTGCGTAGTGCTTAACTATGTCTGTCCTATCCATAGGTTCTCCGGGTAAGGCTACCACATCTCGATATGACTACAATAGATTGACTAATTGATCTTTATGTTGTGGATAACCATCACAAGTTAGACTGGAGAGTGGGTCAGGTGAAAGAGTCAGACCAGATTCCTAAGAGTTGATGGCATACACACCAGATGGATCACTATCATCATCATTTTAGTAGGTATGGAGATTGGTGCCCCTTGGCACTCCCTTACGGCTGATGGGTAAACCAGGAAGTCTCCAATCTTTATACCACTTTTAAGCTTCAATGGAGCGTTAGTGACATTTAGCAAGCACAGATAACACAAGTTATCCTCCAACACAGTACACAATGCCGTCTCATAAGTTAAACCATTCACACAACACGTCTCTGGTAATGTTAGTACATCCACTCCTTCTTTCGCACCTACAGCATGAACAGAGACTTTGGTAAACTCATGCGGCAACAAATTTGTGCACTGATTTGTTACCGGACGCCTCGTCTCCGCGTGTTCTAGAACATCATTCAAATCTTGTGAGGTAGTTAACTGAGACGTCTCTGAGTCGGCTATAGTGCTGTCGTTAGAGTGGTTACCATGACCTACTATTGAGTGCTTAGAGGCTATATCATTAGTTGTTGGTGTATTTACTTCTACGCTCGCAGGTAGTGGTGGATTTATCTCTTCACTCTCAACGAATGGGGAGCACTCATCTGTACTCTCAGGTAGTGGTGGGGTTAGTCGAGACTGAATGACTGAGTTTATTTGGGCAAGCACAGGACGTGGATAATCCATGCCATATACTGGGAACCCAGAAATACCTATGCTACTAGAAGCTGGGATTAGGGGGATGTTGTATTCTGCCATGGTGGGTAAACCTAGAGGGGCATCTGTTGGATATCTGAGGTCGTTTGTGACATGAAACGTGGTTGTAAAAGGTGTCAAGGCTTTGTCTAATTGTATCTTCAAAGTGACTTGTCCCTTGACCTTCAACTCTGAGGCATCCACAACGCAGACACGAATGTCAGGTGGCTCGAGGACTCCGACCCTTTTACCTGTTCTCCTAATGCCTTTTAAAGAGTTTTCGGATATCAAATTTACCATACACCCCGTATCCATGAAAAACGAGATTTGTATGTCTTCACTCCATCATAGAATGACTAGGTCTGAAGAAGTTATAGGCCCTACCTGGTGTATGGGGAGTTGATCTTTTGTTGTTACGTTACATTTTTCCGTCACGGGCCCTCCCCTTCTCCCGACTGGCGGCTGTTTAGGAAACGACACTCCTCAGTAGTGTGAATCGTACTGTTCTTGTGATATATGCATTTAGGGCGTTGCGATCGCAAAGGTGTACTTTGTCTACCCTGTGAGTGATGTGTGTATTTACGTTCGCAACTGGATTCTCAATGCCCAGTGTTACCACAGTGCCAGCACACAATTGAGGATTGTTTGCCCCGTCGCACATTGGACTGACCACGACCGTTGGTTGGTGATCTGCAACGTGAAAGGGAACGGTCTGTGTTAGGTTTTCCCCTTGTAAGTAGTTGCGAACGTGAGTAATCCGATTAGGCGACTGAGGTGTGGAAAACTTGCAAGACTGAGGGGTGATTAGTGGCCTGATGAGTGAGGTTTGATCCTGTTCTTTCCTTGATGGTCTTTGAGATATTTTGAATTTTATCTCCTGGGCTGAATCCTATCTGTAGGGCTATTTCTTTCTGGTTTGTGTCTAACTAATTCATAAATCTCAGGTAGCCCAGCAAATCTCCAATGTTGTTTAGTGAAATCATAAGGGTTCCATTAATGTCTTTTACCCAGTGGGTGCCACGCAACAACTGGCGCATCTCAGAGCTAGTGGCCTTCATCACAGCAGCTGCCTCATATAATTTTGCATATTTAGGTGGGACATTCATATCCTCCTCCATTTGGTTTAGTAAATTTGTGACGCCAATGAGAGATGCGGCATTTGAATGCTGACAACAGAGCTGTATTAACTCATGGTGCAATTCATCAAATGTTTGACAGTCCTCAAAATGGCCTGAACGAATCGCGGCTCCTATTGGTGACTTGCCCTGGTGTAACCGACCCATAAGATAAGAGACTTTGAGGGGTTCATTTGTGATCTGTCTATTGAGAAGTCTGTTTCGACCTCTCTAAGGAAGTCGTAAATGGACACTGAGTTATCTTCGCCGGTAAATTCAGGGCGGATAGCATCGTCCAAATATATTGACTGTGGAGCGAAGGGGGGGGAGTTGATTCACCATGGTTGGAAGAGGGTGAGGTTGGGAAAGTGTGGGAGTAACTGAAGTAGTTGGGTGAGAGGTAGTGAAGGTAATGGTAGTTATGTGTGGCTGAGTTGGGAGCTGAAGTGTTGTAGCAGAGATGGCGTGGGAAGTGGGAGGAGAAGGAGTTGAAGTAAGTTCTAGCGAATCATTTAAGATGAAGGTGTATCTGGATTTATTTTATCTGAAGGAAAAATATCTGGGTTCTCTAGAGCAGAAGGAGTAGTAGCAGTGTCACGAATTGGCGCGATTCGGTATCTAAACAAACTTGTGACATTGAACTTTGGTGGAAAACCACTAATTCTAGTGGAATTCCCACCGTTTATCACTCAGTTAAACTGTCCCCATATTCACCCGATCGGGAGTGTTTTCAGAACATTTTTCACTGTTTCATAAGTGATAGTCCTTGCGTGCGACATTGGCTCTTTTGCTGAGTGATTTGTTGTGAGCATGTATCACTCACATTAATTCCATTGGCCGTTAGCAAGCGCGGCCGGCACTCGCCCCTCTCTCACAATTTGAAGTTAGTCAGACTTTGTGCACCGTGAGAACAGGTCATTCTTCAGCGAATTCCTGAAATCTCCACTCAGTGTGATCCGGCGTAGAGGTTCAGCATGGTGGCAGCGTCCTTCCTATGTAATGACGCCCAGTTCATCCCGCCTAGCCCCCCCCTTTTCTGACCAGTATTTCTTTTCGTTTTTCCTAGGCTTAAGAGTTTAGCTTTTCAGTGAGCGAGTGAGTGTGTTCTTATTTTGAATTCATTTGAGACTCATGTAAGGTAAATTTATTTCATTGTAATTAATAAATTTACAGTTCTTTTTCTTGAGCTTAATGTAATGTAAACTTGTGTTTTATTTCTCCACATTAAGCTTATTTTAGTTGCCACTCCTAGTTGCACGAACACTTTGCATTATTCATAACTGGTACTTAAGCCAGACCTTTTGTATTAAGCTTAAATCCGTTGTCCAACCAGGAGTTAATGCACCGGCAAGAACCTGTTTATTACTATTAGTTTTAGTTATTGATTGTCAGTGGTGGAGACACTTTCTCGAGAGGCTAATAGTACTACAAACAGCACTCGTGAGTAATTAGTCTCTGCTGAGTACTGTTGAGAAAGTTTATAAATTCTCATACTTAGAGAATCGGCGACGTAAGTCGGCATAAAGTAATCATTGCTTGATTTTCACAAGTCAATTCATTGTCTCTATTTTCAAGCAAAACCTATAACCTTTAATTTTACAAATTCTCAAAAACCCCGTGACAAGTAGTGGTAGCGGTGGTAGTAGTACTTGTGGTGGTAGTGAGAGTGGTATGAGAATATTCAGCTTTAGGAGTTGTCTGAGTAGATGAAGAATATTTTTGATACGATCGACCACTACGAAGGTAAGTCACTGAATCGTCATTATTGGGATCTACCTGCTCATTTTTTAGTGTCTTGTCGCTGGCGAACGGGAGAGAGCTCTGTTTTTGCGAGATATGACTTGCAGTGGAGTGGGAAAATTTATAAATAGTAATGAGAATGGAAATGTTTATATACAATGTGAGAATGAGGGCATATGAAATATTTACAATGGTAATGAGAGTGAATATACACAATGGAGGCAAATATGAAGGAAAAATGAATCGGGTGAAGAAAAATAAGGTGAGAGGTGAGCGTGGTGGGTGGGGTGGCTGAGAAGTAAGGTAAATATAAGCAATGCAAGATAGTGAATAAAAGACAGATGAATGGTAATATGAGGCACAATCTGTAGAGAAACTACATAGAATAATCTCAATAGAAAGGCAAGGAATGGGCTAATTAGAATAAACTATATATTTATATATGCTCAACTGGCCCATTCCTTGCCTTATATTCATCTGTCTTTTATTCACTGTCTTGCATCGGTTATATTTACCTCACTTCTCAGCCACCCCATCCACCACGCTCACCTCTCACCTCATTCAGAGTGTAACTAACTTTATTTAGGTGGGCTGTAATCTTCTGCAACATAGTGTGTTGTCCTTTTATGACTCGAATCTGAGAATCTAGAGCCGTGGCCAAGTAAGCTAGGTCGGACTAGAAATCAGAGAGGTCACGAGCTGTAGCTACACCAAAAAGACCACCAAGAATTTCACCTCCTAAGTCAAAGAGACCTCGTTTCACACGTGAACGACCTACTGGTGCCTGACTGGAAAACGTGTTGTTAAGCTGAGACAGCCTGTCATTGATGTATTCCAATTGCCAAGAAATTGGGAGATACTGAGGGTACCAAAATTGATCCGGATTGTTTTTCCCCACGATGGTTGACAGTTCGGTCTTGATTTCGTCCAGGTGGCGTGCGAAATGAGGTAGGGCGATGGCAGGCATGTAAGTAAGCCAGCTGGAGCGCCAGATTATCACCAGCCAGATGCTGATTGAAGAGTGCCGGCGATGACGTAGAGACACATACCCTGGGCAAGGAGGTGGAGGGTGGCGCGGTTGCTAGGTGGTGGGGGTGTGGCTGTACCGTTTTTGGTGGCTCAGCAATTTGCAAGGTGGGATTGAGATGGAGGGGTGTGTTGGGGTGGTAATTTTATAATTATCCAAAACAGGAGGAGCGTAAGAACTGGCACTTGATAATTCCTTACTGAATGTTAGTTGGACAGCAGCCGTTGAGAACCGATGTGGCCTGAAGGTCTGTGGCGGTATAAACTTCAGGGAAGTACAGTAGGAAATTTTCACCAAGGAAGCCGTAGGCGATCCAAACACAAGGCAGGCAAAAGGTAGGCGTGCGGCACGGTTGCGAAGGAACAAGCACCTGTAATGAGTCCGGTTGTGGCATTGAAATCACCGTAGAGGCGAGATGAAGGAGATCCGGCACACCGCTGCCACTAAATTGTTTCACTGCCCCCTCGTTTCCCACTCAGGTTAATTCCAAAGATCTGAGGCGACGTATAACGGAAGTTTATTTGAGAGAGGAATACTGTAGATGTGTTCTGAATGCTGTCTAACCCCCGACTGACTCTTAGTGGGAAACCGGACGTGGGAACCTTAGCTTAACTCAGCAGTTTAAAGGAATTTGCTGATTAACACAAACAGTACTGGTTACATATACATATTTATATAGGTTTAGGTATTATGAAGTATGGTTCTATGAGTACAGTAATATAGTATGGGATCAAGAGAGAATTGGGACAGACGACATGAATATTGATGCAGCCTGAACGTGTGAAGGGGAAAAAATGAGTGAAAAAACAATATGTGCAAAAAAAGTATATATAAGTGACTGTAGAGTGGAGCATGAAGACCCAGATTTTCGTCCATTAAGGATGCTCCCTTACACCTCTTCCTTACCGATTTGTTTTTGGGTAGGCTGGGTAATATAGACTTGCGCATTATTTATGAATAGCATGGTGATATTAGAATGACTTAAGTAACACGGAATAGGACGGCAAAGTGTAAGAAGCAAAATAAGTCGTTTAGGAAGAGGGATTTGGGAGAATACGTGCCCAATGTGTAGATCTGACAAAGCAGGTATTATACAGTATGAACCATGGTAGCACCTTTTCCTTAGCGAATGTTGCATCCCATAACATTTTATTGCAAGCGATTTATGTAGGTTCGGTACAGTTTGCATCCGTGACGAACAAAAGGATTCTGAAGTGCAGTTGGTATAAAAGGAAGAGAGGAAGTGGAAACTTGAAAATCTTTTAATAAATCATAGCAATGAAAGACAGCATTAATGAAGGCAAAAGAGAGAAGTATGTCGTTGATAAGCATCGCAATGGAGAGGGAGAGACTGACGAGAAGAGCGTAGGAACGTATGTGAGTGGGGTAATGGGGGAAGAAGCAACAGGAGACCGAAAGTGAGATGGAGGGATGGGGTTGTCATACATGACAGGGAAGCGTGAGCTGGTGAGAGGGCAGCCTGATGGCGGCGGACAGGGCTACATGGAGGCGATTTGTTTCTGGCCAATTCTTTTCGAAATTAAAAGATAGAAATGGTGAAATGAAAACAATAGAGAATTTCTTTCATAAGTATGGTAAGAATTAAGAATGTCTGTGGAACACCTTAAAGTGTGACACTAAGGCCAGGTGAGATGGTGAGGGACTGGACACACCTGGCTGGACACGTGCTGTGAAGGAGAGGAATGGATGGAGAGAGAGAGAGAGAGAGAGAGAGAGAGAGAGAGAGAGAGGCTTGATAGCTAGACATTTGGGTGGTGTGTGTGTGTGTGTGTGTGTGTGTGTGTGTGTGTGTGTGTGTGTGTGTGTGTGTGTGTGTGTGTACGAAAAAACTAACAGAAAAAATTAAAACATAAATGGTGTCCTTGATGTGAAGAGGTTGAGGGCAAAGAGGATACATAGAAATACATAGAAATAATATCGGATACAGACTAACGTATAATCTCATGTCACTCGTTTGATACGCTGGGTGGTAACCATAACATTAAATGAACGGCTGGTGGTCTAGTGGGTTCAGGCACTCCAATTGGATTTGCTATATAGAGATAACAGAATATAGAATGAAGCCATAACTGCCTGGTGGTGTAGTGGTTCAATTCGCTAGTCCGGGAAAAAATTCCTTTAGTCGCGGCGCACGACTCTGAGGTTGTCATTATCGTACCCTGGCAACCTATCATTCAAAAGTGCGTCCGATTTCGTATCATATTATACACTAATCATATTAATATGCACGAGTATATTATGCACGAATATTATAATACACGAACATATTATACACGAATCACATACGTCTCATATTATACACGAAATCAGATGCTCTTTTGAATGGTAGGTTGCCAGGGCACGATAATAACAACCTCAGAGTCGCGCGCCGCTACTATAGTCCTGTATTCTCGGTGGGTGAGGAACCTCCCTAGCACCTTTTCCATCATCATCATCATCATCATCCGGACCTCCTTTCCCACCCTAGGCAGGGTGAGGAGTAGCATTGTTCAGACAGCCCAAATTTGCTCAGTCCAATGGGCCTAACTTCCATTCACTCATCATTCAAGTCCCCGAAATCCTGGCTCTATCGGATGCGCCAAAAACATTCACCACGTTCTGTAGCATCACATAAACGTATCCGACTGAGTCAATCCGGATGCTGCCACGTTAAAAAGGGGTGTCAAATCCCTGATTATGCACTTCTCCTCACAACATTCATCCAGCCAGTTCGATCTCTTGTCAATTCCCTAGGCTCAACGACTTCCAAACCTCTCTTCCTCACACACTCATCCACCATATCTTTCCACCTTCTCCTTGGCCTACCTCGTCCCCTCCCTCATTCAAATTCGCTCAGATATACCTTTTTTCACCATTCTATTTTTATCCATTCTCTCCATATGACCATACCATTTCAGTGCACCTTTTCCTTGGCGATTTATTCTTGGACATGGGTCGTTAACATTCTCTTGTATTTTATGGAGAGTATGGCTATGTTAGAAGGATTTATATAGCACAGAATAGGACAGTAAGGTTTAGTAAGCAAAATAAATCGCTTAAGAAAAGGCTCTGGGGAACTTCTTTAATCGATGAGAATGAGAACCTTAGGTCCGTATTCTTGTCGGTTAAGGATGCTTCCAAGCACCTTTTCTTTTGCGATTTATTTCTGGATACAGCTAGTTACTATTTTTTTGTACGTTATTCATGGAAATATGGGAATATTGGAAGATTTCAATTAACATGGAGAAAGATCGTAAGGGATAATAAACAAAATAAATAGCTTAAGAATAGGTATTAGTGAGCTTCTTTGACTCAGTCTGGTGTTATCTCGTATGTTGTGAGGACGGCCAAGGCAAGGTTTAATAGAATCCTTCATCATTTACTTCCTACTCCCACTGCCACACCCACACCCACACCAGCAGACTGAGCCATGTTTCCGAACTATCCTGTATTTGGCCTGTTTAAAAGTAGCCTAACCTTCTATTATAGTCCTTTTATTTTATTTCACTGTCGCGGTGTAATTGGCAAGGAAGAGGGGTTAATACATCGCCACACCCACGTAAGACAATACTCCGAATGATGATGATGACTATTGTGTTGATGATGATGATGATGATGATGACTATTGTGATGATGATGATGACTATTGTGATGATGATGATGATGATGACGATAACAACGATGTTGACAGTTGTGTTGATCATGATGATGGTGATGATGTTGAGGGTGAAAATGATGCCAAGAATGATGATGTTGACAATAACGGTGACACTGATGTTCACTCTTATGCTGATGATGATGGTGAGGACGACCACCACCACGACAGAGATGGATGCTCCCTGGCTTAAGAAAACACATAAGAACAAGAAAAACTACCTTCATAGACCTACGGCAAAACTACTGCAACAACTGACATGTCAAATCAACTCAACATTTCAAGTTGGGCAACTTTGTGTTTCTCGATAAAATCGCTCAGACCTCTCCAAGAGTAGATGTTCAACCTTCCTTGATGGAGAGAGAGAGAGAGAGAGAGAGAGAGAGAGAGAGAGAGAGAGGATCTCCCAGATGTACTACTTATAGACCTGTCGGCTTCGGCGCAGGTAAAAGCAGGAACTTTGCTGTCCCTTGTACAAACTGGAGCGAGATGCGTTTTGACAGATCCTGTATGTGTGTTGAGTGGTAGGTAAGCTGTTGAGTGGAGAGAGGAGTTTTAGCCAGGACACGCGAGCGAGAGAGAGAGAGAGAGAGAGAGAGAGAGAGAGAGAGAGAGAGAGAGAGAGAGAGAGAGAGAGAGTAAACTTAGCGCTAATCACGAATAAGTGCAACGGAATGGATGTAGAGCCGTAGTATTGTCTTTTTCTGCCACTGAGCAGCAGGAAATAATCGAGATACACAAACACCCAATCAACTGCCTACTGTAACTCAGGTTTTGAACTGCAGGAACGACAAGGAGGCTGTCGAATCTTCCTCTGTCTCAAGTTGCCGGACGAAAATTACCCCAGGTTATACTTTTTTTTTCTTTTTTCTGCAGGATCATCAAGGGAAGGCATCCAGAAATCATCCCTTGTCTAGTTCTTTGTGTAAAAATATATCTAAGTTCAAGCAGAGAATTGATCATAAATTTGTCAGAGTATACTACACCAAGATGCAGCTGGAGCACATGGAACTTAACAGTACTTTCTCTTTCAGGTTAAGTTGATGTAGAATTTGATGTCCACTCCTCCTTTCCTGTGAGATTTCCGTGATACATTTTCTCACTGCATGGTGGTCATTTTCACTATTTTCTGCTGGCTTTGGCAGGAGGGTTTGGTGGGTGTGGGGGGGGATGTTTTCTTGTTTTTCTATATTTGTTTTCAAGGGTCGTATGTTTAAATCTGAAATCAAGAAGTGGGATGCAGACCCCATAATTCTGACGATATCTGTTGAAGTACATAACAATGGTGGAATGTATCTGACCTTCCTTCATGGTTGCTGGCTGCATTCTGTATTATGGGATGCAGGCTGACCATACTCAATAACCACAGGCGTTCCATATATGACCGTCAAGAAGTAGGGTTCTGTTCTCCACTTTGCGATTTAAGGTCAAAGCATACGACCATAGGTCATAGGATAGTTTCGTTCGCTTTAGTTTCCCCCGTAACAAACAGCCTGGAAGGACCAGTAGGCCTGTTGTCTGCTTTCCTTTGTGCTTCTTTGTACCCTCCCATTTTCACTTGTCCGACTTGGAGACGGTTCCCAGTACACTGAGCCTCGCGTTAAGGTATTGCTCAAAATTATTTATACTTGGAGAGGCTCGGGGACCTTTAACTTCCAGGACAGCATATCCACTGCCTGCACAGCCACACCTCAATGACACTCACACCAAAATCTCACATCTTAATCTCACATCATAATCTCACATTACAATCTAGCACAACAATCTGACATCAATCTCACATCATCTCTCATCACAGCCTCACCATATCACATCTTCATCTCACATAAAATCAAATCATAATTTCACATCACCTCATATTAAAATCTCACATCACAATCTCACATCACCATCTCACATCACAGTCTCACATCAAAATCTCACATCAAAAATCTCACATCATCTCACATCAAAATCTCTTCAGCTCACTTAGTCATATATCATAAGAATAATCGTCTTCGTGACAAACAGCCGCGAAAGGACCAACAAGTCTCCCGCCTTTTGCATTCTTTTACACTCCTTTGAAATCGGAGCAGGTCACACATCTGGTTCAGCATCACAGACAGGCACATCATTTTTTTTTTTTTTTTCAAGAAAGAAGGAACCAAAGGCCAGGTGCCCGCAAGATTGCTCCCTACAAGAAAAAACAAGAAGATAACCGACAGCCAAACTCAAGATCCATTCATTTGCTTGATTTAGGGCAGACTTCTTGTTCTTAAGGTGTTGGTGGAGTTTACAGACTAGATAATCCCTCCAGTTCTTTTAGTTTCTCATAATGGGAGTATAGCTGTCTGAAGAAAGGAAGGAGAAACTTAAAAGTCGCCCTTACAGAGAACAGAAGTAAACAGGAAAGCAAAATCTATCCATTTCTCTGCCAAACCTCACACTTTTGGAATTATCTAGTAATAACACAACGCAGAGACTGAAACAAATAAATTGCAAAACGAATATTAGCCAGTTCTCTCTGGAACGTAAAGTTTTTTTTTTTTTTTTTTTAATAGTAAGTGAAGAGGTATCTGAGATAGAGAGCTGCAAGCTGGGGGAGGGCATTGAAATGGCATGGGATAGGGCGACATGGAGGCGATTTGTTTCTGGTCGCCCCCTACGGGATTGAGGCGTCGGGCAACAGTTAGATAGATAGACAACACGAAGACAGAATTAATTAAACAACAAAGCAGAGTCTATCCCTCCCTCCCCGCAAACCCTAAAATTGCAGAATATTTCCAGTGGCAAGGCAATAAACCACCAAGAAGTTATACCTGTAAACATGGAAAAACCTGCGAGCTTCTGTATGCTAATGGGTTTTAAGTGGAGGGCGGACATTTATTCATGGGTGTGGTGATTTATTCGTATAAATCACGAGCACTGGAGGCGGTGCGGCAAAATGAATGCTAATGTGGTGGCTAAAATCACCACTTATATTTATACTGGTGCAATTGCCAGCTTTTGCAGAATATGAGTGTTTTGCTCCTGCCTCGTAGGAAAAGGCAAAGGTAAATTTGTATATACTGTTAGAAAATAGAGCGTGGAAGGTGAGATATTCATATGTGTCAGATGAGGGTACTCACTCACCACTCACTGCTTTTAGATGATTCTGCGCTCATTGATAAGCCATAAAGTTTCCATATACCCCTGGTGGCCCAGGGGATCAAGGAGCTCCAGTCAGATATGACCTAAGAAGCTAGTTTGATGAGAATGGGTCTTACTGCATACATAATTCCATCAGTTGATCAGCAAACGGGTACTCTTTCTTAAATATCTATAATATCCCAGCCTCGGGCCCCTATTCTCCTAATGGGTCAATACGGAATAGGATGACGGATGGTTGGATGGAACGTGCAGTTATCTTTTCATTTTAACCTAGTCTAGAATTGCCATCTATTCATCTCGTATGCTGATTTATGGCAAAAAGATTAACACTAAACTATGGTGCTAGTCACAAAGAAGAGCAACGGAGAGAACGTAGCGATGTAGTACTGTCTTTTTCTGCCAGTAGGCCATGTGAAATAAGTTGCAAAATGATGAAAACTAAAAGGAAGTTAAGGAGAGAGAATTATAAAAAGTTACCTTATAATCATACACTGTGGACCTGTTACCGCCGTGGAACTAATTTTATTTGATCTTGTTTCTGCTTAGGACCTACAACAGTTAACAGCAATATTAACCACTGCACTTCGATTCTATTTTGTTCACGCAATCTCTACATCACTATATTTACCTTAGGGTATACTTTTCCGACTCAAGGTTTAGCTATTGCCTTCACTGATTCATTCTGTGCTAGAAGTATGTCCTAAGGTAAATTAAATCCTTCCCCCACTGAGTTTTCTTTCCTTTAGTCTTGCTGTACTTAGACAACTTCATTGCACTCGAGAAATACCTCTGTGAAGTAACCTTTCTTGCATCATTCGTCCTCATTCTCCCTCCCCTTCTCTCTCTCTCTCTCTCTCTCTCTCTCTCTCTCTCTCTCTCTCATTGTGCTACCGACAGCTGACAGCAAGAGGAAAAAAAAAAACCAACTTCTATCTACTGTGTATATCTATAACCATACGTCTTAATCCCGTAAGGGGTGGGCACAAACAAATCGCCTCCACGTCTCCCTGTACTATAACATCTGGCCGCCCTCCCTCCAACCCACACCCCTTTTTCTATCTCTCCACTCCTTCCCTCCATCTTATCCTTGGACCCCCCCTACCCCTTCACTCGCAGCAAAATATTCGTTCCTTTGAAAGTCTTTTTTTTTTTTTTTTTTTTTTTTGCGAGGCAGAAGGAACCAAAGGCCATGAGCCCGCAGTAACAGTTCCCTCCAAGAGAAAAACAAAATACAATATAGAGCCAAATTCAAGATCCGATCATTTTGAGATGCCTGGACACACTGCGTTTGAAAGACTGGAGATCATAGGCAGCAGGAAATACAGACAGAGGGAGACAGTTCCAGAGCTGACCTGTTGCATAAATGAAAGACTGGGAGTAACGGTTAACTCTTGCATTAGAGAGTTGGACAGAAAAAGGATGAGAGTTTGCTGCCAGACGGGTGCTACGCGCCCTTCGTAGAGGTGGAGGAATGCAAGCAGAGAGTTCAGAGGAGCAGTGACCATTAAAGTAGCGATAGAAAAGAGATAAAGATGCAACAGTGCGGCGAAGAGACAGAGGTTGAAGGGAGTCAGTAAGAGGAGGAGAGTTAATGAGACGAAAAGCCTTTGCCTCCACCCTATTGAGAAGAGCTGTATGTGGGGAGCCTCCCCACACATGAGAGTTGTACTCCACACAGGGGCGGATAAAACCCCTGTATAGAGTCAACAATTGTGCAGGGGTGAAGAAAGTGCGGAGTCGGCTTAGCACACCCAATCTCTTGGAAGCAGATTTTACAAGAAATGTAATATGATATTTCCAAGATAAGTCCCGAGTAAATGAAACCCCAAGCATGTTCAAGGATGATGCAGGATTAAGCTGAATATTATTAAACATTAGTGGGTATACCTGTGGAAGATTTTGTCGGGTTGATAGGTGTAAGAACTGAGTCTTAGATGCATTAAAGACAACCATATTATTTTTACCCCAGTCAGAGATACGAGCCAAATCAGACATTAGGTGTGCCATAGCCTCATCCCTTGTTTGTTGAAGTAACTGTTGAGATGGGCGTTGCGGGAACCGAATGGAAAGGTGAAGGGTGGAGTCGTCAGCGTATGAGTGGATAGGGTTAGATGTACAGCTTAGAAGATCATTGATGAATAAAAGGAAGAGAGTTGGTGATAGGACAGAGCCCTGAGGAACACCACTGTTGATAGATCTAGGAGAAGAACGATGGCCGTCCACAACAGCGGCCATAGAACGACCAGAAAGGAAGCTAGCGATGAAGGCACAGATAGAAGGATAGAAACCGCAGGAGGGCAGTTTGGAAATTAAAGACTCACGCCAGACTCGATCGAAAGCCCCTGTGACGTCAAGTGCAATGGCAAAGCTCTCGCCAAAGTCCCGAAAGGAGGACGACCAGGAGTCTGAAAGGTAGGTGAGAAGATCGCCAGTGGAGCGCCCCCGACGGAACCCATACCGACGATCGGAAAGAAGGTTGTGATAGGAAAGATGCCTTAAAATTTTTCTACTAAGAACTGACTCAAAAACTTTTGAAATACAGGACGCTAAAGCAATTGGACGACAGTTGGAGGGTTGGGAGTGGTCACCCTTCCCTGGGACTGGCTGAATGAGAGCAAACTTCCAGCAAGAAGGAAAGGTACAAGTTGACAGACAAAGGCGAAATAGTTTGCCTAGGCAGGGTGTAAGCACAGAAGCACAGTTCTTGAGAACAACAGGAGGGACCCCATCAGGCCCATATGCCTTGTTAGTACTGAGGCCAGTGATGGCAGAAAATACATCAACTGAAGAAATTTTAATGTCAGCCATGAGGAAGTCAGAGGGGGAAGTGATGGAGGAACAGCACCGGAATCGTCTAAGGTAGAATTGGAGGAGAAAGTCTGTGCGAAGAGATCTGCTTTATCAGTAGAAGAAATAGCTACAGAACCATCAGAGTAGAAAAGAGGAGGGAAGGATGATGAGGTAAAGTTGTTAGAAAGATTTTTTGCAAGATGCCAGAAGGAGCGGGAAGAATTCGAGTTGGAGAGTTGAGAGCATTTAGTATGGATGAAATTATTTTTAGTAGAGCGAAGAACAGACTTAGCACGATTCCGGGCAGAAACGTAAAGATGGTGTGATTCAGGGGTGGGTTGGCTCCGGTACCTTTTGTAGGCCCTCTCCTTGTTGCGGACAGCATTAGAACAAGCGTGATTAAACCAAGGCTTTCTTGCATTAGTCAAAGGATATGAGAAAGGAATGTATGCTTCCATGCCCGAGAGAATAACCTCCGTAATGCGCAAGGCACACTCAGATGGCTCACGGCCATGGAAGCAATAATCATTCCAGGGAAAATCAAAGAAGTACTGCCTGAGGGCCTCCCAGTCCGCGGCTCCAAAATGCCACAGACGACGTTTCACTGGAGGGTCCACAGGCCGTACCGGAGTGATAGGACAGGTTAAGGTAATAAGGTTGTGATCGGAGGAGCCCAACGGAGAGAAAAGATTAACAGAGTAAGCAGAAGGATTAGTTGTGAGGAAAAGGTCAAGTATGTTGGAGCTCTCTCCAAGGCGGTCAGGGATACGGGTAGGGTGCTGTACAAGCTGCTCTAGGTCATTAAGGATAGAAAAGATGTAGGTTTATTCACCAGGTGGATCCGTGAAAGGAGAGGAGAGCCAAAGGTGGTGGTGAACATTGAAATCTCCAAGAATGGAGATTTCAGAGAAAGGAGAAATGGATAGAATGTGTTCCATCGTAGAAGTAAGATAGTCGAAGAATTTTTGATAGTCAGTAGAATTAGGGGATAAGTAAACAGCACAGATATATTTAGTCAGAGAATGACAGGAAAGCCGAAGCCAGAGTGTGGAGAATTCAGAAGAATCAAGTTCAGGAACACGAGAGCAAGTTAAGTCGTTGCGTATATATACACAACAGCCACCTTTGGCTTTGAAATGAGTATAGAGAAAGTAGGAGGATACAGAAAAGGGTTTGCTGTCAGTTGCCTCAGACAGCTGAGTCTCCGTTAGAAAAAGAAGGTGAGGTTTAGAGGAGGAGAGGTGGTGCTCAACAGAGCGAAAGTTAGAGGAAAGGCCGCGAATGTTGCAGAAATGAAGAAGAAGAGAGTCAGACCGTGGTTCCAGGCACCTTGAGTCGTCACCGGGAGACGGGCAAATGGTGGGGGCCCCCTGGGGACTCCGAGGCTTGATAAGACGACGCCATTTTGGTAAATTTTGAATAGGAAGTGTAGTGTGTACTGTGCATGTAGTTTGGTGTAGATAGTTAGAGAAATTTGTACTGGAGAGCATGCTGGCCTACTCTCTGTGTAACTGAGACACTGAAAAAGTTCAGCAAAGGGGGATGGTCAGGAACTAGTCCTGAGGGCTGATGAAACGGGAGCTCCAGCACTCCCTGTCATCAGCTTTCCATCCACCTCGGGAGTACTGCCCTGCTCGACTGGTGCTACAGTCTACTCCTACTTATTATTACTTACTTTTATTGCTTAGGTAATTTTATCAAGGTAAAGACTGAACACCTGTTGAGAAGTCATCCATGCATTGTTTTACAGACACAACTTTAGTGAGCTCAGTTACCTTTATTATATTATTATTATTATTATTATTATTATTATTACCTCGTTTAGAATTACCAGTAGTTATGAAGGCGTTGTGTTCAGTTTATATTTTCTAAAGCCAGGCAGTTTTATGAACTCAGAAAATTTCCCAACCAGGTCTCCGATAGTTCATTCACTTTAACTCGGCGGAGATGGTCGTCCTTCTGCAGCTTATTTTCCATATCTCAGTGGCAGAATAAGACAATACTATGACCCTGCATCTTTTTCCATAGCACTTCTTCGTGACTAGCACCATATTTCAGTGTCAATCTCGTATAACATCTCAGCATTCAAGACGGACAGATGGCAACTTTAAGCCCGATTAAAGTTAACGGCGTATAGTATTTTTGGCCAGCCCTATGGACTCACGTTTTCTTTTTTGTATTCGTTCTTTCTTGTATAATTGTGGCAGGCACTTCTACCCTTCAGAATGAACCGATTCCGACCAAACCTGGCCACTATGACCAGCCTTGGACCTAGACGTGTCCGCAAGGTTTTGCTTGCTAGGCAACTTCTTGTTGCCTAGCAATGGCTGCAACCTCGCTTTTTTTCGTACTTTTCACGTTTTGAGCAGTAGAGGCATTACTAATGGGCGTAGAAAGCTCTGACTTCTTTAAGTGTAATCTTGAGGTCATTCCCTATCGGAAATGTGCTATCCATTTTCCCCTCTCTCCTCTAGTTTTCAAGTGGCAACCCTGTGAAGATAGGCTTCAGTGTCCCTAGCAACCAGTACTGGTTTTCAAAAAAGCCCCTCTAGTTCCCCAGTGGCTTGATGGAAATGAATGAAAGTTTGCATGCGTACAGACACTGACTAGTGCTACAACTTTCTGTGTACACCTACAGTATGTGCTGCACTGACTAGGTCAGGTGTCAAAGGTCATCTAATTCTATAACAGTGAAAATCAATAAAATCACAACTATGCTTGAGCGAAGTGCTAAGGCTCCAATGATTATTAAATCAGGGTCGTGATTCTTGGGTGGAATGTTGCACTGGAGTACCTCTAAATAAAAATGACATTTTCGTGTCGAAACTCACTTTCAGTCGCTGGCAGCGCCACCTAGAAGTTGCAGCCTACCTCTGGTGGGTCATTCTGAGCATTTCAAGTTCCCTAGTTCCACTGTGGGTGGATGTAATCGAATGAGACTTTGCATGCTTATTGACGTTAATGAGTACTGCGAGTGTGCTTCGTACAGGCATGATTTATATTCACCAGGTCAGGGGTCAAAGGTCAGCAAATGCAGATTATATGAAAAGAGCTGAAATCACAACCTTGTAGGCACAAAATGCTAAGGCTCTGAAGATTATTAAGCCAGGGTCTTGATTCTTGGGTGGAATGTTGCACTGGAGTACCTCCATATAGAAACGACTTTTAGTGTCGAAACTCACTTGCGGTCACTGACAATGTATGGTCCGCTTAGAGCTGGCCGTCGTCGCCTACCGACTTCTGTGTGTGTGTGTGTGTGTGTGTGTGTGTGTGTGTGTGTGTGTGTGTGTGTGTGTGTGTGTGTGTGTGTTTCTCTTGAGACTTCATTCTTTTCAATGACCCACGGCTGCGAAAATCATCTGTTTCTATCTGTCCATCTATCCGACCATCTGTCTAACTATCTTTCATCCATCTTTTTGTCCCATCAGGAGCGTAGGGGTCCAAGGTTAGTCTACTCATTCCAGAAATTTATGGATAGGGTGACCAGCCTCGCTAACCTCTGAGTGAGTGGCATTATGTGAGCAATAATTTCCAACCCTCCCATTCAGGCCTTAGTCATGTTTAAGGTATTGTTGCTACCGTCAGACATATTTATGCAGCTCAAAAAATTCCAGTCAGCTTCCCTTCCAATATTCCTCTCTCCCGTGGTCTGTATTTCCCTGGTACTCTCTACACTATCAATTAAATTGTCGTTGCTACTCTCTCTACCTCTATCTCTTGTTCAGATTCCATTTGCATTCCTCTCTCCCCCCATCTCTCTCACTCACTTCCTTCTTCCTCTCCTCCCTCCTGTCTTCCTCTTTTTCGCTCCCTTTTCCCTTATCCAATATCCCTCTGTTCTTTTCACTCTCCCTTTGCCTTCCTCTCTCCTTTCCCTTTACTCATCCTTTATCTCTCCTTTTTTAAGATTAACCGGGCCTTTCCCTTGACTCTTTCGGCTGCATCGGTCATTGCTCTCGGATGGCCTGGGATTTCTCTTGCCTAAACCAGTTCGTCTGCTTATCCATAAATTAATTTAATTCTGTTTTCCACTGTAGCGTGTTTATTCTGCTTTACTACAACACCAGAACAAAACACATTATTGCAGACCTTCGTACCACAACACACTTATTCACCACATGCACCACACTTCCCTAACACACTTACTCACCACATGCACCACACTACCACAACACACCGCATGCACTACACTACCCCAACACACTTACTCACCACATGCACTACACTACCCCAACACACTTACTCACCACATGCACTACACTACCACAACACACTCACCACATGCACTACACTATCACAACACATTCACCACATGCACCACACTATCAAAACACACCGACCACGCACACCACACTACCACAACACTCTCCACACACACCACACTACCACATCACACTCTCCACATGTACCACACTTGCATAAACTGAAAGCTGTCCTTCTACTACGGAAGACGACGGCTGTTATACTCAGTAAGGTGATGGGATGGGAGGTGAGTATACCAGTGGGCCTGCCAAATCAATGGATTTGATGTGATGGCGAGGATGAGCAGTCCTTAGTTTACCACCACGTGACTTGGCCCTTCCCAGCCTGTGATAGTGGGATGAAGATTCACGACGACCATCTTCTGAGGAGGGTTGCAGAAGTCTGCCGGGAGCCCTGTCTGTCAAGCCCCTTTTTCCGTGGAATTCCACTCATGGATTTTTTGTTTGAGGTTTACTCCCGAAGCCTTGACCCATCCCCACAAGGCAATGGACCTGAGAACACTTACTCTGACCCCTCACCGATGGCCCCTCTGGCATGGGTAATTCTATCCTCCCGCCAAGTCCAGGAGGGATCTCCCCCCGCTGGTACGGCCCACCAGATTTACAGGGCACGAAAGACCCCCACAACCACAAGGTGGTTCCTGTGGAGGGTGTACCACACTTCCACAACACACCCATCACATGCAGCCCACTACCACAACATATTCATCACATGCTCCACACTACCACAACACACTCACCACATGCACCACACTACCCCAACACACTCGCCACAACACACTCATTACATACACCACACTACCACAACACACTCACCACAATCAACACACTACCACAACACAGACAACCCTTCATCTTAACCTCAACGAAAGACTTGTGGGCGGGGTCGGTTGAAGTGGCCAATTTCCCACAGTCCAGTGGGTTAAAGTCCAGATGAGCCCGGGATTGCAATTTCCAGCCATGCTCGTCAGCAAAGAAGTGCAGGTGCAGCCTTATTCGTCACCAACATCCGTGGTCTTAGCACCAATTTTAAATTCAGTTCATTTTTTCCTGCAGTCCTTATCCCCTCTGGCCCTATTCCTCACAGAACCACAAATCTCACTCTCGACTGAAATATCCCCATTTTGTTTTCTCGGTAACCATCTCCTCACAAACTTCCGTAACAAGGGCGGCACCTGTTGTTATAGCAAATCTCAATATGCAGTTGACACTATTTTAAACTTCACTTCATCCAGTTTTGATTAATCATTGTATAATCTAAATTGTCAGAATATTACCAAATATATCTGTGTAGTCTATTGCTCCCTCAATGCTTCTTCAGAACCCTGTGTATTTGACTCCATATCCTCACAGTTGAGTAACCTTAACCTTGCCCTTAGCACCGAAATTACCATTTTGGGTGATTTTAATGCACATAATGTTGAATGGTTATTGCATTCTGCCAGGACTGACGATGTTGGTCTAGAGTGCGAGCTGTTTGCAGAATCGTTTAATCTCATGCATCTGGTAAAGCAACCAACCAGAATACCTGATAATCCTGACCATGATGCCCATCTCTTGGATCTATTCCTGACAAATAATCCAGACTAATAAAGGATAGAAGTACTGTCGCCACTTGGATCCTCTGACCACAATCTCATCAAAGCTTCATTAGTCAGCTCCCCTAACACTCCCCGTTCTGAACCTGTTGGGGTGACCCGATGGCACTTTGATAGGGCAAACTGGGATGGCTTTAGAAATTATCTTGCCGACATTCCATGGCAGTCTTTCTTCTCTAGTGATGCCAATTCTACCCACTCCTACATTTGCAACTTAATACTAGCTGGTATGGATTTATTCATATCAAGTCAACAGTTCACTAAAAGATCGAACTCTCCAAAGTGGTTTGATAGCAATTGTGCCAGAGTAACGGCCCAAAAGTCATTAGCATATAATTCTTACTTAAAAAAAAAAAAAAAATTATCACTCATTTTAAAATTGCTTGAAGCCATGCAAAAGCTGTAATAAATCTCGCTAAATCAAACTTTCTTCAAAATCAAGCATCAAAACTACCTAACAACCCTAATGACAATAGAATATTCTGGTCAACTCTCAATTCTTTCAATAATAACTTTAACAAGTCATCATCCATTCCCCCACTAAAATCTTCAGATGGCAACATTACAAATGACCCACGTGGGAAAGCATATATCTTTGTCAGTACATTTGCCAAAAATTCTACCATAGAGGAAATCAGCCAGAACGTCCTAGTACTAGAACTTGACTCCTCCAAAATTGTTCCACTTAAAATACAGACAAGATACATAACATTCATCCTAAACAATATACCAACCAACAAAGCTCCAGGCCCAGATGGAATTCTGCCAATTGTTTTGAAAAAGTGTTCCCCAGAACTTGCCTCGGTTCTAGCTTAATTATTCAGATTATGAACAGGTACTTCTTCAATCCCAAACTCATGGAAAAAAGCCAATATCCACCAAGTTCCAGTGAAAGGAAGTTCCTCTGACCCCTCTGATTACAGACCAATAGTTGTCACATCTTCTGCTAAGGTATTTGAAACTTTAATTAATAAGCATAGTTAAACATCTTGAATCCAACAACTTAATTAGTGATGAACAATATGATTTTCGTCACGAAAGATCCACCATTGACATACTCAATCTCCTGACTCATACCATCCATCAATCAATCGACCTACATGCCTACATGGAGATGCTCATGCAGAAGCTCTTGATATATCTAGAGCTTTCAACAGAGTATGGCACCGTTCCCTGCTGTCCAAATTCCCTTGCTATGTACTAAGGTATTTTGTTCCTTTGATTTCCTCATTTCTCAGTGACAGAAAAATAAAAGTAAAAGTAGATGAAGTATATTCCAATTTTCACTCAATTAATGCTGGTGTGCCGCAGGGATCAGTTCTGGTGCCAACCCTGTTCCTGGTTCATATAAATGATCTCTTATCCGTCACACACAATCCCATCCATTCATATGCAAATTGCTCAACACTTCATAGTTCATTCACACTCAGACACCCATTTACAAAATCTAATATCTCTAACTCTCAACTCAATTGAGCCATCTCCATAAATCAAGACTTATCTATGATCAATGAATGGGGACAAAACAACCTTGTCTCATTTAATGCTAGTAAAACCAAATATATACAATTTACTAATAGACAGATATTGCCAGATTCGTATATTACCTTCATTGCTACT